>NC_064537.1:7310316-7912310 GCF_023856365.1 Brienomyrus brachyistius
CGGCTCGCTCTCGCCGTAGATCCTTATTAACTGCTATTTACTGACCCGTCAATTGAAAGTATGGCAAGAATCGCGGCACTTAAAGTCAAACACTGTAATTTTCCGGACGTGTTGATTTTGAGGACTGCCTGTGATACAATGAGGAAATACTCACAGCTTGGATTGTTATTTTATAATCCCTTTGCGTAAATTTTTGAGCTTGAACCAAATGTTACACATTTTAATTAAATCTAAGGCTTGAAGTTATTCAATCTTTTAATTGCTTAATCGTTCAATGGCTGAGAATAATTGATGTGTATATATATATTTAATTAGTTTAATGAAAAAACATAAACGAACCTTTTTACCATTACAGTTATGTTATTCCTTGTACAGCATAAATTTAAATTATAATGAGACTTTGGCAAATTAATGTGGCTAAATTAAAGTAAGACGTCGACGGATTCATCCATCCGTCCCACTTCAGAATCACTTATCGATTGCGGGGTCATCGTGAGCACTGAGCCTATCCCAGGAAGTACAGGGCAGAAGGCAAGACACCGCATGAGGATTAACCTGCAAGCTCCACATCAATCCCCCAACCCAGTACTTAGCAGACCTTATGGCGTCGAATTCCATTTAACGCGGCTTCGACTCCTCTATTTTAATGTTTTCACCATGGACATCCTTATATCTAATGACTGAACTAAATATACTTTGAATGTAATTAACAGAATGCGTGCATTAATTAACTTACTTCCTAGATTTAAATGAAATCTTAGTCCGGAAAAAGACAAAAAATACCGATAATCCGCAGTTTCAATGGAGCAAGCGGCATGGCATTGAACTGTTGGTGCGCAGAGGCAGTCTACAAAGCATGGAAGCTCCCAGAACATTTAATTAACAACATTAACATAAAACAGAGACCTAATAAAAAAATCGTCAGGCACAGACTAGTTAACAACTAGGAGATAATATGAGCGGCTCTGACAAAATGAGAGGAAAATGTCCCTAACAATGTTTCCATTGATCAAGTCATTAGTTTATGTTTTTGCTTTTTAAAAACCGTGTGATATTTGGCAAAGTGCATCTGGGCAATTGGCAGCAAAGGGTCCCAGCAGTGGGCTGAGGGTTCGAGTCCAGCGTGCGATGGACGTCTTCCTCAAGCTCACATGCTGCTCCAATTTGCACCCAGACAGGTGGTTTAGGTGGTGTTTCGTCTATGTGTTAGTGCACCTTCCGCTGCGTGTTGTGCTTCCCAGGACCGGCTGCCGGATCACGTCCATGCTCTGCTGCAGAGGTCGGCAACCTGGAAACCTGGTCCTGGAAGGCTGGGCTCTAGCAGGTTTTCCATCCTACCTGTTGCTGCCTGAGGTGTGGTTCACCAGAGACCAGGTAGGTTAACCTGCTGGATACCAGGGCTGTGTAGCCCTGCTCTACTGGATACACTGGTATGGTGGATGGATGGATGGATGGATGGATGGACAGATGGATGGACAGATGGATGGATGGATTTATTCACCAAGCAAATATGCAAAATGAATTTTACTTGGTATGAAAGGTGCAGATGCACGGGCAGAGAGGCATGGCTCTGGCACGAAGGTGGGCTCAGGCTGGGCCTGTGGGTCACGTACACACTCCCAGCAAAGGTGTAAGCCTGTCAGCCTACAATACCACAGGCAGCCTGTGGAGGGAGCATATGCCAAGGGGGCTGCATATCAGCCCCCGTACTTAGCTGTGGGGGACAGGCTCCTTTTATCAACAACCTCTCTGGGCAAAAGGGCTACCTGAGGCAGGAAATGACCCTGCCGCTATTGCCATGGAGACCGCCGTAGGGATGCTGCCGTCCAGGATGTGACTTCCTGCAGTGGGAAAATAGGCTCTGCGGGGGGGAACGCTGCACACATGCGCCGCACCCCTCCTGGGCGTCAGGGCGAGGAAACTGGGCACTTGCCAGGGATTTGACAGGTATGTATACAGGGGCGGCTGGGCTGTTAGGGATGTGGATTCGATTCTCCGTCACATCAGACCAACAGTTTAGGATGATATTAATGTCACTTTATCTGCCCAGGTGAGCTGTTTTATTTCAGGAAGCTGGCTAAGCATCAGTGGGTTATAGGCTCGAATCCAGAAAGTGTCTGAGAAATGGGTCTGGCCTGAAATATATATGTGGACCAAAGTGGATGGATGATACCTTCATCTGCTCAGTAAAACCCTGAATTATATTTTATCAGGTTCTGTAGCTATAGGTCCACATCCTGAAGGTGCTCAGAAATAACTCATTAGTTTTATTCATCGTCTAAGCATGTCAGGCTTGTGGGAAATCAGTTTCTGTTTATGAAAATAATCATGTTGTGTTTTTAGTGCTAGAAAATATTACTTATTAAACCCCATCTGTTTCTCCATCTGATGGCCTTTTAAGTGAGACCATCCATTCAAAGAATCCTGTTACTGGTATGAAACCAGCAGAATTATACGCGAGATCCTTGCATCTTAAGTGACGAATGACTAATAATTTTGTTTCAGTGGAAATTTTTGTAGCACTATGCCGTAAAAAGGTCTGGCTGCCCGAGAGGAACGACCCCACTGGATGTAAATGTTACAGGCATTAAACAAAAGCTGAAGCGCATTTCGACTCTCCTTGCCATCTCTCCAACAAGCAACAAGGGTGAGACTCTAAAAATTGCACAGGAAGCCAGATGTCACCCAGCAACCATGGATCAGACGTAAAGCGAGGGCGAGGCACACACACACATACACACACACACACACACACACACACACACACACACACACACACACAGAGGATTTTATACCATTTAGGCCCCAGGGTGCTGATGGATTACCAGCGGGACAGTCATTACTCAGCAAAGCCGCGATTCAGTGCCACTGTGACTGTGTCTCCTGTGATTCTCTAGTGCTTCTCGGTGGGTTTATGCAGGACGGTGACGGCGTGCAAATTTTTTGCCCATTTTTAATAAAACGGTTATGGTGCTGCTGTGTGACAACCATGGAAATTTCCGTAGAAACCCATCCTGCCATCGCTGCTTATCAGGTAGAGGGTAATGGAAAGTCTGGAGCTTATTCCAACCAGCATGGACCCCGAGGCAGCGGATTCCCTGGACGGGACGGCCGTCTCACAAGCAATTCAGAGGCATCAGATCACCTCAGCGCATGTTTGTGGACTGTGTGTGGAAACCCTCTCATCGCACAGCGACACAAACACACCCACGTTCTTCCAGAAAGTCTTCCTGTCCTCCAGAAAGGACACAGTCCTGTTGCCAAGCGACAAGAACATCAGCAGCAGCTCCTCGATGTTGCGGGGACACGCCAGTGATTTTACTCGAGAGTGTCCTGGCTGTATCTCGAGAGAGTTTTCCGAATCCTTAAGGTCTCTTTGTGTAGTGTGTAGTGGATGCTATTTTGCCATAATGAGGCAGTAACTGTTAATATTTAGGAATTCCAGCTTAACTGGAGATAACTTTGGGATACGGAGTTCGGCCCCCTGTGAGAGATGGGCTTCTCCTGTGTCTTGTTAGCAGGAACACCTCTGGGCTGGGGTCTGGGGGGTCTGGGGGGCACGGCGTGACAACGTACCCAGGAGAGGATCAGCCAGAGACAGCACAATCGATACGCTCTCAAGCAGCCTCCAAAATCCCGTGCATGGCAGCCACAAAACCGGTTCTGTTGGCGCCTGCGGGTCAGCATTGGTCCCAGGCCACAACCTCTCGGACACAAGTCTTCTATCATCCACCACCCATAAATCCCCGCCTCTTTCACCAGGACGTTGATTTTCATGGCAACCAGCAGCAGGACCTTCGTCTCCAGAGGAGGAGTGAGGAGGGACGTTATCCCAGGCTCTCGGTCGACCATGTGGGCGAAGCCGAGGGTAAATATAAGGACGGCGCGGATCTCGGAGGCTCCCCGATGGCAGGAGCCTCTCAGCTTCTGCTTAGACTCGGACCCGGCCATGTCTCCAGCAGGACTCCGAAGTGTTCAAACGGGAGAAGCCGCGGGCTCCGACATGTCGCCCATTCCAGGAGCAGTTGTGTATGGCACCTCCGCTCAAAGCTGCTGCTCTTGCTGCTCGCTAATTAGGATTCCGGGCTAACGAAGAAATAAAGTGGCATTTCGTTTCACCCATCCTGTTCATTAAAGAGAAAAGTCTGATCATGACTTTGAGCGATTCCCTTTCACGGGCCAATTACGGGCTCTTTGACAGGCCACAGACGGCTGCGGATCAGACCATCTCAACACCCACCCCTGCCCCCCACCTAACGTCAGAACGGAAACAACAGGCGAGATTGTCAGCCAGCGGGGCAACAGCGAAATCAATCAACTTAAAGCTTTAACCAGCAACTCTGCCTGTGTTCAGCGCCGGCGTGGTGCAATCGCGCATCAAAGGCGAGATGATTTATTATGTATTTTAAATGTATATTTTTACTTGTTACTTGATATTTTGCCTGAAACCGCCACATAGGCCTGCTGGTAATGTGTTTCTCTTGGTGTGTATTCAGTATCTTCAGCACTGCCAATACTGAGATCCCACAGGAGTAATTTAGAGTAAATTAAAGCTGCAGCCTAGTAACCCCCTAAACACTCAGGGCATTATGCTGTCCAAATGGGTCTCAGGGTTGCTGATTGGGCTGGCGAAAACCCCCCCAAATGCCCCAGCTGCCTTGGCACTACACCCTGTGGAAGACTGTGCACCCGATTGGCTCGCTCCTCCCTGATGGCTTGGGGGGGGGGGGGGTGTGCTTTTCCTTCAAAAGGTTTGCATGCAGAGTTTTCTTATGGGGGGGTCAGTGTAACAGGTGGATTATAGGGAGAGCAGAGAGAGAGAGGGAGAGAAGGAGCGATAGAGGAAGTTAGAGAGGGAGAGAGAGGGGAGGAGAGCAGGAGGATGGGTGTCAAGTGATTTGCTAGGCATATCTGCAGCCCCTGGTTCTGTGCCCCCTCCTCTGTCTGCAGAATAGTAATGCGAGCTGCCGCCAGGCCACGCGCAGACACATTCGCTGCATCAAACAGACCCGGAGGCCAGTAGCTGTGCAGCCTGGCCGGTGCAGGACTCCTGGGTGATGCCGATAGGGCTCCGCAAAGCCTGGAGCCGTGTTTGTGTGTGTGTGTGTGTGTGTGTGTGTGTGTCTGTCTGTCTGTCTGTCTGTCTATATGTGTGTATGTCTGTCTGTCTGTCTATATGTGTGTATGTGTGTCTGTCTAAAAGTGTTTGTGCCTGTGTGTGTGTGTCTGTCTCTCTGTCTATATGTGTGTCTGTCTGTCTGTCTATATGTGTGTCTGTTCTATATGTGTGTCTGTCTGTCTGTCTATATGTGTGTCTGTCTGTCTGTCTATATGTGTGTGTGTCTGTCTGTCTGTCTATATGTGTGTCTGTCTGTCTGTCTATATGTGTGCATGTGTGTCTGTCTAAAAGTGTTTGTGCCTGTGTGTGTGTGTGTCTGTCTGTCTATATGTGTGTATGTGTGTCTGTCTATATGTGTGTCTGTGTGTCTATATGTGTGTCTGTCTGTCTATATGTGTGTATGTGTGTCTGTCTATATGTGTGTCTGTGTGTCTATATGTGTGTCTGTCTGTCTGTCTATATGTGTGTCTGTCTGTCTCTGTCTGTCTATATGTGTGTGTGTGTCTGTCTGTCTATATATATGTCTGTCTGTCTATATGTGTGTCTGTTTGTGTGTGTGTGTGTGTGTGTGTCTGTCTGTCTGTCTGTCTGTGTATATGTGTATGTGTGTGTGTGTGTGTGTGTGTGTGGGGGGGGTCAAATGTCTGCACAATGTGAACAAAACCTGTTATTTTGACCATTTGTTTGGCCCCCAGAATTTAATGAATATCTGTGAATGCAATTCGCAGGTGGGGCCCGAGGTGGCAAGAATCCCACCTGTGTTTGTGCATCACAGTTCACAGCCATGGTGTCACTCCACATCCACCCATGACATGCCCCCCAGCCCTCTCCTCCTTCTCTCACCTCCACCCTTCCAGGTCACTCCACCCAAGCATACCCCCACCCCTATCCCACATGTCCCGCCATGAACACCAGGACGTCAGGGGCCTGTAACGGACAGGGCCAGTGAAGCCCGTGTTGCTATGGGTTACCCTTAACAGGAATACGATAGCGATCACGACTTGGAAGTGAGAGATTCCCGGGGCATTTCCTGCCTGCTTCTGAAACGCTGATTCGGGCCTGGCAGACGTGACTAATCGATCAGCCCATCTTAGCACCGCTTTCTTCCCAGCAGTTATATTTAGGTGTGTGAAATGTCAATATCTGCTGTCGACTCGTGAGCCTGTTCATCCTCCCCCCTTGTCCATATACTGTATTGTGCAAAAGCCACCAATGAAAATGTTTAGAATGTAAAGTTTAAAGGACATGTCCGCTCAGGAAAAACAAAAACACAATTTAACATTAGAACATATGCAAATAACAGTAACACAATAAAAACTAACAAGAATTTCTTCTGTTCTCCAAAAAGTTACTGATATCTAGTTGGACGGTTAGATGAACATCGCTACAGTTCCCAAACCTCTCCTCGGGGGCACCTCAGCCATTCCATGTGTTTGTGAAATTTCACCACCAGCTCACTTAATTAGTTTAATAACTAGTATTTAAAAAAATTACAATGAGGTACCGATTAGCCAAATGGTGGTCAAGTCAACAAAAACATGGAGGTGTTGGACGGTCGCTGCAAATACTGAGCTGCCTTCAGAAGAGGTTCTGCAAAGCCTCAGCTTGCACTTTGACAGACATAATACCAAAACAGGATAACTTACAAATAATTTCCTTTGGAACTTTTGACAAAATAAGTGAAATACCACATGTAATGAGACATTTTTGAAGTAAGCAATTCTCAAAAATCAACGCGACTACGAAGGTGATTCCTATTAGGTTGGATACCAGTTAATAGGCATCCAATGTCAAATGTCAGAGGCCAGACACTCAGGCATCGGTCGGGGATCTCAAAAGCGTATTGCAAATGCAACGAACTGCATCGTTAATGGCCAGTCAAGGCTCCCCAGACAATTAAGGACACAGCCGCTACACGCCACCAGAGCACATCGAGAGGAAATCCTTAGCAGGACTGGGCTTTTCAAACCGCTTGTATTCAAGGCCAGTGCAGGAAACACATAAGGCTCTTAACCTGTAGCCGTTAGCAATGGAAGAAGTGATGTAATGTAATGCGGCCTGATGAGTCATTATTCACCCCGTCTCCTGTGTCCGAATGGGTCTGTACCTGAAAAAGAATCACAGGATGCCTTCAGATCACATCTGCTGCCAACTCTTTAACAAGGTGGGGATCCGTACAGCGATGGGTAGCACTTTCCGGGGAGCTACTACACCAGATGACCACACACATGGAACATGAACCCATTTTATAGTTCCAGGAGCCCCCAACGGTGCAATGTTCTCCTACATCGCTAAACAAATCCTTGAACGCCATTATGAAAGCCACCGCCTGCCACGGTTACTCCAATGGCCAGATCTACACCTCACTGAACCTTTATGGGACGTTCTGTAGCAGAGAGTACGAAGCGGATTTACACCATTTTCATCCCACGGGGACCAGGACACGGATCTTCTTGAATAACGGTCCAATATCCCGCGACACAGAGTTAAGGACGTGTGTGGCAGCATTTCAAGCGGGACTGAAGCTGCCCTTAAGGAAATGGGTGGTCCTGCTCCCAATTACATTCTCCATTCGCATTTCCTGTTAGGTGTATCGCAGTCCACCCTACACATATATACTCTGCTTAGGGTGTGAGTGTGTGCCTGGTGATGCACTGGCATGCCGTCCAGGGTGCCTCCTGCCTCATGCCCGGTGATGTACTGGCATCCCATCCAGGGTGCCTCCTGCCTCATGCCCGGTGATGCACTGGCATCCCATCCAGGGTGTCCCCTGTCTTGCATTTTCTGCTTCCTGGGATCGGCCACAGGCTCATCACGGCACCATACTGTATAAACAGTTATGCACGATAGTTGGTGACGCTGCTGGCATGCAGAGACCCACCAGACTGCAGGGAGGAGTTCAGCACCACGCCAATGGGTAGCGACCGCGATTCTGCTGATTATTGCAGGCAGGGGGGCGGAGCCACCTCCCGCCACTACCACTTACATAAATGCCGTGGGCAGCCAGAAATGGGAAAGTGGGTCGTCAGGGAACTGTTTGTTTTTTATCCCCCATCCCAGACAGCCCTGAGGACAAGCATCCAAATGGGACTGCTGCCTCCAAAGCCAATCGCCTGGAACCACAGGATCCGCGACTGGCCGCCCCGCATAGGAAACACCCCGTCGACATGGCCGACCGCCAACCCACAACCTTTTCCCCAAGCTCCGCCTCCTCCTTACACTGATTGGCCCTAAGGCTCCACACTGCCTGGACACTTCCTCTTTCTCCCCCATCACAGAATGAACACCTCCCGCCGGGGGCCTTCCCCTGCCGCCTGGATACGCTCCTGCCAGCCACAGCACAGGATAACAAACAGACTCCAGCAATTTCAAAGCAGACTGTGAAGATAAAACACTGCCAGAACAGCATTCGCTGCCATCTTTTTCCACAATAATAATCGGCGATACGTGAAGGCGTGTGCACAGCACCGGCAGATGGAATAGGCCTTCAGACAAACGTCTGTGCCCCAAACGCACAGCAGTATTTCCAGTCACCACACCTCGCCGGCATCCTTCGCCTGCCTCGCTGTTTACTCTCCTCGATAAAGGTTGAATAGAATTATTCAAAATCTGCCCCAACAGCTGAAAAAATAAGACCTTGTGCTGCATTTCGGGGGGGGGGGAAGGGGTTGGCGTTCAGGGACAATGCCAAGCTTTCGCGAAGAGCCCTCCGGCTTCGCGAGGAGAAAACACTGAACGATTCTGCATCTATTGACACACGCAGACAGCAGGAACAGGACTTTTTAATCATGAGGTAATTCCTGCTTCTAACACGAAGGCTTCTGACTGTAGGTGGGGGGGGACGATGTACAGTACTGATATACTGCAATATGCTTCAACGTTCCTGCCGGGTTCTGCATCTGCACCTGAGGCGCTGAGACTTTACAACCAGCTAATATCCATTTAAATGGAAATGGGAGGCTGGTGGCCATCATGTGTCTAAGCAACCCACGTGAACTGGGAATAGGGGCACAGAATGAAGACTGTATTTGTGGGGAACTGACTGGGGAACAGGACGGACACGCTGTGTGTCAGCAGCATTGATGCAGTTAGGCGTCGGTGTCTGGGTGTCTCCCCAGGCACTGCGAGACAAAACAGGAGATAGTTTTATATTATTGGTGATTTGTTACAACTAAATGATGGAGTTCGTCGTCTGACCCCCCCCAGAACATCACTCCCCTTCCTCTTTCCTTACAGCATAAAGAGTCCAGGAATATCAATTTATCTAAATTCTGATGCCTTTTACTTGCACAAAATTCTCACATGCCCCACCGGCATGTAGGCATCGCATGACTACACTGCCGCACAAAGGCAAACATTTTATCAAAACTGTGTTATGGCATAAATCGGAAGCCAAGGTGAGAAAATTATAGTAACAACAAAATCCAGTGTCAAACCGAGGCAAATGGCCCTTTTCTCAGTCTCAGTGTCGGCATAGTTACTGTGTTTTGCCTTTGTGGTGCTCTGGCTGTGCGTGGCGGAATGCAGCAGGCGTCTGCTCGACTCCCCTGGCCCCCGCCGCTGTAAGAGAACGCCCTCCCCCCTTAGCAGCACCACATAAAACCTCAGAGGTGTGAGGTCATGTGTAACCCAGCTGCCCGCTACACCGAAACCAGCACGTTCACCCTCCAGCGAGATGGCACTCGATCCAAATCCCGTCCCGAAACTGGGAGGGGTTAACTCCCCATTGTTCCCAGTCATGGTGCGTAAATGCGCTCGCTGACCTACGGATTAGAATGTCTGTGTGGATCGATCCCTCCCACAAACGATTCCTCTGCTCCCAAATAAGGGAGTCATCGGTGTCATTTATAACGTGGCGCTAAGAGGGTCGCCAAGGTTACGCGGCTCGCAAGCGCCACCTCTGCCCGTTTCCTGGTTCTGCTAGTGCACATGAAAGGAAGCAAAGGAAGCTAAAATACCTACAGAGAAAGCCGACTGACGGGCACCTCCGCCGTGCCACGCACCCCTAAGCCCACGCCAAGCTCTCGGGAAGGAAACAGAGGCTGCATTCGGCGCCTGTGGGTCCCTCTGGGCCAGGCTGGCCAGACCTCAGACCTACTTCCTTTCGCTGGGATCGAAGGCCCCCAAGAAGCGGGCGCTTACGCCACTGAAGTGATTTATGGCGCCGATAAAGAGGCTTTTTTGGGTCTATATCTGGGATGCGCCCATAGTGACCCAGTAACACAGCGACAGAGGTGATCTTCAAGTGCGCAGCGCAGTCCAGCTCGGCAGCCGCTCTTCTCTCTCGCGATTCCCGCTCCTTCCTGATTGGCCTTTCATCCTGCAGCCGCCCCACTGTGGGAGGAGCCTCAGCCCTGTGCCGAGTCGCTCCCGCATTCCTCTGCTTTATCCCTCACACGCTGTACCCTGCAGTTTCCGTCTAATGACTTGCCTCACCCGGGGGAGGGTCCCATCTCAGCACTCATCGGGCGCTTGCCTTATAACTGGTTTTCCGGCACTATCTGGCAGCCGACTGAAGGCAGTGTCAGGCCTGCCATTACATCCAGTTCACCAGGCTCCCCCACCCTTGTTTTTTCAACAGGAAATGTTACCATCTCAACCCCCCCACCACCACCACAAAATAGGAGACTGACAGACCGTGGCTACGCAACATATGTGTGAAGTAGATGAGTCTGAAAAAAGGCTTACAAAGGAAATAACACAAAATAATAAATAGAATTACATTTGACAAAAATGCCAGGCGTCAGACGCAGGATTCAGCAGGAAAGTGGATCTGAGGGCTTAATAGAAATGAGTTTCGGCATATTCTCGCCCTGTTAGAATCCCCCCCAGCCGCCAAAGCCAGCGCTCCTGTTAACAGCAAGGTGTCTCAGGATCAACCATAATGTGGGGGGGGGTGTTTGGGCAAGGGGAGGGAGGTGAAGCAAAGGGCAGAAAATCTGATGGTCGCCTCCCGCTTTCTAGTAGTTCAGCGCCAAAAGGAATGTCTGTGCTGGGGGGCAGAATGCGGGGAGGGGGGGTCTGGGAAGGCCCCAGCATGGTTCACACTGGAGATTTCCCCACCTCACAATGGACCATTAGTCTTGTGGCATGCAGTAGCCGCCATTTTTGACACCACCCACTTCAGGATACTTGTCAATAGTCTGAACAGGAAATGAGAGTAAGTTACTCAAAGGTGGTGCAGAGATGCGTTTGGCTGGTGGTCTGCAAGGGAACACAGGGGAGGGGTAAAAAAGTTACCTCTCACTGTGTGAAACAGCACCTCTCAGTATCTGAAACACCACCTCTCAGTGTGTAAAACACCACCTCTCAGTGTCTGAAACACCACCTCTCAGTGTGTAAAACACCACCTCTCAGTGTGTAAAACCATCTCTCTTCGTCTGAATCACCACCTCTCAATACATGAAACATCACTTCTCAGTGCGTAAAACACCATCTCTCTGTGTCTGAAACACCACCTCTCAGTGCATGAAACACCACTTCTTAGTGCATAAAACACCATCTCTCTGCATCTGAAACACCACCCTTCAGTGCATAAAACACCACCTCTCAGTGCGTAAAACACCACCTCTCTGTGTCTGAAACACCATCTCTCTGTGTCTGAAACACCACCTCTCAGTGCGTAAAACACCATCTCTCTGTGTCTGAAACACCACCCTTCAGTGCATAAAACACCACCTCTCAGTGCGTAAAACACCATCTCTCTGTGTCTGAAACACCACCTCTCTGTGTCTGAAACGCAGAATCTTATCTCGTGATACCTCAGCGGACCCCCACACCACCACTAGCCCCTGAAACATGACAACCAGCTTACATATATTATGCAGAAGTTATTCTGAACCAAACAATAAAGTGACTGTGGTAATGAGCTAGAAAATACAAGCAGAGCAGCGTATTTATATATAATGAAACAGGCAGCAGACAGGAGGCTTCATGTTTATGCAAAGGTTATTAGAGAGGCGCTAATGCTCGGGAGCTAACGCTGCACTAAAGCAGAACAGCCCCTTAATATATCTAGGCTCAGATGTGAACTCCTTCTTATTATTAAACTGCTCAGATAAACCGCTCAGATTCAGTATGTGAATCTGTACCAGCGTCTCCTCCTGGGATGTTACCCCACAACCCTCCAGTCATGACTGTGGTCTCCCTGCAAAACCACATCATGGCCACATTGTCACCTTCTCTCAGTTCCCGGTTCCCCTTTCAGCTCCGGGCTAAAGCACAACCTGACTTTAACACAATAAATGCAAGTTCATATTTAGGAGCTGCTTAGAAATCATTCTAATCACTATGAGCTGTTTAATATAGTTGGATACTGGTACTGAGGAAATTTAGGTCAAATAGTGAACGGAGCCTTAAAGTACAACAGCAGGGTCCATCCTGTAATTTTAACCTGCCAGGTTCAGGCCTTCTGCCAGCCCATAACTGCTGCACAATGTTCTCCACTAACACTGTGCATCTTTCTGTGTTGGTCTGAGTTAAACACAGGTCATCAAGCATCTTCCTCATCCCGCTGTGGAGAGACACATGTGAACAGAGTCGAAAGCCATGTCTGGGAAGCTCAGAAAGCCGAAGAAGAGGGCGGGCTCTTCGTCCAGGAAGAACACTGGATGATCTGGCTGCAAAGACACTGAGGGGCTCCCACTAGAATTCCAGGAGGCATCATGACTGTAGGAGGGCAGACACACTCAGCTCCCTGCTCAAGGACCTGCCGTCCAGAAGATCCTTGGGTCTGTGTCAACCTCTCATCGCTGCTACGACATTCACAGCAGAAACAGGCGAAGGCGATTCCACTGTGTAGGGACCAGACGGCCAGTTATGATGATCTTAACCCAACGGCTTAATGGGGGACTGGGCACTGCGAGAAGCTGAAAATGGGGCCCTGCTTCAGCGTCCAGCCAGCCTGTGTGAGGCGAGGGCTGCAGGGTGGCGTGCTACTGCCGTCACCTCACACCTCCAACGGCGTGTGGAGTTTTCATGCCCTCCC
Organism: Brienomyrus brachyistius; assembly: GCF_023856365.1. Classification (NCBI taxonomy): domain Eukaryota; kingdom Metazoa; phylum Chordata; class Actinopteri; order Osteoglossiformes; family Mormyridae; genus Brienomyrus; species Brienomyrus brachyistius. Next base: position 7,323,423 of record NC_064537.1, read on the forward strand.
CATCTCCCTGAGGGCTTCCTCCACGTTTCCTCCCACATCCTACAAACACGCTGTCAGATGAACCGATGCTTTGAAGCTGCCCGTAGCCTGCGGTTGTTTGTGTACGTGTGGGAGTGTGTGCCCTGTGAGGGACTGGCACTGTTCTCGCGACACCACCCGCTACCATCGACTGCTCCAGGGTTCCTGAGATAAGCTGGAGATTCTAGTATGCGACTCTGCACTGGAAGGGCAGTTCTGGGAAAAGGATGGATGGATGGAGGAATCTGAAGAGGCTAAAGTAAGACTTGGGGGTGTCAGAACTTTTCACGTTTGGATGAAGGGTTGGGGGCAAAGGGGCAGCGAAATGGATGACTGACATCATCACAGGTGCCCCTGCTGGCATGGCTGCCCCCCCCCCCACGTACCCTCATCTGTGGTTCGACAGGGAGAACAAAGAGGTCAGCGTCTCATCTGCAGGTCACGCCAACTCACCAAAGCCAGACACCAAAAGTGTCGAACCCGCGTCCGGCCAGCTGGCGCTTGCCCGCGGACGCCGTCAGTATGTGCCGAATGGGGGACGGGGGGTGGGTCACCATGACAGTCGGAGACGACCCGGCGGACAGGGGTCTGTCTCCTCACTATGTCCAGCTCAGTTCCTGCCAGACCTTTGCTCCCTACGTTCATCAGCTGCCCTGCTAGCAGCAGCACTGCCACTGGCAAGTTAAGGCCATCAGAAGGTTGTTAGTTTAAGCTTCGGGAGGGATGGGGGAGCGTGCTGCTACTTCCCATGCGACGTGTCATCCATCCATCCTTCCGTCCATCCATCCATCCATCCATCTTTCAGCTGCCTGCTTCGCTAAGGCATATGGGCTGATTAACAGCCAGCTTCAGTAAGTAAAGCCAGAACAGCATATTCAGGCTGTGAAAGTCATTTTGGGTCCTGATAAGCAGATAAAAATAAATTATTTGAGTCATCTATCCACCCCACACCACCCCTCCTGGGCAGAGACACCCTCTGCCTCCCCTTGCCGGAGCTCCACCATCCAGCCGCTTCCTGCCCCGGTACGACTCCCCACCGGCCCCATTACCGACCCCCCAGGGGTGCTTCAGAGGCATGTCAACACCTCGCTGGATGAATCAGACCGACACGCACATGCACACACGCCCCCGAGTGTCTGACCCGATCGTGCCACCGGCCCAGGGGCCAGTTCATCCAGTTTACGCGACCCAGCTGCTAACGCCCTCACCTCCACAGCGTTTGTCTTGTCAGGGCGTGGCGATCTGTCTTATCTATCCCTCCATCCCTCCATCCATCCATCCATCTATCCGTCCAAACCTGATGCCGTTCACAAATTCTTGGACAGCAGGTCTCTCAAAGCCAGGGAGAGATCTTTCCAGAGCTTGAACTCCTACGCCTTGTTCAGATTCTCTGTCTAAACACCACGCTCACATCCCGCAGGAAACGGCCACCACTTTTTCTTTTTTAGAATGAACTTGGCTTGGGTGCCTTTCCGTCACATCAGGAGCAGGGAGCTGAGCTTCTCGCTGATGCTCCCTCCATCTGGATGCTGCTGAGGCTCTTCCTGAAGCTGCTCCGGCCGGCATGGAGAGTCGGGCAATGTGGGCGTCGATTAAAAGTGCTTTAACTGCGGAGATCCCCCATCCCGTGTGGGCCAGCCACTATTCAGATCACTAAACATTATTCAGAGGCCCTGTCTGTGACTAAAAACAGTCAGTGTGTGTCACCCTTAGGGGGCGGGGCTCAGTGTGCTAAAGCGATAAATGCTGTGGGTGCAGCATCCCGTAGAAAGCGAAACACCATCTAAGGCTCCTGGTTCTCCTGTCCACCCTGCGGGTCCATATATCCTCCAGCATAGCGCCCCCTCCAGGCTCTCCCTCAGTTATACACCAGGAATTCAGGTAGCATTGCTGGCCAAATAGGACCTGAGATGTTCAGTCAACATCAAATCATTCAAGCCGATTTCACGAGTGTATAGAACAGGGGTGTCAAACTCCAGTCCTGGGGGGGCCGGAGCCAATGTAGCTTAGTTCTTTCCTTGTCCCACCACAAATGATTTAGCTCAAGAGCTGTGTGGTAATAAGCACAAGGAGTTGCAAGTAGATAAATCAGATGTGTTCAATGAAAGGAAACCCAAAAAATGTGCAGGGCTCCGGCCCCCCAGGACTGGAGTTTGACACCCCTGGTATAGAATAAATATGTTAAAAAGTATTAAATATATATTTCTTTTAAACGAATAAATTGGGTTATTTAAAATACAATTCCCCACCATGAATCGCCACCTTACTACGGTGGACGGGTTTGCATGCCTCCAGGGTCCTGGGGGCTACGTTGTCGGGGACAACAGCCCCTGGCAGGATCTCCTAGGGCAAATCGGTTCTAGGTGAGCGGCCAGGCTAAGAGCAATTCAGAGCACCCCCATGAAGAAAAATATCAGAATGGACAACGTTACCCTGCCCGGATTATGGAGACCGGGGCTTTGTCCTGGAGCCCAGCCTGGGGCGAGAGCTGGAGGGGGAGAGCCTGGTGCCCAGGCCTCCACCCATGGGGCAGGTCAGGTGTAGCCCTAAAAAGTAACATGGGTCTGCCCTCCTGTGGGCCAGCCACCTGCAGGGGGATCTGTGCGGGGGCGGGTGTAATGTAGATGGGGTGGTAGTCGAAGGCAATTAGCATGTTTTTGGACTGTGGGACGGGGGGGGGGGGGGGGGACCAGAGTACTCAGAGGAAACCCCACGATGACATGGAAAGACGACATGCAAACTCCACACACATGGAGCTGGGATCAGGACTTGAACCTCACTCTCCATTGGTGTGAGGTAACCATACTAACTTATTATCGACTGGTCCCACCATCTCTCAAGGCACGAGGAAGATATGTATCTAGACTCTTCTCTTTGGCATCAATGTGGTGGAATTAACTTCCCCTAGATGTCCGAACAGCTGAGTCACTGGCTGCCTTCAAACGATGAGTGAAATCCTGCCTCTTTCGGAAGTACTTGGATTAGCACTCCTTCACAATTATACTCTTATTCAAAAATAAACTGTATCACTTGCCGACAGAGTTCTTTAGAGTGATAGTATTCCTATTGAACCAGTATCAGAATGTATTCACTGATGAGACTCCTAAGCACTTATGTACGCCGCTCCGGCTAAGGGCGTCTGCCAAATGCCGTAAACGTAAATGTAGTATAATGTATTATTTACAAGAAATTCATTAATTATTATAATTAATATAATAAAATTTGAATGTGTAGTATTTTCGTTTCTGACTGTTGACAGCTATTATAATGCATTTGTTTATGACTAAATTTTGACCAAGGGGTAAAGCGAGCTGATCCAATTTTAATGCGAGTTCAAAGGACAAGCAAAATACAACACTGCGTCAAAAAGGTGCTTGCAGAGTTAACAGCCCGTTATCACTGGCTATCAGCTACCCTGCAAGGATATCGCATACATCAGCAGTCCCGGCAGTACTTCAGACAGCGCAAGTCTGGAAGAGCTAGGTAGGAGAATAATGAACTAGTTAAACTGTACAGCAAGATATGTAAGAAGACTAGCTATTAGCTAGTTTGAATCAGTTAATTTATCTAGTCTTTAAATTGCCTCTCCGACCATTTTGAGTACTGTTTGATTCGCTAGATGCATACCATGAGAAAATTCACATGTAACTCTAATTAAAGGTGATAAAATTAACCTGACACCCCCATCACAGCTCCTCTGCTCTTCACATCTACACAATGCTCTTCCTTCCTTCTCCTTTCGACATCATCCAAGGCTTTCCCAGCAGCTCCAGGGCTTCCCAGAATAATTCTTTATAAATGCAGCACCTGCATTAGTCTCCACCAACCATCCAAAAGCATCCAGCTGAGGTTGACTATGCCTAGTCTGGAAGATCCCTGCCGAAGACTCGTTGGTCTACTCACTGAGGGATCGGAGTTTAAGGGAAATTCCACGGGTTGGGAAGTTTTCTCGGAAAAAAAAAATCACATAATTATAAGCTCCGAGGCGCCCTCCTCCTCCCTACTCTCACCATTATCTCTCCAAGCAGATCGTTCATAATGAAGAATGGCAGGCCTTCAAAAACATTATCCCAACTGGAGCTGGCTTCATGGAGCACAGCATGCTGAAGGGCTCCCTCGTGAGTCTCCTCTCTGCTCCACAGCTTCCCACCCCCCATCCCAAATAGTCGCCTCCATTCGCCCAGCTGAGCTCAGACTTTTCAGACCTTTACCAGCCTATGTCATCTTCGCCTCCTTCAGCCAGAGAGATTCGTCCTGATAGAGCTCATCTCGCTCACAAAATCAGTGATTTGAGGGGCAGGACTCAGTCTGAATGCAAATCAGCACCTGGCTAAGAGGCTGAACCTCAGAGCCCATCCTGATACGATAGATGGCAGCCTCACTGGAGAGCGGTTGTGCTCCTGGAATACAGGTCCACCCAGGGGTTAAATCAGAATCAGAGAGGTACGCAGCCAGGTACACAGTCAGGTACTTAGTCAGGTGCACAGTAAGGTACACAGTCAGGTACTTAGTCAGGTGCACAGTAAGGTACACAGTCAGGTACTCTGTCAGGTACTTAGTCAGGTGCACAGTAAGGTACACAGTCAGGTACTCGGTCAGGTGCACAGTAAGGTACGCAGCCAGGTACACAGTCAGGTACTTAGTCAGGTGCACAGTAAGGTACACAGTCAGGTACTTAGTCAGGTGCACAGTAAGGTACACAGTCAGGTACTCTGTCAGGTACTTAGTCAGGTGCACAGTAAGGTACACAGTCAGGTACTTAGTCAGGTGCACAGTCAGGTACACAGTCAGGTACTCAGTCAGGTTCACAGTAAGGTACACAGTCAGGTACTTAGTCAGGTGCACAGTAAGGTACACAGTCAGGTACTCGGTCAGGTGCACAGTAAGGTACGCAGCCAGGTACACAGTCAGGTACTTAGTCAGGTGCACAGTAAGGTACACAGTCAGGTACTTAGTCAGGTGCACAGTAAGGTACACAGTCAGGTACACAGTCAGGTACTCGGTCAGGTGCACAGTAAGGTATGCAGTCAGGTACACAGTCAGGTACTTAGTCAGGTGCACAGTAAGGTACACAGTCAGGTACTTAGTCAGGTGCACAGTAAGGTACACAGTAAGGTACACAGTCAGGTACTCAGTCAGGTGCACAGTAAGGTACACAGTCAGGTACTCGGTCAGGTGCACAGTAAGGTACTCAATCAGGTTCACAGTAAGGTACACAGTCAGGTACTCAGTCAGGTGCACAGTCAGGTACTCAGTCAGGTGCACAGTCAGGTGCACAGTCAGGTGCACAGTAAGGTACTCAGTCAGATACACAGTGGAGCATGTTGTGAGCATATTTTTAGCACAAAATGACCTTTTATTGAACTTTGAATGATTTAAAGTGTGAGACATTAAGAAAAAAAGATTATTGTTGAAGGAGGCGGAGCTGCGCTCCGGCAAGGCGCAATTTGGACATAAGGAGGCGGTACTGGGCTCTGCCGGGCTCCTTTCGTATTCAAACCCTGGGTCCAGCAAATGTTCCTCAGAAAGCCAGTTTACGGACGATTCTTGGATCCGGGGCCCATCTGGCAAGCCATTCATCCACCAATCCAGTCACCAAGGAGAAAAAATAAAAGCCACCGGCAGGGAGGAGCATGCAAAAGCTCCCGTAAAAAGCCTCCAGGAGGCGGCGTAATCATCGTAATGGCTAAAGAGACCTAATGAAAGGTAATGAAAGGCGCTGACCTCAGGGGAAAGTCAGACAGCGGGAGAAGCTTCACAGTGGCTTATTATGCTGCATAGCAGGTGTTCATGTCCATTATACCTTATAATACACAGGGTGCAATTTCACTCTTCGTCAATTTGTACAGCTGGGTGTTTTCAGTGAGGTAATTCTGGTTAAGTACCACGTTCGTGAACACAGGGCTCCAGTAGATCACCTCTGCAGGATCCAGCCAGCTGCCCCTTGGTCCTGGACACACTCCACCCCACCTCGCATCACTCTACACCTCCCATGAAAGGAAGTGAGTCCGACATCAGATTTAGCTTGACTGGACTGTAACCATGAAGGAAGCGAGTGCTGGTAATTCGTGGGCTGCCAGTTTGCGTGCCCACTGGTCCTGTGCTGGTATCATTTGTAATTTGTCTTTGGGGCAAGGACCTAATTCTGCAAATATCCCCTTGGGTAAGTGTCAGCTTTGCCCCTGATAGCAGGCTATCCTATGCTAGCCGCGATGCTAAATCCAAAGAACCTGAAGTAAATGGAGTGTCTTCACTTTCACAGGCCTGACTCTGGCTCGCGTAGCTCCTGTTGGTTCCCTCCCCCATTCGGTTTTTCCTCAGTCACTTTTTCGTAAACACCGGCCTTTGATTCACCGCAGCTCAGCATGGAGGTGATCGAGCTGTTGCCCTGAACCATGATACCGTAGTCAATAGCGGATCTGCTAACAAGCAAGAAAACATGAGCCGGGCAAACAAACAGAGGAGGCGAGTTACTGAGAGACGACTTCTATGCAGATGATTTGTCGGAGCGATAATGACAGGGATCCAAGGATCCTGTGAACACGCGTTCTCCCTGTGCAATCTGTGCCCCCTCCCCCCCGGGGGGGGGGGGGGGGGGGGTGTCACGTGAAACACTGGCCCAACTTCCCGGAAACTTTCACTAATTATAAAACAAAAGAAACTTTTTCCAAGGGTGAGACGCTTCTGTGAACATTTAAGGCACCACCATTGCTGTCAAGACGAGAGCTAACAAGACAGGAGAGAGGTGAGCATTAATGAAGCGATCCAGTGAAGCATTCCGGCCCAGGAGAAGCGAGAACACAGACTCAGGAGCAACACACCTGCTGGTGGCCGTGCATGTCGGCATGCACAGGTCAGCATGCACAGGTCAGCATGCACAGGTCAGCATGCACAGGTCGGCATGCACAGGTCAGCATGCACAGGTCAGCATGCACAGGTCAGCATGCACAGGTCAGCATGCACACACACGCTGCACACGCACCACCATGAAGCCTTCACAAGCTCCGTCAATGGCTGTTAACCGATCGCTCATCGATTCTCATTCATTCCCCGAGCATAAATGTTTACCGCGGACTGCTAACTCAAAGCACATGCCATCTTTTTCTGCTTTTAGCATTCCTACAGTGCTGGTTTCTTTTTTACAGAAGCAGTTGAGGCAATATTTGGCTGGCATTGTGCTTTTTTTTTTTGGGTTGAAGGTTCAGATCTGAACTAGACACCCCCCCTCCCCCCCCCATAGATGGCTATGGGGATCAGTCCTCGTTTGCGATTGAGATACATCGACTCAGTCAGCGCATCCCCCATTCGCATCCATCCCCCTCCTGTTTACCAAGGGTGAGGTCCTGCATAATCTAAAGATGCCCGTCGCCCAGCAACAGCGATGGATCCGGGTTCGACCTGTTCCTGTTTATATGTCGGATGATACCACTTCGCACAAGGAGGCAGCTCAGAAGTAATGTTCATGTGTTATTTTGTGTAAAAAAAAAAACCTGCAATTACTCAGGCATAAAATATGTGCTGTGGGAGCTGTTGTGAAATCATTGTAGTCAAACATTTAAGTCAAATTATGGCTTCCCCACATCTCGTGAAGCAGAAACGAATTTATCTCACGCAAAGGAATTTGACATGAATTCTTTGACACAATGCACTAATACACTAAACTGTGCTGGTGTGAGAACGTCCGTCTCACGCTTCCGGGGTCGAGCTTCAGGCCTCTGCTTCACTCTCTCACCTTTCCCACCACGTCCAAAAGGCCCCTAAGTGTCACCAGTGTGCCTGGTGCGGCTGCAGAATGGCCCGTCCACCTGCCATCGCCATGGTGAGACCGCTGGCCCCCCCCGGCCATCCCACAGCACACTGACAGGCTCTGCTTATCATCTTCATAACACTGGCCGGCAGCCGACAAAGGAGAACGTAAAAAAGATAAAGGGAATGACACAAATCAAGAGAGAACAAGTGATGTTGTACCCACGCTGAAACTGGAAGCTGTGGGAGAAGACAGCGAGATGAGGTGAGAAGATGGAGGTATCAAGGTATGAATCACGGTTTCTGCTACTGCTGTCATCCTGCATCCCTTGGGCCCCGAAAAGGTCCTGCTGGTTTTTTGTACTTTTGGGTAGTAACTGCTCGAGTTGACCAGTCTTCAGCATACTATTTGTATTAGGATTAAATCTGACGGGCAGAGACAAACAGGACGAAAAAATGGATTTGCTGTCAGGGAGAGGCACCAGTTCAATGATGTACGGATGCACTGATGTAATGAGGAAAAAAGTGGCACGGAAATGGTAGACAGAACAAAGAGAGAGAGGGCAAGAGAAGTGAAGCACAGGGAACAGTTCAATCGCAGGGGCACGGGTGTGGTGGGCATAGAAAGAGCCTTTTTGTGTAAATGGAGAAATCAAAACCAGTCTGAGAGCAACAGGGGTGAAAAGGTAAAGAGAGATGAAAAAGTGAGGTGTGAAACAGAGGCAGGAGGATAAAGAGAGAGATGAACAGGAGCAGGGAAGGAGAGAAGCAGAGAGATGACCAGGGGCAGCGAGGAACAGGCAAACGAGTCAGACAAACAGGCCAGAAAGAGTGAAAAAGAGAGGAGAAGAAGAAGAAGGAGAAGGAGGAGAGGGGCGAGAGCAACTAGGACACAGATCCAGTGTGTCGAACCTGAATAAGAGCAGGAAGAGGCAATGGAAGCAGCAAGGAACACAGAACGGGATGGGATCAGGAAGGAAAGGAGAGGATACCGGGAAATATCTGCAAAGGGGTGAAGAAAGACAGGGCTAATGAGATGAATACGGAGAGGAACAGGAACTGAGAATGAAATCCACAGGACAAAGCAGGAACAGAGAATAATGGGGGCAAGGAGGAACAGGAACTGAGAATAAAGGGGAAGTAGCAAAACAGGTACAAAGCATAGCAGGGGCATAGAGGAACAGGAACACATGGGAACAGGAACAGAATAAAAGGGAAGGGAGAAATGGAAACAGAGAGAAACAGGAACTGAGTGACTAGGCAAAAGAGAAACAGAGGAAACCAGGGGGAAAGAGGAACAGGGGCTGAAAGGAACAGGAGCAGTAAGGAACAGGAGCAGTAAGGAACAGGGCCAAAGAGGAGACGGGGCAGAGAGGCAGAGACAATAAAAGTGAGGAGCAAAAGGCTGAAACACTGAATTATGATCAGAGAGCTGACTGAGCCACAGTGTATTTATAGCAGTGGGCTGGAGCACTCCAACAGAGGATGAATTATACATTAAAAACTGGGAAAGGAAAAAAAAAAAGTCAAAATTACACTGTCAGTCCCTCTCTCTCCTTGGAAAGAGAGAAGAGAAAAGGAGAGGCGAGGAGAGATGAAAACACGGCCCTGTTTTTTGCAGGGATGTTTTGATGTTGCGGAATCATTAAGCCGCAGCGTGCGGCGGATCCTGCAGGACGTGCTGACAGGCCGGCTTGGCACAGGGCTCCCCTTCCTGCGTCAGCTGCCGACTCTCACAAGGGCCGCTCTCCAATTATGGACGATGATCGTAATGAGGACGGCAAGGGCGCCGATCCCTTCCGCACATATTTCCACCCCTCGCCTTTTTGACAAGGGTGCAAGAGAAAGCGACCGAATCTCTGCACGGTCGTCTGAAGGCTTCCCCCCCCCCCCCCCACCACATGTCTTTGATGATTAAGAATTTGTGTGAATCGCAGTCTTCAGTGATATAAGTCTCCAGATGATACATACAGACACCCAGACAAAACACACTAGACTATTCAGCTGGGTTTTTAATTTTCAGGATGTTATCGCAACACTGGAATGTTTTTTAAAGGAGCTGGATGTCATAGTTTTATTATTATTGAGTATTTAGTCAACCATCCATCCATCTTTCCAAACTGCTTTATAAGTGGTACCAGAGGCAATTCTAGGATAAGGTGAGGGGCTCAGGAAGGTCCATAATTCATATAGAGGGTCCAACCATTAATCAATGATATGTTTTGAATTGTTGAGTGACCAATGGCTACCAGGGCCAATCGGCTTTCAGCTGAGGCCAGTTTCCCTATTGGCCCCGCCCATGAATACACCCCTGAGCGGTATGGGGTCACGGCGAGCCTGGAGCCCATCACAGGAAACGCGGAGGCAGAAGGACATTCCGAGCGGGGGGTCAGCCATTTCTGAGTAGGCAGTGGGAAATTTTGAGTCAACAGCTCACCTGACTGCATGCTTCTGGACTGTGAGAGAACGCAGAACAGAGAGAGTGCTAACATAACATAACGTGTTAGGGCCATGAAAAAGTAACGTGACCCCCCCCCGAGAACGGAGTGAAAGGCTCCCTTACAGAGCGGCGGTGAGAAAAAAGCAACCATAATAGTGGAACTTATGGCTTCTGAGGACACGTTCATGAGAAGTTCGTGGAATTGGAGCGTTGACGTTGAGGGACTCCCCATGCCTGCGTTCCCACCTGCCTCTCCCTCCTACTTACGCTGCCATAGCCTTATCTGCCAGAGCTTATATATCACACTCACCTAACTGTTTGCGCAGCCTCTAGTACCCCCTACTTTGGGTAACTGCACGTTTTATTTCCCCCACTTCTCCTGGGGTGTGCTGCCCGGAGACCCCAAATTCAAGATATTCTTCCCTGCTGCCTGCGACGCCTCCAGTATCTATGGTATCCCTCCGGCCTGCTCGCCCTGCTGCCTGCGACGCCTCCAGTATCTATGGTATCCCTCCGGCCTGCTCGCCCTGCTGCCTGCGACGCCTCCAGTATCTATGGTATTCCTCCGGCCTGCTCGCCCTGCTGCCTGCGACGCCTCCAGTATCTATGGTATCCCTCCGGCCTGCTCGCCCTCCTGCCTGCGACGCCTCCAGTATCTATGGTATTCCTCCGGCCTGCTCGCCATTCTGCCTGCAATGCCTCCAGTATCTATGGTATTCCTCCGGCCTGCTCGCCTTCCTGCCTGCGACGCCTCCAGTATCTATGGTACCCCTCCGGCCTGCTCGCCCTCCTGCCTGCGACGCCTCCAGTATCTATGGTACCCCTCCGGCCTGCTCGCCCTCCTGCCTGCGACGCCTCCAGTATCTATGGTATCCCTCCGGCCTGCTCGCCCTGCTGCCTGCGACGCCTCCAGTATCTATGGTATCCCTCCGGCCTGCTCGCCCTGCTGCCTGCGACGCCTCCAGTATCTATGGTATCCCTCCGGCCTGCTCGCCCTCCTGCCTGCGACGCCTCCAGTATCTATGGTATCCCTCCGGCCTGCTCGCCCTCCTGCCTGCGACGCCTCCAGTATCTATGGTACCCCTCCGGCCTGCTCGCCCTCCTGCCTGCGACGCCTCCAGTATCTATGGTATCCCTCCGGCCTGCTCGCCCTCCTGCCTGCGACGCCTCCAGTATCTATGGTATCCCTCCGGCCTGCTCGCCCTGCTGCCTGCGACGCCTCCAGTATCTATGGTACCCCTCCGGCCTGCTCGCCCTCCTGCCTGCGACGCCTCCAGTATCTATGGTACCCCTCCGGCCTGCTCGCCCTCCTGCCTGCGACGCCTCCAGTATCTATGGTATCCCTCCGGCCTGCTCGCCCTGCTGCCTGCGACGCCTCCAGTATCTATGGTATCCCTCCGGCCTGCTCGCCCTCCTGCCTGCGACGCCTCCAGTATCTATGGTATCCCTCCGGCCTGCTCGCCCTCCTGCCTGCGACGCCTCCAGTATCTATGGTATCCCTCCGGCCTGCTCGCCCTCCTGCCTGTGGAGTCTCTCCTGCCTGCCCTGCTGCTGTACCACCGTTCATCCTGCCATCAGAAGCAGCACCAGCACCTGCCTGCCATCACCTACCTGCCCCCCACTTTGAGACTTAAATGTTAAAATTAGTGTGAATTGGGACTTTGCCATCTTGCTCACTTGCCTTCCTCTGCCAGCCCCTGGAGGATGGGCTCCCCCTTTGGGTCTGATTCCTCCCAAGGTTATTTCCTGCTAGGGAGTTTTTCTTTGCCTCTATTGCCTCTGGCTTGCTCACTGGGGGCTTTGGGGCGGGGATGCTGTAAAGCTCTTTCAGGCAATGTAATGCTAAACCCTGACACTGAAGATGCGCCATACAAATAAAATTAAATTGAATTCAACGGAAACATCTAACTAGTCCTCAAGGGGGCGCTCCATCACAGAGAGAAAACAATCTTATGCTCTCATGTTCCCCCCGCCAAAGCAGTCTCCCCCCCAGAACCCACACATGCCCTAAAGCATCATTAGTAAATTAGAAGCTGAGACAGATTGATACCATAGTGAGATGGTCAATACCAATGCATCTCCCTGCACTCTCCACAAAGCACCACGCCAAGGCCTCCCTCCCCTGCTCTCCTCCTTTGCTTCCCTTCTCTTTCATTCCCCCTCTTCCTCTCTCGCTCTCCCTCCCCCCACCACTTGGTGTTAACCCTTCGACAACCTCAGTAAGCTCAGTGCGTGTTGTCGAAACCCATCCAGCATGATTGCTCTGGGGCACCAGCTGCCCATGGTCATCGACACTGACAGAATGCGGAGCTCTCTCTTTGAACCTGGCAGACAGAAATCCGCAGGTCACAAACAGGGGGCGCAGACTTCCAGTACCACAGGATTCGGATCGGGGGGGGGGGGGGGGGGGGGGGCGATCACTGGCCACCTGGCATGACATGACAAAAAAATTTACAGCACATCTCCCATCCTAGTAACTGTACGCAAAGATACTCCTGCTGAAGAACTGGGTGGAATCTGAAACGAACTCTTCTTCGGTTTTATTACACCAGCGGAGGACAGAGACTGTGACTCTCCGTGACTTTCACAAAGACGGCATTCTGTAATGCGCACACAGACACACAATTCCTTGTCTACATGGCTCTCCGCTCACGTAATTCCCTGCCGGTGTCCCGTACTTCAGACTCCCTTTCTCTCCACAAGTTGGACAAACAGACAGACAGGAATTTTAAGCAGCTGGTACCTCCACCGACCGGAGACGCAGGAAGATGACAGACGGAATCCGCGACGTGTCCTCGCCGTAGTCTCCCGGTCCTCCCCGCTTTCACGCTCCCCTCAGTCGGCCACAGATGTCTCCTCTATCCCCGTCACTCATGAGAGGTGATGTTTAAGGTCTACTCCATATCCTCACACCCTCTATTTCCAAAGGAGCTATAATACGCCCGTACCACCCCGTCTCTCTCCCTCTGCCTACCTGTCATTTATCTCAAAATTGCCAGGCTTCACACACATTGGCCCTTTGAGGGAAGGAGTGAACGTGAGATAGCGAGAGAGAAAAGGAGGCCTGGAGAGAGCTTTCAGTAGACGGGTGGATCCGTGCGACGGCACGTCACTCAACGTGAACGTCAATGTGAAAGCGGCAGTCTGCCTCTTTCACATATATCTTAAATTATTTCTTGTTTAAGTGTTTAGCAAGTGCATGAATTCAACGTGACTTTGATAGATGACATTTTTTATATGTTTTTTATAACCTGATCCAGTAACCCCCTGGAGTGTAAACACCAAGCCCACCACCCCAGTCAGTGTGCTGAACGACACCAGCTCTAAGCACACCTGCAGCTCATGTCGCAAACCAACCTCATCACGGGCCAGACTGTGGGGCAAGACGTCACAAACTACCGGCCCACAAGATGGTCTCATACGGCCCCTTTCATGTTTTTAATTCCGATCGTTCGTTTTCCACTCGGTGACTTGTGCGTAGACTTGTTTTAGCGGAATCTCCACCTTACATTGTCTTTCCCTCTTTTCTGTTGGCCTGTGAAAAACAACTCATGTCTTCCCTCCCCCCACCCTTGGGTGAAGACCTCCTGCCCATTGGCCGCAGGTAACCTGTGTATGAGGCACCTGAAGCATATCGAGAGGAGTCCCGCTAAACCCAACACCTCCCGGAACAACACTTCCAGCACTCGCTGCCACTGCCGTTGTTGCTGAGGAGAGGCGGGGCTTACGGGTTGCCTCCGGCGCCACCTGCCTGCTTCTCCTGGTAAATCCATTGATCCCAACCTTCGTGTCAATCCCCGAACTGCGTCTCCACCCTCCACTGACCCCCACAGCTATGTTTGGAACAGCAACAGGCTCCACCGGGTCCCTGTGCCGGGTGCAGTTTCCCCTTGGCCGGGCACAGCAGACCCCTCGAGCCCCCCTCCCAGGTGCCCCCGCCTTCATATGCTGTGACAATGAGATCATTCTTCTCCCTCTCCGTAGGTCTACACCACATAGAGAAGACCAGATGGGTCACTATAAATATAATTATTATTATTACTATTATTATTAGTATTATTATCGGTAAGGCTAGCAGCTTGGTTGTTATTACAGTTATTATCATCATTAACGTCCATGTCCGCTGTCATTTATGGTTGATGTCAGTCACGGGGAAGCCACATCCCTCTCCGGCTGCCATATGGGTCAAAGTAACACACGAGTGACAGCGGCGGCGGCGAGCCCACGCCTAGGGCGGCCGACCCACTGCCGGGCTCTTCGTGACATGCCCCGTCTGCATGCCGGCGGGCCGCCATGTCGCGTGACATGAGGCGGGCGTTACATGCCATGTGGTGCCTTTGCTTTTATTTCACTTTGCAGCATCGTACCGTCCCCCTGTATTACATTATTAGCGCATATTTATTGTGTATTTTGTCATTACTTTTGGCCTTATTTAATTACTTTACAATTTAGATTCTGGGCTGTTGCTAAAGAGCTAGCTAGTCGGTGTGTGGTTCAGTGGGCTAGAACTGTAATCGGAAGGTTGTTGGTTCAAATCCCCTGGCCTGCACTCTGATGCCACCATTGGGCCCTTGAGCAAGGCCCTTAATTAACCCCCAGCTTTGGGTGCCTTTCTGTTGTGACCCCTAATCATTCTCTCATGAGTCCCATGGAGCTGAAGATGGGACAGGCCGGCAGGGACCTTTCCTAGACACTGTCTGTGACTCTGTAGCTGCTAGCAGGTGCCCTGCGCTATCAAGCAGCGTGGCTCTTACATGACAGTATCTTCCCCTCTGCAGATACAAGTTAAGCAGGCAGCTGACATGCGTCTTGTCTGCTGTTTTGAACCACAAAGAATCGCCACATTTCCCTACATTATCCATCACATTTTAACTGAAATTAAACGGAAATTTATTCTAAGCGCAGTCTATCTTTTAAGAGCGTAACGTTACTGAATTAACGTGCTGCCACAGGCAAAGGAAAACATTTCCCACATATTCCTGTACATATTTAATTGGCACGTCCATATCAATACATAAATCCCTAAAATACAACTTATTCTTTGTTTATTTCCCCATAACTATTGCTTTTATTTCCAGTCTGCACTGGCTTACCTGCTACAATGTGTATTAATTACAGCTTGACCAGTGTAGGCTTTCCGCAGGAATGGGCTTCCTTCCTGCTGAATCGACAAAATGGGCCGCCAGGCGGGTGCATAGCATCCAGGGGCTTTAATAAATTTAAGCTTGCAGAAATTCTATATGTACATTAAATTAAACTCCCCCCCATCCCCACCCCCAGTCACTCCTCCTCTTCGGAGTCCCGACCAGCTCGTGCAGCTGAATTTGGTCAAAGTCCAAAAAATGATTAAATACTCCTGCACAGCGGTTTTCACGGCCATCCTGCAATTCCTCCTCCGCAGGAAATTCACTGGCGCTGCAACGTAAACAGCAGCGCATGAGCTGTAAACCGATGTCTTCTGTGACTCCGTCGAACCCACCATATTTACACTAGACATTAAAGCCTGTGAATTATGAGCCCTCGCAGACAAGATGTACTCTTTTACCATTTAAAATTTAATCCTCCACGTGTTTTCTCGATTTCCCACTGACTCGCTAATAAAAATTAATGCCCGTCTGACTGGAGGCCTGGTCTATGTGTGGCCACATTTGAGAAATTATATTATCGAAAGCTCCCCTTTCAAATTATCTAATCATCTATAACAAGTCTGATATTTAACCATTGATAAAAATGTAATTGAGGCCTTGTTTGGAACTTGGTGTTGAAATACTTTTTATTGAATATGATCTCATAGTCGCGGCACATTCCGGTCATATTCCTGGAGCTGAAGTGTTTCTCTGTCGCTGAGAAGGTAATCGAGCTCCACAGGCACTCGATTACGACTAAGAGGGTCCTGATGAGTGCCCTGCATCCCTTCACAGGTGTAGCTATACTGGGAATGTAGCAAATGGATTTATTAAGCGTCAAAGAATTCACACTAATCTACCAGTAAGGTTTGCGATCTCATATATTCTCAGAAATTCGAATAATCTGAGAATCTAGCATATCTCAGGTGTTCTGCCGTTTGTGAGTTCCGGAATATAGGAACGCCCTCCGCCATCTTCAACGATGGCCGCCTATCCAGGGGCAACGTGTGGCTCTGTGGATTAGGAATGTGCTTGAGATCGGAAGGTTGCTGCATCAAATCCCGTGGTTAGAAGACCAATGACATGGTTGGAGCCCTGAGCTATGCCCAGCTGCTCCAGGGCCTGACTGACCCATCACTCTCTGACTAGTACATCACTTTGACCAAGCATCTGTTAAAGAAATAAATGTAAATGCATTATGCAGTGAATGGTTGTGGTGAGGTGGTGCAGTGGTTAGCACCTGTTGCCTCACACCTCTGGGACCCGGGTTCGAGTCTCCGCCTGGGTCACATGTGTGCAGCGTTTGCATGTTCTCCCCATGTCGTTGTGGGGTTTCCCCCGGGTACTCCGGTTTCCCCCCACAGTCCTAAAAACATGCTGAGGTTAATTGGAGTTACTAAATTGCCCATAAGTGTGCATGTGTGAGTGAATGGTGTGTGAGTGTGCCCTGCGATGGGCTGGCCCCCCATCCTGGGTTGTTCCCTGCCTCGTGCCTATTGCTTCCAGGATAGGCTCTGGACCCCCCCGCGGCCCAGTAGGATAAGCGGTTTGGAAAATGGATGGATGGTTGTGGTGAGCCTGGAGTCACCGGCTTCCAAGGAGGGGCCCTGGATGGGTAGCCCAGCTATAACCAGTCATTTTCAAAATCAGGACAGTAAAAATGACAGCCCTCATTTCATATCTGATGCGACCTCTAAACAAACTTCCTCCACATCCTACTTCAAGCAGAGATGTTTTCTCACGGGACACCCATCCTTCATACCCTCCAAAAAAGGGCAAAAATCCTTTTTAGCAGTCGGTTGAATTGGTGTTACTTCATTTCTCACGCTCTCCAAATCAGCCATTTCATCATCAGATCTGATATTAACAAAGCTTTCTGAGAATCTCCTCTCCGTGTTAG
Source organism: Brienomyrus brachyistius (assembly GCF_023856365.1). Taxonomy (NCBI): domain Eukaryota; kingdom Metazoa; phylum Chordata; class Actinopteri; order Osteoglossiformes; family Mormyridae; genus Brienomyrus; species Brienomyrus brachyistius. The sequence goes on from NC_064537.1 coordinate 7,340,653, forward strand.
GTGGTCCTTACTAAATTTAATTGATTCAATGCCGTCTTCTGGACACATTCCCGGATCTTTAAAGCGTGACATAACCTCGACGCTATCTATTTTTAACTTTGCTGCGTTGAAGTTTCGGGGCTGAAATCCCCCTTGGCTGAGGAAAGTGGGTTTGCATTTAATCTGTATGAGCACCACGCACCTTCAGTAATCTGATATCAGATTGCATCGCAGGCTGCATCTATCTGTCCGTCCAACTTTAGCAGGTGATTAACAAGTCAGAAGAGAGTTACACAGACTTTGCCAAGAAACACAGCAAACTCAGCTATACATGGTCATACCTGAGCTGGATACACACACTCTCTCTCACACAGACAGACACACACACTCTCTCTCACACAGACAGACACACACACAATACCCTTGTTCAACTCTATGTACACAGAGCCAGGGGTGGGATTGAAAACCACAACTCTGCTGGTGCGAGGACAGTGTGCTACCCCCTGTCACAAAAGACCACAACCAGCAATGTCAACTTATGGTTAAAACTCAGATTTTAACCATAAAAATCTATCCTATAATATTCCATCTCAAACTTATGTGCTCTTGGTCTTTTCTGGGGAAACAGGAACATCGATGCACAAGGAGAGACAACGCACCAAACCTCAGAGACGTTCACATGCACTTTTTATTATTCTGATTATTCTCTAGAAAATGTCTTTGCATTGGCTCCATTCTCAAACGTGCCACAGTCCACAGAGGGAGATCTATTCCGTCGCTGCCCCCCTGCAGGCTCCACGTCGCCTCCCAGGGCTGGAAGGGGTTTATGCGTCTCCAGTAACCGGCTTGCAGGCGCGAGGCTACATATGCCGAGTGGAGTGGAATTTATTGCCATACCAACCATGTACAGGAATACAGTGCATAGCGTTTGCCCAGGACCACGGTGTGACACAATAGCAGTAATGGGGCGAGATTTTTCACAGGACAGTGTAAAGACTGGAGGGTTGGACATAAGGAGTTACATACATCGTGTCACACTCGTGTGCTGCAGATCCTTGTGTCCCACATCACTCTCATTTTTGTACTCGCTTAGGGATTTACTCTGACAAAATTCGAGATTCGACATTACTGCTTTTTTTGCAGGGGGGGTGGGAAGGTGGTTATACAGGCTGGTTTGTCCTTGTCTCTTGTCTCCTGTAACTGCCGGCCAGATCTAGGGTGTACGATGGCATCCGACAGGCCGGTCTGGGCACTGCCGCTTTGTCTGGAATCTTCCACCCCTCAAATGAAGGTCGAGGGGGGGGGGGGGGGGGAGGTGGTTAAATAAATAAATAAATAAGTTGACATCTTTCTGACTGAATGGGCTCATTTTTTTCCCGGTGCGTTTCAAAAACACACGGGCTCTGTTTTTGGGGTCGAGACAGACGAGGTTCACTTCACTCATTCTGACGGGAGCACATTTCAGACTGGGCAGCACGTTTAAAGCTAAACACATGGCACCCGAGAGCCAGACACTAACCCATGTTGCCAACGTAAACATGTACGGAGGAGATGCAGTAAAAATAAAGGTGAAGGAAACATCCCCAACAACACGGGGAGGGATGGGTTGACCTTTCTGATAATTATGGCATTATGGTAATGATGACATTCTAAGTGAGTTTTAAATTAAGCGCAGAATGTGTGTGTGTGTGCGTGTGTGCATTAGGTTTATATTGCATTGTGGGGACCAAATGTTCCCCGCAATGTATTGAAACCTGCTATTTTGACGTTATGGGGACCATTTTTCAGGTCCCCACAAAGATCTGTGAAAGCCATCAAAACACTAATAATGCCCGAATGCGCTCGTATTTTGCTTGGTTATTTATGCTAAAGTTAGGGCTGGGTGGGGTTAAGGGCGTCATGTTGGGATCAGAGTTTTCCTCATAGAAATGAATGTAGAGTCCCCACAAAGGTATAATTACAAACCTGTGTGTGTGTGTGTGTGTGTGTGTGTGTGTGTGTTTGTTTTTGGCCTCTTTTGTCTGGTTGCTGATCTGATTGCAGGAGAGATGGGTCAGCTTACATAACCTCATGGCTTCTTTCCCACTAGCCGCCTCTCCATTACTCACACCGAGTGCACCGCCCCCTACAGGCGAGCAGGCCTCCCCACGTCCACCTGCTTGCTCTTCCCCTCTGCAAGCGCCTCTCACCCTCCCCCCCCCCCAACTGGCCAATGTTCTTTATTCTTCTTCCTAGGCCTTGAAGTCGGAAGCACCCCCCCCCCCCCTCCTCGTCGAAATCTTGATTTTTCAGGACACCTCACACCATCCAAGCCGTGGTCTGTCTTCTTTTTATGTGTGAGCGTATGTGAGCGTGTGCGACTGTACGTGAGGGTGTGTGAGGGTGTGTGTGGGTGTGTGAGGGTGTGTGAGGGTGTGTGAGGGTGTGTGAGCGCGTGTGTGTGGGTGTGTGAGGGTGTGTGAGGGTGTGTGAGCGCGTGTGTGTGGGTGTGTGAGGGTGTGTGAGCGCGTGTGTGTGGGTGTGTGAGGGTGTGTGAGAGTGTGTGTGGGTGTGTGAGGGTGTGTGAGGGTGTGTGAGGGCGTGTGTGTGGGTGTGTGAGGGTGTGTGAGGGTGTGTGAGCGCGTGTGTGTGGGTGTGTGAGGGTGTGTGTGGGTGTGTGAGGGTGTGTGTGGGTGTGTGAGGGTGTGTGAGGGTGTGTGTGGGTGTGTGAGGGTGTGTGAGGGTGTGTGTGGGTGTGTGAGGGTGTGTGAGGGTGTGTGAGCGCGTGTGTGTGGGTGTGTGAGGATGTGTGAGGGTGTGTGAGCGCGTGTGTGTGGGTGTGTGAGGGTGTGTGTGGGTGTGTGAGGGTGTGTGAGGGTGTGTGTGAGGGTGTGTGAGGGTGTGTGTGGGTGTGTGAGGGTGTGTGAGGGTGTGTGTGGGTGTGTGAGGGTGTGTGTGGGTGTGTGAGGGTGTGTGTGGGTGTGTGAGGGTGTGTGAGGGTGTGTGTGGGTGTGTGAGGGTGTGTGTGGGTGTGTGAGGGTGTGTGTGGGTGTGTGAGGGTGTGTGAGGGTGTGTGTGGGTGTGTGAGGGTGTGTGAGGGTGTGTGAGGGCGTGTGTGTCTACGCGGGCTGGGAAACATCAGAAACCCCAGTTACTGATACAGCAATGCCAGGCTCCGGCAGAGCGCCATTGTTCTAAACATAATGGAAGGCAGCCTTTGACTTTAACTGTGTATAAACAGCGTAAGCGGCTCCTGTCCCCACTGCCTCGCATATTCTATGATTTAATTCTTTTTTTGTTTTTTTTTTCTGTTGTGCGCGTCTTCTAGGGAACCCAAGGCAGTGCTAATTAAGGCAGCCTCGCAGGTTTATTAGGCAGTCCTGCTGAAGAGATTTACACTTCAAAGAACAGAGGCAGAGAGAGAGAGAGGAGCAGGAATGAGACAGAAAGAGAACAGGAGGGGGGCCGAGAGATGAGGAGAGAGGGGAGGGAGAAGCAGTGTGGGGGAGAGGAGAAGCGGAAAAAGAACCAAGGAAGCAGAAGGAGAGCAGCGGCCGTGGGCCCCGCCATCCGTTAAAGGTAGCTAGGCAGGTGGGGGGGGCACTCAGGTGCACCAGCTGGTGTACAGGCGACGGGAACTCGGTTACCATGGCACTGGCCAGCATCTCGGTGAGATATGCTCAACCACCGTAATAAGAACGTAAAGACCCGGAAGGGAGCCTGCTGTTGTACCCTTGAAATCTCGCAGGGCTATAGAAATGGACATAAAGCCGTCAATGTGAGTAAAGGATCTGGACCGGTGAGCATGGCCCTAGATATAAATCCACTTAACGGCAAAGTAGCGTAACATGAGGCAAGATCAAAATAAATGGATTCTCCAACACTCGGATCAATCCCCGCAACAGGGAAAGCTCTGGAAACAGGTGGTGACCATGGTCTCTAATCAGCAAGCCACAACGAGAGAATCCCTTTGTGGGCGGGATTACGGTGCCCCGTCTGTCACTGACCGGTTTATAACGGTGTCAATCACTGACGATTGACAGTTTACAATAATCCTTCCTGCAGTGGCCTCGCTTCCTTCAGCACCAACAGAAGTTCAAGGTGAGAGGAGAGAGCGTCAGTCTCAAAGGCGTCATACAGATGTCAGGCACAAGGCTTAGCGAGGCTGCGTGAGGGAGGGGAGGCTCCCCCGCGGTGGTCAGAGCGGAGCAGAACCGCACACACACTTCTGAAACCCCTTTGAGCTGCACTAATCCAACGGCAAAAACCTAACCGCTTTTTCCAGAAATATCCAGGACAGACAGACAAAAGGCCGCAGTTATTTTCAACAGAAGATTGAGCCCTTTCCAAACAGGCAACAGGGGTGGGACAGATTAGCGTCTTACTGACACAATTAACATGACGTAATGCGATTCACGTGTGTTAAGTTAAAGCCTTTTTTTAAAATACAGTGCCTATTTGTATTCTGAAACAGTCACATACAGAAATGCCATGTCAATTTGGTCATGCTTTCTAAATCGGTCTATTAAAGATGAGTTTCAAACCAATAAAACAGTGAGCGTTCGAGGTAGTTTTAGAAGCGTCTGCCTTTGCGTCGTTTTAAATCGATCACAGATCGAGCGACTGATGTGCAGGGCTTCGGAAGACGTGGACCCTGCTGAACGTCAGCTTCTGTCCTTCTGATCCAAGCGCTCCTCTCTGCCTGATTTCCCATGTCACATGACGGAGCTCCCAAACGCCTCACTTGGGGAGGTGCAACGGAGCAGATGGTCAACGTGGGAAATACGGAGTAAGAGGAGGGAGCCGAAGCATATGGCTGGTTAGTTTTTTCCCCCAGTTCCCCCCATTTTTAAAGAATTGTTCTCCATGTTCAGGGTCTTGCTGATCTTTCGGTCAGGCTTCCCAGAAACTCATTCTCTCTCTCTCTCTCTCTCTCTCTCTCACATCCATCCATATATGGCTCCTTCTCCTGCCTTCCCACCCCTCCATCCTTATATCACCCCTGGTCAGCCTCCGTTTTATTTAACATTTTATGCTTTAGCCCCGCCCCCCAACCTTCTGGTACCCCCCCCCACCTCCCCCGCCCACTGTCGCTGCCTAGAGGAGCAGCTGTCTATGCGTTTTCCACACTCCCTTCACCCGCGGCTTTCCTCGTCGACGTCACAAGGGCAGCGGCGGGCGCCGGCATCCTGCGGCGAATCCATTTCCGGCGAGCGCCTGGCGGTCAGCCTGTCGAGGGGTCGAAGGTCACCCTGGACGGGGTCAAACTGCACCCCGCCCACGTTACGTTTGCCACCGGCTCGCCCCTAACCCTACCGGCCGCCCGTGTCGCCTGGAGGCCCGTCCCACTGGTGGCTGCGAGCCCAGCATCCACGCATCCTGCACACGTGACCGTGGACACGGCTGTGACTGTGACACACGGCTGTCCCCCACCCCTGATACACCTCACTCATCTTCACAAGACACTCTGCAAGCACGGCGCAGCAGCGTGCGTACTCTGCGTCTGATCCACAGACAGAAAGGGCCCCCACTTCGTATAGGCGCTAATTAGACACAGGTTCCCATATGGGCGCCTGCCCTCCCCCATAAACATTTTATTTCTGCTCTCATTCTCTTCCACCTGACCAGGGACCTCCAGTTAGTAGACCCCCTAATTCAGTGCGGAGGCTCATCAATACACCAGTGCCTGGGGGGTCGGGGGGGTGTGGACAGGAAACAACAAGAAGCACATAAACAAACATTCGCACATAAATACACCCACGCCCCCCCCCCTGCACACTCGGATACACGCAGGCATGCACGGCTATATTTCTGCATAGCTGACATTTAAATCGCATGAATCATTGATCGCTGAGTGCGAATGTTGTTGTTTTTTTCAAAAGCTGAGGCCGGAGCGCGGCGGCTATTCAACTCCGTAACAACTTGGTCTAATTTAAGCCCAGGATCGCGGACACGGGTCCACAAGGTGCTGTTGCCTGGAAACAAAACACCAATGAAGCATAATGGCTCAGTAAAAATAATTGTTGTTTTTGACCCGACGTGAAGGGATATTGAGATCGGGCAGGGAGGCGGACCAGAACTGAAGATGTGATAGGACCCAAGGATGATGGGGTGGGGGTGAAGGGGTAAGAATGGGATAGGACAAGAAAGCAGTAGATTGAATTTTGGAGGAGGGGGTTCAGGGGGGGGGGGGGGGGCGGAGCAAACACAGTGTAGCAGCTGAGCTTTATGTGCAATCGCCATGGCGAATTCTGACACGCCTTTTTGACCAATTGCTACCACGGAGATGGACGTTAAACATAACGCCTTTTTTTCCCCAATCAGAACATTTTACCACGGACACAGACGAACCGCTGACGATTATGTTGGCGATCCCTGGGCACGCGGGGCGCGTGACGCACTCATACCGCAGGCGGAGCGTGGCCGGGATGGACACACTCACGCACGCTGCTTTGATCATACTCCACCGGCTCTTTTTGATCCCTCAACTGACTAGACAACTGACTGCGGTGCATCGCCTGCACGCTGTGCACAGAGGGTTTCTGACGCACGCTCAAGCCACCATGCCAATCAAGGGATGCCAGCCGACTTCACTGGGCCGGCGACGAGGAAACGTTACTCTGAGAGACAGAGCGAGGTGTGGGAGCATAAATAATAATTACAGTTTAATTGTAATTTCAATTCACCGCAACTGAGAACTACATGAGCACTTATGGAGGACAGATGGATGGGAGATATTTAAACTGTAACAGGTTTAATATTGCTTGTGATAAATTCCTGTCCGTGCCCATATGAAATTAACCTATTCAGTCTATCATTTCAGCTAAGTTTAAGATAGGTTCGGGGTTTAAGTGACAAAGAGCCTTCAAGAGCCGGTGACACACAGCATTGATATTTTTTGGGTTGTTCTTGTAAGTGTGGAGTCATGATTTTTTTTTTTGCCCAACTGTGTCGAATTCTAATCAGGCAGCGTTGGAGCAGCCCAAGCTGGGCCCTTGGTGGGACCCTCTTACTGACTCATGCACTCAGAGTCCGTCGATTTCACGCTGAGCGCTTACAGCGTTCGGTGTTTGGCAGCGGAGGTCAGAGGTGTGTAAATTTGATTCCATCCTTTCATACACCTTGGCACAGGGTCACCAAATGCCTGAAGCCAATGCCAGGGACAGTAGGTACAAGGCAGGGGACACCCAAAACTGGACTGCAGTGCACAAACAATCACAGGGCACAAAAACTAGGAGCATCCTGAACAAGCCAATTTGCCTATCCGACATATCATGGTGGAAACTCACTTGGCATGGCGGAAAATACCGCATGCTAACCCCACAGATGCGACTGAAGCAGGGTTCGAACCCTCAGCCTGGGGGGGGCTGACAATACTGCCCACTGTCACCATGCCACCCACTCAGTGGCACGCATACTCATAATGCACCTCTCTAAAGACAGGGACAGTACGTGGAATGCAAGCTACCGCTCCTGGTTAGTCACCCGGCCAGAAGAGTTCAGAAAGGAGGAACTGGTGGTGAGTCAGCCTGGGAAGGAGCCTCGTGTCGTTCCAGAGCACGCCCCCGCACAGCACGCTGGGTAAATTAGCGCTGAGCGAGCCAGACTGAGCTCACGACTTACAGAGAGGCCGGAGACAACTGGTGAGCAGGGTGCCCGAGTCTCCCAGCTGCGAAAAGGAACAAACCAGACTTCCTGGGACCCCCACGGCTCCAGGGCTCCTCATGGGTTGGACAGAGCACTTTACCGCCGCTGTAGCTGCACCAGGCTCCCTGCATCACGGGGGTGTGGCAGCTTCTTCCTACAGCACCTGTGAAAGTGTGACATATGTTCCTGTGGTCTCTGCCGCAGAAAGGGGGAGCCACGTGACCCCCGCTACAGGGCGGCCCACTCCGCATTAGGGCAGTATATATTGTTTTCCTTTTATCCTGTATTGTTGGCAGGATGCCCAGCAGGGAGGAACGCGATGCACATGCTGGCGCACAAATGGGCCAAGAGGGGGCAGCAGAGAGCTGGCGGCTGTACTGGGATACGGTGGACGTGGGTGGCTACGGCCATCTTCGGGCCGGGAGCCGGATAACCTGGCAGCACCTCACTCTCGTTATTGGTCCCATTATGGGAGCAACGTGAGCATTTCTATTAGCCGGAAAACGGTACGTGAAAGAAACAGCGAGCGGGAAATGCAGCACCCCCTGCAGGAAGGAGGACCTGCGAGAGGCCACAGGCCAATGCATCCTGCCCGGTCAGCCCTGGGAGGAGGGGGGCTCTACTTATCCTGGCAGCGATGTCAGAAGATTGCGTCAGTTCAAGAGGGAACAAGGGTTCTTTGAACACAAATGTATATTAGTGCTGAAGTGAGCCCCCTTCCTGCTCCCCCGGCCTTCGTCTCCTTTAATCAGCACCTCTGTTCCTCAAATGCCCATTCTCCCCACCACAAAAGGCTTATCAGTTAGATACATGAAGTCACCTCTTAAGTGCGATAAAGTGCCAATTTGATCAGCCACTCCCTCCCCGGTTGTCGGTGAGGAGGGGTCACGCTCCGCGGCACCGATACAGCGCCGAGTTCCGCTCGCACCCGAGGCCGTGAGACAGAGCAGCCAGGCGGGGCGGAGGGAACGGGGTGTAAAGCTATGGTTCTGAGCTCCAAGAGATGCGGCATCCACTGTGTTTATGATGTGGGGGGGGGGATGTTAAGTGGGTCGGGCTGCCACGTAAACAGGTGCTGCCCTGGTCGGCCATTAGACAAGCGTCTGCCGCCCGTGTGACCCACGATTGAGCCACGAGTCACCCTCTCAGCTCCAGAGCTAATGAAAGCAATCAATCTGAGTGGGCTGGGGGGGGGGGGCTCACAGAGGCGCTGTCATATGCACACCATCGGCCACTCAGCAACACCCACGCCGGAACTTCCGGAAAAGCCCCTGTGAAAACTGAGTAGAGTCCCCAGACCGTGGATTTAGAGGCTGAACACTGACACGTCATGCCCGGTGCACCCAGGGCTGAATCCCAGCTCCCATAATGCACCACACGCCGCCCCACAGTATAAAAGGGACCTGCTCTATGTCACCAGCTGCCCCCACTGGAGCCTCCGGGTCCCTGAGCACTGGGCCTCGGCAGTCACCACTGCGCAGCCACAGCCCACCCTTCGCGCCACACTGCACGCTGCTTACAGGTCTCAGGGCCCTGCTGACAGGCAGCCCCACCCCACTGCCTGTGGCACCCACCCTCCTCCCCACCCTCCTCCCCTGACAAGCTGGCATGCCGTGACAGAGGCTGATGATGCGCACTCTGCCTCATCCTCAGTCCCTCTTCATCACCACTCTGTCCTGCTGACCCCCCCCCACTTCCCCCACCACCCTGCTTCCTGGGGCCTTGTAACCAATCTATGCCCCGCTCCCCTTTTTATCCATTTATCACTAACCGATTTCTCATTTTCTTTGCCCCCTCCCTTTTATCTCCTCTGCCTCTCCCTCCCTCGCTCTCCCTGCCACCACCCCTCCCCCTACCATTAAGTGTTGCCCGTGTTCAACCATGCCCCCCCGTCCATACCCGCAAGCCCCTCTGAGTCTCTGAGATGGAAAATGGCTGCTAAATAACGGCGACTGAGTCAGTGGCGGTGGCTGCAGGCAAAGTTGCGGGGGCCGCAGGGAAACTCGCGGGCGCCCCGGCATCTCGCCATGGCCCCCCTCGTCAGCCCACCTCGCTCTACTGCGCCGTGGGTGCTGGCAGCAGCCTCCCTCTGCCACACACCAGAACCTGGACCCGCCGCATGCTTCTCTCCCGGCATTCAGAGGCATCCCGCTCCTGCTTCCCGTAATCGGCAAACGGAAGGTCACTATGCACCCGGACGCCCGACGTGGGCTGGTTCTCTCAACCTCTCTCAACCCAGCAATGAATCAAGCATCTTCTCCAGCCCTTACTAACTGGCTCCTGATCATCTGCATGAGGAATGCAGAGAAACTTTCAGCAGGCCAACCTGACCATCTGGAGAGGACCGCGTTCCTGACATATGTGAGCGGTGACTCAGTATGACAAGGTGATGCTGGCTCCAGTTTGGGCCCCCAGCTGAGGGGCCGGAGGCCACAGCACTTAGCAAAGCCATTAAATGAGCACCCCCCCCTCACCAGGGTGACAGCGATCAGCTGACGAGAGTGGCAGGCAGAGCGACGCAGTGCCTGGAGGGGTATAGATGTTCACCACGACCGGGAAAGCTGACCCCTGGCGAGCCGAGCCAGAAGGGAACGTGGGCTATTGACCCGAGCAGGGTGACTTGCCAGCATTGACCTTCAGTCTGGGGCACCACAACTGGGCCTGAGGGTGGGAGCAGGAAGCTGTCGCAAAACCTTCTAATGGCATCCAGGGCTCCTCTGCGTGCCTCATGCAATTAGACAGTCAATTAAGGCGGACCCCAGGGGACCGGTACTCCTTAGAATAATGAACAATATTAGGACACTTCCCCAAGTCTCCCACTGACCTTCCAGCAAGTTATGGTCCTGGTCCACAGCCGGAATAAAGACGTCCTTCTACTATTGTGACCGGCCCCTGCACTGTGGCGGAGGAGATGTGCAGGGGGGCCTGATCCGAACACCCTAGCAGGACCACTAGCGGCCGCTACTGAGCGGTTGTGTCCTGGAGGTATCTCCAGAGCCTCAGTCTTATCGAGGAGCGACAGCAATGTTCCTTCACTGGCTGATGCTAGTCGGGAGGGTGATATCGTCACTGGGGATCTGGGCCCCCTGACAAGCAGATTAGATAACTTCCGGGACGTGGGAAGCGCCGGTACAGGCTACGCCGCCGAGGGGAGGGAGCGCCAGCCGATTCACAGAACTCGACCCCCCCCAAAGCACAGACCCAGGGAACTCCCCAGAGTGTGAAGAGCGTGCTCTCAGCCTCGGAAAACAGGAGTAACACGCACACCACCTTATCGGATCACGCACACCACCTTATTTCTCCAGGTGGCATAACGCAACGCGGACAGCTGATGGTTTTATAGCCTTCGGCGAGAAAAAAGCCAAATTCCCTATTCGATAAGTCTGCCCAGTGCAAAATAAATTTAATAAAAATTTTCATGCATCTCCGATAACTGCTCACCCAGTCAGAGAGGAGTCTGGAGCCTGGCTTACAATTCACAGGGCACAAGGTGAGAGGCACCTTGGATGGGATGCCTGTCTGACGTAGGCATGAACAAGCACACATACACAACCATACCCGACGGGCAAAGACACCAATTCTCCTAAATTAGGAGAGACCCCCAGAAATGGTAGAAGCTTCAGACACACAAACATAGCCATCTTGGGACTGAAACCCCCAACAATGAAGGCGCCTTAAACGATGTCACCGTACTGAGGAATTCGGCAGGGATTTATGCCGTACAAAGCGCCACTTAGCCAGGCCCGCATGCTCCTTGCAGTTCTTCGCTCCGGTTGCACCAAGCCCACGTGCTCCTGGCGGTTCTCCGGTCTGGTTCCCTCATTAGAGCCAGAACACCTGTGATGCTAAGAAGCAGGTTCCTCGCTGCAGCGCTCCTCTGCATCCCCACGCTTTCACGATCTCATTCGAAAGCAGTGCTTTGTCCCGAATCCTTCAGAAATGGCAATCATCTCCTGGGGCCTCCTGAAGCTTGTCGTGATGAATGCGACCCAAAAAGTCAGAGAGATGAGCCAGAGGAATGGGAAAAGCTAGCAGCTCCCCTAACCCTGCCACTTAGCCCACTCTCCATCAATAGGCGATCGGCGACTTTCCTTGTAAATCGGTACATTACACGCAGTGGCCCTGGCAGGAAGGGTCCTGAGGGTGCTATTGCATCTCATGTTGTCTATTTCATCAAACAAAAACAGCAGCACCCCAAGGAAACTTTATGATCATTTCCCCAAAAACACTACAGCGTTTAGCTGTTGATAGGTAATGATGATAGAAAAGAACTTCAGCAAAGTTTATTGGAAATTCTAACTGACAGCACCCAGAACTCAATGCTTACATGCTGTTCTTTTTACATCATAGTGCGCGCACACACACACACACAGACACACACACACACACATACACAGACACACATACAGACACACATACACATACACAGACACACACACACACAGACATACACAGACACACACAGACACACACACACACACAGACACACACATACACACAGACACACACACAGACACACACATAGACACACACACAAACACACACACAGACACACACATACACAGACACACACACAGACACACACATACACACAGACACACACACAAACACACACACAGACACACACATAAACACACACACAAACACACACACAGACACACACATACACACACACACTCACACACACACACACACACACACACACACACGCACGCACACACGTATTTGGATCTTTGTACCTACTGCCCATTGATTCATATGAGCATAACTCTAATCAAACATACAAACCACACCTACATGGAGAACATGCAAACCACACCTACATGGAGAACATGCAAACCACACCTACATGGAGAACATACAAACCACACCTACATGGAGAACATACAAACCACACCTACATGGAGAACATGCAAACCCTTGCACACACAGCGGTGCCCAAAATCAAACCCACAGACCTGGAGGTCACAGTGCCTCCTATTCACAGAATATTGCATACAAAACGTACTTTGACTTTGTATATTGAAAGGACACGTCGGGTTCACTTTCGACAGTAATATATGAATATATGAAGTTCTGCTTTGTTCTAAATTTAGTGCCCATCCACAATGGTCTTGTTTTTTTTAGCAGGGAGTCGCTCGATATTTCACAGGGCACGCGGTGACAGTGCCATCGACATTCACCAGCGACCCGCCTGCCCCGCTCCATTGATTAGGCTCTGCTTTCGGCCAAGGAAAAAGCAGCTCCTTCATCTGCAATATAATTAGGCCTGGACCGGCCTTGGTGCTAGACCTGCCTTATAGCCATATAGCCTATAGCCCTATAGCCTGTGGCTTGTAACCTGTAGCCCTGTAGCCCTGTAGCCTGTAGCTTGTAACATGTAGCCATGTAGCCTGTAGCTTGTAACATGTAGCCATGTAGCCTGTAGCTTGTAACCTGTAGCCCTGTAGCCTATAGCCTGTAGCTTGTAACCTGTAGCCCTGTAGCCTGCAGCCCTGTAGTCTGTAGCCCTGTAGCTGTAGCCAGAGTGGTTCCCTTGAGCACCCATACACGCACCCCTTCTATTCAACCCCCATCCTGCCTTCCTCGCCTCCTCCGTGAACCTTTTCAAAAAATGACCCATCCACGAGACTGCGGTATCTAAATCTCATTCCGTCATACCAACACTATACCGCGTTATAACTTATTTTGATGGTATTATCAACAGCAAAGGTATTCCTGCATTTTCAACTCTTGTTGACCAAATTCAGCAGGAGGGTTCCCTCACACAAAATTTGGCAAGCGGTATGCCCGAAATACCGCGGTACACTGTATTGCAGGAATACCGGCTAAGCCTGACGTCCAATATGGAATCCGCGCCCCAGCGAGGGCAGGAAGGAAGAGGAATATGATGGGGAAACAGGGCCCCATCACCCCAAGACCTCAAAGGCACTAAGGAGTCACAGAAAGAGTCACCTCCCCCCCAGTGGCCGGCGCCTCCCCAGTAGGCCCAAACAGACCTGGCAGGTCACAGTAGCGAGGCTCCTCCCCCGGGCGTGCCCAGTTCCCCTCCGCCAGCCTCCTCACACTCCCTCAGCTGGGACTCGGGGACTTAGCGCCGGGGCCCTATAGGTGGGCTGTTCCAGGATCCAGATGGAGGAGATGACCCAAGGCCAGTAGAGGGTGCTGTTCTCCACGTGGTACTTCAGAGCTCCACCCTCAAAGACAGACTGGGCTGTAACCAAAAGGGAGGTGGCAGGAAAGTAAAAAGTAAACAGGCAGCAATTAAAGCCAGGCTGAGCAAATAGCACCTATGAAAAGTACAGAGGTGCCTGCGGTTCACGAACACAATGCTTTCCAGGAAAGTGGCTGTGAACCACTTTGTACGAGAACCAAGGCAATTTTTCCCATAAGAAAGCATTGAAATTTTATTCATTCATTCACAAGCCTGCCAAATAATAATTTTTGTTAATTAATTTTCTGATTTTTTATAGCAAAAACCTCAAAGAAAAACAGAATATAGTGTGGAGACTTGCTTGCCGGGGAAGTCACGCTCTTTATTAACAGTCCTTAACCCTTGTATTGTTGTTGCTCTTAATGTTAATGGTTGCATTTCCCTATTGTCGCGCATGTGTTTGCCCGTGTCTTGTGTGTACCCGGTCCGATCCTTGTGTGTATTTAGCATGTGAAAATCTTTCACTGTGTGTGCACCCTGCAGCTCGGTGTCTGTGTATTTGGGTTCGGTGCTCATTGGTTGCCTGTTGCGGTCCTTCTATTTACAATTGCACGCGGGGCATGCTGGGAAATGCTGGGATGTGCTGGAGCATGCTGGGACGTGCTAGAGCATGCTGGGACGTGCACCCCACAGGTGCTACAGTAGTATAAAAAAGGAATCCGGTCAAGGAATCTACTCATCAACCAAATTTTGTACGCGAACCAATACATTTTTTGGGTCGTGAACCAAATTGTTTGTAGACCACATCATTCGTGAACCGCAGGCACCACTGTACCTTGTTCAGCAGCATTTGCCCATAGCTAATGTTTCACTTTGTCTCTTGTCATGAACAGAGCTGTATGCCATCCCAGGGCAGCACTGTCTCAATAGTGAAGGCACAGTGAAGGCATGGTGAAGGCACAGTGAAGGCACGGTGAAGGCAAGGTGAAGGCACAGTGAAGGATTAGTGAAGGCACGGTGAAGGCAAGGTGAAGGCACAGTGAAGGATTAGTGAAGGCACGGTGAAGGCAAGGTGAAGGCACAGTGAAGGATTAGTGAAGGCACGGTGAAGGCAAGGTGAAGGCATAGTGAAGGCATAGTGAAGGATTAGTGAAGGCACGGTGAAGGCAAGGTGAAGGCACAGTGAAGGATTAGTGAAGGTACGGTGAAGGCAAGGTGAAGGCATAGTGAAGGCACGGTGAAGGCAAGGTGAAGCGCTTGTTGCTTCGCAACAGAGCAGTAATGAGGGCAGGATTTCATCTCTTTGCATTATTGAAATTACCGATAATGTTTGCTGCTGTGCCTGACCCTGGGGTGGGTATTGACCGTGTTGACATCACACCGAGCACACGTCTGTATCTGAAAGCTTCTGCAGAGGTTAGTGCAAAGTCTGCTGGGAATCTGAAGTGAAAGGCTGAGAGAATTACTGTCAGTATGTTTCCTGCGAGCTGTAAGGTGTCGGTCCCCGGGAAAAGGGGAGCGATGTGTTTCTGAAATTAAAAATGTAATTTTGCTTTATTTGCCATTTGCGCGACTACAGGTGCATTGCAGTGCGTCTTTCCACATACCCCAGCTGAGGGCAACTATTCTGCCAGGGGTGGGATCCGATCACAGGCACATACCCCAGCTGAGGGCAACTATTCTGCCAGGGGTGGGATCCGATCACAGGCACATACCTATGAGCCAAAGCCCCCCCACTTATCAATGGGTTTTGTTTATAAAAGGCAGAGGTTACCTTTTTTTTTTGAGAAGATGAAATTTTTGTGCATCTCCGAATTCTTTTAAGGGCATGCTTGGGGGTTGGGGGGGGGCTGTCATCATTTCTCCAAAAATGAAACCCATTCCTTTGTCGCCTGCAGATTCCAGACAGTAAGGACTCATTTCACCTTGCGGGAAGCGGCCAGAGACGGGGGTCATGGGTGATGAGCCTCCTGAGGGTCTAATTCAAAGGCGAAGTTGGGGGAAAGAGGCCGCGAAATGGGGGCAGGGAGGAAGCGGGGGTGGGGGGGCACAGGGGGCACAGAGATGGAAGGGAACAATAGACGGAAGGCACCGGGGGAAAAGCGTTCAGGTAGATTAGGCAAGAAAAGGTAGAGAGACTTGGGGAGCGAAGGTGAAGATATTCAGCCGGAGATGAAAATGAAGCTTCGATCTGCAGGGGTGCCGATCAATACGACAGCGACCATGACTGCATTTAAGCAAGATGGAAAGATTTGGGGATGGGATGGGGTGGTGGGGGGCAAGATGGAGAGCTGACAGGATCCTGAAAATATGACGTCATGTGGGGGTGGGGGAGGGGCAAAGAGAAATAGAGACAATCGCTCTGCTACTGGAGGACAGTTTAGCGAAAATCAGCAGAAACAGCGAGAGATTGGCTGAGGATTATGACTCACATCCCAGAAACGCCATTAAGCGAGGGGCAGGAAGAAGAAGGTTGTCCCTGGCAACCCTTTCATTTTACTCTCCTCTTCTAGCTCCATGCCTCATCCCTCTCTTTTCTGCTCTACCCTTCCTTTTTCAGCCACCTGGTGCCCCAGAGGATGATAGGTCGACCTGCCTTGGTGACGGCTGGATGGACGGGGGGGGGGGGGGGGGCGTAGAAAACGCAGACAGATGGCCCACCTGCCACGGCCACGTTAATAAACTGCAACCACGCAAGGTGAGGGCAGGGCCATGACAACAGGTTCCGGCCAGTTGCCGGGGCAACAGACAACACACGCATTAACCATCACCATCACCAGGGGAGGGTGTCTAGTCTGTGGTGCCCCAGCTGTACGCCACCTTGGTGGATGCTGCTGGAATCTTCATGTTGGTGGCAGGTAATGTAGTGGATAAGTACGGACCGTTGTTGGTGTCCACTTGGTTCGGATAATTAACAAGCATCCCGCCCCCCTAGATGACGGCTCTCCCCCACCCCAAGTCTCCACTTGAACAGTCCGGCACAGAGAATGACCTGAATCCCCAGCTCCTCGATCTGGGTCCGCCAGCACCATGGACAGAGACCAGGCTGTAAGTAATGCCAGTACGAGCAGGACCAGTGAATACGAGCCGCTGCATCCAGTCCAGGGGAGAGAAGCTCCCCTAATCAAAAATGTAGACTGTCTGGTGCCCGAGGACTGGGTCGGGAAACACTGATCTACAGGACTCTCGGTTGCCCTCCATCCATTGCGACACGTATCTCAGTAACGCTGATCTCTCTTCTGGGCGACCTCTGGAGCTTCCCTCCTGCTTAGGACCCTCATTGCCCTCCCCATGACCCCCCTGTATGTCAGGCCCACATCTTCAAAACACTACCAGTCAAACGTCATGCGCGCGACCCTTTCCCATTTACTTCATAAACTGCAGATTTTTTATTCTTCTTAAGCACTGGAAAGTTGAGTGAACTATAAATGAAAATATAAGTCAAATAAAAAAAGTTGGAAAGAGTATGTTAACATGGAAAGAGTATGTAACAGTGCATGTCTGACATCCTAATAACTGGCTGTCCTTTAATTCTAAATGCACTAATTATCTGTTTCATCCCATGAAACAGAGCAGTATTTAATGTCCCTTGCAGAAAGGATGCCTCGAATTCTCTCTTCTGTTATAACTGCTAGAGGAGGTTACTTCGGTGAATCAAAGATATGACATTTTTTTGCTAATAAAGGTACTCGAACGGTGAACACACTGTAAATTTATATGTTGGCAAAGAATATTTAGTGTATTTTTTAGTAAATGCTCAGTTAGTAACGTGTAAATGTAGAAAATCTCAGTGTGAGCAAAAACTTTTGACTGGCGGTGTAATTCTCACACCTAATTTTCCTCCTCACACACCCTCACCTCCCCCCTCCACCAACCACCCGCCCCGTGCTCTCAGCTTATCAATCTGAATTATCCATTAAAATATGAGCCTGCATAAATGGGTCACTTCATTCCTCCGTGTACAAGAGTCATCTAAAAAATTTCTGCTGATGAATGCTGCTGTGCTCCGATCCGCACCCACAAAGCGGGCCGGACGCCAGTAAACAAACCCGCACCGCCATCCCCGATCCGGACATCACCGTGTGTTATTGGCACACACTGGCTGGGGCCAGCCTCCCAGAGCCCCCCTCATTAGCGTGACCACAGAAAGCAGGCAGCCCAGAAACATAGTTCAAACACGGCGCCCCATTCAGTTGTGACCCACTTCTCAGCTGCAACCCATCACCAGGCTGAGCCTGCAATCCAAACCGGAGTCGAAGTCATTAGGCTCAAAAGTATGAGGGCCTCACATCGCACATTTATCAGGCGCGAGCGTGTTCCACATCACGGGTTGGAGAGCAGGCGTACAAAACGAGGTCAGTACCCCCTAAAAACTAGGGCCCCAGAACTCCGTCACCAATAAGGTGGTTCTGGAACCTCGCCTTCTGATTCCACAGTCACTAGGGGCCCCACAGATGGTGCCGACCCAGACCTGACCCCTGCTCATTCCGGCTGGTGCCGCTGATGTGTCAGCAGATTACCCAGAATGCACCCCTCCGGTATGTTTTGTCACCCGGGGTGTGTGAACAGGACAAAACAACGTTCGTGATCGAGTTGGCCTGATACTTACTCTGAGCAATTGCCGTGAAATAAAAAAGACCACGTGGTCCGGTAATCACGTTACGGATGTGTGTGCCGAGTACATAATTGCGGTGGGCGGAAAGGGGATTAACCATCTTTCTCTGTAGACACAGGTTACATTGCAGGGAGAAAAAAATAAAACCAATATTAACGTGATTACACAAATATGTGCATTCAGATCGGCTGTGCAGTGATATGCATATTCCTGCTATTACAAGACTGGAAATATCACATGACCTCGCAGAGGCCATTATGGTGATATCTCTGGCAGAGTTGGAGATGTTGCTCTATCCTGTGGTCCGTAACGCAGCTGCATTTGATGTAGCTTTCGGGGACATTGGAGGCACGGCTGGGAGTGACTGGGGATAGGATGGGTGTCTCTCTCCTATTACACTGCAGCAAAGTCCTTTCAGACCTAACAGTATCCATCAGAACAGACCACTAATCAGTGCAGGTCATTGATCAGTGCAGATCATTCATCACCGTCGACCGCTAATCAGTGTAGACCTCTGACCAGTGCAGACTATCGATCAGTGCAGACCACGGCTCAGCGTGGATCATCGATTGACATAGGCAGCTAATCAGCCAGGTAACTGATCAGTGCAGATTTTTGATTGTTTTAGATTACTGATGGGTGGAGGCTGTCGATCCGTGCAGATCATCACCACAGACCTCCAGCCGGCGTAGACGATCGAGGAACATAGACCACCCTGGCTGCATTGAGCAGCTCTGAGGCAAACAGCTCTCCGTTTGTTTGTTTGCTGGGGCTCACAGGAATCTTCGACTGATGCCTTTTTACATGGCCTCCTGAGTTCGGCACCATGCTGAACAACGCTCCCAATACCCCCCCCCCCCCCCAACCCCCCCAGGGTGAACGTAAAAAGTTCTCGGAGGCTGAATACGCCTTGACGGAGGACGGAGCACGTCTTGATCTCTACCCCAGTGACATCAATCTATTTACTTTGCATATCACAGACATTCTACGTAACTATGAGAGTTACTGTCTCTGGCCCCGTGGAGATGACTCCCTGCCCCAGGCCCCATAGCACCAGCACAGCCCTACACACAGTCCCTCCCCCACATACATACTTTTGCTGCTTGGTGTCTCCCCAGGACAGAAAAGCAGCTTTCTGTCTCAGCACTGGGTAGTTAGGCCCTATTAATCCTACTCCCACCTAAGTGAACTGAAGGCTTGCATGTGCGTCAGTGACCAGGTACACACACACACACACACACACACACACACACACAAACACACAGTCGTGTAATCATATCTTTGTGGGGACCGCTCATTCATTTCTATAGGAAAAACGCTAACGCTAACTGTGACAACCTTAACCCCTCTCTACCCCAGCTCTAACCACAACCATAAGGAACCAAACAAAATAGAAAAGTTTTCACATTTTTTGTTTTTTCATTGCACTCACAGATTTGTATAAAATACAGGTTTCCCATATGGGGACCAGTCTCCTGGTCCCCATAAGGTAAAAAAACAGGTATTTATCACATTGTGGGGACATTTGGTCCCCACAAGGTAAGGTATACGTGGACCACACCCACAGAGACCCCCCTCGATACACACAAACCCATACACACATGCACAATGTGCCTTACTCTGTTACAACTGGTTGCCTCAACTCATTTTCACATTCATATACAGGCATTATTTTTCATAATCATGAACGCATTTCGCTGTTTATTTGCTGACTGACATCCTCGTCCACATCGTAGATGGATTGCATTTACAGAAGAAAATCAGTTCCTCATGTCCTTTGGCCTACACGTTACCAGAATCCACAGCTCTCTTCACATTAACCACTATGTTACCTGCTGTCCTTCTAGCTACAGTACCAAGTGGTGTTTTAATGCTTAGCTCTTGAAAGATTTAGCTGTTACCTAGCGACTGCTTTAATGAGAGGGCCTGGCCTTTAAAGAAATGGGTCATGCACAGAGAGAAGGTCAAGACTTATACTGCTGAGATTCAAATAGACAGCCTTAACCGCTGGGCCCCCTACTGGCCACATGTCAATGCAGTCAGTTGAAACACTGGATCAATCAGGCGGTTGGATGCACGTATTCATTACTTATTTATCCTTGTGCGTAAGCAGCTGGCTGCCATAAATTCTGACGCAACAATGTTGTGTGATCATCAACCAGCACTTCGGGAGAGAGAAAATATTCTTAAAGTTAAAAATGCAGGAGGCCAAGCACGGCAATTTATAAGAAGCTCCAGATGAATTACAGAAAGCAGCGTTGTAGATTCCCGCTTCTCTGTGCCTGCAGGACTCTCATCGATTTACGGCAGGCCTGAGCTCCACAGAAACCTCACTCGCTTCAGATACCAGAACCCCAAAACGGTGGAAAAACAGAGATGTAGGTTGATCCATTTGTACGAAAATCTGCGCATTGCCTTGTGTGGGTGTAACGCAATTTGCTATAAACTCTGGTTCTGCAGCATCAGTAAATGTCACTGGTATGTTTCTGTGGGGGTGGGAGAAGGGAGCAGACATCCGGGGGTGGGTGATGTCAGGTGATTTTCCCCTTCCTTTCACCTGCTGCCAATTTGTAGTGCAAAACAGCCCCGTCAAAAGACCAAAGAACACACCCTTAGCTTGTGGGTCGCATTTCGGATCCCGTAACGTCCATAAAAAGCCCTCATTTCCACCCCTGTGTCTCATCACCACTCCACCCTAAGCAAGTCTTACAGCCTCTCTCTCAGTAGTCGCTGTGTTGTTATGACACAATGATCTAGCAGCATGACAAACAGCTCCCCAATTAGCTACCACACCTGGATAAACAGCTAGGGCCATGGAAATGTCCTAGGGAGGATGACCATGGTGATGATGATGATGATGATGATGATGATGATGATCACGACATTTATAATGATGTGGTGAGGACAGTGTACAGTGATACTAATGGCGGTGAGGATGATGACGTCACAGTGACATTTAGTCCTCACAATGTGATAAAAACCTATTATTTTGACATTGTGGGGACCATTTTATTCGGCCCCCACAAGGGGAAACTCAATTTTATAAAAATCTGTGACTGAAATGAAAAATACTAAAAATGCCCTGTTTTGTATTTATTTTGTTACTTATGGTTATGGTTAGGGTTGGGTTAGGGTTAGGGTTGGGTAGGGGCTAAGGTTTTTTCGTAGTTGGGATTAGGGTTGTGTCCATACAAACGAATGGACATACGGAATGGAGAGTTCCCACAACCTAATCTGTGTGTGTGCATGTGTGGTTCAAAGATCTGGCACACACACACACACACACACACACACACACACACACACACCCAGGAGCTGCTGGAAATACGAACTGCGTGCATTTGCATGATACCAAACATAACAATAAACGCGTGACTGAGTGTCCGGCAGCTGTGACATCACTGCGTGGCATTTGACCACTCAGTCTCAGTCTTTGCTCTTTTACCCCACACACTCACACACTCTCGCACATTCTCTCTGCCACTGTCATTAGTGCCATTTTGCTTCCTATAAGGCAGACTAGTCCCTCCCCCCCCCCACCCCACGCACACCCAACATGCAGCCATTCCCAAGCAGCTCTGCACGGTATCCTTCTTCAGTCATCGCCCGCATATAGGGGACACACGTGTGCATGCGTGGATCTGTTCGCTCGGCAACCACCTTATACATGCACACGCTTACTACAGAGTCTCTTGCCTGCATCCATGTTGCCCCCGGCAACCCGCACCCATTTCAGTTCATCTTCGTGCCGCACCAGAGTGGGCCACCTGCGGGCTGCTTGCCCCGCCAAAGGTGCTGGGGGGTGCTGGGTCCCGACTGGACCTCTTAAGCCACACCTCCACCAGCCTCGCCGATGGGTATAGAGCTTTTGTATAGGGCTTCCCTACAGCGCCCTCAGGGATCCCCAGCCAGTCCGCATCTTTGCTCCCTCCTGGCTCCTGGTGTGGACAGTCTGTGGGGTCCCTGAGGACCAGGTTGGGAAACACTGGGTAAAGTTCAAACAATAAATCACCTGATTTTAAGTGTTCAGCTGCCTGTTGTTCAGTTCTGTAAGACCCAGCCCTGCTTTCCAATACACCACAACTACATGGGAAAATAGGACTGACAACCAGACCCACCTCTTTCCTCTGTCATCCTCCCTTTTAGTCCATTAGTGTATTCATGGGCAGGACCACAGGGACACTGGTCCCAGCTGATTGGCCCCCAAAGGACCCCCTCCACTGTCACTCACCGATTCAAAACATATCACTGGCTAATGATAAGATCGGCCCCTCTGAATGATTTTTTTCGCCCCTCTTCTGCCCCACTGTTATCTCTCTGCCCCCTTCCCTCCATCGAGCCAGTATCATGCCTCTCGTACTCTGGCTTCTGTAATGAACACGGCAGACGGAACAAGGGAGACATTTTCATCGTTTTTAAGTACAACCGGGAAGAGCCTGTAAAATACCTCGTTAAGTAATTACAACACAAATGTTTGTAGTTAGTAATTAGTAGGGAACTTAGGCCCTTTGTGTTGTTCCTCTTCGTGTTCTGCCTATTAGGGCGGTTTTTCATGATACGGCGTGTGGTCCGTGCCCCCCATGTTGTCTTTCTGATTAAGGACCCCCCCCCCTCCCTTGCGATTAATCGGCATTCCGCCGCTTGTCTGACGCATGCAATTCGTCACCGGCCCTTTTACGTGGCTCCGGATCGCCGGTTCTGCTCTCCGGGAAAACCCAGAGACAAGCAGGAGCCACATGAAAGGTATGCGCAGTTGCCTCGGATACTGGCCACACCCTGACCCCGTAAAGGCTGTGACTCACTGGCGTGGGTTGTGTTTTATGGTACATCGTGTGTGTGTGTGTGTGTGTGTGTGTGTGCGTGTGCGTGTGTGTGTGTGTGTGTGTGGAGGGCGGGGGAGTGCATGGCAGTCACCTGACAGCTAAAACCGCTCCATTCACAAAAGTGCTACTATAGTACAGCGGTCCTAAATGCCAAGGCTGCCCCTTGCTGGACTGATCCAGAGCTGTGCGTTCTCTATCGAGCCCGTCATCACAGCGCCCCCTGCAGTTCACCGTTTGTGGCACTTCAGACTCCTGAACGTCTAGAAATTGGACCCTGAGCTCCACTGCCTGCTGAATAGCCTGGTGGATCATTACCGCACGCTAACACACAGCGGTACTGTCCCATAGCGGCCACCAGGCCCCCCCCCCCACATCTGATAAACCTGCCAGAATGGCATAAAAGATTAGGTTAAGACTAGGTTAATCACATTTAGCTTAGCACTCTAAAATGGGTTGGGCCAGTCCTGTGTCCCCGTTTGGGTTCCGGGGGTGTTTCACGCCCCCATGGCCCCCTCCAAAGGGGCCTTGCTTCCTCCTAACGCTTCACCGTTTTCAGGGAGACGTGCCATCGCCGCGCCAATGGGCGACCATGGGGGCATTTTGGCAGACGCAGGCCCAGCGCCCCCCACAGGGCTGGCAGCCATATGGCTGCATTTGGCGAGGTTGTCAGGGCTGCACCCACGTAGGAGGGGCCATGCGGGGCTCAGCCTAATCTGGCGGTAATCCGCTGTTCACCGCGAGGCGTCACACCGGACCCACGTCCACGGGCGATAAACGCCACCGTCGGGTGGAAACACAGAGACACCAAGGAGCTCACCGCACCCCGGAGAAGTGGGGCAGCAGCCGCAGGGTCTGGCCCAGAAGCAGGCCAATGGAGGCCTCACATCCAGCCCCCACTGTCAAACAGTCTTTATGGCTTTGTGGGGGGGGGGGCACAGCACAGCATCTACCTTGGCCGCCTGTCCAAGTCCCACGTCTCACACTGCTACACTCTGCATCAACACTCACAGAACTAAACCGTTAGCGACCCTCACAGCACAAAAATTATGGAAAAGCGAAATAAACATTGTTGGCACCTCATCCTGGATTATTTCCCGCCATGCGCCAATAGGTTTTATGATCGGACAAGCGGGTATGGAAAATAAATGAATGAATAAATGAATGAATGAATGAAAGCTTGAATGAATGAATGAATGAATGAATGAATAACAACTGCAGCATACAGCGTGACTCCAGTTTGTAGGTCAGGACCCAGCGCCTGTGATCGGAAGGCTGCTGGTTCAAATCCCACTGTCGGCAGAGCGATCTGCCGAGAGCCCTAACCCCCGAACCGCTCCAGGATCTGGCTGACCCTCCTTTCTCAATTGCACGCTGCTTAGGAGAAATGCATCTGCTAAATAAAGAAAACTGTAAACTGTCGGGAACCTGACAATTCCCACCAGAGGCGCGAAGAATCGGGGGTGTAGGTGCTATGGAACATAACGCGAGCGGCGCAGCCCTTACATTAGCTAATATGCAGCTCTTACATTCATAAGACCCCATTCAACATTCATAATGTCAGACTTCAAGTTAAATAATATCTGCCTCCAAAAGAATGCAGATCATACTGAAACCTGGAAATAAGTCTTCAAACGTCCTCTACCTTGAGCTACATTGGTAAAAAAAAAACGTTAAGAGAATTCCATTTGTGTTTAATGTAACACCACTGTTACCCCCCACCACTGACTACCATCAATAACCATTACAGGCATATCTAGAGAGCAGCACAGCAGCTCAGTGGTTAACACTTTTGGGGTTTGGGGTTCAAGTATCGCATCAGCTCTGTGAGTGACGAGTTTGCATTGGGTTCCCAGTGCAGTGTGGGAACTCGACACGCTAACTGGTGTCTCTAAATTGCCCACACTTTATGCCCTGTGACAGAGTGGTACCATATCCAGGGTGAAGCTCAGTCTTTGGCCCCTCGCTGCCTGGGATGGGCTCCAGGGCCCCCCATGAACCAGAGCAGGAGAAGAGGGCAGAAGATGGATGGGTGTAATCTAGCCTAGAGGCAACGATGGTAGCATGTGGTCAAACGGTGTCAATGTCATAGCAGATTAACGCAAGCGAGTCTTAAGCTTGCAGCCAGGGGCCACAGTCGGACGCTGCAGTTTGACACGAAGAAAGTTGTATGGTGTGATGCAGGCGTCTGCGTTTATCAAACGATAGTCGAAAACCACGTTACAAAAAAACTAGGTAAAAAAAGACAGAAAAGAGGTAAGAATACGCGGCAATAAAGACAATAAACAGCTCTGTAGTTCAAATCGGCAGGATACTACAGGAACTGAACTTTTTACCCTGTTACATACCCTCGCTGAAGCACACTACGCACATCACTGGCCAGTTTACAACAGGCACATCCAAAGCCAGCCTGGGGGACCTGACACCGGTGGCCTCTGCCTTAAAGTGTCCGCGATACAATGGCACGGGCCCACTTCCTGCTGTGAGTGTTTCGCTGATGAGCCTCTTCACGGGGGTGATGAGCTCATCGTAGTGACCTTTTGCTAGGGGGGTGGGGGGGGGGGGGGGCTGTGGAAGATGACACTTCCTGGGTTCCCAGGGTCCGATTCTCCTTTGAAGCTTAAAGTGGGTTAGCTTATATCAGCCAGCCAGTAAAATACAGAAGCTCTGGAGGATGGAGAGCGATGAAGCTCTACAGCATGTCCACACTGAGCTGGGCCTTTAAATAAAGTCTCACGTACCACAGAAGAACCCAGAAGTCTCCGGCAGGGGTCGTCGTGCTCAAGACATGTATTTCATTAAATTGTTTCTGTTAAAAACCCTGCTGTATAGACAGAAAAATGCTTAAACCATGAGTTAGGATGGACGAACACTGTGGTAACGCTGGCATAACCCGTAAATAACACCCATCCGTTTTACATAACCACCTTTCCGACACGGGGTCACAGCGGACCCCGAGCCTCGAGCACAAGGCAGGAGAAAAGACCATCCCAGGCATGGTGCCAGTCCATCACCAGACAGAGAAACAAGTACATCCTGAGCACATTCTGCCAGACTCCGCCATAAATCAAGGTACCACAACACCAGGACAAAAATGCAGGAGGAAACTCAGAGAGGGAATCTAAGCACTAACCCCGCAAGTGTGGCCCCTGAACAATGTAATGCTGTGCAGGAGACTGAACCGAGTATTAATTATTAATGTAAACAACCTGTTTTGTGATTACAATAATGCTTGCATAGGTATGCTAATATTTGCCTGCAATTATAACACATCTCGCATCACTGCAAACCTTTCCGGGACCATTGAATCACCGCACTACCGACACAAACTGGCAGGTAATTACGGCCGGCTAAATGCGATCACCATCTCATTATTCTCATTGTCGCGCTGCTAACCTCCACCTGGGAGTCCACTCCAGTGCCGACGAGAGCCGAAGCCCCCTCTCAAGTGGGCCGAAGAGACGTCTGATGGCTTTCGTTTTGTATTTTTTTATTGTCATTTTCAGGGGGGGGGACAGCCCTTGGACTTGAGTTTGCATCCCAGGGGTCACCCTGTAGAAACAAGGCTGCATGGCTAGAATAGACATTTCCCAACCTAACGACGAGGAACTGAAGAACTAGCCGGCAAATCGCACGGAAACGTGGCACGATGACACCATGCCCAAGATGCTCCACTTGTTGGAATGGGAT
This sequence comes from Brienomyrus brachyistius, assembly GCF_023856365.1. Taxonomy (NCBI): domain Eukaryota; kingdom Metazoa; phylum Chordata; class Actinopteri; order Osteoglossiformes; family Mormyridae; genus Brienomyrus; species Brienomyrus brachyistius. Next base: position 7,367,537 of record NC_064537.1, read on the forward strand.
CTAGGAGAAATGAAGTTCATGGTCAATTTCAGAGCATGGCACAGTACCTTTAAGAGACCACAGCGCCGAATACCAAACCACACTGCCGATTGCCAGGCCACATCGCCGATTACCAAACCACGTTGCCAAATGCCAGGGCATACCACCAATTACCAAACCACCCTACCAGATACCATGCCACACCGCCAATTGCCAGGCTGATTACCAGGCCAGACTGAGAAATGATTTACAGACGCTCCATGCTTTACGATGTTTCACCTTACAATATTTAACTTCACTATGATGAGATAGCGAAGCAAGTTTAGGCCGAATACTCACCAAACTTTGAATTCTGATCTGGTCCCCGGCTCAGTCAATGTAAAACTTAATCATATTCCATTCAAAATCCATTTACAATATTTTCAACTTACGGTTAGTTCATCGTAACAGAACCCCATCCTAAGTCGAGAAGCATCTGTTTCACCATGGAGGCCGAAATGAAGGCTTCATCTGATTCGCTGGAAGTGATTTAAAAAAAAATCAAAACAGAAAAACACCAAAAAGAATCATGAGTCAGGGGTGTCGCTGGGGCCCCGGAAATAAAACCGCAAGAAAACCGTATTTGACGGTAATGAAATGTGTGGGTCGGTGACCAATCAATGGAGCACAACGCCTACAGAGCAAGGGGGGGGGGACGCCAGCAGTGCTCCTGTAATCTTCTGTGTTGTTTCAGGGAAACCGAATATTTTATTGCCTGGTGTTCCCCCCATTTAATAATAATAATAAAAAAAAACGGCACCACGTAAAAGCTAGTGTGTGCGTACGCGAGGAATCCCCTTCCGTTGTCTCACGTGCATCCCTTTTCATTTCTGCTGCACTTCCAGTGAGTCCGGGGGTTGTGTCTCAGACAACCTGCTGCATAAACTTAAAATCAACACTTCACAATATTTAACGTGTACAGGCCCACCGCCTCACAGTCAGGAGCCAGCCTCAATTTCGTTTAATTTTTGCTGGAGTGAACCCTACAGTGTAACGCTCACTGGAGACACGCATCAAACCTGATTACATAGTACACCAGCCATTTCCTAATAAGAATCACTCAGGCACGATCTACATGTAAACATTTATGAAAGAGTATCAGACAAAGCGCTGAATCAAGCATCTTGGCGGACACAAGCAGAACGTCTCACGGCGGGCGGATGCTGGGTTTGCTAGAGGCTGCGACGGGGGTTGGAAGGCGTGGCGCGCCGTCCGTGACATTACCATCAATCTGCCGCTGTCGACGTGGAGGAGTAATGCCCAGCGGACGCAGGAATCAGGGAAACGGCCGCGTCAGCGTGCTGGAGATGATAGGTAAAGCGGCACGTCAGAACGGAGGACTGGCATCGCACGTGCCGGGACTGATGGATTAGGTACCCAGAAAGGTGAGGGAGACCAAGGTAAAAAACAAAAACGCAAACACGAGAAAGGGGAATAAACCGTGTCTGATGGAACTGAAGCTGTAGCAGAAAAAGGAAGGTAGCAGCTCCATGTCCAAATATCAGAAAGGTAAACAAGGTCTTTTAAACCTTAACATGGCTGTAAATCTCTAAGCACGTGAGGATAAAAATTCACATCACACCAATTTGATAATAGATGGCATCGATTATTACATTTATCTCTACAGGGATGAGCTCCTGTTGCATAGCTAAACTCTCCTATGTCTCTGAGAAGATGGAGCACCAGCACCACTGTCTGTGAGGTCAGCTGACATTCATGGGCGCCGCCTCTGTCCCAGCTGGTGAGATTCTCTTCCGCGGTGAGCGGGTTTTCGCACGCAGGTGGGGATGGCGGGGAAATCCCCACCCGAAATGCCGTGCAGCTCAAGCAAACACCGCTCTCAGCGTTGCAAGTCGGTCCGGGCCGATCCGTCTCTTTACGGTCCCCAGGCAGTCGAGGCACCAGCGGAGAGGCCACTGATCGAATCACACAGTCCATTAGCCTACCCGCCCCCATCTGGGGGCCGCCTTGTTGCACAGGTCATAGCTACAATGCCGACAGGAAGGCATCCGCTAACGCCCACTGCTTTGATGTTCAAGGAATGATGGGAAAAACGCAACTCGATTCGATTTAGTAGAGAAAAACAAGACCGGGCAATAAAAGCATCTTGAAAAATTAGATTAGGATTTTTGGCTCATGTGATTATTAAACAACCCCACCCAGGATCTATCTTCTTATGAGAGTGAGAACAATAGAGCAAGCTTGGTTATACCACAGGGATTTATGATCTTTAGTGACAAAAGGTCCCACCATCCCTGTTCCCTCCAGCCAAGACCACACTACATTTTATGCATTTAGCAGATGCTTTTATCCAAAGAGATTTGTCGCCTATGGCTTACTCTCTGGGGGCTTTGGGTGGGGATGCTGTAAAGCGCTTTGAGACAATGTAATGTTGTGATAACACGCTATACAAAAATAAGTTTATTGTTGTTTGTTATGTATTTTTTTTTTTTGAAAGCTGGTTCGATCAGTCCCTGAAGCAACTGGAGGCTAAGGGCCACACTCAGGGGCCCCACAGTGGAATCATTCTGCTAACCCAGAGATTTGAACCAACAACCTCCTGGTGGGTCTCGACCCACTGAGCCACAAACCTCGTGCTGCAACATCACAAGCAGAGTTGGGGGCACTTCTCGGAAAGAGCGTCAGTTCCACTCACACAAAATCACACGCTCACACACCAAAGGGGGTTTAGAGAAGCCAAGCCTTAAGAGGGCGATGCGGGGCTGGCACAGAGCCGAAAGCTGCTCGAACCCGCAGCTCACGTGTCCCATCAGTGATACGGGATAAACAGCTCCCTGTTAAATCTGTCCCCTGGCTGGGGAACTGATGAACATGGCATCCAATCATGGCTTTGTTTAAATATTCATCCATTTGATAGGGGGTGTGGATGAGCTCCGAGGGACATGATTAGCTTTGGATGTAAAAGGCTGGCACGATGGGACGCGGGTTTATCCGGCCACACGGGCACTGGACACAAACAGTGGCCCAGGTCAAATGGAGGCTACGGGGTATTCCCTAAGAGTCCTGAGGTTAGCATAGCATGCTAGCACAAAACGTCCACTAAAAACAAATACAAAACAAGGAGGGGGTTGCATGGCTCAGTGGGTCACGTGTCTGTGCCTCTGATTGGACGGTTTCCGGTTTGATTCCCAACCAAAACATAACTGCTCTAGTGCTGTCAGATGAACAGTTGGCCCTACATTCACCCCCCGAGCTTCACTCATCCTCCCCCATAAAAGCAGGGAAAGATGGGAGATGCAAAAAGGAAACATTTCTCTGCACACAAAACTTTACTCCTTCACATATGCCATTCATATCAAGTTACATACGCCATTGTTTGGCTAAAATGTTACAATTAAGAATTCTTTGATATTCTCTGGCTCTGATATATTTTTTGATATTTCACACTTTCACAAGAACTCCTACTAGCCCGCTACTGCTGGCTAATGTTAAATAACAAGCACCCCTACCAACCTACCAATTTGATGCAACAGCGCCCCCCATTGAGCCTCTGTGTCTCTCTCATTATCATCCAGTCCAGGCTAAATTAATCCAATGGCCATTGCAGAATGAAATCGATGCGCGGCCTTTAATTAATCACTGTCCCTCGCGCTAACGTCGCCGGCTCGTCTGCACTCCGCACCGCGGTGGCCATCGCTGTCCACCCGCTATAGGCTCCTCAACGGAGAATCCGAACAGGAACAATGAAACGACACAGTGTCAAAGTGAAAATCTCGATTCCGCTTTAGCATATGATCTACATTCCTCACAACAGATGATTAAAGTGGCAGCTGGGACTCAAGGGAAGGAGCAAAAGAGAATAGAAGAGAAGATGAACCTCACTGATCTTGGACGAGAGGGAGGCATCTTCTACGTTGCATGCAGTCCCTCCCTCCCCCCACCCCACCATCCCCAACAAGCGCACAACTGTCGCTGCCTCCAATACTGCCAAGAACGTGAGGGTCAGCTGGGTCCCCGGGCGCGCTGCTCGCCTCCACGTAACCATGCCGACTGTTATGTGGACATTCCTCCCTCCCGAGCCTCCAGGTGCTGTCCTCCATTTTCTAGCTGGCATCTCTGCATAAGCTATAAGCTCACCCGTCAACAAAATGAAAAAAAAGCACAGACACGGCTGGCCATCTGGCCTTCAGCCACACCGACGTGTCACCTCCCTCCTCACGGACAGCGACTCCGATCCATGGGTACGGACCCTCCTGGCAGTGAGCCTCATTACCCGTCAGACACCTTCACCTTCTAAAAGCCACCTCTGGGCTACTCCGCTCCGCTACCACCAGCTTTAAATAGTCCCCGCCTCCCGCCTCCCGCCGTCGTCCTCCTACGGCTCCCATTTTCCCCAGTGCCGTAACGAGCTCAAGCACCTCGGATCCACCGGGCCGCCGCTCTCCCACGGACGCAACCCGGAGACACCCTCAGCCACTGGGATGACGGACTCGATGGAGTCCAGCAGCAGGTAATGCAGCGACGTAATGGACGGGAACCCCGGCGGAGCAATGGATGCATTACGATCCTCTGTATAATCCTTACATTTAAATAAGTGTTAGTTGAAAATTCCAACTCTGATCAATATTTTAATTAAAGCTGGACACTTATCCATCGGTTTTCAGGAACTGCTTACATGATCACAGGAAGCATGAGGTCAGGAGGGCAGCCCAGACACGCCGCTGAAGGACAGATATGTGCCCACACACACACACACGCATGCGAGCGCACAGAATCAAATACACACACAGTGTAATCGAGGTTCTCCCAAGGAGCCCTATACTTCGAAAGTAGGACTGAATTTAACTCAGATTTAACTTTCAATACTTCCGTCTTCCTCTTCATTCCCTGCTGAACTGGTTCTGGGGTATCTCCCTCCTGCAGGAGGTCACAGCGTGATCCAACGGGCGACTCACGTCTAACGAGGCCCCTCCCCCTCTGGCTGCCAGAACTCGCCCCTCTGGAGCGGGGGGGGGGGGGGGGGCTCTCCCTGGCGTGGTTTCCCTCTCCGCTGCGGCCCCAGCTGTGCGTGTCCTCGTCCGCTGGGCTCCCCCACATCTCCTGCACCTGCGCTCTCGTCACAGGTCGTGCCCAGTACACGCTTACGGAACGCAAGGCACAGCTGCACCCGGCCTCCCTGCTTCTCTTCCTCTCCACTGCAATCACCACCCATTCATCTCTCCGGATCCCATCACCCCGGTACCACTCCCTGGATGCCACTCATCCCTCACACTTCCTCCCCCCTGATCAATGCTCCCGTGTCACCCCGGTGTCACTCAGTCTCCCACTGCCCCCCCCCCCCACTTCATTCCTGCCCTCCCAGGCCACGTGGAGCATATCCTCCGCATACACATCCAAGGGGCAAATTAAGCACGAGGAGATAAAGGGCCCTTATTTACAGTGGAGTGTCTCGCTGGTCGATGACGCCGTCTGTAGGTGTGCCGGGGAAGAAGCAATTAGAGAGAACGCGCGCTCGCGAGAGAGAAAATTACGACGTCTAGAAGGTTCCGGCATAATATAATGGCTCAGAACGCCACTAAGAACAAGAGCATGGACCGACTGATTATAAGCACGTCGGTAGCAAAAACAGGATGTCAACGCCGAGTGAGAAAGAGCACCAGAAGGTTCTCTCCGACAGAGGGAGCGGGTTTCTCGGAAAACTCCTCACGCCTCCGGGCCTCCTGCATTTTAGACGTATACCTAATCCACGCCGTAATCCCCTTAGCCATTCTACCCCGCTACAGCTAATGAGCTCAGCTTGCTGGGGATGGAGGCATCGTATGCGCAGCAGATTGCGGTGGGGGGGCGAGGCTGGGTCGGGTTGGGGTGCGGGGCACACTCACGACACACTCATAAGTGCATTAACACCACGTTAATGCGATTTATTTCTTTTACAACCGCCTCCACCTTTCCGTTTCACGCCAGGCCCTCCGATGCCGTGTCATTACAGAAGTCTGGAGCATGCTGGGAAAACGGCAACAGCAGGATCGATCCACCCAGTTCAGTCCAATTCCGACGGCCAGGCTATAACGGGCCGACACACAGCATGGACTTTACATCCCGTGGGCGCGTAGGGTGCGTCGAATCGGGGCCACGCGGCAGCGGTGCGTCTCTAATGAGCGGCGGGATGCGGGGGCTCGAAGATCGCGTAAGGATATGTGGACACAGGTGGCTCAGCAGATGCCAAAGATCACTAATAGGGAAAGCGAATGTAGAGGAGAACATGTAAAACGTGGAACGTGAGAGGAAACCGGACACAGGCACACGGAACACGGGGCTCCACAGCACCGTTTCAATACATATGACCACATATACAACTGCAAAGAAATTAAAACATATTAATATTCGCAGTTACTCAGGGTAGGGTTCCCCAATAGGAAGAGAAAAATGTCCAAAGAGATAGGCCTGCTCATCAGGCAAAATCACCAGCGGAAGAAAATAACATATAAATAACATACAATATGGGGGGCAGTGGTCTCTGTCTTGGTGTTGATGGGATTTGGCAAAAAGAGACAAATATTAGAGGAGCCAAAAAAAAAAACAAGGGCAAACAAAACAGAGAAATATTGGCATTTTTAGTTTTTTGATTGCAGTCACAGATTTTTATAAAATTTAAATATAAAAATATGAAATTTCCCATTATGGGGGCCGAACAAAAATGGGCCCCACAAAGTTAAAATAACAGGTTTTTAATCACATTGTGAGGAAATATGGTCCCCACAACGTAATAATTACAAACACACACACACATACACAAGCTGGATAAATGAAGACAGAAAAATGCCTCACATGTTTTAGAACCCCTGGCAAAAAAGCTAACACAGACACAGCGGGAGCACACGCACTCCCAACACACAGAACAACAGGTGGGCGCTGAACCCACAACCTACAGAAACACAGCGAGAGCACGCGCACTCCCAACACACAGAACAACAAGTGGGAGCTGAACCCACAACCTACAGAAACACAGCGAGAGCACGCGCACTCCTGACACACAGAACAACAGGTGGGAGCTGAACCCAAAACCTACAGAAACACAGCGAGAGCACGCGCACTCCTGACACACAGAACAACAGGTGGGAGCTGAACCCACAACCTACAGAAACACAGTGAGAGCACGCGCACTCCCCACACACAGAACAAAAGGTGGGAGCTTAACCCACAACCTACAGAAACACAGCGAGAGCACGCGCACTCCCAACACACAGATCAACAGGTGGGAGCTGAACCCACAACCTACAGAAACACAGCAAGAGCATGCGCACTCCTGACACACAGAACAACAGGTGGGAGCTGAACCCACAACCTCCAGAAACACAGTGAGAGCACGCGCACTCCCCACACACAGAACAAAAGGTGGGAGCTTAACCCACAACCTACAGAAACACAGCGAGAGCACGCGCACTCCCAACACACAGATCAACAGGTGGGAGCTGAACCCACAACCTACAGAAACACAGCAAGAGCACGCGCACTCCTGACACACAGAACAACAGGTGGGAGCTGAACCCACAACCTACAGAAACACAGTCAGAGCACGCGCACTCCCCACACACAGAACAACAGGTGGGAGCTTAACCCACAACCTACAGAAACACAGCGAGAGCATGCGCACTCCCAACACACAGATCAATAGGTGGGAGCAGAACCCACAACCTACAGCACCACAGCGAGAGCATGCGCACTCCCGACACACAGATCAACAGGTGGGAGCTGAACCCACAAACTAAAGAAACACAATGAGAGCACGCGCACTCCCAACACACAGATCAACAGGTGGGAGCTGAACCCACAACCTACAGAAACACAGTGAGAGCACACGCACTCCCAACACACAGAACAACAGGCTGAACCTGCAACATGTGAAACTCTAGGTCCAATGTTCCACTGAGCCACCTTGCTGGTTAATTTGCAAATGATTTCAAAACAATACACAACCACATTGTGTATTCTGCAACTGGCTCTGAATCTTATTAACCTCAGCAGTGAGCATCAATTGGGGCTCAGTTATCGTTGCTCTGTGAGCATAAAGTCCTGAACTTGGTTTGGGTCGGATTCTAGCTTCTTTGCAGTTCTCTGTATTAACATCATCTTCTAGGTTACTGTCCTGGGTTGGCTGGAGTCTTGTTTCCATGTTTGTGGTCTTGATTACCCAGAGTTCTGCAGTTGGTTTGCCGAACAACCAACATGTTATTTTTATGTTTGTTGTCATCTACTTTTGCTTTGTTTTTGTCTTTCAGCCCCCCCCCTTCCTGGACCTTCTCTGCATTTGAATCTGCTTCTTATGCACCTTGTCCATCCAGTTAGCAGCCCTGCGTCCCAATCAGGGACTATTCTGCAGAAAGCAGACAATATGGACAGATGGCCCAGTAGGGGCTCCTCAATCTATGTTTTTGTTCTCTGAACCCTGCCGCTGACTTGCATTTAACACAGTTCCTCCCCATCTATCATTGAGTTCTTCCTAGTGTCACAGGAGCCAAACAATAAACAATTCCTGAAAACCAGCCCGCGTGTAAAACCGTTCCCATCATCACGGAGATTTTGTCTGCTGTTTTCAGGGAGGTTGGCCGTCCTGCTCATTGGCAGGCAAACCGCCGTGTCTCTCTGACATCTCCGCTCATCGCACCGCATCAAACGTAACTGTGGACCCCTTGGATACAAAGAGCGCATCCATGACAACAAGAGTCAGCACCAATAGCAAATAGAGTTCGGTCTACATGACTGTCAGGTCCAGACGGATGCAAAATGAACTGGTACGTTAATCAATGTATCAATATACAAGACCTGAGGGCCACCAATTGACTTGGAGATCACCTGATATCAAATTTTCACTCACTACAAAGCGGGGGTATGACACTTAAATTACCTGGGAAACATCTGCTAAGCATGTCCTCTCCAAACGGGGGCCACTTGAGCTATTTTTTATGGGCCAAAAGAGAAACGAGAGAGAGGAAAAACTGATGTCTGTACTCCGCTACTCCATAAGATACCCAGGTCTATGCAGATCGCTTAAATGAAAAATTATGAAGTGGAAAATGAGAGATCGACCTGCTGGGCCAGATTTAATAATGAATTAAAACACGGGCCATATAAAAATGAAGCGATCGGGCCCGCAGGGCAGTAGTTGGAAAGCTCTGCTACAACGGTTGGGTAAAAAGGTAGAAACGCAGCCAGGTGAGTAACGTGTGAAACGTGACCACTTCACTGTGTGAAGTCTGCATGTTCTCCATGTCGGGTTCCCTCTCCCACAACACAAAAACACACGCTTCAGTGAACCGCCGCCTCTCAATTGCCCATAATATAGATGAATCTTTATTTCACACGGACCCAGCAATGAACTGCCATCACATGCACACACCCTGGCCAGTGTATGGATGGTAGGGACAGCAGCCAGTGTGTTTAGGGGGTTGGGGGATTGGGCCTGATTTGATCCCTACATAAGAACATAAGAAATTTACAAACAAGAGGAGGCCATTCGGCCCATCAAGCTCTTTTGGGGGGAACTTTACTAATAGCTCTGAGTTGTTAAAATCTTATCTAGCTCTGATTTAAAGGAACCCAGGGTTTTAGCTTGCACTACACTAACAGGAAGACTATTCCATACCCTACACGCTGTGTAAAGAAATGCTTTCTCAAATCCATTTTAAAATGTTCTCCCACTAATTTCTACGTTGAAACCAAACGTAGAGCCTTGCAACTCCAGGCTCATCCAGCCCGGGATTAGTGGTTAGAAGGTGGAGGGAGGAATTTAATAAAAACAAGTCTGCATCAATACCCGGAAACAAAATGCATCTGGATTCATTTTGCCACTATTAGATTTGCTAGTCTTTGGGTTTAATCATCATAAAGGCTTGTCCATATTTACAGGTTTTGCAGATGGTGGTGAAGCACTTACAAAAGAATTATTTGCTTTCTTTTGATGATGAGCCTCATGGAGCATGAAGACCCCCCATGGGGGAGAAGCAGAGGTTGCAGGGTGAGAGTGTCACTCGCGGACAGCTGTGGGTCAGACAGAAGCCTCTGACTGATGTGCGGAAGGATCCGCCACAGTTTGCCCCAGGGCTGTGGCACCATTCCATCTTTCTGCACTGCAAATCAAGCATGGGAAGACTGGGAGGTCCCGCCGGGAAAAGAGGCTGGCGTTGAGGATGCATTCCAGGTCGTTAAGGGCGTCACAGGTTGTGTCGATGGGGCTCACACACATCTGGAAGTGTGCGCACAGTTAGGGAGGTTAGTTTGCACATCTGCATGCAAACGACACACTGACCCCTTGATGGCCTGGATTAACGTGAAAATAGCAACACCATTTTCCATAAATGCTTATCTAGTACTGGGTCACCGTCAGCCTGTAGCCTATCCCAGGACACACAGGGTACGAGGCAGGGCAGCTCCCAAGGAGAACATGCAAATTCCACACCCAGCACCACCTAAGCAAGCCCCATCAAACCCTAAACCTCTCTACTCCTGTCACGAGTCACCAAGGCCACTCGAGAATGCCAAGAGGGCATTTTAATTTATAGAAAAGAGGAATATTGCAGCAGGGCACACAGAAAATAGCCCCAATAACATTTTATCTGGGACTCAATGGACCATAAATTCATCACATAGCATGAGTGATGATTTCTAAAAAAAAAAAAAAAACCAGAGGTCACAGAAGAACAAATCGATTTCTGTAACAGACATACGGCACTTCTATGTAAATAAGGAATTTCTGCAGTCCCGTTTTCTCTTCCCCAAAGGCTGAAACTGTCCATGAAACACACAGAATTAATTAAGGAGGCAATTTCTAAAGAACACTGCGAGGCGCATAACGCTGTTTAATTTTCGTGGCTATCAGCTCCTCTTGGCGAACGTGGCCATAAACCCATTTGCATCCCGCCCCTCTCGCTGGGAATCGACATTATTTCCAGAGAGATGGCTGTCTCAATGCACCGGTACACATGCCGGTCTGCTTATTAATTTGCGAATGGCACGAGCGGAGGCAGACGCTCGTTTATGAATACTGACAACGCGCCGACGGGGCCCACATCTATGGGGGCGGGCGCCATTGGCCCTCTCAGCAAACCCCCGTTGCTGAGGGTCAAGCCTTCTTCATCCACGCAGTGGTCTCCGACGAGCTTCCCCCACAGACCCGGCCGCGTCGTCTCATTAGCGTCTCACAGGCGCAGCGGGGAGGGGGACATGATTGCGGAGCAAAAGTGCATTCATGAGGTGCTTTTTATTGCAACTGCTATGGTGCATGGTGCTTAGAACCCTTAATAAAGTCCAAATTATATTCCGAATGAGAGTTTTGTGGTCGAACTGTATTAGAATAATGCAGAATTTGATTTTGGATACCAAGGCTCCCTGCAGAGCGTTAGCACCAGGCTAGTGTTAGTAGAACTCCCCCGCGTCTCATGGCAGCATAAGTGAAGACTGTGGCAATCAATATGCGGGCATTGTGACATCATAATCAAGTGACGCATGCTATGCCATCCAAACATGCCTATAGTCCCCAAAAACGTGGTTGCCCCTCTTCTGAACCAGCTTTTTTAAAAGCCTCCCCAAAAGATATTCATGAAGGGGATGTCAGAACAAATGTGGAGAGAGGAGAAAGTCACCCTGTCTTACGCCCTGGAGGGGGGCATGTTTGGGGGTGAGTGAGGAAGGGAGCGGCACCCTCTAATTGGTCCAGAGGGTAACAGTGGATTAAGAGGGCAGCCAACCACGACGAAAATGACCATGACAAACTCGGGGACACGAAGCTTAGCTGTCGCCCTTCTCCCCCTTCTCCCCCTTCCCCCCACCCCCAGCACCAGCACCAAAGTCAGTCAGGCTTAGTGTGGGGCCGGTGGGAGACATTAAACCTTCCTGAGAAGAGATGTAGAGCACTGTCGCATCGAGCTGTCAGACAGCTTAGCGACTGAGAAGCAAACAACTTAACCAGGCACTTGATGAATGCATGAACAATTAAAGTATTTGGCTCTATTCTCTTAAACTCTAAATCCCAACCTTGAGGATGCTGCACCATCATTAGAAGTGTGTGTGTGTATACATATATATTACACTATATACACGTACTGTGTCAAATGCTTCTGCACACACTGCGATCCTCTGCATTTGCATGTCACTCACTTAACATTTACTAAAAATACACTCAATATTCTTTGCTAACAAATAAATGTATAGCATGTTCACAATTTCAGTACCTTTATTAGCAAAAGGCGTCAATAAAAATTCCATGCATCCTTTTCTACAAGGGACATTAAATACTGCTCTGTTTCATGGGATGAAACACTTAACTAGTGCATTTAAAGTTAAAGAACAGCCCAGAATTCCACTCTGCCATCACACACCCAGTTAATAGAATGTCAGACATGCACTGTTACATACTCTGTCCATGTTATGAAGGAAACTTGTTTTATTTGACTTATATTTTCATAGATAATTGTTCACCGCAACTTTCCAATGCTTAACAAGAATAAAAATCTGCAGTTTATGAAATTAATGGAAATGTGCTAAAAGCCCGTGGTGTGCAAAAGCTTTTGACTGGTAGTGTATATAGTATATGTTTGAATCACCCCTAGCCCCCTCCATCTGTATGATTGTCCTGTTTTCTCCCCAGGGCCGATCTAAACAAGCCACACCTGTTGATCGTTCGCCCCACCTTGTTCCAGCCCTCATTTGATTCACTTCAGCTGCCTTGTTTGATCCCCGTTAGTCCTGCCAATAAGTGTTCCCCTGTCTCGTGTGAGTTTAGTTCCGTCATCGATTTTGTGAGTCCCTGTTTTGTGTGCCTTAGCTCCCGTTTTCAGCTGCCGTGATCCTGTTTGTTTTCCGTTCTGTTAATAACAATAATTGTCCTTATTTCTGATTACCTGCACGTGTGTAAATCACCACCAAAGCATTATCACTGACTTCTAGTATTGAATTCATAATGAAACACATTCCAATAATCATGCATATCCTTCACACTTTAATCCAGAATGTCATGGGCGAATTTCCTGTACTTGCAAATAGAAGATTGATTACTTTAGAAGGCAAAGCCACGAATTAAAAAAAAAAAAAAAAAGTAATGATAATGAACTGATGATTCTAGGAACTTCTAAAAATAGAGGCTTTCATCAGAAGCTCTCCCAAAGCAGCACCTTCTGTAGACACCTCCAGTGGTTAGCTGGTGTTTCCACAGAAAGACATGAAGCGTTTCTTTTCCGCAAGGTCCTGTTTTTCAGGGGCCCTTAACAGAGACCCCATTACCTCCCCATCACTCCTTCCTCAGGAGCAGTCCCACACATTCATTACTCATTACTCTATGGAGGATTCTGCTTTCATCAGTTATTACCAAATGGGCGCTTTATTGCAAAAAGGCCCAGCTTAGTAACCACCTCAGGTAAGCATAGCTATTTGGCAGAGATAGGACGTAAAAGGCATCATTACATGGTAGCACAATGGGTAACATGGTAGCTCTCATATTCAGGGTTGCAGGTTCGGCTCAGGCTTGGGGGGGGCGGCATGGTGGTGCAGTGGTTAGCACTGTTGCCTCACATCTCTGGGACCCGGGTTTGAGTCTCCGCCTGGGTCGCATGTGTATGGAGTTTACATGTTCTCCCCATGTCGTCGTGGGGTTTCCTCCAGGTACTCCGGTTTCCCCACACAGTCCAAAAAACATGCTGAGGCTAATTGGAGTTACTAAATTGCCCATAGGTGTGTGAGTGAATGGTGTGTGAGTGTGCCCTGCGATGGGCTGGCCCCCCATCCTGGGTTGTTCCCTGCCTCGTGCCCATTGCTTCCGGGATAGGCTCCGGATCCCCCGCGACCCAGTAGGATAAGCGGTTTGGAAAATGGATGGATGGATGGATGAACGAATGAATGAGAAGTGCCCACAAAAATATGAATACAAACACTGTGTGTGTGTGCGTGCGTGCGTGCACATTGCCTGTGGGTGTTCTGGTTTCCTCTTGTGGTCCAAAAACATGCGACCATGCAAATATGCATCCCTAAATTGGCGGTATTGAGTGTGTGCCCGGTGATGGACTGGCATCCTGTGCAAGGTGTTCTCCTGTTGTGGGGCCCTGAGCTGCCTGGCAGAGGCTCCAGGCTCCCCGCATGAACAGCTGGAGGATGGATGTCATATTACAATATTTATAATGGGCGATATTTCTCATCGCAGCAGAAATTCTGAAATTCTGGTGGAAAGCCACACAGACATAATTGCTGATATTGATTTATCCCACCAGTCCCCCCTTCCCTCTCCGCGTCTTGGGAGACCACAACATCGCAAAGAGATGCTTTGGGGAACCCTACCTTTTCCACTTCTCTTTACATGCCACCAAATCAGCAGTGTTACTTTTGCGAATATGCTGAGGTTAGTCCTGTTGCCCCGTCACCCTCTCGCTCAGCTAAGCAGCTGGAACATCCAAGAGCACTTCCCCTTGGGTTAAATATCACCCAGAACCAGAGGTGGCCCCAGAAGGGGGGCGGAGTTTTAAGCAAGGTGTTCCTCTGGCACATCCCTCTACCAACAGGATTTCAGAAAAGAAAACCACCCATTGTGATGCGTCAATGGTGTCCCACGGCGACCAGCTTGTGCTGCCTCTACTCAGGCCAGCCCCATGATAGAGCCTGCCTTAGCCATAGCCAGAAGAAGCCTGACACACTGCTGGGAAAAAATTGGACTTGACCCACGGCCAAGAGGAGCGCAAACACGAGTCCGTGAGAGGGAAGCTGAAGGCGGCTTTCCTCACAGAGCTGATGAGGACTCTTGAGAGCGTCAGTGTGATAAAAGAAGTGGGTAGGTGATCCTCCATCACGGACTGAAGCATTCGCGGCCGATTTTAAGCACATCCATTCCCAGCGTAATGAAGACATTCTTCTCCAGCGGCTGTTTGATGATTATTTTTTAACATTAAACAAAAACTCTGAATGCTGAAGTACCCAGTCTGACAGAGTGGATCTTGCACAGGCTGCGGCCGGTATCTCTCTCTATCTCCTTCGCTCGCTCGCATTCATCTCGGCTCAGAGGTCGGGACGGCAGAGGAGGAGGTACGCCAAAGAGCTTCACAGGCAGCAGACTGATAGCCAAGAAAAACAGGTCACGAAAAGCATGATGATTCTTATTGTTTTCGGCTGGGCTTAGGGCTGGTGCTCGTTCCTTCATTCATGCTACTGGAATTGCAGAGCCGCGAAACACAGCCGTGATGTCGGAAAGTAACCAGGCGGAGGAAAGCAGAGGGAAAAGCGAACCGACCGAGTACGCCAAACGAAAATAAAAAGCACCATGAAAAAGAGGGGGGAAAGAAACAAAGAATGATTGCTAAAATTCAATATAAAATATGTGTTTTTTTACGCATGGCCAAAAATATTAAAAACTATCAGCAGGGGTGGGTAATTTAGGTCCAGAATGTAAAACAAGATTTTGTTTCAACCAGCCAGTTGAGTACTCTGTGACTGTAACACTTTATACTCAACCACTGAATATCAGCAGGGATAAAGCCTTTTGTGGTCCATGTTTGCCCTCATTGTCAAATACCCAATGACATCCAAAGCCAGTAGATTCTTCTCAGTTCCGCCCAGAACGCATTCATACCCAGGCTGGCACGCACTGTCACGCCTCAGACACACCTGCGCGTGCCAATCAGCAGCGGCCCTCAGACAGACGAGGGCGGGGACGATTAGCGGCACGGATGAAGACGCCAGAACGCGGGACGCAGCCAGAACGGGGTTAATTAAGATGCATCCCACTGCTTGAGAGCCGTGGCAGTGCCGGGGGAGGCTAAGAGATAAAAAAAAAAAAACCTGAAATCTAATAAAATAAAAAGCAGACATTTTATTTATGAGCGGTTCAGGCACTGAAAAATGCTCACGGCAGGGGAGTCCCCGGGTGAGGAATGACCATGTGGGAGACACCGGGGGGTCCCCCCCTCACTGTCCCCAGTCACTGACCTAAAACGAGACGCAGAAGAGCCTTCAGGCAAATGACAGACATGTCCACTCCGTGTCCAGCCACATGAGTCATCTGTTTGTGATACGGAATTAAAATCCAATCCCTTCAGGTCATTTCACACATGGGATTAATTTCATTAAAAAGAAAACAGGCCTAAAATATGCATGTTACGGTTAAAATACATTCTTAATAACACTCCACTTTTCATTAAACTAGTCTGTTTGCATTTATAAATACTATAAATAAAAAAGCTTATCCGCCTGGGTCTTTTTGCCTAGAACTCAAGGTAGAGCCCATCAAGGGCAGGGTGCCGGTCCATCACCGATGCACTAGGTCCAGCTGAAGGAAATGCAAACCACGGGAACTGCGGACCGGGGTGAGACCGGAGGCCTGTCTAAATTGCACAGCCTCAGAGAGCCCGTGACGAAGCCGGCCCAAGCCCCCACTACAACCCGCCAAAGGGACTCTGGGACTGAGACTGACACGCAGCCCTATGTTACATTATTGGCCACAGGGCGTCCGCCTACCTCCCCACACCGCACTGTAATAAAGGTCACCATCAGTGTTCCATTTCCATGCATCATTTGAGTATCAGTCCTGAAACTGCTGCAGCCGGTTTCCGTGTCAGCATCACTGCGTGTTGCGTGAGGCCCTTGATGCTGCCTTCGCCCCCCCATCACCAACATTACAACCACCCCATTATAAAAGGAGCAGGCTACAAACATACCCAGGGGCACCGCCCATTTCCTCCTTGCCACGCTGATCACCGGTGGGGGGGGTGGGGGAATTTATCTTGTCACATCTCTAAGACCGTCAGCGTCTCTGCACCCCCACCGCCTCAGGTCCGGCCAGCTGGCAACCCCGGCACTGAACATTATCTCCCAGCAGAGGGTGTTAACTAATTAAAGTGGAATAACTTTGGGGGAAAATGTCCATCAGTGCAGATGAGAAACGGCGCACAACTTGCAATTCACTTCTTACGCCGACCTGTAAGCCGGAGATGAGCAGCGGATGAAGAGTATTCTAAATAATTTCCGTCATCACCATGGCTGCGATCTAGAGGCGAGGCTAAAGCCATGTGACTTAAATCCCAAGAGGGACATTGCAGTTATATCCAGGATACCTACATGTAACATGAACAGTTCCAGTGAAACGTCTCGTGATACAAACAGGGAACTGTAAGGTTCTTTGGATAAGGGCCAAACTGTACACATTTCACTGCTGTGCTGTACTGTCGTTAGATCAATGATTTACCCCCTAATGTAACATAACTATGCGTCCGGGTGCAGTATGTGAAGGCAGCCATTAATAGGTTAGTGGCTGACAGAGAGGTCAGTCTTAATGAAAACATGGAATGGGACTTACAGCTCCCAGACCAGCCTGGGACTGTTCCGGTCCGAAATGCAGGAAAGGGCCAAAAACGGGGCCCTGCTTGTAAACGAGGAACTTTCCCAGCTCGTTATCTCTGTGCTATCAGCCCCCCATTGATTAATTACCGTAATGAACGAAATGAAGAGCTCTCCCGACGCAGGTATAATCAGCAATTACATACACCCGCCACCCCCGACTGGAGGGTACCCAGCTTTGCTTAATCCGTTTATGGCCCCCACCCCCCACGTGGGGACAGCTGACAACGTCAATGACCTTCAGTAGCCATCGGAAACACCAGGCGTCCCACGGGAACCACTGCATCACTGCGGCCTTTCACAAGCCTTTCCCAGAGGTCATGTGACAGGTATAATGTCGGTGTAGTGGGGCGATAGGGTGGGGTCCCAGGCTCCAGCCAATCCCAAAGCCCGTTCCATTCAGAACTCCGGCTAGCCCATTACAAGCCCCATGCATGATCTTTGAAGTATCTTTGGCGAGTATCACACCGCCTGAGGTCCGGTCTACTTCACATCTTTGCAGACACATTTCAATCTGGAAAAAAACCCAAACATCCCGACCTGACCGCCCTTCACTCCCCTACCTGACTGCTCTCCACTTCCCGACTTGCTCTCCGCTTCCCAACCTGACCGCCCTCCGTTTCCCTACCTGCCCGCTCTTCTCTTTCCAGACCCGACCGCTCTCCGCTTTCCTATCTGCCCGCTCTCCGCTTTCCCGACCCGACCGCTCTCCGCTTTCCCGACCCGACCGCTCTCCGCTTCCCAACCCGACCGCTGTCCGCTTCTCAACTTGACCGCTCTCCGCTTCCCAACCCGATCGCTCTCCGCTTTCCCGACCCGACCGCTCTCCTCTTTCCCGACCCGACCGCTGTCCGCTTCCCGACCTGACCGGTATCCGCTTCCCTACTTGACCGCTCTCCGCTTCTCAACTTGACCGCTCTCCGCTTCCCAACCCGATCGCTCTCCGCTTTCCCGACCCGACCGCTCTCCTCTTTCCCGACCCGACCGCTGTCCGCTTCCCGACCTGACCGGTATCCGCTTCCCTACCTGACCGCTCTCCGCTTCTCAACTTGACCGCTGTCCGCTTCCCAACCTGACCGCTCTCCGCTTCCCGACCTGACCGGTATCTGAGTCCAAATCTGTCCACTCTCTGCTTCCCGAACTGATCGTTCTCCAGTTCCTGACCTCACCGTTCACCAGTTCCCAGTCGGCCCACACTCCAGTTCCTGACCTCACCGTTCTCCAGTTCCCATTCGGCCCACACTCTAGTTCCTGACCTTACCGCTCCCCAGTTCCCAGTCGGCCCACACTCTAGTTCCTGACCTCACCGCTCCCCAGTTCCCAGTTGGCCCACACTCCAGTTCCTGACCTCACCGCTCCCCAGTTCCCAATCGGTCCACACTCCAGTTCCTGACCTCACTGTTCTCCAGTTCCCAGTCGTCCCACACTCCAGTTCCTGACCTCACCGCTCCCCAGTTCCCAATCGGTCCACACTCCAGTTCCTGACCTCACCGTTCTCCAGTTCCCAGTCGTCCCACACTCCAGTTCCTGACCTCACCGCTCCCCAGGTCCCAATCGGTCCACACTCCAGTTCCTAACCTCACCGTTCTCCAGTTTCCAGTCGGTCCACACTCCAGTTCCTGACCTCACCGCTCCCCAGTTCCCAATCGGTCCACACTCCAGTTCCTGACCTCACCGCTCCCCAGTTCCCAGTCGGCCCACACTCTAGTTCCTGACCTCACCGCTCCCCAGTTCCCAGTCGGCCCACACTCCAGTTCCTGACCTCACCGATCCCCAGGTCCCAGTCGGCCCATACTCCAGTTCCTGACCTAACAACTTGGTGTTCCATCCAAAGTTCCTTTTTGAGAGGGAAACTCAGAGGGTGGCCTGAGCAAAAATTTCATTGTGTCCCACAGAGTGATGAGGAATTAAACAGAGAGACAAGAAGACCGCGGAAGGCACGGGAGACAGGGGGTAAGCAGACACGATGGGGCATGGTGTGACAAACAACCCCCCCGCCAGGCCCCCGCTCTAAAACTAACCTATGCTAATGTATGCTAATGCAATGCACTAGAGTCCCACATGCCAACACACAAGGGCAACAGCAGCCGCGGTCACCTGCTGTCGCGGAATGGCAGCGTAACGGTATGAAGCACCCCCCCCCCCAGTGGATTAAGCAGACAAAAACCTAGATGTCTTCATGTCAAACCCCCAATCCATCATGGAAGGGAGGTCACACAGCAGAGACTCACCTCCACTAAGCACCAATGGCTGCGTGCCACTCGTACCCCATACCAGGGTAAAGGAGGCCTCCCATCAGGCATAAGGCATGCCTCTGACAGGCAGAAGAACACAGGGTGCATGTTCCGTGTTCCATAATCTGAGGTTTCAGGAACGCGGAACAACCTTTTAAAATGAGGCTTCTCCTTGTCCTACATTTCACAGGGCCGGCTGTAATGGAGACGGGCCTTTCTGGATGCTGGATATATCACCCCCCCCCCCCCCACCTTTCCGTGACGCACGCACACACAGGGCCCCGGCGGTTTCCCAGGTTTCACATGACTGACGGGCACGCCCCTGCCTAATGAGCTCCCCACTCCGATCTTTTCAGAAGGCAAACGGCATGATAAAATAAATCGAGGAGAAAAAAACGTGCAGCCTGCCCCCGGCGGCCAAGGCACGGCGCCCTGATGGGCAGCCGGGCATGGCGCAGGGTGTGAATCGCAGCCAAACGTCCACGCCCCATGGCAGGCGATGTGCCCGCCTCGCACTGGTAACACCGCTGCGTAATTTCATTTTCCCGGCACAGTAATAACCCAACACACAGGAGACGACCGCTCGGAGCTGCTATCCTACAAAAAAAGAGGAGGAGAAGGAACAGCTGAAGCTCTGCTTCCTTTTTTTTTCTACGAGCCGCAATCACTGGGGGACAATAAAGACGGATGAACAATCGGAGGAGATAAGATCCCCGCCATGCAGCTCCACTGTACCACAGGTTACATACTGCAGGATTTCCTGTCTAATAGGAAGCAATGGACTGAAGTCAGTTCCACCACCCCCCTACAGAGCACAGGGGACAGACTGGCACCAAACTCATAGTGACCACGCCCATGGCACACCTCCCACACCCCCAACAAAAACCCATCCCTCAAATACCAGCGAGAAAGCCCCCCTCCCCCCACCCATATCTTTCAGCCCCCATCGCTTCACTCTGCACCTCTGGGCTCCATCCTTAACGGGACTAATTATTTATGCCAAATTCCAGATAAGCCTCTTTTCTCTTCACAATCTTATCTGCCGCTAATTGAAAGACAGTTCCCCGGCAAACAGGAGCCCATGCAGCACCTAAAGGAGTGTTCGAAGTCACATTAACCGGTGTTTACATCACCTCTTACACATCCGAAGGAAACCTGCGCCTGAAATGAACGGCGGCCCAACACTGAGGAGACGTACCCCATCGCCACAAACAACCAATTTCTGATCCAAATCCAGCGAAGGCCCATGTAGAAACGGAGCTGACATGGTCCGAAAGCCCACAGGAGTCTTCCGATTCCCGAACCAGGACTCACCAAGCGTCCTTCTGGAGCAGAACATTCAGCTTTTCTGAAACTATATTCCGACACCATGTTAATATTTATGTGTAAAGTGTGGACCCCCTTATGCTGTATAAACCACAGCTTCCCATGATCCTCTGGTGCTCTGAATATGTGTGGAGGAAGAAACAGCACGGGCAACTGCAAGAAGCTCACGTGGGACTCTTTAAGGATGCAGTCTGCTTGCTTTGATCTTTGCTCTGGGCAGTAAAACGTGACAAAAACAATTTTTTTTCCACTTTTGAACCAACATAAGTGTGATCTGGTGAGAAATCATGCCGTAGCAGCCACAGGTGGTTGGCATATCGCTGAATTTTAGCTAGTTTTACCTGTTCTATGCAGCAGGTTGGAGGAAAGAGGGTGATGCACAAATCCACATATACTGAAAAACAGAAATAAATGACATTCTACAAAACTAGGGAAACAATAAAACTGCAATAGGGAACATTCTCACCTAAAGCTGTCTTGACCGCTTTCGGGGCTGGTGTGCTGATTTTTCCTACTGACGTCACGCGACCCACCCCAGCCTCCCCACTTCTAGGTCCTGCTGCCTACCACTCTGGCATAGACAACGAGAAGCGCGGTCCTTTCCACCAGAGCCACTGCGTCCCACAAATTTGATACCGTTTGCTAAAGAGCACAGCAGTCTTCCCTTGAGTTCCTTGACCACCAGATCGGCACACAGGGAAAGAGCCCAGTGCAGCTATAGAATGTTAAGCCTGTAGAGGGACTCCTGGCTCCCCTCCCAGGGGAATCCCTTAGCCCTCGTCAATCTGTCAGATTCCCTGCTTTGATCTGCTTCCCGCAGTGTGATCTCCTTGACCAGCCAGTCGGTGGCCAATGCAGACACCCGCCACCTTCAGGATGCGGCCGTAAAAATGCTTCGGGAAATCACTGGCGGTCTGAGGCTCAGATTTAAATTAACCCCACCCCCACGCTCCAGAGCCTATCCGGTCATGGCCGCAAGGTGCACCTCTAGCAAGCCTAAAGACACGGAACCTGTCTGATCTGAGTAGGAAAAGCGTCTGTAAATCAGAGTGCTGGCAAGGAGAGGAAATACACCTCGCTCTCCATCAGAGATTAACAAAACATAACAAACAAGTGTCCTTTAACAGTTTGCGTTTATCTCAGTTACATCATTTAGAAGTGCATTATGTTTGGTTTGAACCCAGATAAGTTTAACTGGATTTTATTGTATTTCCGCGCAGGTCGAAAGATTCAGCGCATAAGTATACTTCTCTATCCCATTTTTATAGGGTAATGAGATGCCGATAAAACGGATATATTTTAAAAGCCCCGCTTTTCGCTGACGAAATCCGTGAGAGGGAGAAAAATACGCACTTCTGTAGTACAGTATGAGTCCTCCGCGCGTTAGGGTTCATTAGCATTCCCTTGTAATCCCCTGACTGCCGTTCAAATGACAGCCAGTCAAGCCGGGAGACCCCAGGCTTCGGCAGTCGTTGCGTATTTGCCAGCCTATAAATCAAGCCAAGGCGCTTCCCTCTCCAGCGCTACTTCAGTCCCTCTCTGCGTCCATCCCACTCTGTCTGTCTGTCTGTCTGTCTGTCTCTCAAACACACACACACACACACACACGTCAGCACACGCGCGCGCACAGCCACCGCTTTTAATTAAAGCGCGCGTGCCAAAGAAGCGATAATAACGCGACCAGAAAACGCGGCACGAGGCGGGCGCGCGCGCGGAGAGCACCGGCCGTTCGTCACGGTCGGCGAGGCACAGGCACGCGGCACCCTCAGCCCCGGAAACGGCGCACGTACAGCACCTCGCGTGGCGCACAGCCGGCCACCTGTGTACGCCCCCTTTATCCCCCCACTACATGTGTTAATGCAAAATAACGGACCGCAAAACTGCATAATCCGCAAGCTGTGCGCGGCTATCCGAAACACGAACAGCATAAAAGTGCTTCGTAGAGAACTGTTACTTTTGCAATTCATGATCGGTTCGTTGTGTGAAACACTGAATGGACCCTCGTATCTGGCTGAACTTCGCAGAATCTAAAATCGCCCAGAATCACGTAGCAATACATTTCCATGTCGCCGTAAGATTACAAGAAAACTAAATATAAATGGGTTACCCCAGATCCTATCACAGGTCCTAACTGGAGCAGCTCTGCTAGTAGTTTGGACCGGTTCGCAATGTATATTGCACATGCATTACGAGGTTTGTAACAGCGGCGTTAAAAGGCAGATAGCAGTGTTCCGCTTTACCTGAATGTGACCGGGCGTGTAACCCTCGCACGGGAGCTGCTCCTTGGCACACGTATGATCCGCCGCGTCTCATGAAAGGCTGTTTTTCATCCACCGACAAAACGCCGTGCGCTCTCGGAGGAAGAGAGGGAGAGACAGACACAGACGACGGGGATGGAGGGAGAGAGAGAGAGAATCGAGGAGGAAGGGGGGGGAGAAAGAGAGAGAGAAGGAAAGGGGAAATAAAGCTCTAGCTGGTTTTACCGTTCCCGACTGCAGAGGAAAGAACATTACTAACAATAATATTTTTCCATAGGTCTGTTATTGAGAATATAAACCGAGACGTTCAGTGATATGGTACCATCATGGTATATTGCAATTAACATGCCAATATATTAACTTGAGATAAAGAAGGCAAAATCTTTTCGGTGTTTGCGAAGGCACTTGTAATAGTAAATATGCGTCTTTACTGGATGAATAATAAAATAAAAGGAAAAGAAATAAATACGGCACGTTCACAAGCGGAGCGCGTGACGGCGGCCGGCGCGCGGCTCGTTGTACGCGCGCGCCTGCTCTGAACCCCGGACACGTAGCGGGACCCTTTGGCGGCGAGCCGGCACTCAGGGCTTGGGGAGCTGCGCTCCGACGGCCGCCAGCGCTACTCTGAGCCCCACCGCATCCTATATATTGCTGTCTTGCAGGATGCGCTTTAAAACCCGCAATTATACTGGGAGGGATACTGAAAAACTCACGGTAATCCGTATCCGCGACCCCAGGCCAACCTCCAGCTAAATTATATATAATACTCCGTATAATGTATGAAATGTTTTATATTAAATTAAATTAATATCATATTATGGTTTTATGTAATATTTGTGCATGGTGCCTTTAGAATCCCATGAGGCGTTCTAGACAAGCTTCACTGCCCAGTTTCACTTTGTCCCAGACAGTGCGCACTGGGGTTTGGAGGGGGCGGTTTGCTAAATTGGCGTCGCCCCCCCCCATGAAGATGACGTCCTAGGCGACTGTCTTTGTCGCGTAGTTGGTTGACCTGCCCTGTTTGTCCAATTAAGTTCGCAGTGCCTGTAGTAGCTGTGCGTGAACAGTGCTGTAATAAATACTTTGGAAAAGTGTGACCGTAACACAGACTGCATTTCAGGAATTCCACAATAACTTCATGTCTGTGTCTCACAGTAAAGGATCTGCGTCCTGACCATCTGTGTCTGTCTGTGTCTCGCAGTAAGGGAGCTGCGTCGTGACTA
Source organism: Brienomyrus brachyistius (assembly GCF_023856365.1). Taxonomy (NCBI): domain Eukaryota; kingdom Metazoa; phylum Chordata; class Actinopteri; order Osteoglossiformes; family Mormyridae; genus Brienomyrus; species Brienomyrus brachyistius. Next base: position 7,391,924 of record NC_064537.1, read on the forward strand.
TGTGTGTCTGTGTGTGTCTGTGAGCATGTCTGTGTGTCTGGCTGTGTGTGTGTCTGTCTGTGTGTGTGTTGCCACTTGCTCACAGTCATCCTGTCTTACTGCGTCACTGCTCTGCTTTTCGCACGATGGATGGCTGTGCTGTAAACAGACAATGCTGTGTCATGAACCAGGCTGATGCAGGTCTGCTGAGCAGCTTCCATCACACGAGCCGACAGAAACCAGTGGGCAGGCGACGAACTGTCGCTTATGGAAAAATATTCAGCGTTTGACTCTACGCAAAACCTTACATGAAATTCATATTTGACGTGGAGAATGATCAATTTTCTTTTCCACATGAGAGTGCTGTGATTGGTAGCTCTAAATATCCTTCACCCACGTGCAATTTATAGGTTACACACAGATGATGTGTGATCCTACCCTGTTGCGTCTCACCTGGCCATTTCACACTCCCGAGACCTGAGCTGCTTATTTTCATTGTAGTTTTGCTACCTGGTTAATAAAGTCATTATATGAATTGTAAGTCATTGCAGGTGTCAGTAACACTGGGGCCTCCAAATTTCAGGCCCTTTGGCACACGCCGGGAGCCCCTCCTGATTCGTCTCACCGTGGATTTCGATTGGTTCCGCTGACCAATTGGCCCACGTTCAACACAGCAGCAGGGGCTATTTTAGGGCTATTCCTATTCTGGAGTGGGGCCATAATTCATGCAGTGGGGGCAACCATCACTAACCAATGATGTTTTAAATCAGTCATGTACATGGGAGGGGGCACTCTGGTGCCCCAGTGTCCCCGCCCCTGTATATGCACAGCAGTACCCCAACTCCACATAAGGACCCCTCTCACAGCTCACCGCCAGGTCTGGCCAGGTGGGGGCACCCTCCGACCGAAAGAGACGTGGATAAATTTGCAGGCAAGGCCAGAGAATGACAGTAGGCCCGGCGCCCGTTGTTGTGAGCCAACAGATGGACCTCTGAGACAAACAAGGGGGTGGGTGAGATGCGTTGGGTGTCCTTTGGAAGTTCTGCATCACAGCCCGCTGTGAGGAAATAGACAGGCTGAGAGTGGGGGGGGGGGGGGGGGTTCTGTTTATGTTGAATGCCTCACAGCTGCCTCTATAAGGCAAATACTGACACGCAGGTGCTCCCAACCAACAGATGCTGGTGCAAATTTGGCACAAGACGCACACACAGACACTCGGTAACTCTTCCAGAAAAGATATAGATGTGTGAATGTAGATCTAGAACTATACCTAGATTACTAGACGTATAAATGTACTAAAATAGATATTGATCTAGATTTAGACGCTCACATAGGACCTATCTGTGGAAACACCAGCCAGCAGGTGTGAGGTGTTACAGCTTAAGGCAGTCGGACCTAAGAAACAGCATGAAGGCCTCCAGCAAGCATTCAGGTCAGGGGTGAGTGGGCCGCAAACTTAAGCATCGTGGCGACGGTGCCTCATTGGTAGGGAAGCTCCAGGACGTAAGGGGTCAGCGGGGGGATTCCAGACGGACGTCACCCCTGTGCTCCAGAGGCAGACAGCCACCCTCAGGGACTGATTGCAGACGGAGACGGAACGCAGGGGAGTTGGGGATGCATAAACCGGGCCTGAGAGAGTGTCAATTACTCAATTATTCTGTCATTATAGCGCATTTTTGCTACCGTACAATGACACTCATACGCTCGCTAACATACGGTGTACTATAGCCGAGCAGGTCAGGGGCAGGTTCTCAAACTGGGGGGGGGGGGGAGTCATGGCCCAGCAGTACTTTTTGCATGCTGGGGGTAGATACTCAGGAACCCCCACCCCATGCACATGTCTGCCCCCATGCATATGTCCCAAAAGTCGCAGGTTGAAATCCCGAAGGGTTCCGTCTGTTATACCTTTGAGGAAGGTATGTAATCTGATTTGTTCCGATAACTATACAGCCAAGCAGATGGGAAACACAGCAAGTACCTGGAATAAAAGCAACAGCCAGGTGGCAGAATCACAGCTGCGCAGTGCTTGCTGGCGACAGGGATTTGTGGAGCTGGGTTTGGTGTGGCCTCTCTCCCCCCCCGCCCAGCCCCGCCCCGCCCCCAGCAGGCCAACCCAGGGACACAGGGGGAGACCATGCAGGGCTGGGCTGGTGATGTCACACCAGCACGGGTCTGCCTATCAGTCCGGGACCTTCGGGTCATGTGATTCGAGCGGAGAGCGAATAAGGTGGGGGGGACAAACATCAGACACCATACGTGGAAAAAGGAGGGATTGTCACAGATTAGTGGGTCGCCGTCGAAAAAGACGAGGGCAGGGACGCTTGGGGATTAGCAGGTCGGTGTGGCTCTCAAAGCTGATTACATACATCTTAATTCGTTGGGTGACGGAGGGGCCACCGATAACTCGGAGGCCCCAGCACAGGGGCCCCGCACCACTGTCTCTGGCGGATGCCCGCTCCGAGAACTGCCGACACGTTCCCATGGCAACGGACCACAGCAAGCGAAGCTGTAACACCGGCAGACAGGAAGAAACCACCCCTCCTCTCTCTCCTCTTCATTCATTCCCCGTTTCCTCCTGAAGTCATCACAGGCATCTCTCCCTTCCTGTTGGGGGGGGAGGGGGTCCGGACCTGCTCGAGTTTGGGTGTGTGGGAAAATAGCCAACTGGCAGCGTCAGAGAATGGGGAGGTAGATTTGCTGAGGAAGGCAGATGTGACAAGGGGGACGGATTTTCAGACAGGTGTGGCAGAGGTGTCCTAGATTATCATGGTCTGCCGGACGCGAGACGGGGGAAATCTAGGATGGAGAGTCACGGGCAGGGGGACCGTAGATAGGTAAGGAACTTTGGGCCCCCGCACTCACACATAGACCCCCCCCTCCCACTGACCATCTGACCTGCCTGCCAGCTCCTTCCCATGCAGGAAGCAGCTCGATTAGCCATGCAGATCGATGCCATCCGAGGTGAGCTATCCACCTTTTTGTTTACACTCCATGTCAGCCCCCCCTCCACCATTGCTTGGTGGATCTTTTTTTTGTGCTTTTAGTCTCCAGTGACTCACACACTAACCTCACGTGCACTCCGGGGATTACGATCCCACTCAGCTGACCCTCCTTGTGAATGCTCCTGTCCAGACTAATCGCCAACAGAACGGAATCAACCCTACCTCCTTCAACCCCCAAACTCCTCCCGTCATTTCAGTCCTCCTAGCACCACAGCGCCCCCTGCTGACCGCTTCATTGCCTTGGGGTGTCCTGCTGGGGGTGTCACCGGCTCATTAATCACGCCAGGGATGCCCCACACAGAGTGTCAAAACAAGATTAATGTGTCATGAAGAATAAGCCTTCGTACGGGAGGTAAAGGACATGCTTTGGATTTCAGCCTCGACAACTGACTTGATGCGTTAACAAGACTGTTAATACGATGGGTATTTAGGCAGACATTTACGAATGACATCGGTGGACACAGTTATCTGGTCACAACCCCGTAGCCCCAGTGGAAGGGGGTCACCCAAGCATGCCATTCTTTGTCACGTTCAGTGGAACAGGAGGCCTCGCTCTGGGCTGCCCCCCCAGGGTGACGCCAGCCGGTGATGCCTCTGGCCGCTGCCGTTCCCCAGGCAACTGGGCAGGAGGCCACCTCTTCCACAGGAGGGTGGGTGGAGCCTCTCCCCACAGCTGGACGCTGCGTACCTGGCATCTGTCTGCTGCCCCCTAAGGCTGCTATAAAGCATTTGAACCATCCCAAGCACCCATGAACAATAAGAAGGGCAGAATCTTCTGCTTTAAAACAGAAGCACTCAGCGCTGCCTTGCACTTAAATCAGCCTCCATGGGTATGGATTACAAACAGGCAATAAGCGATCAATCCATCTGCACGTGTGATCAAGTGCTGCCACCTAGTGTTCACAAACAGTGTCACCCCCATTTCCCAGCATGACTCCTTTCCATTTACTCTGTGTTTTTATTGAAGGAATCTCCCTGCTCCCCCCCCCCCCCCCCCCCCCCCCCCCGCAATCCACCCCTCCAGCCATCTGTCACTTGGAATTCCTGTGGCATCTCATTCTCTGTCTATCTGAGAAAAAGATGCACATAGACAGTGATGTTTACAGTTTTTCCACACTGGGGGGGGGGGGGGTGCTGACTATGTATCCTGAGACCATACCTTCTGCTGCACAGCAGGGGGTTCCACGCTAGCTGGTGTATCTATCTGCTCTGTGGCGTATTGTATCTATACAGTGTTGTCTATTATAGTGTAACCCCTTGTGCATATGTAGAGTGCAGACTGTGGGGCAGCTTGTACTTATTTAACGTGCTGCACTGCTAATAGAAAACTCATGACCCAAGTCTTTCACTCGCCAGCTGACTTGTCCTGTCGACGTGACGATAAGAGTGATTTGATTTGATTGGATCTGACTCCCATCGCAGATCTTTTTTTTTTGCTTCGGACTTTTTTGATTCGCTGGAGCTGCTGGAAGTGAAGAAGTAGGCGGCAGAGGCTGAAGATCCAGAGAATGAGAGGCTCCCTTACTGTCTCAATGGGCAAAGCACTGAAGTGCCCCCCCCCCCATTATGTGGGCAACGACTAACAAGAAGCAATCAATAACACAAATGACAATATAAATACATATTAGCAGAATAACAAATGCAGGCTCCCGTGGCGATAGCCTAATTCCCCAGGAGGATTTTCCATCTAATGACATTGGAAGTTTTTTAAACTCTGCCCCAAACCTCCACCTATAAATAAACTTCACGGGGCAGCTTGGCACTGCTCTGCACTGCGTCACCTCCAACATCAGCAACCTTTTGTCACTGTAATGCCCTAACCGGGGGAGGGGAAGATCTCACCAGTTTATAGATAAAACTTCCTGAGCTGCAAGGCTTTGGTCTGCAGGAGAACACTGGAACAGACAGAGGGAGCCAAGACGATATGCAAACACTAGACATGCAAACTTCATACATAGAGGGTGGAGGCAGGATTTGAACCCATGACCATGAGAGCAGGACATAGCTGTGCTATTGCTCCATCCTTGGCTTGGTACACGATAAATTGCACCAGCTGTGTTGGGGGGGGGGGGGGGGGGGCTCACCATTGTAGGCAAGATCATTTGCAGATCACTTGCATGTTAGGGTTCTGCAGGTTGATGTCACACATTTCAAGGGTCTGCAGGGTCTCTGGACATCGCATGCTTTTAAAATCAACAATTTATCATCCGTCAATCCACCTGTCCATCCATCCATCTTCCCTAACCAGGGTCACGATGTCTTGGTCATTCTTCACGTTAAAATTTTCCAGTCAGTGTCCCCAGAACCTACAGCCTATTCCATAAAGGGTGGTTCACCATGCAATGCAGGGGCCTCTCAGAGACGCGCGCTGAGTGCATCACACAGTGCATCGCCGCTTCACCTTCAGCTCCGTGACACACGGTGATTGGGGATATTGAAACTCCAGACACTGAGCTGAGCTTGAATTTGCAGCCATGACCTTGGAGCCACGAAGCGGCGATTCTACCTGCTGCGGTAATTCCGAGATTAAATAGACGCTCAGATAGGACAGACAGCGCGGCTCTAATGTGATGTGATATTTCGGTGAGAAGGGGAGCCTGCCTGCGCTTCCCTTCTGCTCCCGCGTTTCTCACCTTTTTACCCATGACTCCTCGGTGCGCTGAAGCATTTGCTCGCGGTTGTGTGAAATCGCCAGCCCCCCCACCACCATCCACAGCGCCTGCAGGCTACGTCCTGGAACAGATCAGAACCCTCTCTTCTTCTCTCTCTCTCTCTCTCTCGTGCGCGATGGTGCCCCTTCTCTAGGTAGCACTGGCCTCCACCCACCGCCCACCCCAAACAGTCATTTCCATCTCCAATTAATCAGCATTCACACTCGCCCCCCCCCCCCCTCCACATGGCACTCAGTGTGGACAGGCTGGTACCTACCATCCCATACTGTTAGAAATCATACTCACTGCCCCCCCTACTTGATATCGGACTTATACCCACATTTCAAGGTCATTTCCACACCTCCCTCCCAAAACTCTCACTAATGTAGCCAGTCGGGGTTGGGGTCACAACTGATACCTGTTTAGACCCTGGGGTGCCCCCTCCCCATCACTCTCAAACTCAAAACATAACACTGGCTAGTGATAAGGTTGGCCCCTCTTATGCCCCCGACTTTTAAAAACCCTAGCATTGCCCCTATAGCTAATAGCAGCAGCTTGGTTGCCTAATTTAAGAACACCCACCCACGTGCCCCATCCTGTAAATAGGCAGCAGTTAAAAGCCTCCCCTCTGAAACACGGCTGGTGGGTGACAGGGATCCCCACGGATCTCTCTTTTATTGAGTATTATATCTGACCCACAGGGGGTGTCTGTGGATCCAGTCCAGAGTGTCACTGCTGCTCTGGGGGTCCCTTTGTTTCCCAGGATTTGGTAAAAAGCATTTTGCTCTCAATCTTAGATGAGCCACCAGCCTGCAGTCTCAACACCGACCAGATGGGGGCGCTTTGCGGGTGGGGTGGGTAGGCTGCACAGCGGGACTCTGAGTAATGTATCGATTTCATGATTTTTGCACGGCCTCCCAACACAGCCAAGGTCCATTTTTCAAGAGAAATACCTCCGCATATTTCAGCAAGCTATGCATGCATTGACGTGAAGACCTTTGGGGAGAAGCTGCATGAATCTGCAACGAGGCTCCGCCCATCCCTCATCCGCGAAAACATCGAAACTCGGCGTGTTGGGTTTCATTTCAGCCGGTAACCCCAGCGCCTGAATTCTCCCACCTCATTCATCTTCCTGTCCTCAGAAATGGTCTCTTCATTTTTTCTTTCTGATATTCCACCCACCCGCCCCGCCTCGTATTAAACAACGCTGTCCTGTCAGATCTCACCGTTTGCCAGCCAGAGGGATTCTCACTGCAAAATTATCAGAACCAAAACGCAACGCTTGCTGTTTGAAAGCAGTGCTGAAGCCAGACATACCCACCTCGCAGAACTGAAGGTCGAGTCACCACTCGAGGGCGGAGTCTCGAGACCTCAAACTATCAGCTCTCATACTCGGTCCTGAGCTGGCACTGAACAACACCCAAGACGAATCGATGAAATTGCACACAGCAGACTCGCATGGTAAAAAAAAACAACATAGTTTAATAGCATGGTGAGTTACTAACTGATCAGCCACACACAGGCGTTACAAACGATTAGTGCCAATGCGCGAATTCTTAACAATGTGTTCATTTCACAGACATTGTGACATCATCTGTGCTGAGACCGGTGTGGCATGTTAAGGACATGATCCAGGATCGATCCAGGTCACAGTAGAGAAGATCACCACATGTATAAAAACTGTGCATGGCCACATCTTGGACTCAGTGTCAAGGTCTTGTGCTGTACGTATCACGTTTTTGAGGGAGCAGGTCCATTCAATGATGGTAATGATGATTAGGGAACGATGATATCAGATGTGGAGAACACATCTGCCCCACACGGCCACATCCTTTCCCATAGTGCTCTGCACCCTCCCATAATGCTCCACCATCTCCCACAATGCTCCACTGTCCCACAATGCACAGCGCCTCACACCTCTCCATTGTTCAGTCCCTATCAATGCTAATTTTCTCTCTTGTTAGCTGTAGCAGTAAGTCCAGGCTCACGACACAGTGAAAGACAGCAGACGAGGGAGGATCACAGCAGGCTTGGATGAAGCGATCAGCAAGTGCTACACTGTCCCATCCTGGACAGACATGCCTGCAGAGGGCTCAGCTGACAGCCAACGCACAGCTCTCTCTGCTTGGAGAGGGAACCCAGGGGAACTTCCTCTTGAATGCAGGTTCTCCGTTTCAGCATTTCAGAAGCTCCAAAGGTAGGGGACACTAGGGCCAGTTCTGGAACATCGATGACAACCCCATCATGCCCCCCCCCCACACTGCCCTTCTCCAGTCCCCCCCCCTGGCAGGTTTGGAGGGTCCACATCAAGGACACCAGTGTGTCAGTGGGTACAGCAGACAATGGAGAGTCTTGAATCTGCAAATGTAATCAGGTCACAGAGTTACTCCCATGGATACGATTAAAGTGAAAAGCATCTGCTTTATTCCTTGGACACTCTGGCTTCATCTTGGTAGGTAGAAGAAACCCCTTAAGTCTGACCACCTGCAGATGGTGCAGGTGAGCTTCTCGCTAGTAAAAACGCCATTATAGTCTTACAAGTCTGCCGCTAAAATCCATCACCGAGATACAGCAAAACATATTAGAGTCTTCAAGAATAAATTTTGCATTTATATGAAACAGGACATGGCTGTGTTCCGGCACATTCTACTGCAACTTCAAAGGAAGGAGGCGGCACGGGAAAATGAAGATCCAATGGGGCCAATGAAGGCAGGAACCGATAAAAGTGAGCAAGTGAAGTGAAACACGACAACCAATCAGAGTGAGCGAGTAAAACAGTGTGAACCAATGACAGTGAGAGAGGGAATAAATTAGTCAGCACGGCAACCAATGAGGGTGAGCATGAGAAGGTATAAGTAAATAGGGGTGAAGGACCCGGGCCTAACCTAGAAGGATCGTCGTCCACGGAGAAGATTCCTTTCAGCTCCACGCTGTTCATCTTGTTCTCAAAGAAGCCGTAGCTGAGAGTCACCTTTGGATCACAGTAAGGTTCAGACACCCTCAGAGGTCCAGCACTACACCAGCCCACAGTGCATTTCACAGCCATGCGCCTGTGAGCACCCAGAGCTGACGAGGAACGCAGGCAAGTAGCGGCTCCGCCCTCTATGCACCTTTCATGGGAGTCTTGTGTAGTGTCGAGAAATGGCGAGTTAATATGTGATCAAAAATGTCAATATGAAAGATGAACGGATGAGTGGCAGATATACATCGAGCTCGTGGTGCACGAGTGACAAAGTGACAGTGTGTATCATTGAATTTTGATCTATGCGAGCACAAGTTTGTGAGATTATAACGATTCATGAAAATTAAGCGGTGACTCAGAGAAGCCGAGACTGAGAACCAATGAGAACCCCTGAGTGAGCCTAGCAACCAATGAGAGGAGGCGAGTAACGCTATTATAGGTGATTTCCTGAGCCAATCAAGGAATTCCCAGCCAATGGCTGGTGACATGGGTCCGCGGCGACTCTAACCTGTCGAGGGATGTGACTGGCCAAGAGCAGCTGCAGGTTCTCCAGGTGGGAGTGGAACAGGGGGCTGTGAACCAGAGAGACGCCCAGCCTCCGCTCCACGATGAAGCCCACCGTGCAGTCGTCCGGCAGCCGGATAGCAGCTGAGGTCTGCTCGAACCTGGGGCCACTGAATGCAGACAGGCAGACTGTCTGTGATCAAACAGGCTATGTGACTGACCCAGTTACCGGTCCAGGTCAGAAGGATTTTAATTTGAACATTTTTACTATATGTGTGTGTGTGTGTGTCTATGTCTGTGTATCTGTGCCTGTCTGTGTGTGCGTGGCAGTGTGTGTGCGGCAGTCTGTGTGTTCGGCAGTCTGTGTGTTCGGCAGTCTGTGTGCGGCAGTCTGTGTGCGGCAGTCTGTGTGTGCGCGGCAGTCTGTGTGTGCGTGGCAGTGTGTGCGCGGCAGACTGTGTGCGCGGCAGACTGTGTGTGCGGCAGACTGTGTGTGCGGCAGTCTGTGTGTGCGGCAGTCTGTGTGTGCAGCAGTCTGTGTGTGGGGCAGTCTGTGTGTGACAGTGCGCCCCCTTCTGGAGCTGGGATTCTGAGGCACGAAGCGGCTCATCTCTCACCTCGCCCAGGGGGCCATTTTCTCAGCCAGCGTGCGACTCACACAGAAACCCGCACCTCCCGTAGCAAACCAGAACTCCACTTCTTTCTGGAAACACGGGGTGCAGAAATAGGCTTTTTTTCACAAAAGTGTGTGAGAGAGGGTTAGGGTGTGTGAGGAGGGAAGCAGAGGCCAGCCTTCACACCTAACCGTGCAGAATGCCCCGACCAATTAACCTCCCGCAGCCAATCGGGTGAGAGCTGAGACAATCCTACACGAGGACAGCGATTCCCATGGCCTCGGTGGCTGCTAATTTGGAAAAAAAAAATCCTAAGAACAAGGGGAATGAATATCTTCAATGTTACGTCGTCTCCTCTTTCTCTTTGAACGCTGGAGAGGAATGAATAGGACCCTCCCCCCGGAGGATAAGGCAACGTTTGCTACCTGACAGCCCTGGGGTGCTGTCCCTGTGTACCAGCTACCACATTTCACACCGGCAGACTTCCGACGCACTCGCCTGCCCATCTGGAGACCAAACCAGCTGGCTGTGCGTCACCCTTCTGCTAATTCCCAATGGTCCCCATGAACCGGGGCCTGCATCTTAATCAGGTCGACTGAAAGTGACACTCAGGCTTGGGGGGGGGGGGGGACTCAGGAAGATGGGAGAACATTGTGGGGGGGGGAGGGCAAAGCAGTGCTGTCTTCTGATTAACTTGGAGATTCGACAATAAACACAACAGGCGCAGAGTCAGAACCACTGTGTGTCTATTGTAAAAATCTCCAAGTAAAACACCAAGTTACAATATATTGCCAAATGTTTTTGGACACCCCTCCAAATCATTATATTCAGGTGTTCCAATCACTTCCATAGCCACAGGTGTATAAAATCAAGCACCTAGGCGTGCAGACTGCTTCTACAAACTTTTGTGAAAGAATGGGTTGCTCTCAGGAGCTCAGTGAATTCAAGCATGGTACCGTGACAGGATGCTACCGGTGCAATACGTCCATTTGTGACATTTCCTCGTTGCTAAATATTCCACGGTCAACGGTTAATGATATTATAACAAAGATGGATGTATTTGGGAATAATAGCAACTCAGCCACGAAGTGGTAGGTCATGTAAAATCACAGAGTGGGGGCAGCGCATGCTGAGGCGCACAGAGTGCAGTAGTCACCACCTGACAGCAGGGTCGATAGCTACAGGCCTCCAAACTTCTTGCGGCCCTCAGCTCAAGAACAGGGCATAGAGAACCTCATGGAATGGGTTTCCATGGCCGAGCAGCTGCATCTAAGCCTTGCATCACCAAGTGCAATGCAAAGCATCAGATGCAGTGGTGTAAAACATGCCGCCACTGGACTCTAGAGCAGTGGAGACGTGTTCTATGCAGTGATGAATGAAGCTTCTGCGCCTGGAAATCCAATGGATGAGTCTAGGTTTGGCTCCCAACTTTGTGGGAACAGTTTGACCAAATGGCCCCTTCCTGTTCCAACATGACTGTGCACCAGTGCACAAACCAAGGTCAATAAGAACATGGATAAACGAGCCTGGTCTGGAGGAACTTGACAGGCCTGCACAGCGACCTGACCTCAACCCAATAGAACACCTTTGGGATGACTTAGAGCAGAGACTGTGAGCCAGGCCTTCTCATCCAACATCAATGCCTAACCTCACAAATGCTCTCCTGGAAAAATTCCCATAAACACACTCCCAAACCTTGTGGACAGCCTTCCCAGAAGAGTTGAAGCTGTCATAGGTGCAAAGAGTGGGCCAACTCCATATTAAAGCCTATGTATTAAGAATGGGATGTCATTAAAGTTCACGTGTGTGTAAAGGCAGGTGTCCCAATACTTTTGGCAATATAGTGTACCATTGACTTATCTGTTTATATTCTAAATCTGTCATTCCTGTGAGGGGCACCATTAACAACAGTACCTGGAGGCATTAACCAAAGACAGGCAGGCGGCCCAGTCTATCCATCACAGAGGAAGAAAAATAACCAAGCTGGAATCCAAATATCCGCTTTGAAGAGCAGTGACATAGTCGGGGGCGTCTGACAGGTACGCGGAGATCGACCGGTGATGAGACAGCAATCACAGGCTCACGTTTCCCACCACACAACGGGCCGCCACAACACTTAAGCAGGGGCCACGCGACCCACCGTCTGATTGTTTTCCAGAAGCTCGTGGGCTCTGATTGGCCGGTCCAAGCTGGGTTTGCCCACGTAGATGTCGCTGTTGGGTGGGAAGGCAGCCAGCAGGGGGAGCAGCGCCTTTGGGTTCATGTAGTTGTCGTCATCCACGTGGCACAGCCATCTGGGGGGGGGGCATGACGTGGCGGGGAGGGGGGGGGTAAGGTACCTGATTCAAGGTCAGGCAGTGGCTCTCCCTGAAAGCTGCTACCATAATGACTACAGAAAAGCAATTTTGATGTATATGCAGAATAATCCGCCCATTTTCCGACACACATCCAGCCAGGACACTTACATTCACACATTCAATTACCTGGGGCATCTCACACCCTCGGGCCCGATTCATTTCACACTGCCAGCAGTTTTAAATCAAAATCGCACGGAGAACAAACCCGCCCCCCCCCCGCCCAGATAGATGTGACAGAGTGAGGCCTCATTAGGGGCAGGTGCATGTACTGTCAATTAATGGAACAAAGGCAGAACAAGAAAAGCCTGACAGCTGGAGGGGGATTAAATGGAAAATGCAAACCCTTTATACGCTGTTTTTTCAATAATGCTGTTCGTGTTTATCAATTATCTTAAGCTTCACCTGTAAAAAAAAAAACTAAATACAATTTTGATAACAAAACATAATAAAGCCACCTCAGACCAGCCCAGAGTCGGTTGGCCACAGTCCCGAGTGATGGAGCACATTCACGCAGAGCAAGTGGCATAGGGGCGTGATGACGGCAGGCTACCACAGGGTGGCGACGGCGAGACTCACTTTTTGTCGGAGGCCATGAAAGCGTCGTACTCTGCGGACATCTTGCAGGACAGCGCCTGGTGACTGTGCTCGGGCGAGCAGTTAGTGATGACGATGTTAAACCCTGCATGCAAGGAAAATGGGTGGGGGGGTTAAAATTCAATGCTTAAGGGCAAACAGCAGGGGGCGCAACAGTTAACAAGAAATTGGCTTTTGGAAAATAAAATTTAGGTAAGACACTACGACTGAGATGTGACTTTTGATGCCTTGGTGTTGAGGGGGGGTACGGTTCAGGTCTCCGCGGCGGCAGAGAGGACAAGCAGATACATCGGTTTTGGGAGAAGGACAGCGAGAGTGTCATGGGCGTGATGGAGAGGCAGCGTGTGAAAGCAGCCCTCGCATCTGCCCTCCTATATCAGTCTCTGAATCTGAGCCAGACACACAGCAGAAGGTTTACCTGAACAGAGAAGGTGAGGTCGGCTTCAAACTCACACACACACACACGCATTCGCTCACGGTCACACGTCTCAGAACAGGGACACAGAGGATGCAGGCCCCCCCAGTGCTTTTGAGTATTTAATGACTGATATCCTACCTTTCAAGCTGTACTCTTCATCCCGGGTGTCTGTGAAGATGTAGGTCTGCGGTGAGGTTAAAAAGAGAGATGATCACTGGCGTGCTTAGGGAAGTCACGCATCCTCACATTCCCGCATCGCATTCAGCGTCAGGCAGGGCCAGCCTGGCACACTCGCCAATGGCCGATACTGCTTTGGCCAGGTGCTCCCCCTGGTGGTCACCATAAGAACAGCAGAATGACCAGCATACTTCTGCTGAGCTCTTAGGCTGTTGTTATGTATGTAGATTCTGCTCAACAGCTACGCAATCTAGGTGGCACTCATAGCCTCTAGTGGGTGGGGGGGGGAGGGGAATGGTGGTGTTCTTGTGTGTCCTGGGAGGAGGATGTGTTTGACTGTCTGGATCGAACTGATCTCAATCGAATCCCAGCTAGAGCTGAAACTTTTGTCAAAAGCTGGAGGGCACATTCCACCCTTCGCTGATCATTTGAACCCAGTAAGCTATGGTCCACTAAAGACTTCTTTTAGAAACCTTTTGTTTTTAGACCCACCAGGCACATGCAGCGCAAATCATCAGGTTGGCCGATTGACTTCCCAGAATTCCAAGTTGCACAGATGAAGCCGGCTTAATCCATACTTCACTTTTCCACGCGTGTCGACAAATCTCGTCATCAGGGGTGCATAGCCCAGTGGGCTTTTTTACATCTGGCTGCAGCGGTGGACTGACAACCAAAAACAGCCCAAGACTTTGTTTTAAAGCGGCCGCAATTTCATATCCACCCCTCCTCCCAAAGTCACCCTTGGTACATTCTACCACCAACTGGCCATCATTAGACCGGCCCTTCCGGAAATTTCTGCACCTGTCTTGTGCATCAGTGGTGTTAACTGCACATGGGCAAGGGAATTAACTAGGTGTTTGCTGTAGGCAGCAGCAGTGACTGTCACAGAGCCAACGGCAACCAAAAAAGAGCAGATGAAGAAGATCTATTGTAGGACGTAGGGAGGTATCTGTGTATCTAATGTTTACTGTCCTGATCATTTATACTGTCTGTACATTATATGACCACATACGGATTTCTCAGTTTTGAAATCTGGGTGGTAAAATTTGCCATGTATTTCAGCTAATTTCGCTTTAATAATTTGGGATTTGAAAATGTTGCGGTATGCTGTTTTATTGTAAAACCACCTAAACTTAAACTAGCAGCTTTAAAACTGTTCATAAAAAGTTTACCCCTTTCATTGTCAAGCTTGTATTTGCAATATATCTGCCCCCTGCTGGTCTGGTGGAATATCACTGCTGTATGCTTGCACCGACCGTGACTAAATGTAGTATAAATATGAGATTTATGAGTATAAATGGGAGTATGACCATCCGCAGCCCAAAAGTGCCCCGGGCAAAGTGAAGTTTGAACTAGGCTTTAGAGTCCTTACTGGCTTTGTCACAAACAGATACTTGGGGAGATGGAGGCTCACTAATCGATCGCCAGTCAGATTCAAGGGTTCATACACATTCCAGTAAAAATGATGAGAATTCTCCACAAGGCCTTACTGAGAAAAAACACAAAACAAAAAAAAAATCACCAATCAGCTGCAGGAAAAAAGGGAACAACCATTCAAAACGCAAGGTACAAGTGATGACATCAAATGAGGTCACTGCAGAAAGACAAGGAGGATTGTGGGAAATGTAGTCACACGTACAACACGCGCCCCTGACACCTAAATTCATGCAAACACTGTAATAAAATGCTGCCGTTGTGCAAAAAATTTGGACCATGCACAATAAATATTCAACATTATTTCTCATCATAAATGGAAGAGCCATGCAACGAAAACAGCATATTTTTTACCCAAATGCATCAAACACCGAGACTAAAATCTAAATGTATCCAAAAGTGACTTGATAAGCAGGAACCCCCCCCATTCCAGCCCGTGCGTGGGTGTTGACCTTTTGCTTTGTCCTAGTAGGCTTCCCCTTTTCTGCACTGCTTCCGTTCTGTCATTGTGTGCGACGCCGAGCTCCAGGTGGCGACTTCCTCCTGCCTTCACACGAAAGCCTACGAGTGGGCAGGGGGGGGCTCAAACATTCACCCAGAAATAGTGAAAGGCATCATGTTTACAGGAAACCCCAAGCTCAGGTCCCCTTACACTGTCCTTCAGCACTAGAGCCGCATTGCTGCGCTCTCAGCTTGACGACAGTAAGAACCAAAAATCAATTTTTGCAAGTAAGCTGTGGCTCTGTGGTGTGATCCTTGACTTTTCGGACTGTCCATTAAACTCAGAGGACCTTAATATCCGGACTAACCAAGTCTTATCTTATCACAGCCCAACTGCTGTGATAAATTTAAGATTTTTGGGTAAGGGACGAAATCTACCAGCCAAACAAGACCCAAGATCAGCCGGGTCCAAAAATTAAGACAAGATGTGTCTATGAGTAAGAGCTCAACAAAGGCATGGCTGGTGGCAATCGAACTGGTGAATGGTCCATAAGACTCTTCATTGTCTATCGCAGACTCAGACTCAGAGTCAGAGCAAGACTACAGAAAGAGAAACAGCTTGGTGAAAAAAAACACACACACACACACAGACACGCACACAACAGGAAGCCACCAATCTGACGCCCCAAATATGCCTGCTGCTGCATTCAACATTCAGCCAGCTTGTGGCTTTACCCCCGCCCCCTGGTGCACCGCTGAGGAGGCTGGGGAGAGGGCACCATGACTGTCTGTCCCCCAGACAGAGCTGGCTCACACTTCTCTTTGGCCTAAGGGCCAGTCCGTTCAGGCAACTGCCAAGACGCCCGTAGCGTGGCCTTAGAATTCGATACGATGACTCAGACTGGCTTTTTTTTTATCTCGATGGAGAGGCTGCCTCACGTAGCATCCTGTCGTTTCAGAACGGGCCAGGATGGCAACGGAGGGACAGCCTCACGCAGAACGTTACTGGGCAGTGGGACACGGATAAAGCACGTTACCTCAAAAGCAGAATGTACAACCCCCTTAAACATTATAAAATTGCCATTCTGCTACAACCAATACCAGAAGCAGGACCAAAAAAAGTCACGATACTGGTGTTCTTTGTACATATTAACTGCTGACTTGTTCTTCTACCCTGACTAAATTTCTATATCAAACACCTACCTCCAGTAACAAGTTTCATTTTCATTAGATAGACGAGCAGATGTCCTGTTCAATATTTTTTTCCAGACATAAGAGACCTTGCTTTAGTTTGTGTTCATATTCCTTTAATATTATTTAAGATATGTAAAACTTGCGCTGACTTTGGACTGAGCCAAATAACCGTATTTTTAATGTTTGATACAAATGTGACCATGACCTTGAATATTTTGAAGGTTGTGTATAATTAAAGTTCATTTCCAGGGGAGTAACTCTAACTACTCACGTGCTCCTTGGTCTTGGAAATCCAGGTGTCCAACAGCAGAGCCAGGCGAGTGCGGTGAAATCTGCCAGTGGTCTTCACCGCGATGAAGATGTCTTTGAGCTGTAGGTTTGAGTTGGCAGAATCCAAACTGTTCTTACTTAGGGCCTGGGGGGGCTTGTCCGAGCTCTGATGACCCCACCGCAGACCTGGTATCCCCTCCGGGTGGGACTCCGCGTTCCGCCGGGGATGCGCGAAGCCGCCTCGGAGAGACGCACCATAGGGCCTTGGGGGTTTCCGTGTCCGCAGTTGTAAGTCCAAGAGCAGGATTATAAAAAAGGTCAAGGTGGCCCCGGAAAGGGCACGGAAAGCATTCTTAATAAACATCCCGAATGAAACAACCGCGGGCGATCAATTTAATCAACTATCAGCCGCGTCCTTTAGAGAGAAACACGCCGCCTCTGCTGGGTATTTAGCGCGACGACGAGCGCAAGAAACAACTGGCTCCAAAAACAGGAAATAGGGAGAAAACGATAAATTCGCTTTATAGATAACGGATCTCAGGGTTTCAAAAGCCATGCTGGCGCGCACCCGACTGGCAACTTAATTGCCAGGTGCGATTGTCTAACTTTTGGATTATGTGCGTTAAAGTATGTTTTAGAGATTATAATGAATATGTAAGGAAACCACCGATGGTAAACCGTAAACGCATAATCGGATTATTCGTATACTATTCAGTACATATAACTGGACCAGTTTCTTTTATTTCTCGGTGCAATGAGACAGGCGATGGTAGCTCACAATTTCCAGTTTCCATTCTTTAGAAATTGATTAGTTTTACAGCCTCTGTAATATAGGCTATATAAATGATCCTGTACCATACATTATTATATGTCTATGAGCTGCTATTCTGCCTGCTCCAGTAACAATTAAGGCGCTTTGCCTGTTACCGGATCCTGGCCAGTCGAAACGGGGACAGACCGTCCTACCTGTCACTTGTGCTGCGCTGCCGGTATGGGGAAGGAGGCGGCGGCTCTGGGTGGAGCGGGCTGGCGAGCACTCCGCCCCCCCGCCGCTGACGGCGCCGGCCGGAGCCGCAAAGCCGGGGGCTGCCAGGTCTCTGACAGGTGGACCAGTCCGGTCGAGCATCGGTTAAGCGATGCCCTTACAAACTCCAATGCTGTCACATGTTCATGAAACACTTTGCACTATGTGTATTATATAACGACAGAATAGCTCTGTATACATATCCTGACATAAATAAGATACGAGACCCTATAGGTGGGAAAAATAAGACTTTGAATTTGAAATGCAAGCGGTGCGTTACTGCTTTGCTTTATAAAAGGGGATTCTTTGTATCCACCTGTATGTTCTCCTAAGCTGCGTTCATGGAAGAGGTCTTCACAGAGGTGGACCATTCATGCCGGACAGGTTGCTCAAAACCGTGGGAAAGATTTTTTTTTATCCCTCACAGGTTCAGGGAATAACTCCGTGACAAGAATATCACGTAAACCACATATATTAGAAATATTGTCACCTAAACTATATGCATACTATTATAATTCACGTAGAGTTTTATTTTCTTCTAAGCTATGTCAGTAAAAAGTATCTGTTCTGTGTAATTTGGGAGTTTGTATGCTGTATAAACAGTTTTGGACCAAGACGTTTGCTAGGCAACTAAAATAATGTTATGATTGTTCTCCAGCTCTCATCTTTCATTCTTTTTAATAACTTTTCCAAGCGCCGCGGTTTATAACCTGATTTTTTTTTTGGCAGTAAATTCAACGAGGCAAACGGAATTTACCAGGAACACTATTACTCAATGTCATTCGCACCCAGATAAATGTGGAACTCAAAAGGTGAACTTTTTGGGTGCATGGAATTAAAATTGCAAATATGCTGCTGATTATTCAGTATGAGGCTGTATTCATTCATGATGTAAAGCTTTTCATTAATATATTTGAATACATGCATAAATACATAATCTGCATGATGAATGCGAGCTGATGTTTTGCTGAAGAAACACTCTGCAGCAAAGCTGACACTTTTCCTGCATTTCTCAGTCTTCTCTGGTTTGGGGAGACTTACAATTAACGGGACAAAACGCCACCTTCATTAAGGCATTTATTTATTTATTTTCCGTTCTCAGACGTCTCGGGTTACCGCCATTCTTCTGCGAGTCCCAGTTACCAGCTGCTTCCCTTTTTTCTCCATTACCCACATCCCCCAGTTCGGTCCCTCAGGAATAACAGAGAAACCTGGGCACACCCTACGTAGGAAAGGCCCAGGATCGGTTTACGGCCTACCTGAAAAGATCCTTTTAAAGGCCCAAGTACATTGCCCCCTACTTCAAACAATACCTTAGAGGAGCGCACTTTTTCAAGCTTTGCCCTGGAACCCAATCTGTGTCGCTAATAAAATTCGAACGGCTTCATGGTTCCCCAGGAACGATACAAACGGCCATTCTGGCTCCAGCACATTCATATCCAAACATGTCAGGCTGCAGTTTGGTGACAGCCGCCAGGGTCACCATTGAGAGCACATTTGGCTTAGGTTCCATAATGAGTGGTGGCCAAAGAATCCCAACCCAACCACTTGCTCAGAAACCTCCAGGCCAAGAAACTTCTTTTAATCCTTATCAGAGATCTGAAACACCTCACATCTCCAAATCTCTCCTTACCTGAGCACTGTTCGCAAAATCGGCTTAGGAGGGCTCTTGAAATATGAAGCAGACAGACTTGCAAAGCCGGCCAACACCATTGATATACCGCTGACAGATTGTTGGATCATTGAGGTTTGGTGGTTCCACTTCATTGGATATGCATTCCTATCCAATCAGAGCTCAGCAAACAGTAGTAATGGCTAATCACTTAT
This sequence comes from Brienomyrus brachyistius, assembly GCF_023856365.1. Lineage (NCBI taxonomy): Eukaryota > Metazoa > Chordata > Actinopteri > Osteoglossiformes > Mormyridae > Brienomyrus > Brienomyrus brachyistius. The sequence goes on from NC_064537.1 coordinate 7,411,372, forward strand.
CACCTCAAGGGACTCCGTGACCAGAAAAATCAATTTCAGAAGTAAACTTCCATCAGGAACCTGGACTTCCTAAGATCTTAAAAGTGTTGTAATTCCCTGCTTTCAGAATTTGGCACTGGTTTAACCATCCATCCATCCATCCATCTACTTTGGAAATGCATGAAATACACAGTCAGCTCAAGTCAGTTGCCTATAGCACAAAGCCAAGGGATGAACACACTCCGTAAGGGATACAAGTCCATCACAGTGTGCACACACAATAACGGTAGTTTTGCGAAACCAGAGTGTGTTAAGCAAACTTACATGAACATGGGAAGAATCAAAACAGACAATGAAACAAAGCCAGGGAAAGAATTATAACCACAGTTGTTCAGAAGCCACTCGTGTAAGAAATGCACCTGTTCAGTTCACTGTATAATAGCTAACAGTGTGTCTGCTTGGCGGAATGTCATACATATATTTACAGAGTCTCCATTAATGGTTATATAGATATTTTAAACTTCTGCCTTTTTGTTTTGATGCCAGGCATGCTGTCAGCAATGCATGTCGTGTTTTATCTGTAAATAATCCCTGAAATTCTAGAAAATATTTGACATGTTTTATGTACACAAAAAGAGAGGACTAAGTACTGCTTGAATTATTATTATGGGATAAACAGAGACAGTTGCAGAGGCGACATAAGATATTATTAGATCATAAATATTCCTCAGGGTCTAATGCGACTCGCAAACGATATCTGTGATCTCTGAAAACATTTTGCTCTCGATGACAGCCATACTTAAGCTATATCCAGAAGTCACGCTGAAAGGAGTCATCGGAGGAGCGTAGAATTGCGAGAGACCACACACGGCTGCGTCGTGCCGAAACCAGAGGACCTCGTGACCCGCTTCACCTTCCCCTGCGACATCCCGCCGATTACAAAACATTAGCAACGTTGCGTGACGTAGCTCAGCGAAACAGCTTAGCTCCAAGAGTCACGTAAACACACGAAACAGACACTTGATAGCATGTCTGCATTTGACTGGCCTAACCCACAGCAGACGGCTTAGGGTTAGTTAGGTTCTCAAGTTCACATCACTTCAAAGGGAAGCGTGATACACACTTTCCTTCAAAAAAAATTCAGTCATTGTTGTCACCTCCTTTCAAACCTAACAAAGTCCATAATTTTGCACACAATAAAAGCATAATCCTACTACAAAACTGTAATAGAATATTTACACGAATACATACAGTTTCAAGCTTGGGGTTTGAGTCCCTGCCTGGCTTTACGAGTGTGGAGTTTACATGCCCCCCCGCCAGTCCCAAAACATATAAAGGTGAACTGGAGCTGCTAAATTGCCCGTGGGTGGGAATGCGAGTGCTCTGAGATGGGTCGGTGCCCTATCCTGGGTTAAGTAGCGTTACATTCATTAACAAATTGTCAGCCACTTTTAATTAAAGTTAAATTAATTAAAGCCTCTCATTCCTGTTCCCGTAAACCACATAGTTTTCTCACAATATTGGTAAGGACACGTCCCTCCCATACACATGCAAATGTACTTGCTTGTATACAAGGTCCACTTCTGTGAATGTTTTGTGCTGAAACATCCAGTGATTTAAGGGCTGTGCATATCATGTTATTTTGTGACTATGATTTTCATCACATTTACTCAGGTGAAAAGGAAAACATTTTCGATTAAGCTGTTGTGGTTTAGCAACGAATGACAGGGTCATGACTGATAGTTTTACAATGCGATGCAGAGGGATCTCAGCGAAGATAAGATTGTGGCCAAGGCAGCAGGGATGTGCGAATTCAGACTTTCTAAATGGCTTGCATTTAACTGAGGTGGATAAAGATTTTAGTAGGAGTCTTCGATCGATAGGACAGAACGTGCCGGAGATATGGTATTTGGCCCGAATTCATTAGACTCTTGATTAATTTTCTAGTATTTCACAAGAGGTCTGTACAAGGAACGATTTAAGTAAAGGCGAACAGACACTGAAAAAAGAGGTTACAGAGAAATTACATTTTAATTTGTTCAATTTGTTTAACACAGCCGTCCTGTAAATTTTATGCATTAGTTTTTCTGGCTGGGGACTTTTGCCGAGTCTAAATTTAAAATGGTAACCATGTCATTCACCATATTAGTGTTTGTCTCAAAACATGGTGGAAAATTGGGCTGATATGGTTCCTGTAGAAATTTCATCTAGCTGAGGTGCAAGGGCAAGGGTATCTGAACATTTCGTTTTTTAAATGACTACCTCAAGGGCACCTTGAGATGATTTGAGGTTTTTAGTTATATGGAGAGCTGCCAAGTCTCATCAGGTAGAAGCCGTTGGCTTAGCGAATGCTAAAATGCTAAAAAAAAAAGATAAACCTAATTTTAATAATGAATCCTTCAAAAAGTAAACATTTTGGTTATATTGCATGGATAGCATAATCCCACAGTTAATTGAAGGAGACAAAAGGTTTGGTGTGTGTGTGTGTGTGAGAGCAGGTATACCTTACCTTATGGGGACACAATGTCCCCACAACGTGATGAATACCTGTTTTCTTTCCCTTATGGGGACCAGTTTCCTGTGTTTCCTGGTCCCCATAAGGGAAACCTCAATTTAATAAAAATCTGTGACTGCAATGAAAAAAATAAAAATGCTTTTATTTTGATTTTGCTTGGTTACTTATGGTTATGGTTAGGGCTGGATAGGGGTTAAAGTTGTTAGCGTTAGCATTTTTCCCATAGAAATGAATGAACGGTCCCCATAAAGATATGTTTACCCGACGTGTGTGTGTGTGTGTGTGTGTGTTTGCAGGATTGTATTTGCATGCTTTCATTCACTCGTTCAGCCTCAGCCAGGCCATTGCGACACGTCATTTAGTTATTTGTAGAATGTGTTTATTGTGTATCTTAAAAATTGCTGGCTTTGTTCTCTCTCAAAAGGTTTTATAAAAAATGTCAGTGAAACTAGCAAAAAGCCTATCAATTTTCAAAAGCCACTTCTGCAGCTGAGGGTCACAGTGATTTCACGAACGACTTGCCTCCCGTGCAAATTGAAACGCTTTTCCATATACGACTGTTACATTGTTTTATGAGCTTTGTTTTATTCTAGCTGGAGCTGCGGAAGGCTGCCCGTTGTCTGCGTTCTAGTCTGCTGATTGCTAAACCCTGAAGTCACAAAACGATACGCATTGAGATCCTCAACAGACAGGCAATTAAATCTGAATTAATTCATATCTGGGATTTCATTGAAATAAAACAATAATGAAACGTCTTACCAGAAGTAGCAGAATAATTTTCAGGAAACAAAATGCATTGCTGCTCAGTTGCAGCCACTAGTGTTGTTGTTCTGGAATTTCTAAAGGATCTGCGTTATTTTCTCTGTATGTGCTGATTCTGCTAGTGGGCAGCGTGTTTCCTTTGTGTGTGTAACACATAGGCATGGAGGAGGCATGTTCGGACACCCTGACTGTGGTTCAGATCCCAGGGTCAGCAGAGCGGCTCTCCTGAGAAAAACCTTTATCCGTCATTTGCTCCAGGCACTGTCTGTCACTGTCTGTCACTGCTTTCTCAAAAATGCACAAAAGCATCAGCTAATTAAATGAAATCCAAAATATTTCTACTGTACGTTGTGCGTACCTTCCTGGATGGTCCATATCTTACCGAAAACGCCACAACAGGTTTGTCACACACGCTGACGACTCACTGACGGAAAGGCGGATTTTGAGGAGATATCTCAGAATGGTATGTTTCACAAGAGGCAAAGCTGTAGATGTGAAAATGCTGTCCATACTCAGCGTGTTCGAGGAATCTCAGATACCTCAGCACTTAAAATGTCCTAAACTATGTCACCAGACATTTACGACACAGGGCAAACTCTGTGATATTTTCCTTGAAGCACATTCATAGGGGTGGTGTGTTGGCCCCTAAGCACAGTACTAATTCATAATTCCCCCAGGATGGTCTGACCCAGCATTTTCTCAGAAATGTTCCTCACATTTGGATAAATCCATCCACTTTCCAAACCGCTTATCCTACTGGGTCGCGGAGGGTCCGGAGCCTATCCCTGAAGCAATAGGCACGAAGCCGGGAACAACCCAGGATGGGGGGCCAGCCCATCGCAGGGCACACTCACACATCATGCACTCACACATGCACACCTTTGGGCAATTTAGCAACCCCAATTATCCTCAGCATGTCTTTGGACTGTGGGGGGAAACCGGAGTACCCGGAGGAAACCCCACGACGACATGGGGAGAACATGCAAACTCCACACACATGTGACCCAGGCGGAGACTCGAACCCCAGTCCCAGAGGTGTGAGGCAGCAGTGCTAACCACTGCACCACCATGCCGCCCCCCATTTGGATAAATGTACCTGCTAAATAAAATTTAATACAAAAATGTTTCATGGAATTAATTGAGCATTTAAAGCACCCATAAGTGCAGCTTCTAAGCACTACCAGAACACCAGGAAAAGACAGACTTTAAAATAAAAAAACTATATTCCAGAAAATGTATGAATGAAGTTGTACCTGAAAATTATTCCCAACTTAACCGAGACGATGATAGTACACGCACTTCGCACATTGAAAACGGTCCTTAAAGCCGCTCTGCTCCAATCTCTGCAGCCCAGTCGCTCCCAACTACTCCTCCTATCATCACACCCAGGGTGTCTCGCCTATAAAAGCATTATCATCTGCTGACTGATAAGCAGGCTGCTCTCCAGGCAAATCTTCATTCATTGAAGTAGCGGCACATTTTTAATACTCATCTGTAAGCGAGTAAAGGCCGGACTATTTTGTTCACTGGAGTTAAGCTTTAGAAGCACGTAAAAGTCGTATCAGTTTGGACCTGAGACGTGGCGGATCAGTGGTTAGCACTGCTACCTCACACGTCTGGGACCAGCGTTTGAGCCTCTGCCATGGTTCCATGTGTGGAGCTTGCATGTTCTTCTTGAGTTGCTGCGGGGTTTCCTCCTGGTACTCCAAGGACATGCTATTGTGAAACACAGCTACCAAATTACCTGTAGTTGTGAATGTTGTGCTTTTCCTGTGGAATTTGGTGCTCCTCCCTGGGTTGGTCCCTGTAGCCTTTGGGATGGGTTCATGACCCTGAATAGGATAAGTGGTTATAGAAGATGGTTGGGTTTTGCAGCTTTATGTAAAAAGTGTGCGCATTAAAGTATAGCTCACCTCACTGTCACCAACTGCTGTTTTTAGATCAGTATCAGAGAGAGTCGCACCCTCACCACATATAGAGTATATTACATATAGGACAGCATGCTGGCTCAGTAGACAGCACTCACACCTCTCCAGATAGGGGTTTGTATCTCAACCCAGCTCTGTGCGTATGCTGAGTTTGCAAATTCTCCCGATATTGTACAAGGTTTTCTCTCACAGGCCACAGACAGGCCCGAAATCCTGCTTTGATGTTTTCTGAAGTACTGGTGCGGGCTGTTCTCAGGTAAGTTGATGATTCAGGATTTTACACTGTTACTAGCCACTTAACTTACTAATCAACAACTTCACATTGTTCTGACATCATTTGTTAATATTTGGTCACAGAGCAGATGTTTCTATCCTGAACATTAGCTTTTTAAAATAGATTTAAATATTTACAGCGGGCAAAAGTATGTTAAGTACTTTGCTCAAGGGTATAGCCTCCTCCAGCGCCTTCAACCAAAAGCTTTTAAGCTGGTTAAATTAATAATATAAATGAATAAAGCCTGAAACGAATAATATATTAAATAAAATGAAATAGACTCTTTAACAAACCCTATACCATACAGGGTCTGATACGGATACGTTACAGAATTCAGCGTTACCATACAGTGTCTGATACGGATACGTTACAGACTTCAGCGTTACCATACAGGGTCTGATACGGATACGTTACAGACTTCAACATTACCATACAGGGTCTGATACGGATACGTTACAGAATTCAGCGTTACCATACAGGGTCTGATACGGATACGTTACAGAATTCAGCGTTACCATACAGGGTCTGATACGGATACGTTACAGAATTCAGCGTTACCATACAGGGTCTGATACGGATACGTTACAGAATTCAATGTTACCATACAGGGTCTGATACGGATACGTTACAGAATTCAGCGTTACCATACAGGGTCTGATACGGATACGTTACAGAATTCAGCGTTACCATACAGGGTCTGATACGGATACGTTACAGAATTCAACGTTACCATACAGGGTCTGATACGGATACGTTACAGACTTCAGCGTTACCATACAGGGTCTGATACGGATACGTTACAGAATTCAGCGTTACCATACAGGGTCTGATACGGATACGTTACAGACTTCAGCGTTACCATACAAGGTCTGATACGGATACGTTACAGAATTCAGCGTTACCATACAGGGTCTGATACGGATACGTTACAGAATTCAACGTTACCATACAGGGTCTGATACGGATACGTTACAGACTTCAGCGTTACTATACAGGGTCTGATACGGATACGTTACAGACTTCAGCGTTACCATACAGGGTCTGATACGGATACGTTACAGAATTCAGCGTTACCATACAGGGTCTGATACGGATATGTTACAGAATTCAACGTTACCATACAGGGTCTGATACGGATACGTTACAGACTTCAGCGTTACCATACAGGGTCTGATACGGATACGTTACAGAATTCAGCGTTACCATACAGGGTCTGATACGGATACGTTACAGACTTCAGCGTTACCATACAGGGTCTGATACGGATACGTTACAGAATTCAGCGTTACCATACAGGGTCTGATACGGATACGTTACAGAATTCAACGTTACCATACAGGGTCTGATACGGATACGTTACAGACTTCAGCGTTACTATACAGGGTCTGATACGGATACGTTACAGAATTCAGCGTTACCATACAGGGTCTGATACGGATACGTTACAGAATTCAGCGTCACCATACAGGGTCTGACACGAATACGTTACAGAATTCAGCGTTACCATACAGGGTCTGATACGGATACGTTACAGAATTCAACGTTACCATACAGTGTCTGATACGGATACGTTACAAAATTCAGCGTCACCATACAGGGTCTTATACGGATACGTTACAGAATTCAGCGTCGCCATACAGGGTCTGACACGGATACGTTACAGAATTCAGCGTTACCATACAGGGTCTGATACGGATACGTTACAGAATTCAGCGTTACCATACAGGGTCTGACACGAATACGTTACAGAATTCAGCGTCACCATACAGGGTCTGATACGGATACGTTACAGAATTCAGCGTTACCATACTGGGTCTGACACGGATACGTTACAGAATTCAGCGTTACCATACAGGGTCTGATACGGATACGTTACAGAATTCAGCGTTACCATACAGGGTCTGATACGGATACGTTACAGAATTCAGCGTTACCATACAGGGTCTGATACGGATACGTTACAGAATTCAGCGTTACCATACAGGGTCTGATACGGATACGTTACAGAATTCAGCGTTACCATACAGGGTCTGATACGGATACGTTACAGAATTCAGCGTTACCATACAGGGTCTGATACGGATACGTTACAGAATTCAGCGTTACCATACAGGGTCTGATACGGATACGTTACAGAATTCAGCGTTACCATACAGGGTCTGATACGGATACGTTACAGAATTCAGCGTTACCATACAGGGTCTGATACGGACACGTTACAGAATTCAGCGTTACCATACAGGGTCTGATACGGATACGTTACAGAATTCAGCATCACCATACGGTAGAGGATCTGATTTAAATCCTTCCCAGAATGCAGTCTTATTGTGTAGGATTGTGTAACATGTGTAACATGGATCCTTTATAGTGTTACTGTATAGGAAATGGTGTAGCCTTCACAGGACACAGTCTCACTGTACATGGTTAGGTACAGAAGTACAGTTAAAACAGAATTCAGAGCTTTGAAGTAAATGATCACAATCCAGCATAATTCGGGTTTCCCAGCTGAAACAGCAGCACTCTTTAAATATATGATAACTACTCTTTGTATTCCAACAACATCAAGGACTAATCTTACATGGCAATGGCAGCTGTTATTAAGAAGGATACAAAATAAATTTATGTCACTGAGACGCGACGGAGTAAAAAGAAAAGGCAGCATGTGCTGGCTATGGTGACAGAATTCAATTTATGTGAAGATTTGAGTTTTACAATTCACTTAGAAAACCCGGGTGCAAATCTGGAGCACGGTCCCTTGTCACAATAAAACCAGACACATGACAGAACAGGCCGAGATGTCAACATTATGTATACCTTCCCGACTGCTATCGGCTCCCAGTTACAGTACAACCTGAGACATCTGCTCTGAGGTGTGCTAAAAAGTGAGCAATGTATGGTTCTGGATGCCTGTTTCAGTGGAATGGGAATGAATTTAGATGCAGATGTTTGCCATTAGTTCATAATATCCTTGTCACTCACCTCCCTTCCTGACCTTTTTTCTTCCAGGATGATGTCAAGGGCAAGCTGCCCAGGATTCCTGCGTGATAGTCAGAGCGCCCTCCTCAGGCTGCTTCCTGCACCTGACCTCCTCACCCCAAACAAAAAGGTAACCACGGTAACAAGCCAGCGTCCAACTCCGTAACTCACTATACGATTCAGTTTACCTGGAAAAACCCCACAGCGAACATCCATCCATCCAATGAGATCATGAGAACTGGATATTCTGGCACCATGCAGGACTGCGTGTGGGTATAGGAGTATATGGAGCCTGTCTGCTTTAAAATGAACTTTGCATGATCTTCAGTCATTTTTAACATTTACAGCCCGGTCAGCGATGGTGGAACTAACAAGATTTGCCAGTGTCAGAGAGTACGAGAGCAGGGAAAATCGTGTTCCCTGCCTTATGTTTGGAAGAATGAGTTAAGGAGGTCTGCCGTTCGCTTTATGGAAACGGTGTCCTGGCCGCAGGGTAATGTTGAATTCGTTTTTACTGCAGACGAGCGGAGACCAAAGAAGGCTGCGCAATGGGCTTCTCTATTCAGTAAGGGAGTGAGAATCCGTGGTGTCTCTCTGTGAACAGACCGATCATGCGACCTGAATCCTCGTCCTGCTGTAAGAGAGACAGGGATCTGTGCTGCCAGACAGCGTGGTTTGCAGACAAACTCTGAGCCGGGAAAACTGCGGTGATGAATCAGTGTTCATCTGCTGTACCCCATTTTTACAGGTAAGCTCTTTCAGGCAAACTTTACAGTAATTAACAGTGATTCTTCCAGAACTGAAAACTGAAAAAGAATTTGCAAAATGGTGGGAAAAATTGAAAAATGACCTTTACAAAGAGGCAAGTCAAGTAGTACTCCTGAAAAATACTGTCCATCTCTGTGTAAGTGACTAATAAAAATGTAGAGAATGTACACAAAAAACCTTATCACAGAAGATAAGGGGGGGTCAGCAATCTCAGTCATGTGATCCAGCTTCTGGGAGCCAGGGAAGAGGATGAGAGAGGGTGATGCAGACGACTGTGTCGGTGCAATGGATCTTGCCAACACTTGGACCATTCTTTGGACGCAGGATGGCTGTTGGGCTCCAGGTAATGATCTATTAGCTCAGGGGCCAGATGGTCCCAAGCAGGAGATAAAATGGAAAGGAGAAAACAGAGGCAACATTTCTAGTTTATAAATAGCCATAAAATGTTACAGAAACAGAAAAAAAGTACAGAACAGCTCCAGTGAGCTACGGCCAAATAATGACATATGTGACAAAGATGTGAAGGACAAATATCCGTGAAACCCGAGGCAGTCAGAACCAAATCCCAGCAACAGGAACTACCCTTATTTTAATGTGCAACTTATTTTTTACATTACTTTCCACATAATAGTAAGAAAGGCCGGCATTTGTGATTGAGTTCGTGAGAAGGTGACATCACGACATGGGCTTTCAGCTTGGAACACGAACGTCCTGTACTGTTTTACTCATGACTGAAATGCAGGGCTTAAAAGACGGAGAAATAGGACCCACATCGTGTTTTAGGTTAGGGATGCTCAAAATTTTAAATTTAAATGCTGGAAGGATTTTAAACGGTTGGGTCATTATGACATCTGTGTGTAATGTTTTCTTATACGAGTGATTACAAAGATATCATTCAGCATGGTTTCTCCTGCAGTCCAAACGGATGCACTTATGCCCACATGTCTAATTTGTCTAATTTGTCATAGCCTCTGGCACTATGTGCCCTGCAATGCACTGCCATCTTATACAGGGTGTGCCCCAAGCCACCTGATCACCACCTTAATCGAGATAAGCAGTTAGAAGATGGATGAACAAATGAAGGAAAATTATCTTAGAAATTCTACTGGTTTTCTGGCAGCACAATCCCAAGTGTGGATATTCAGTGCCCCCTTCAGGGCTTGCACGGTAGTGCAGTTATCAGGCCAATGTTCAAACTACTCGCCAAGCTTCTCTCAAAAAAGCCAGCAAATCTCATTCAGTCGCCTGTCGTGACTCGCTCCAGCTTTACTTGAGTTTTTTTCTTGCTCTTGAAAAGGGTAGCATCATTTCTGTGACTTCTGGAGTTACATGGGACTATAGTATTTAACTCATCACTCAGTGCATTGCCAGAATACATGTTTTATTTATGTTTTTCTGAAAATGTGTTAGGCCTTGATTGAGAATTGTGTAATATGTTAAATCCAGGTTATAAGGGCCATGCTGAAGGGCCCAATGTGGGATAACTCTGCTGACCCTGGGATATGAACCAACAACCGTCTGAGTCCCATCCCACAGAGCTGCCCCCCTCCAAATTATATTTTATTACTTTTCTGGTCAGTGCATAATTCCATATATGTCGTTTTGATGTTTTTATAATTATTCTAAAATGTAGACAATAGTACAAATAAACCTTTCTATGGGTGTGTCCAAACTTTTGACAACATTACAGTATGACAACATTTATCAGTCTTTAAACTGTGGGTTATGGGATGACTGCAAAATATATTTCATTTATTTTTAGTTATATTTATATATACATATTTAGGGGGTAAATTACTACACTGTTGAGTGACTGCAATTATACTATGATATAGCGTGTAGTGCATTGCAGGCCTAATGTCTGAATGTTAAGTACATGAAGCAATGACTGTTTCTTTGGGTCATTCTGCGACTATGACTGTGTAATCGTGCTTTATGAATAGGAATAAAATAAATATTTTAAGTCCCATGTTTCTTTCAGAGTCCAAGCCCATGCAGCTTACAGAGAAAAGGTACTCGGGGTGCTGTGGTTGTCCTTAGGTCATCCGTTTTAGTAGTTGCTTACGTGGGTGTTGATGTTGGTCCGGCTGGTGTTATTGACACGGCAAGGCTTAGACCATCTTAGCCACAGGTAATGCATCCGATTCGATTTCAAGTGAACATCGAGTCCTTGGGGTTTCATCAACCCGAGGGAGACGAATTGGACAAGTGAAAATGCAGAAAACGATAAGCCGCGATCTGCCCGGAGATGGAGAGAGACTCGCGGTGCAGCCCCTTGCTTTCATAACCTCTATGTATGCGTGTCTGGCGAGCACCGAAAGTCATTTTTTAATTTGGCAGTTTTTTTGCTTTTACAGCTATCAGTGCAGCAGGCCTGTGAAACTCCGGCAATTTGGTTCTATATGAGAAATGGTCCTTGGGAGGATAGGGCTCCGACTGCAGTGTGGGAAGGGAAAAATGTTCCGGATGTGTGTAGTTTTGGAGGTCAGAGATCTGCCAGAGGGGTCTCAAAAAGGCAGTGAACCAGACGGGAAACATGAGAGATGATAACGACTGCCCCCACTTCAAGAACTGATAGCGGGTTGCATCCCATAATTTTTAATGCCTTATATACGTCGATGTGTCTCTGCTCAGTTTGTATAAAATATTTGTTAAAATATTTTTGATTCAAGCCCTGACATTCTTCGGAGAGAAAACAAAATGTGCTTATCTGTTTGTTATACTAATGACAATGTAGTAAATTAGGAAACATATGCATCTAAATGCTGATCACCTCGTCAATGTTACGTATTTGAACCCACGCAGTTCCGAATCGGTTCTATATGAGAAATGCCAATTGTGTGGTCATTCTAATATTATTAGTAATGAAAAGCTGCAAACCTAGCATTGTACTTCATTCGCTGACTATCTTTTACGGTTTCCCCCTTATCCAAACATATAGACAGGGGAGACAGAAGCATTTTGAATGTGGGGGGGACACACTGGCGAAAAAACTAATATTTTATGTTAAATGTAGGGCGTCTAAACAAATACAGTCGAACCTCGTTACTACGTACCCCGGGTACAACGTTTTCACCTTTTCAACGTACAGGTTTCTAATTCCCGTTTTTAGCCTATGTATTATTCCAATAGCAGCCATTGTTTACAGCGTACACCCTTACAGCGTAAACTTCGATACAACATCCAAATTTCTAGAGAAAATACGAAAACTAACCATCGTTACAACGTACAGCGCTCTCCCCGCCCACCACAACTTGTGTCGCTACATCTACCTGCATCTACCTGATCTTCGCCCGACAATGCACATTTGTCTATTGCGTTGCTTGGCGTTAAATGAGTTGCCTTGACCGATCGTTACTGGACTGCGTAGTAATGGCTTGTTAAGTGTTGTCTGCGTATTCTTTGTTTATTAAACCTTGTGAAATACCGGTCATGCCGGTAATTGTGAATTCAGAATAATAATGGAAGTAAAGGATTTTATGATTTAATTTGACCAATATTTCATTAATATTAAATGTGTTCGTTTGTTTTGTAGTCAATTTAAGGGTCTGTTCTATTAAAGTTTTATCATTTACATAGATATTTCGTGAGTTCTTTCATCCATCTTGCATTAAGTGGTTACAACGTTCTATGCTTATAACGTACATGTTTTTGATATCCCGTCTTGTACGTAGTAACGAGGTTCGACTGTAATTATGAAATGTTAGGGGGACACGCCCCCATCAGATTTAATGGCGGCGACACCCGTGCATATAGACATGATGAAAACTAAACTTTGGTTAGTTTCGTTGTTCTGAGCTTTACTGAAATCGTCAGGTCTAATTCAGCCATTGTAATTAATCAGTGAATAATGGCAATAAACTGAAATTACCAAACTGCCAGAACACATCATTTTTCTATCTTCTAAACTATTGTTTATACTGTGGGATATTCCACAGTATCCATCCATTCGTCGCGGGGGTCCAGGGTCTATCCTGGAGGCTACGGGAGCAAGGCAGAGAACAACCCAGGATGGGGTGCCACCACATCCTAATCCGTCGAGGTGGGGGGGGGGGGGGGGGGGGCAAACTGGGGCCAGTTTTTCAGTTAGGGGTGGCAGATGTAACTGACCTTTATATCCTCCAAGAGTTACAAGAGTTATAGTACTTGTAACATCAGCAACTATGACTATGAATACAGCTATGTTTAAAGGCTATGGCTGCAGTAAACCAAAAAATACATCCTCCCTACTCACCCCCACTGACTACCATACCGGTGAACAGGTGACTATTGTAATTCCTGCCCAGCTATGCCCTTGACAATTATCATATATCACCAAATATATATGACATGTACAAAACCACTACAATTAAAACACACATGAATATGTCACCTACACTCCAGCCCCTAATTATCATCAACAATAATTACATGTCTAATATTCCAAAGAAATAAAATCCATATTCATTCATCTTGCACATCTCAATCCAACATGGTCCATGGTCTTCAAAGCAGGAACAAAAGTCACCTGGGCCAGAAGTTGATAGCACTTAGTCCAGTAAAAGGTTATCTTTAGCATTACCCTCTAGTGCCATCAATGTCAGTGATCGTGTCAGTCCACAGACCTACAGAAGCCTATATGTCCCTTTATCCTGAAAAAGGCGAATTTTAGGTATGGGTCCATCTAAACAGCTGGTCTTTGTCTTAACATGCACAAGGCATTTATGATCTGGATATGTTCGAATAATCATCCCTAAAACCCATGCGTTGCGAGGAGATGTATCATCAATTATAAGTACTACATCACTTGCAACAAAGTTGTGCTTCACATTTGACCATTCCTGACATTCCTGTAATTATAATAGATATTCCTTGATCCAGTGCTTCCAGAAAAGGTCAGCCATATATTGAATCTGTTTCCATCTTTGCTGAGTGTAGATATCCTCCTACTGGAAAATTCCAGGTGGTGAAAGTGGTGAAGTTCTCAGAAGCAATAAGTGGACAGGTGTTAGTGCCTCCGACACGTCGGGACCAGTAGATGCCTTAGTTATAGGACGACTATTAAAGACAAGCGGCTTCCACTTCACAATGTACTGTGTGCAAACCCTCTTCATCCAGAGTCTGTGTATTTAAGATGGAATTGAGAACCTTTTCACACAGTCCTGATCATCCTTTCCCATACCCCTGAGTAATGTGAACCGATACGGGGGTTGAAGTTAATTCCAACACAAACAGAACAGGCACACACCCTTAATGACTATGAACTAACCAATGAGCAGAAGTTAAATATCATAATAACTAAAACCAAACCAAACACTCAACCACAGCAGTAATCAGGCCACTACTGAAGAAGCCAAGTTTGGATCCACAGGTGCTCAGCAATTACAAACCTATCTCGAGCATACCATTTTTGTCAAAAGTTCTGGAGAAGATAGATACTGCTCAACTGTACTCATACTTGGAGAGACACAACATATTGGAGTGTTTCCATTTGGGGTCCTGTCCAGGACACAGCACTGGAACTGCCTTGATTAAAGTTGTAAATCACATAATAATGGCAACTGATGCTGACAGCGTGATGCTTCTGGACCTGAGACCTTGAGGTTGTAGTGTGTGGGACAGTGCTGAAGTGGTTTGAATCGTACTTGACTAATCCTTATCAATATGTTCAAGTGTAAAATGTGGAGTACCACTGGGATCAGTGCCTGGTCCTTTATTGTTTTCTCTCTACATGCTGCCATTAGGAAACATAATGAAAAAATATAATGTTAGCTATCACTCCTATTGTGACAACACCTAAATATACATTTCAGTTACGCCTGACGACACTGCGTCTAGCCAAATCACACGTAAGGCGTGCTTCATACGGCTACGCCAAATCACACGTAAGGCGTGCTTCATACGGCTACGCCAAATCACACGTAAGGCGTGCTTCATACGGCTACGCCAAATCACACGTAAGGCGTGTTCCATACGGCTACGCCAAATCACACGTAAGGCGTGCTTCATACGGCTACGCCAAATCACACGTAAGGCGTGTTCCATACGGCTACGCCAAATCACACGTAAGGCGTGCTTCATACGGCTACGCCAAATCACACGTAAGGCGTGTTCCATACGGCTACGCCAAATCACACGTAAGGCGTGTTCCATACGGCCACGCCAAATCACACGTAAGGCGTGCTTCATGCGGCTACGCCAAATCACACGTAAAGCGTGCTCCATACGGCTACGCCAAATCACACGTAAGGCGTGTTCCATACGGCTACGCCAAATCACACGTAAGGCGTGCTTCATACGGCTACGCCAAATCACACGTAAGGCGTGCTTCATACGGCTACGCCAAATCACACGTAAGGCGTGTTCCATATGGCTATGCCAAATCGCCAAACTGCAATGATTTCTTACTATTCAAGGCAGAGAGAAATTGATACACGACTTTGTATACAGTAGGTATACAAACCTTTATATCCTCCAAGAGTTACAAGAGTTATAGTACTTGTGCAAGAGTTATAGTACTTGTAACATCAGCAACTATGACTATGAATACAGCTAAGTTTAAAGGCTATGGCTGCATACTACTGTAATGCTCTGTTATCTGGCAGCACACACTGCACACTGCACACTAAATACCTGGCAGCATATTCAAAATGCAGCAGCTCAAACTGTCACCAGGAGCAGGACGTCTGAACACATAACGCCTTAGTTCTAGGTTCCCTGCATTGGCTTCCTGCTAGGCTTAGAGCTGACTTCAAAGTTCTCCTAGTGACATATAAGGCACTTAAACGTCTAGTTCCTGCCTACCTGACAGAATCACTTCAGGTTTACAAGGTGCATCGTCCACTCAGATCACAGAATGCAGGTTTCTTTGTCCTTTCACATATAAAGTGAGAGAGGGCAGTAAAGCATTCTGCTACAGGGCCTGTACTTTGGAATGGCTTACCAGCCTATGTTCGGGATGCTGATGTCTTTAAATTTTGACTGAAAACCCATTGCTTCAGATTAGCTTACCCACAACTGAACACAACATAACTATGATTGTTGGTGCTGCTGTACATGTCATTTTTATCTACAATGCTTGTCCATTTATGTGTCAATGCATGTTCTGACCATCCATACTCTCTGCTGTCCTTTCCACATGTCTGGATGGTGCCCAGGGTGGCAGGTATTGATATCTATCGTATTATGTGTGGTTTCACCACTAGTGGGCAGTGTGATATTTGCTTATAGCCTGGTAGAAGTAACGTGTGTAAGGGCGGTTTCTTCAAGAAGAGGTTCCAACTATGCAGCACTGGTGTATGTGTCTCAATACATCTGGTCATCCAACTATATAGCCCAGCAGTTGGCCATCACTAGATATAGCATAGCAATCCATGGACAGTATTTTTTTTTAGCAGCCAAAAAAAAATTGGACCAGGATGGGACAGGAGTTTCGGGATTGGGCGGTAAAGGATTTTAAACATTATTTTGCATGGGATCGGGACGATACAGGGATTTTATGTGGCAGCGGAATGGTACAGGAGTGAAAATCCACTTCCGTGTCACCCTCTGGCCTAGACCAACCCGAGCTCCAGAGCAGGACTCAGCTCTTTGAGTGCCCCTGTGCCATTTTGAAAAAGAATGAAGAAATAGGCGCAACTCTAATTTTAATCATTTTCATTAGGGGGAAGTAAACATAACTGTTAAAGCAATCATGTCCGGTTTAGTTTACGTGGACTTGATCGTCTCTTTAAAAACCACTAGTAGTTTAAAGTGTGATGTAATGCATTAATACTGTGGAACAACAACCATTATTTAAATTCCATCGGAAGGAAGTCTGAACTAATACACATAGGAATGTGGATAAAGACTAAGGAAGAAAGCAAGAGGGAAAGAAAAACACAGACACACACACACACACACACACACACATCTACACCTATTTTGGGGTAACTGATTTTCGTCCTGTTACATATACAAAAATAGCCAGACAACAATACAGTTGAAAATAAAATACATTTTATTTACAATATAATTCACCACATGGTAGCACAGTTCTTGATCCCTCGCAGGGTTACGGGAATATTTACACTCCATAAGAGCAGCAGATAAAATTGCCTGCAAAAAGGCTTCGAAAACGACTCGGCTCTGGGTTGCCTACTCTTCGTCAGGTGGTATGAGCCACTCTTGACTTGGGGTTGGACATGAACCTTTTCGTTTCTTGTAATTCTGTGGTGAACAGAGCCAACAACAACCATCAGACTAGTGTTACCTGAAGCATAATAACTCCTGTTCACTTGGAAACTAAAATGTCTCACAGCATTTTAACTCCTTAAAGCCCAGTACCTTGGTGAACATGTTGCGGATCCTGCGGAGGGAGAACCAAGACTTGATTCTCCCAAGTCTGCTGCTATAACTGCTCGTTTTAGGCAGGGGGTCTCCTTCACAGTCTGCATCACCTGAAGACAATACTGCAGGATGAGTATACAGGTCTTTTTACCACTTTCCATTACCTTCTTCTTGAGCTTGGGCCATGGGCATATGCTAATCACTCTGTTGAAAGGTGTGTGATCCACAGGTGATGCAGTACCTAATATAATAATAACATAGAAAATATCCTGCACCTCAGGGGTGCATGGTTCCTCACCATGAGCGAGGCTAAGGTCCAGGCGGAGAAAATTTTCCATAATGCTTTGCAGCAATGCCTGGCCAGATTCATTGGGCTCCTTATTAATATCACAGACCAGCTCAACAAAAAAGCAGGTTGATTTGCTTTTGTATATGCTGAAGCAGATACTGTCTGATATGCCCCCCTTCTCAAAAAACACCTCCACGTGCCAGGCTTCCTTTACTTTCCTGCACATTCTTGTGCTGAAATGATACGTAATGACAGTAAGATAAGTAAAGAATGAGGAGATGAATTGAACTATACACTATGCTACCGAAAATATCGCTCTGAGAGTCGGGAACTGCGCCTGACGACACCCTGACGACAAATATCGGCGGCGGGCGACAATGCCTCGCAATTTGACAACCCGGGTCCGGGGGTTGCAGGCCGCTTAATCATTACTTTTCCCTAGAGTGGGGATGGGACGGCAATAGTATCCAAAGGGGAACAGCGGGGCCGGGAATCATAATATATTTATAAATACGGTGGAAACTGCGTATAGTGATCACGGTAATAATGATCAATCGCATTTAAAGCTCAAAAAGCTTGGGACAAAATCTTTACTGTACAGATTCTCTTTAAATAATTCGCGTATAGTGATCAAGTAGTCTGCTTACAGTATTTGTTTTGGGTCTTTTTAAACGTGATAACATACATTAAAACAGTGGTAAATACATATATATATATATTTACTTTACTTTGATCGTCCTACTTTACCTTGCGTTAGCCCATCTGCTTCTGACTGGCTATCCGAGGCTAATGCGGCGTGCACAGAAAACATGACTAGAAAGTCATTTTCTCTCAGTAACAAGCATAGGCTCATCAAAGCTTATGATAAGCTGCCAAAAACTACCCAGACAGCAGCTGACTCCGATCCGGATCCGCATCTAAGCCGGCAAATCCGCGTTACAGTCAAATCCGTTTTACATCTGCGATACGGACAAGGGCCGGACCTAGGCTTCAGTGGCGGGAACGCAATAATGTCAGCAGAATCAAAGCAGCTACGCGCCGGATCCGGGGAACGAGCGCGCGAATTTTCATTTTCTGGAATCTGACAGGATCACCGCAGCTTGGGTCGAGGCGCAGGAAAAGTTTGAGGAAACAGTTTTATTCCGGTACATACAAGACACACAGTGCGGTTAAACTGTGTTAGAAGTAAATTAATACCTTTTTGATTATGGTGGGTCGTTAATTGTTAAGTTAATCTTAAAATGTGTGACTTTTGTCGCTATATAGTTTGTTAACCGGCAACTGATCTGACTGTTAGCTATAGCTCTTACTAAAATAAGCGTGGGTCGGTTAATAAAAGGTAACTGAGAGTTATAATACCATGAAATATGTTATGTATTTCAATTAATTGTGTTCTTCGGGTGATTTAGTAGATTAATCGAGAGAAAGTGCAGACATTTGACATTCAATAGCACACTCTCTCCGTTTTAGGTTCGACCACATATCCAAGGGTAAGTGTTTTTTTTATTGTAATATTCTAGCTATCTGGAAAAATTAGAAATACCACCGTGTAAAACTGTTGTCTGATAATTATACAATACAAATTAGGGGGGAAACATTTAAACGTTAATGAATAGGTCAGAATCTCAGTGCACGGTCAGTGTCTCAGTGTCATTTGGTTTTTGTTTTGAGTATTATTGGCTAGATTCGCCTGTGAATCAAACCGATGCTCCACTCGCATATACCTTCAGAAATCATACAGACATGTATTGAAGGCTGTATTTATACTGAACATTATAAATTAGCGTTTCGAGGCAGAATCGTGAGAGAATTGTGATATCAGTTCTGAGTGAAAAAGCCATTCACGTTTTTTCTGTAACTGTACCATAGTTGTATATTTCATGCTTTCTATTCTTCATATTTCTTTGCTCATTTAGTTGAATGTGAAAAATTTTTTTACAGAGTAAAAATGACTTCAGTCATTGAGATATATATCACACACACACACGCATTAAAGGCACGTGCAGCTAAATTATACTGGCTAGTGGCAACATATTCCTGCAGTACATATGCACTGTAAAGCTGTTTTTCTTAAATCTTTTTAGAGACAATGAAAAGGAGGGAACCTCCATTAACAAGCTCTGGAGTCAGGCAGAGGGCTCGCATTTCTTTAGAAAAACGACTGCATGACATTGCAGAAGACTGTCTGATAGAATCAGAGCAAACAACAGCTGACAGAGTTGACTCTCAGTTCACCACCAATGACACTGATAGCTGCAGTGACTCAAGTCTCTCTCCGATAGATGACCATTTAGATGCACTTTGCACAGATGATACTGGAGGAGAGGCAGAGAGACTAGATGCTTTAGATTCTGATTCTGAGTCAGAGTCTCAGTTTGTTGATAAGCCAGTCAGCCTTGTTGCAAGCTTAGCCAATTGGTCTGTACAGTTTGGAGTTTCTTTAGTAGCACTCACAGCCCTCCTTAGTTTGTTGAGAGTGTACCACCCAGAACTGCCCAAGGATGCTCGAACCATCCTTCAAACAAACACTGAATATAAAATCCAACAAAAATGTGGTGATTTGTATCATTATAGAGGTATCTTGACAGCACTGCATGACACACTAACCCAGCTAATTAAGAATGTTGCAGATGGCTTTACTTTTAGATTACAGATAAATATTGATGGCTTGCCATTGTTCAAGAGCACAAATATACAGTTATGGCCCATTTTAGGACTTTTGTTAAGTGTCCCGATGAAGGAACCCATTGTTATTGGCCTTTTTTGTGGTACAAAAAAACCAAATGCCCCTGATGAATTTTTAAGTGATTTTACCCATGAGCTAAAGCAGCTGCAGGAAGGATTTAATTTTAGAGGGAAAAAGGTCTTCATTGAACTGGCTTCGGTTGTATGTGATACCCCTGCTAGGGCATTTGTAAAAAACACAAAGGCTCACAATGCATATCATGGATGTGACAAGTGTTGCCAGCCAGGTGTTTACGTTAACAACAGAATGACAAACCCCATAAATAATTTTGTATTGCGCAATGATTCATCATTTTCAGACAGAGTTGACGAGGACCATCACCACAATGGACCACATGGATTTTCTGGTCTAGATGTTGGTATGGTAACTAGATTCCCTCTAGATTACATGCACCTCGCATGTTTAGGTGTCACACGTAGATTGTTAAATGTTTGGCTGAGGGGGCCTTTGAAATTTCGCTTATCCTCAAATGTCGTTGATAGAACTTCTCAAAGCCTGATTCAGATGTGTACATATATACCAGTGGAGTTTGCAAGGAAGCCAAGGTCTCTAAGAGAGAGAGACCGTTGGAAAGCAACTGAACTAAGGCAGTTTCTGTTGGATACTGGCTCTATTGCTCTGGCACCACATTTAGATAGTAATTTATATAACAATTTCGTGTTATTTTATACAGGTATTTGCATCCTTGTCAGTCCTCAGCTGTGCTCCTTGTACTGTAACTATGCAAACACATTACTTACAACATCTGTAAGTCATTTTGGGGAACTTTATGGCAAGGATGCCTTAGTGTATAACGTCCATGCATTGGTCCACCTATCTGCAGATGCCCAACTGCATGGCTGTTTGGACTCTGTCTCAGCTTTTCCATATGAAAATTATCTCCGTAAACTGAAGAGGTTTGTACGAAAGCCAGAATTTCCCCTTGCACAAATTATAAGAAGGTTATCTGAGGTTAAAAAGATCAGTATTATTGAGATGCCCTGTAGGAATTTAAGGATGCAACATTATGTTGGACCTGTTCCTGATGGCCTTCAAGCAACAGCACAGTACAGGGAGCTGCAGACTGAGCAATGGTCAATGAAAGTTTCCACAGGTGATAATGTTTTTGCTATAGATGGAGACATTTGTGTCATACATAACATCATTCAGTCTGTGGACGGAATATATGTAGTAATTAAAGTTTTTACACAAATGGAAACTTTCTTCAACTACCCGATGAGCTCTGATTTTCTCAGAATATTTATTGTGTCTCAACCTACAGGGCCATTGAAGGTGGCCAAAGCATCACAGGTCTCTCATAAGTGTGTGCTTCTGCCTTATAAAGAGAGGTTTGTTGTCATGCCCCTCTTACATATCAACAGTTCTAGTACTAGGTTATAGGTGGAGTTGTGGAAAGTTTATGTTTGGGAGCAGAGTAGTGGGCGACAAAATTTATGTTGACTGACAACTGACTTAACTTTTTGAAGAACTGAAGATTAACTGTTTTTTTCCACAAAGTTTCTGTATGTATGTGCATTTTGATGATGTGAGTATACCCAGTGAATAATAATAAAAGTGGTGCCAAAACTAGCTGCTGCAGCCCATTTGAGACATTTTCAATTAATATATGTTAAATCTTATACATAATAATATATGTAAATCTTGTTGATCATGTTGAAACATTATGGGGCTGGGTAATATCACACGGGGGCTGGGTAATATCACACGGGGGCTGGGTAATATTGTGCAAAATCAATATTATTAATTGCACTTCATACATTTATTAATCAACCATATCTTTAGTACAGGAGGAGGTCTTGATGTGAGAGTAAGCTGGTGCTATTTGTTAGCCCATTCTCCATTGCTTTTACTGTACCTTAACCCTGTTGTGACTGAAAGACAGCAAGTGATAAAGATTTCTAACCATAAGATTAAATTATGTACCATAACACTGGATTACACTGTACAATTCCTTGTACGTGTGCATTTTGAATGTTTTGCAACAAAAGGCAGACTCTGCTTGTAATAGAATTCGTCACAGAATGTAAAGACATGAAATGACTATTGAAAGAAAATGTTGAGGTTTGGTCAAAAAGGTTTGAGCATAGATTCAAAAGGGGTAGTAATATTTTATGGATTGTGTATTTAAATGTATAACAATTTCTTTTTCAGATGTTTTTGGTTGTTGAATTTCTGGAAACCAAGACTGTTAATATTATAGCCGAGTCATGGTTTGAGGATGGTGTCACTTGGTGGCCAAATTATAGTAATGATGAACGCATAAACAGAGCTGTACAAAAGTGTGAGGAACCAAGAACAGGCTGGAAACAGTATGATGTTCGAGTCCTCTCAAGAACTGGTAAGGATCTCTTGTAGAGACAAAATTCAACCCAACTGTGTTCTGAAATATACGGACTCCATTATGAACACAATTAAAATTCTAATTATGAACTTGCTTTACCAAGATTTGCTTACTTGGTTTATAAAAATGTCTGTTACTATGTTAATGTATCCCTTAATTTACATAAATTTAAGTCTGCATTTGGTTGAGTTGGAACACATACTATTTTTTTTGCTATAAACTTGGCATTAGTTTCTTTTCAAAGAAGAGAAAATGACAGCAGTGTAAATTATTTTTTAAATGGAATCTTAAAAATGTACTCTGCTTAATAAACTACTTAGCTAGTATAGTGACCAATAGGAAATAATAGTTCAACTAGAGCTCAGTGTGTAAATAATCTGCTTTGCAAGACACAACAGCAGGTAAGGTTGTAGCCTTCATGTTGGAGTTCGCATGCATGAAAACAGCATTACTTAAAGGGCCAGATCATGCCACAAAATGGAACTGCTTGTGTATTTTGTGTAAAGTGATACATTTAAGCATTTCTTATGTGTGAGTTTGCATTTATTGGCATTTTGTGAATTCTGATCAGGTGATTATCGAAAGGCAAGAGAGAAACTGAGGGCCTCACTGACCTGTAACACGTCTGAGTTACAAACAGACGACGAGGAACAAGTGATTAGGAAAAGAAAAATTAAGCCAAGGTTTGATATGTGAGACATAGGCAATTTGGCAGATATATTTAACCAGAGAGGACATACTAGGTGTTGCAAAACTGATATGTTGTGCTGCTACGGTAATTTTCCCTAATTATCAAATAATTAAGTAAAAGGTAGTTTGTAGTGTGGTTATTACTTCTGCACAACTTCAAATGACACAGGGATTCATTGACAAGATCTATAGAGTAGACTGAATATTTAGTGCCTGGTTGAATTTAAGCAATTCTTACTCATTTTAATGTAGTTTATTGATGTAGTTTAAACAAACTGAACACAGTCTGATACAAGGAGTCTCTGTCGGTTTTGACTGTTTTTAGTCGTGCCAAAAAATTAACTGTGCTTGATTTTGATTTGTTTTGTTTGTTAGGCACGTTTTTGGTGATACAGACTCGGACAATGAACTAGAAGTGGGTAAAAAGAGGAGATGCAGCAGTATCTCCTCTGCACCAGCACCACCTATTCCTCCACCTACTCCTGACATACCCTCTGATTCAGCTCGCCAGACCTCTACTGGACCTCTGCTAAACCTGAGGCATACTGAATATCCCTGTTTTACGAGTATGTTCCTCTGTTTTCATTGAATTATTCTGTAAGCACCGGTTATGCTAATATCCACCTATTAAACATTAATATTACTATTCAGTCACCTTAGTTCTGAAGGACTGACAGTTACTGTAATTTCATGTGCTTAGCAGAACTCAGTCAGATGAGTCATTGAAACTTAATTTACTGCTATGATAGTGAATTATTTTATATACGAATAGCTGTGTTTATAGGGGCGGCATGGTGGTGCAGTGGTTAGCACTGTCGCCTCACACCTCTGGGACCCGGGTTCGAGTCTCCGCCTGGGTCACATGTGTGCGGAGTTTGCATGTTCTCCCCGTGTCGTCGTGGGGTTTCCTCCGGGTACTCCGGTTTCCCCCCACAGTCCAAAAACATGCTGAGGCTAATTGGAGTTGCTGAATTGCCCATAGGTGTGCATGTGTGAGTGAATGGTGTGTGAGTGTGCCCTGCGATGGGCTGGCCCCCCATCCTGGGTTGTTCCCTGCCTCGTGCCCATTGATTCCGGGATAGGCTCCGGACCCCCCGCGACCCAATAGGATAAGCGGTTTGGAAAATGGATGGATGGATAGCTGTGTTTATTTCTAATATTTACATAAAAATTATGATTGTCATTTTTCCCAGCTGTGCCACCTGCCCCCATTACGACACTTGGCATGCCTTCCAGTCCTCTTCACCACTTCTCCATTAGACATTCTGAACATGGCCGTTACACAGGTACTATACTTTTATGATTACTTTATAAGGCTTTGCTCATGAAAGCGATCACTTACATGCATTCTGCTTTCCTTTCTCCAGCTCCAGTGCATGCAGTTACCACCCCCATCTCTCACATGCCCTCAAGCTCTATGAGCCAGGTCTCTGCTACACCTCTTTCTGAAGAACATCAAGACCATTCATTTAACCCCAGGTTTAGACTGGGGAGGACAGGCACTGGACCTATTCCTTGCTCTGGTAAAATTCTTTTAATTTGGAAACTGAGTCTGTGACTAAACGATGTTTAAAATAATAAATATTGAGAACTTGGTAGATAATATTGACCTTGTGACCACATTATAAAAAATATGTAAATCAACTATTTTAATTAAATACTTTCCCAACTATTTGTAGCCGCTCAACTGCACATCCTAACATTGTTGGAACATATCAAGGAACAGCAGATGCAGCTTGCTGCTATCGTTAATAATCTTGCTGCACGTATGGCGACAGACACTGCTGTGGCTGAAATGCCTCCCAATATCAGTTTGCCACTGGCCACCATGTCTGAAGTTGAGGAGTTGGAGGAGTGGCTTAAAGATTCAAGAAACTCGCAGGCTAAGCAAAACATGGTATTGTAACTTTTTAAATTTTAATTTTAAATAAAACAATCATTGCTGGGCCAATATACTGCTTATTGTATCAGATCTCTGAAAACTGACTTCTTACATCGATTAACTTTAACATAGTTAATGAAAACAGCAAAACCGAATAATAAATTAGGTTTAATAAACCCTGAATTGTTTGTATGACATGATTTGATGTACGATCAGGATCTTCTACAGTTGGTTTTCAGTTAGTATGTATACTTATCTTTGCCTTTTTATATGAAATATTTTTGTCTTTTCAGATTTCTGCTCTGGGTGCTACAGGAGGACAAAACGCTAAACGAGTCACATGGAACATACTTTCAAGGCTTTTCTCAGATGCAGTAGCCAAAAAAATTAACTGGAAAGGAGTTAATGGGAAAAAGTGCTTTAAAGAAATGCATACAAGAAGTCTGTTGATCAGTAAGTATGGTATATACAGAGAAGCTGGGTATTAGACACCTTTCTTGCAGGACTGTTATAAAAGATGTGAATTTCATGGTACATGGGGCAAAGATGCTACTTTTTTAAAACAGTTTTTTTTAACTATGCAAGTTAGTATTTCTTTTAAACATTTCAACATTGCAAGAACTCAAATAATTGGACAATTGGCTATAAATGTTTCTTGGGCAGCTCTGTTTTGTCTCAGCATTAGGTTATGCATGTCTTTGAGTTGACTGATGGTTGAGAGTTTCTATTTCTATACAGAGTTTCTGTACAGGTAAAATATAGTGAACCAACTCATTGCCAAAAGAATTAGCCCTGGAGAGCAAAACAACCCGAGTCCATAAACCTCTAACTCTGTCCTTGCAAACAGAAAGGCACAGCATGTAGTAATTCATCATGTGTAGTATTTCCTCAAGTTGCGCATCATGTGATCAATTTTGATCAATTAAAATTTATATTTTAATCACTGACATAGCTGTTTTTTCCTTACCTGATCTACATCACACCAGAGCTTTCAATCAAGGCCTTATTAGCTTGGGGTTTTGGGGATGCTTCTCAAGTGTTGCATGTTTTCTCTCAACAGGAGCTGTAAGGAAGAACCAGTCTTCCTCCGGTGTAGCAGATAGTGAGGTCGATTCTTACACCATCCGTTGGTTTAACCTGGCGTCTGACCGTGGAGGTGGCCGGAAAGAACGTGCAAGAGCCAAAGAGGCATCAACTGAGGTGAAATTTCTATGGAAGAAGCATTATGGCAGTGTGTGTTTTTTTAGCTTTGATTTTTGCACTTGGTTCAATTTTAAAAATGTAACTTGGGTTGTCTTGGTTATTCTGAGACTTAGACTTGACTCGTGTTCACAACATAGTACAGTAAGTATGTGGAATCATATTCTGAGCAATAGGTGCTGACCTCCAAAAGGAAAAGGACATTTAGCATTTAATGTCATACCCTGCTACAATAACAGTGCTCCCTGAATGCAGCTGCAGCACATTTGTATGGCAAGATATAATATTACAGTATAACCATACAAAATGTATTTCCTAAACGGCTGTCTGTAGCTGGGTCATGCAGCCACTTGACACTGAGCGAAACTTTAGCCTACCGTAAATTGTATTGTGGACCAGCAAAATGCACCGTTATCTTGGGCCCGGGTGACAAAGCAACACCAGTGCTCTACCTGGCTGCCATGGTTAATGAGCTTTGATGTTTTATGTTTCAGTGAGAGGAAGTGCCATGTGAATGCAGTGCACAGTGCAGGATTCAGGTGTGGCTGCCTGAATTAGCTCACAGGTGTCACGTCATTTAATGCAACATTATAGAGGTAAAGTTTACATAACATTAAAAAGCATGTTCGTAAGACATGATCAATACATTTAAGAACTATAAAAATAAGATATTTTAAGACTTAAGGACCCGTGTAAACCCTTTTAGAAACAGGAGCTGGACGACATCAAAACTTCATTTACCTGAAATGATTGAACATCGGTTAATCACCCACCTCTCCCTCATGTCACCTATAAATCAAATTTGATTAAAACTTCAGATCACTTTTGTTTCATAGCCTTTGTACTTTTTTGCCAGTATGAATGTGAAATGTCTCCAAAGAGGTCTAAAGAGATCTTAGTCTTAAATTTAACTTTTTGAAACTTAAGAAGCCCTGAAATTTTATTGTTTTTGGCTGAAATCTTTAATATTCAACTAACAGCTTTTTTTCTTGGTCTTTTTGTTTGCAGATGCCTCTTGGGGATTAAGCACTACGTTGGGAAACAAAATGTTTATGTAAAACCATTGTAATTTTGTATAGTTTTGTTTGTAATAAATTTCAAATGTTCAAATTTCTTGAGTCATATTTCATAATGCCAGAAATGCTACGTTTCCAATCTGAAATATAAATGTATTTTAACAAGGTGGTGCTGTCATGTTGCTAAATTCCCAGAATTGCCACTTTATTGTCGTAAAGGAGTTTGTTCCTCAAGCATCTAGTTCCTAGTGGTGATTTAGTTACTAATTTGAATTAGTGGCATAATAAAATTAGCTTGACATTCAGCAAATGTATGCTACTACTTGCTTTACTAGTAATATTAAGTATTTATAAAATCCACGAAATGAGCTGGTCCAGATTCAATACGGATCTGGACCAGACTTGCCCTGATCTGTCCCAAATGTGGACCAGATTCACTACAGAACTGGTCCACATTTGGCCCAGATTTGGGCCAAATCACTATAAAAGAATCCTCATCTGGTCTGGAGCTGGCCCAGTTCTGGTCCAGGTAAAGAAAACCGGATCCGCGCCGGTATTGGCCCGTTGTGCCAAAGGACACCGGCCCAAGTCCGTTGTGCAGATCTGGCCCAGAACTTAGGAAGGATCTGGGCCAGATCTGGGCCAAATGATTTTTGCTATCTGGGTAGTCACCGAGATGCAGCAGCGAAACTATAATTAGCGCTTTGAGGCAATGCAGCGTCATGAAGATGCCCTGTTAATACAATTGATTATTTATGTAGTGATACTGTATTGTATTATAGCGTATTTGAATAATACACGGTTCAGCAATTTAATTTATACAAGCACGGTAATTTGAAAATTGTTCGAAATAGCTAGCCTATGCTGTACTTTGAGATTATTAATAAAACTAAGTAAATAGCGACGCTGTCTTTTTAAAACCTTCTCCTGTTTGCTATATTGGTTGAATGCATAATCTATAAGACATAAACAACTATGATAAATATCCATGATCGAATGGAAACGGTCACCTGACTAGCGCGTGACCTGTGGGTAACGGCCGGCGCCAGTAAGTAAG
Organism: Brienomyrus brachyistius; assembly: GCF_023856365.1. NCBI lineage: Eukaryota > Metazoa > Chordata > Actinopteri > Osteoglossiformes > Mormyridae > Brienomyrus > Brienomyrus brachyistius. Next base: position 7,440,102 of record NC_064537.1, read on the forward strand.
AAACATGGAGTCAGAGAAAACGGCGTCGCAACGCGGAGTCGGAGTTTATTATCCCTGCATGACTTTTACGGATCTCTTGGAGAAGCCCGCAATTTTAAAAAAGTTTGTAAGACTATGGTGCGATGGAGTACCAACTCCCTACGCTGCTTGTAATATGTGCAAAGTCATAGTCAAATATGCACTGCTTTGTGGACGATCGGAAGCAGAGACGCACTTGTAGCAGCAGATCGCTTGGTAATGAAGTGCAGCCAAAAATAACTAGTTTTGTGAAGCGAAAAGTTCCAGAAATTGTGAAGATCAGGCTCAGCAACATGATGGCTCGCATGTGGGGGCAAGACTTGAGACCTTTTTTTCCATCATTATATAGAAAGACAATTAAGGATTCATCGATGTGGCGAAGGAGTTGCTTCACATCGCTGCGACTTACAGGACCAGCATTGAGATCGAAGGAGTCTTGGTGAGTGCACGGAGTGTTTCTCGCCATCTTGAGAAGGATTACGAAAAAAAAAGAAATTTGTAATAGAACGGCTCCAACAGGTATGCCTGCTTTCAATATATCTAGGCTACGTGTTGTAATTGTTATGCTTGTCTTGTGAAGTACACGCACTAGACTTGGAATAGGCTTAACTCTAGTACTTTGGTCCAGCACTCTTAAAATCTGACAATCATATAAATAACTCTGAACAGAATAATGATGGACCACACTTCGCTTATTAGTAATTTATTTTAGTCAAATGCGCATTATATACGATTCTGGCACAAACGCGTTTTGTCCTAATCTACGTAGCTATGTTACAATCACCGCGTTCAGCGGGCGCGATTTTCTCTAGGTAGTCTGCTAACGTGGTTGGGTCTTGCCTATGAGTGTCTCCGAGAAAGCATGCTTTCTATTAGTTGTTTGAGGCGGATTTTCCAGGGAATCTCCATCTACAACCTCATTTTCGAATTTTTCACATCCGTCAACAATTTCCATTGATTCGCACGTGCTGAAAATTTGTCTCGTATTCGGCCGGTTCCAACTCTCGAACGGTGTTTATGACACCATCCTAAGGTAAGTTGACATTTTATACTATGTTTAAACTATACACTGACAAAGTTTCATGAAAAATACATGTCCAGAAGGTACTTTTTTAGGCACCGAAATGACTGGTGGTCCGATCAGCGAATCCATCATAGCGGACGAAAATCCTGGAAAAAGGCCAAGCATCCAGGCAGAAATAAAGCACCCCAAGGACATTTAATATTAGTTTAACCGCAACATTATTTACCTCACCCAGAATTATAGTTTAGATCTCGATCAAATGTCTAAAATGTGATTTCTTTCCAATCTTTAAAGGTTAACAAAGAAGCATGGAATTTCATGGATATAGAGTAGTATCCTTGTGTGGTAACCATCTGCTCAAGGCCTCATCAACCTTGAAGATTCTCTCAAATCATACTGTCATTAGAAAGGAAGGGGTTAATTTGGGTTAATACAATGTGAAAATACTCTCTCTTGTCATTCATAAGCTGCCCAATGGTACCTCAGTTGTGCGATCTGGATAAGAATTAAGCAAGTTAGAGCATTTTGAAGTGAAGCGTCCAAGAATCAGATCACAAAGTGAAGTACTAGTTTCTATTGTTGTTCAATTACCGAATCAATGGCTATTTTTCACTAATTAAAAATTCATAAAACCATTAATATTTGGCCTAGAAAAATATTTTTTTTACTGTTGAAAGCTTTCTAAGATGGTTCCAATGAATATAGTGCCTTAAAAATCTATAAAAGTAGATTTTTTTTTAACATAGCTACCTAATGCCTTCTTGAATCAGTCTGCACACATATGATTTTGCCCCATTGTGCTCTGTCTTACGAAGTAAACATGCCTTAACAACGTAGCACAAAATAATTAAAATTATACCTTTTGTTTAGAAATATCTCATCTGAAGGGTGAGCGGTTTTGGTAAATGGATGGATGGAATATCCCCTCTGAGCTCTTTACTGACAGACCTTACAGGGCCATCAAATACACATGGAGTTGAAATTCAGTGCTCATCTTTACCACAAGCTAGCCACAGCTCTCTCTCCCAGCCTGAGAGGTGTTATACGGAAAAGTCTGAAAAAGAATATGAGGAGGTTAGACAGACTGGCAGAAATGGCAGAGACAGCAGGGAAAGACGAGTTGATCAAGGTAATTCATAGCACAAATACAGAGCACTCACAGAAAATTTGTAATAATAAAGGTTACAGACACACACACACATGAATTGTGTTAGACAATAGAGATTAATCATGCAGGATTGATTTTTAACATCAAAAAAGTTTAAATCTGACAGGTAAAGCGGGATCATTAAATACAACATCTTTGTTGGCTTTGAAAAAGTGTAGGAACCCTCAATGATAGGAAATATGGGTAGGTATTTTACACTATAAAAATAATATGAACTTTGTTTTCTAATCATCTGTATTTTTCATTGAAAGGTGCTGTGAGGATTCGCGGGTGTGTGACGGGCAAGCGGGCAGGAAGGAACAGGCAGGCAGGCGGAATACGGCAAAAATGGGGATTTCATAAGGGGCAGGACAGAACGGAGCAAAACAATATCACTTACATTTACTAACATCAATGACGGACAAAAACCAGGGCAAGACGTGGACTCAAATAGATAAGACTGGGCGACACAGCTGGGCAAGATCGGGGAAGCACACGTGGATAATCAGGGGGCGTGGCACACATGAGGATCGGACGAGCCGGGCATGACAGGTGCACAACAACTTTGCAAGTTGTGAGCAGGTACTGGGGATCGAGGTGAGCAATTGGCCATCACCAGACAACAATACAGCAGGGTGCAAGATTTTGTTGAAAGTACATTTGAAGTAAAGTACATTTTATTTACAATACATGGTAGCCACAGTTCCTGTTCCTTCACAGTAATAGGGGGATATTTACATCCCAGAAGAGCAGCAGAGAAAATGGCCTGCAAAAAGGCTGCGAGAGGACGACTCGGTTGTGGTTGCCTAAGCTTATTCGGGTGGTATGAGCCACTCTTGACTTGGGGTTGGACATGAACCTTTTCTTTGCTTGTAATTCTGTGGTGAACAGAGCCAACAACAACCATCAGACTAGTGTTACCTGAAGCATAATAACTCCTGTTCACTTGGAAACTAATATGTCCCACAGCATTTTAACTCCTTAAAACTAAGCCCAGTTCCTTGGTGAACATGTTGCGGATCCTGCGGAGGGAGAACCAAGACTTGATTCTTCAAATCTGCTGCTATAACCGCTCTTTTTAGGCAGGGGGTCTCCTTCACCGTCTGCACCACCTGAAAACAATAATGCAGGATGAGTATACAGGTCTTTTTACCACTTTCCATTACCTTCTTCTTGAGCTTGGGCCATGGGCATATGCTAATCACTCTGTTGAAAGGTGTGCGATCCGCAGGTGATGCAGTACCTGTCGCAGCTGCTGTGGCTGGGCTGCAGAAAATATCCTGCACCTCAGGGGTGCATGGTACCTCACCATGAGCGAGGCTAAGGTCCAGGCGGAGAACATTTTCCATAATGCTTTGCAGCAATGCCTGGCCAGATTCATTGGGCTCCTTATTAATATCGTAGACAAGTTCAACAAAGAAGCAGGTTGATTTGCTTTTGTATATGCTGAAGCAGATACTGTCTGATATGCCCCCCTTTTCAAAAAACACCTCCACGTGCCAGGCTCTTTACTTTCCTGCACATTTTTGTGCTGAAATGATAAGTAAAGACAGTGGTATGAGGAGATGAATTGAACTCGGGAACTGCGCCTCAGAATTTATACACGCGCTGTTCGCTACATAGTTCTGGAACGCCTTCGTCACAATTATCTGATTCATCGGGACAGTGTGACATGAGGCAACTGCAGCCAATGAGTAGTCAGAAGTGTCCATCAGGGTCGTTGGTAAATTTGAGGTGGCGGATAAGGTTGGGTAAAAGATTATTAAAGCTGGGTTGGAGTCCCGGGATGGTGGGTTGGAGTCCCTTGGTGTGGCAGCCCCACTATTCGCCAACGGGGTTAGAAACAGTGGGTTAGAGTCCCAGGGAATTCAGGACCCCCAAATTCTACAAATTACCGGGTTAGAGGCCTGGGGTCAGGGACCCTGAATTCTGAGTTTATTGTGTTGGGTTAGAGGCCCGGGGTGCAGCGAGAATGGTTCCGGCAGGCTGTAATGGAGGGGGTTCCGGAGGGGGTGCGGGCTGCAATCCTGGACAATCCAGACTTACGAGGCATGGACTCCCACATGTGGGATAGGCATGTGATACACCACCTACAGCGGGATAAGGAGGAGAGTGACCTTAAAGAGCTCCAAACCCAATTGCTGAAGTTGCAGGTGGGGGAGGCTAGGCAGAAGAACAACGAGAATAAAAAAGAGGGGGGCTGGGAAGTAGATGGTGGCAGAGGCGACCACAGGGGGCCCACCCCCACAACCCACACCAGGCCAGTGGGGAAGAACGTACCCCGCTCCGCTCTGCCAATACGGCAGGTGGGCACCCAATTGGGGCGGAGGACGAGGTGGTCCGGGTCGGGGATCGGGGGGCCGAGGTTGGGGAAGGGGCACTCCGCAGAGAGGACAGCCGGGGGAGACGCCTGCTACCGGTGTGGGAACTTCGGGCACTGGGCCAGAGACTGCCCTGCACCCAGCCCGATGAGGAGCAGAGGCCGTGAGGGCCCCACCAAGGGACACATGATGGCCCCCGACCCACAAGCCGCAGCCCAGACAGTAGGCCAATACCCGGCTCTGGATGGCGGGGAGTGGGAAGATTTCTCCGTCCCCCAATGACACACCCCAAGAGAGGCCCGGGACAGAGGAGAGGCAGATCCGATACTGTCCCTCGTGGTCATGGACAAAGAACTGCCATTTCTGGTGGACACTGGAGCCACATATTCCACTCTGAACATGGTTCCGAAAGGCGATCAGGTGTCCACCTCCAGTGACCGTCGTGGGCTTCTCCGGGGAGGAACAGAGACGGCCAGTGACGAAACCAGTGAAGGTTTCGATTGGAAAACAGACCTTCCTGCATCCGTTCGTGATCTCGCCCACGGTCCCAGTCAACCTGTTGGGGAGAGACGTCCTGGTGAAGCTGGGGGCCTCCATACTGTGCAGCGCGGATGTCCTGGTGGTGTCTTTCGGTGCATTACACATATGTACTAAACCAATGCAACAAATGCAGAACCTTTGTATGTTTGTGTGTTTCCCCTAAACATTTGGAAAGGTGCGGATGAAGTGCCGCTACGTATCCGTCCGTCCGTCCTAATGCGAAGCTGGAAGTTGTTACTGTGAATACAAGTACAGCGCGGGTATTTTTAAAATGCTTGCACCATGTTTGATAATCATTTTGTCATTCTTTGTATTTTTTTAATAATTGTGCTGCACAGTTCTAATGTGAAGCTGAAACCTGCTGATGTGAACACAGTACACATTGGGTACAGTTAATTTTCTAAATGTGCATCTTAAAGGATATTTATTTTTATTTACTTGAGAGAATATTTATTTTTAAGTAAATTTTAGTTCTTTTTTGGTAGGTTGCAGCAGTACTGACAGACTTTAAGAATGATAATCATACTTTGTTCAGTAAACCACTGTTTAATAAAGAAAAAAAGCAATTCATGTATTTTCTTTTACCCCCGCTGTACCAAAAACGTACCAAACCATGACCGGGACACGTACTAAACCGTGATTTTACCGTTACACCTTTGCTTGATACAGTTACTGTTTTGCTATATGTCCTTACATGTTACCCAAACGTTGTAGTAGCAAAATAAACTCTGTAAGGAAAAAATGCAGTAAGAACTCCATTGTAACTCTTTCATTGTATCAATGTACTCTATACATGACAAAGCGAATCTTGAATCAGAATTGCATACATGCTAACCGCCCTATCCGAAGTCGATGCCATTACTTGACAACCATGTTCGCTTTGCAAAATAAAGAGAAACTGAAACACAAAGCATCCTTTGTGAAAACTGTAAACTCTAGCCATAACCATTACAGGGTTCCCACTCTATTCAGGACATTTTTCCAGGAAATTTCTATGACCCTCATTAATTTTTACATTACACTTGACATGAGGACCTCCAGTGACGTCACCTTTTAATTTGTGATTTTGCAGTTAAACGCAGGCCACTGTCAAAGAACAATTTAAGCTTCACTATAAAGTGTCCTGACACCTTTAAAAACTTATCACTAACGTTCCCTCAAAGCCTCCAAATGCTCACTGGACGTCCTGGAATAAACTATAAGACGAATTCAATAACTGCTCTTCTGCCAAGCTACAGCTAGCTAACGGACTTGTCGATCATAAAATAAGCACCTCTCTAGTTCAATTGACAGAAGTAAATAATCGCAAGTACATCCAGGGAACAGAGTATCTCACTGATATAAATAACACCTATTACAAACAGAACTGATTTGCTTAAGAATACTCTACATGGAGCTCAACGCAAAACGTCTTACCTTCAGGGCTCGTCGCGGCGGACCGGTAAAGGAAGATAGGCACACCGCTTAAGTCTACCATTGCCCACTAGAGGGCACTTAAACCCTGAACTACAAAAGCCCAAACAGCCCAAGCATGATTACTTTAAAGTTTAACCTAAAGTTTTCCATAAAGCAGAATTTCTTCATTAGCTAGGTAACTTAAGCCAAATGTAAACATTGTCCAGAGACGTTGTCACTTACAGGGCTTTGGTTGGACGCTAACAGCTCCACGTGTTTCTTGTTAAGTGTTATTATAGTAGTAAGTAGTCAAACTTAAACTGGATTTATGTTTTACTCTTTTACATTAACACAAGGAAGGATAATAATCTTGCAAAGAAAACAATAATCTTTAAGGTTTGTATAAGAGGATCTTTTTTTTTTAAAAAAAAAAAAAAAAAAAAAAAGCACCACGTCTGAACAAACCCCACGTTTACCAAAACTCTACTGGTTAATAAGTAGGTACTACAAAACAAAGTAAAAAAACAAACCTGAAGCTGAAGAAACCCTAAACGTTAACGGAAAAAAACCCGCGAACCTGAGAGAGAGAGAGCGCCATTCTCTTCTCAGTGTTCTGTCTGTGAGTGAGCAGAGCGGGACACAGCAACACAATAAATCTGTATGTGTGTAGGGGAGGGGCGCTGTGACTAGTCTATCACAGAACGCAGACACAGTCAGCTACCCAATGAGAATTTTTATTCAATCCGAGCACAGATATTGACTCGTATTACTCGTATGATACTCGTACTCGTCAAAAGTGCTTTATCTGTACCGGATACTCGTTTCAGCCGAGTATACGGCTCAACTCTAATAGCTACCTAATGCCTTCTTGAATCAGTCTGCACACGTGCGATTTTGCCCTATTCTGTTCTGTCTTACGAAGTAAACATGCCTTAGCAACGTAACACAAAATAATTAAAAATATACTTTTTGTTTAGAAATATCTGAAGGGTTCCGTGTATGGAGTTTGCATGTTCTCCTTGTTGTCGTGGGGTTCTCTCTGTGTACTCCAGTATCCCCCCCCCACAGTCCCAAAGACATGCCAAAGCTAATTGGAGCTGCCACATTGCCCATAGTTGTGTGTGTGTGGTGAATGGTATGCGAGTACGCCTTGCGATGGGCTGGCGCTCCATCCAACCAGGATAGTCTCTGGACCCCCCCGCGACCATGAATAGGGCAAGCGCTTTGGAAAATGGATGGATGTACGGAAAGTAAAATGAACTTTGTTTTCTAATCATCTGTATTTTTCATTGAAAGGTGCTGTCAGGATTCGCGGGTGTGTGACGGGCATGCGGGCAGGAAGGAACAGGCAGGCAGGCGGAATACGGCAAAAATGGGGATTTCATACGGGGCAGGACAGAACGGAGCAAACAATAGCACTGACATTTACTAACATCAATGACGGACAAAAACCAGGACAAGACGTGGACTCAAATAGATAAGACTGGGCGAAAATAACAAGACACAGCTGGGCAAGATCGGGGAAGCACACGTGGATAATCAGGGGGCGTGGCACACATGAGGATCGGACGAGCCGGGCATGACTGAAATATACCTAATGTTCTCAAAACTATAAAAGCATTTCTCAAAACAATTCATCCACATCGCAAAGTACTATGGATTAGCTGTCTGTACTTACACTAAACAACTCATGTCTCAAATGCAAATAATTCCACCAATGAATTAGTCAGCGCCACCAAAATGAAAAGTACAATATGCATCTTGTTAACCATGAGTCAAAATGCTTAGATGTATTGTTAGTATGTAAACGTAAGCATGCTCCCGAACTGCAAAATTCTGAATGATAGTCGGTCGCATTACGAACTAGAGGACTGATTGGCTGAAGCATCCTCACACGTGGGTTTGAACAGCTGACCTACAGGTTACCCCAGAAACCTGGATACACACCGGCCATTTGTGGATAAGATTGGACAACCCTGCTTTACACTCTAGTATTAAGCCACAAAATGAGGCCAAGTAGATATTTCATCAGAAGCACTATTTTGTGTTACAGAAGATGTTACAACATTCAAACTTTGAACATGTCATAGTAAGGTCCGAAAACTTTTATTCATTTATTAATTTGTTTTTTTTATTTGAAAAGAGCTCTGCCAAGTCTTAGATAGTTCGACCCCTGAATATGGCATGTATTCCTTTGCTGGGGGGTACAGCTGATGAGGAAGATGTTTCTGAATATGAGCAATGTAATGTTATTCTGAACATGTCTAATAATACTGATGAAGGAGACTTGCCCCACATCTGATCTCAATAAACTTGAGCTAGCATTGGAAATTCATTGCAGAGTCTCAAAGCACTTATGTAAATCGCTCTGGCTAAGGGCGTCTGCCAAATCCTGTAAATGTAAATGTAAATGTAAATGATCTGAAATATTAATTTGGGTGGTTAGGGTGACATTTTGTGTTGGGAGTAGGTGGTGTAATCTGTGATAGTCCATTTATATCCATTTTATTTCTTTTTATCTTCTGTGGGACCGCAACTCATGACTCAAGTCACAGTGTCTTCGTGCGCTTGTCACCCGTGCAGCTCATCGACGTCCCAGATGAAGGTTAATGGCACGTCACTCATTTTCTGCTGAAACACTTGGTCAAACTTCTCATTCTGTGCCACTGTCAGTAAATTTTTCCAGTCCCCAATCGTACCTAGATCACAAAAACACAGGCAGTTTGGCGTCCGGAGCAGTACTGCATAGCACCAGCCCGTTAGAGCATCAGACAAAGACGACGTACAGTACGTACCTTTAAGGTTAGTGGTCAAAGTCCCCAAGCGGGCAAAAAGCAAAGCGTGAAAGCTTAATTGCTCCAGTAAAACATGATAGAAATGTATCAAAACTGTAAATTCATTTGGATAGAAATGTCACCTAAGTAAATACATCTCTGCTGACATTAAAAAAAGGTCTGTCACCTTTAACTGGAAGCCATATTTTTCACTGACTTCACAGGACAAGGAAAATAATTCAATTAAATGTATTAAACAACAAAGAAACAAATAAGCAGAAAGGAAAATCAGACCTTTGGAGACCTGATAACCCTGTATCGGGTTCTGTGGTTATGGCTAATATTTTCAGAGAGTTGTAACTCCCTAAGATTACATAAACACTTTACCGTTAGGAAAGGTGCATCACCATAGATGAGTCATTTAACAACAGATTTATCAAAATACACAGCTGTTTCCTCACCTTTGCGGATAAACTTCCCCTTGGCTATGTCCATGATATCAGTAGGCATTGACTCGTAGTTGGCTTTGATGTCATCCTTCATGTTCTTAAAGGTGGATATTTCCACCACCCTGTCGATGGCGGCATCGGACAAGTTCTTCCCCAAGAACTCGCTGATCTTCACAACGTTGGACCTTAGATCCTGTAGGAGACATACAAGTGTGCTGACATGCAAACAAAAATAGTCCACCTGGGGCTAGTAGCCTGTTTCTCTGCCGTTACCTCAACCGCATACAACAAACGTAGCACCATGTTAGAGAAGATGAGGATCAATGGCCTTGGACACATCTGGAAATGACTGGGTTAAGGTCATCATACATATATACTATGTACCGATTTAAAAAACGGACATATACACATAAATTTAAAAAAATCCTTTAACAGAGCACCATGCCCCCTTTCCTCACCTTGATCATCTCCTCATAGCTTAAGAACAGGATGTTGTACTTGTCTCTGTTCTTGTACCAGCCCTTAACATGGTCAAACCAGGAACCACCAATCACTAGGAAGAGCAGTAATAAAGATTATGTATATAGGATTTGAACTGGCGACCTTCTGATGATGAACACAATATCCTAACCCTCAGGGCCCTACAGAACAATGGACACATGTCTGATGCTCGTCCATAATGTCAGAACCAGACCAGGAAGAACCATAGCCAGGAACATCAAGAGCATCATCACAAGGCCCCGAGCAGCACTCACTCCATCCACGGAGAAATCTGTTCATCATTTGGTCCATGTCTTTCTGTTGTTCCAGCTTGATCATTATCTTGGAGAAGTGGAAGTAGGAAGCCATGATGTCTTTGGGATTCCTGGTAACATAAATGACCTGAGAGAAATGGATACGGTTGGCATATGCAATGTCATGCAGCAGGTTACACAGTGTCATACAGCATTGTATAGAAATGTGAAAGACAATTGTTAATCTCTTTTGTGCTTTAGTTTTGCATGGGCTCATTCATTTGTGTGGAGGGGGGTGATGATAAATTTTCCAGTGTTATATGAAGCATGACCACATTTCACTCATCAGCACTGTGGGACATACAGCCTAAAGTTTACAGCCCTGTGTAACATCATATTTATTTGCTTTACAAAGTCCTGTACTCAGAGGCTTAGCTAGAATTCCTGGACCCCTTACAAAATGCCACATTGACCCTCAATTTACTGACTGGGCCCCAAAGGTATATTTTCGGACCCCTGTTATAGGGCTGGGCCCCCCCGGAATCTGCCTGGGCATCCATGTCCCCTCCAACACTCCCGCCTTTATCTGAATTATCAGCTGGATATAGCGGGAAATGTTACACCGGTTATTGGGCCTGGAGTTTACCATCCATTAACTGATGAGATGTTTTTTTCCCTCTATGTCCAGTATTAGCACATCTGGAAATCTCACCTTGACCTTTTTGTTACACAAGCCTCTAGGAACCACTTGCTCCTGGAGGTGGGAACAGAAGAGTCTAGGGGACGGGCGGCTGTTGTAATCCATACTCTTTTGTACGAATTCCAGCCAAGGCATGCGGAAGTACGTGAACTTGTCCACATCGTCCGGAAAGGTGTCGTTAAAGAGCAGGGTAATTATGCGCTGGGTCCACACAGTACCTGCAGGTGATGGTGATATGAAGGGGTCAGATGGTGGGGGAGCGGGAGAGAGGGGTGACAGGCTGAGACAAATACTGGGAGACCAGCACAGATGTCCATTCCAGGCCCACACTGGTTTCGCCATCACTTCTAAAAATGTCAGTTCGACACTGTCACTTGCTGTGTATGTAGTCATCCAACGGTAGAAACACTTTATTCAAAATAATTAAATGGTGGTGGGGAGGTGAGGGCGGCATGGTCAGCGCAACCCGTTTCAGGACCCTAAGCAGTATTTGAGTAACCTAATTGTCATTTTCCTTCCCATTCTGACAGGCTAGTCAGATGGGGGGGGCCCTGGTGGCCACTGGGCCCTAAACAGCTGCTTAGTTTGCTTGTGCCTTGAGTGGGTCCTGGTTGAAGTTTAAAGCTTTGGAGAAGCTTTAAAAGGAAATGTTTAACTTCTTGAGATTCAGAAACTTGTAAATGCCTGAAGGTTAAGGGCATGGAAATGCTCACATTGGAAAGTACCGGATGCATGTTTAATAGTTAAGCTAGCCTGATTATTAGCAATGAGGCAGAATCAAACAGCGTGTCAGAAATGTGTCATATTCATCTGAGGATCATATCATACTTCGAAAGTGAGTCATAGAAAGGGACGAACATGGAAAGTGAGAGAGTCAGGAAGATGTACAGGAGGCAGGAATTCATCAGGTCACATGGTCCACACCACGTGCAGATTCCTCCAGCGGTATTGGCAGTTTTGGGGGATTTTGAAGAATACTGTTAAGGTTTTGGCTACTGGGCCCCAATCAAATAGCACATGCCTGGTGACCGGTCTGTCCCTGTGTCTGCCCCCCGCAGAACAAAGTCCAGAGGTTACAGCTAAGTAAATACTGTCACTTTGAATTAGCACAAAAGTCACAATCATGTATTTTAAGTTTAGCGATTGATACACTGTCAGAAAAAAAGTACTAATTTTTACGTTTGAGGGTTACTTGTCACAGGGACTGTACCCTCAAGGGTCTGCCAATTGTACACTAGCTGTAGGCAAGTGTATTTAAGGTACAGAAGTGGACGCAGGAACATTTTTGTGCCATTGGGGGTATATTAATGTTTATACCTTGGGGAACAAAATTACTGACACTGTATCGACACATAAAGTCAGTGATATTTTCACTAATGTTTGCACAGAAGTAGAGTTACAAATTTTAATGGAATACAAGCTGAAATGATCAGCTCTTAACTCATAAAGTGCAAATATCTTACGGTCACGAATCCAGGCGGGTTTTGCATGCAGGCGAGTGCAGTGCAGGTCAGAACAGAAGTGCGGACGACCCACTAGTAGCTCACGGGACAGAAGGGGTTTATTAAACAAAACAAAACACACCGGGACCACTACAAAAATAAAGGACCATGAGGGGTCAAAACTAAAAGGGTATAAAATATCTAACAAAACCAAATGATCTGCAAAGGGACAAACAACGACTAAGTACAAAATGGAGGCGGCAGGACTTGCATCAAACAGCAAAACCACGACAAACAAAGAACCCACAAACTCAACTCAGGCAAGAACTTGGGCACAAAGAAACCAAATACAAATCACAAGACACAGGAACTAGAAAAACTCATACAATGAAACACTAGGGAACAAAGTACAAAAACAGAGGAGGTGGGATTCAAACACACGAGGAAAGAGGTTTGTAAGGAGCCACATGCTCAACACATTAAGCCATGTGGCTGACAGTAACCAGGGGAAACACAAAGACCGACAGGATGGGCAGCGATGTCTGCTGGCCAAACAGGGAAGGGCCACCAAAGACTGAGACAACGAGCTGACCATGACACTTACCAGATTTCGGGAAGGTGACAAGGAAGACATCGCTGTCTCTGATCTCAAAGTGCTCTAAGCTGTCTATGAACTCCGGAGTAATGGTATAATCCTCGCCTATGGGGAAGGTCATTCCTTTATACTCGAACAGATAGTCATTGAGCGCCTTGTACTCCTGCTGAGCCATTAATGGAAAGTACTGTGGGAAAAGATAGATGTGCAAAATGAAGATGCTACTACTGCAAGTCTCACTCCTGAACTGCACAAATGAAAAAAGTCAAACGTGCCTTAAGCTCCCAGCTGTCTGCTGATGGCTGGACTCTATAAATGACCCGAGAGAGCCTGGCACTGCAGTGATTGCAGGGCACTAAATATCCTAATCTAAATAGACCACAGTTCACGTGATAAATTGTTTAAATAACTGCTATCAGCAAACTGCATTACAAAGTCTGAAAAATGTTCGTGACAGATTTATTACTCTATTTAGTGTGCATACACACACACACAGGCCAACCTGTACTCATATCTTTATGGGAACCATCCATTCATTTCTATGATCCTTAATACCAACTATGACGACCTCCCCTACTGGAAAAAAATGCAGTGTTGTTGCCAATAACACAAAAAAATCGGATGAGATTGAAGTTCCGATTTTGATTTGTCAGGTCATTTTTTTTTTTTAAAGAGCAGTCATGTGAGAACAAACTGCATGTGTTTTGGTCCATCTGGAAGGTGTTCTGTGTTTTTTTGCAGAGTCTGGATGGTGACTCTTTTGTGGAACTGATGGACATTAAAAGTATATAGACATATATCTTATAGCTGTAAAAAAAAATTTCTCCCCTTCTATATTGTTTTGTTTTGTCCTTTATTATTTGGTTATATTGGAAAACTTGAATGTGATATCAATCTGTATGGCATTATTTGAAAATAAAAATTGTTGTTGAAAAAAAAAAAAGAGCAGTCATGTATTTTTGCTAGTTCATAAGGCACGTCTTCTAGTGAATAAAAGGTGTATTTTGCAACAGTAATTTTTTTATAATTATTTTTGTCATGCCTGCCACATGAGTCTCCTGTGTGCCAGTGATTCTGCACCCGGTCCATGTGCCCCACTGTAACGGTCCACATATTTGCTGTATCCCAGTACACAGCACACTTGTACCGGGGATTCATTGGTGCTGACTGGTTGGTTCATGCGTGCTAGGATCTGGGACCGAGCAAAAATACGAACCTGCCTGGTGAGCCCTGAGCTAGAGGTCTGCAACCGGGCGGGACACCCACGGGACTCGGCGCAGAAGCATGCGGCGGGGGTCTACATTTGACAGTTTCTTGCGGGAGTGGGTGGGAGCAGAGAGATGTGTTCGCGGGAGCGGGACAAAGACATTGTTCTCTCCTTTTCCCTTACCTTTCTGTCAGTCCTCAACCCTAGACTGGGGATCGTAACAGTTGTGATCGACAAGACCAGTTTATGCCAGCAAAACGGCTTCATTAACCTTTAAAAGAATAAAAACACATTACATGTGTTTATTAATGTACTGGTTTAAAGAAATAATACAATTTTTGCAGCGTGATTTGAACGGTGCTCCGGACTCGTCGATATTTTCTAGCTAGAGATGAAAGAGGGTCTGGCAGTTTTACACTTTAACGTGTTTTTTTAAACAAATTTCCTATTTTATATCAGTAAAAACGTAGTCATCAAGTTTTAGGTTGAATTCAGGCGTCCTACATGTTTAGACATGATACGACGAGGCTGGAAGTTGGCTCCTTATTTGGATTATCTGGTCCACCTTAAATGCTTCTCAGCCCAATGCAATGACGCGATTGTACCTGTAGGGGTATGGAAGGCCAACGGGGCCAAAACGTCTTAAAACTTTATGCCTAAAGATGTCAAATATTAACAGCCAGAGACGTCAGATTTGCATGCCTTTCAAATGCAAAAAATCAATGTTGATTTTTCACACCTTCAGACATCAAAAACAGGCGGCATTTTGCAACGCGTGCTGACGCTGACAAAGCGACCCTTTCAAAATAAAAGCACCACCAACTTCCACACTGAACATTAAAAACATGGATAAACTTGCTTTTTTTTGCATACAAACTATCTGCTGTCACACACCTGCCTCAAGTACTTTTGTCCATTAGACTAGGCAGGGGCAGGAACTTGGCAACAAGGAGTAGATTGCGATGAACGACCTTCTCCACACCCTCTCTATTCCTGATCATATAAATATGCAGGGTGGGATTCAAGTCCACTACTGTATACAGTGTCGGCTCCCATTTATCTGCCAATTTACGCTTGCCTCTTGTGCCCCTTATTTGCTACCAGTACCACATCACCAACCAACAGAGCAGAGCCTCGGGCTCTCTTGTTGTATTGGTCAGCTTGATGCTTCTGCTCGACATTCGAGTGTTCCTGAGCCATAAGCATCGCCGAGCGGAGGTCTCCCATTAGGAATTTCACGTAAGCATCATAATCGCACACCGAAGGGTCACTGGGCACATTCATAAAGACAAGGTCAACTGGCAGTCGGGGCACATGGCCAAATATTAAATAAAATGGAGTGAATCCTGTGGTTTCATGCGTGGTGCAGTTGTACACGAAGGTCATGGTCTGCATCATCTGTGGCCACCTGTGTTTGCCTCCGGGGGCAGAGATCTCAGCATGTTGCCAAGGGTACGGTTGAACCTCTCAGCGCTACCATTTCCCATAGGGTGATAGGGAGTGGTCCGCGACTTGTCGACACCCGCCAGCCCCAAAAGTTCAGCAAGCAGCTCACTCTCAAAACAGGACCCTTGGTCAGAGTGCTGTCGCTGTGGGAAGCCATAAACACAAAAAAAAGCTATCCCACAGCTTCCTTGCCACTGATTTTGCGGTCTGGTCCCGACAAGGAAAGGTGTGCGCTAGCTTCGTAAAATGGTCGGTGACCACCAACACGTCAACTGATTTCACATTATGCTCCGTTGATCAGAAATCTATACATACCAACTCTAGAGGGATTTGATGCTCTCTAACGGGGCTCTTGCAGAGGGTTCATGGGTCTTGCTGACAACACACCTGTTGCAAGTCCGCACATAGTGACGAATGGTTTTCTCCAAATCACTCAAAAAGAACCTCTGCCGACCCAGAGCGAGAGTTCAGGGCAGCCCCTGGTGACCAGCATTGTCATGAATGTTGGGTTCAGCTTAGGTGTTGAACCCATGTTGGGTGACCAGTCTCTGGATAAAAAGCAAGACGCCACACCGGTGTACTCTCTCTCACTGCAGGGAAGTCCGGTAATGAGAGAAGCCACACGGTGTTGAGGCACAGTCATTAGCATCATGCATACCCAGCACAGAGGAAACCTCCTCTCCAGTCATGGATCCTGAAGACGCACCTACAGCGCACAATGATTGCGTCAACTGGAAAGCATCCTGAACCTGGTCAACTTGCAAGTCACTTGACTGATCGAGTAACCTAGTGTATGGCTCAGACAGCAGACGCTGGGACAAAGGTTTCACAAATGGATCCCTGCTGAGGGCATCTGCCAGCCTACCAGGGATGTGCTTGATGTCGAAGGAATATGGCACCAATTTAGGGACCCAGCGCTGCTCACAGGCATCCAGTTTGGGTTTGGTTAGGATGTATGACAAGGGATTGTTGTCAGTCCAAACCGTAAAACTGTGACCTTTGAGCCAGTGGCTAAATTTATCGCACATTGTAATGCTAGAAATTCCAGGCGGCAAGCAGGGTAATTAGCTCTGAGTAACTGGCTCTCTCTTCCCCTTCAGCCACCTGAGATAACACTGTGCCCAGACCATCCAGTGAAGCATCAGTCGACAAATGAATGGCAGATCAAAGTCTGGGTGCGCCAGTATAACGCTCTCCAGCAGAGCCTGCTTCAAATCAGCAAAAGCCTTTGCACAGGCCAGCGTCCAGTCCTGGGGGGTCAGCCCACGAAATGTCCCAGGTTTCCTATGCCATCTGGCCCCTCTACATATCCGCATCTGAACAGCAGTCAGCCCAAACAGGGGCTTCGCTAAGGACAAACAGCCAGGAATGAAATGTTGGTAGAACATAACCATTCCTAAGAAGGATCGTACCCTCCTCTGGGAAGGGGTACAGCCATCCTCCTCCATCAAGTCCCTATCCTTGAAGTCCATATTCACTTTCTCTGGGTCAACAGAAACACCATCAGCACTCACTACATGCCCCAAAAACCTGACAGATCTCCTAAGGAAGTAGCACTTCTTTTAGGAAAGTTTTAAGTTGTTTGCCCGTAAGCGTGAAAACACCACTTCCAAGCGTTTCAAAGTTTCACTCTCTGACGGCGCAAACACAAGAAGATCATCCAAATAGCAGAGCAGACTGGAGAAGCTGAGGTCTCCAAAAATGCTAAGCATCATGCGCATGAATGACGCTGGGCTGTTGCAGAGGCCTTGAGGCAAATGGTTGTATTCATACAGCCCTAGGGGCGTCGTGAAGGTTGTGTAATGCCTGTCAGCTTCATGCAAAGGGATATTATAGAACCCTGATGTGAGGTCCCTCGTGCTGAAAAAGACATTACCGCCAAGGACTGCAAGGCAATCAGCTTGGTGAGGCAATGGGTGGGCATCTTTCACCGTCTTCGCATTCAGCATGCGAAAGTCAGTGCATATGCGCAGTCCCCCATCCCTCTTCCAAGCCACCACCAAGGGTAAGGCAAACTCACTTACAGACTTGGTGATAATGTCCCTCATCTCGATCTCCGTCAAGACTTCTCGCAACTGCTGGTAATGGGCAGGGGGAACTCGACTGTAAGGCAGTCTGAACGGCTTGTCAGACAGCCGAATACGATGCACAAAACCTCGGGCCTCTCCACAGTCCAATTTCCCCCTGGAAAAGACATCCTGGTATGAGAGAACGAGGTCAGCTAGTTTCTGTTTCCAATCTAATGATACTTCACACCCGTCAATATCAATGTCATTCAAACCAGAGTCACGCAGCCTCAGTTCTGAATCAGACACGTTGGGTGGGCTGGGGCCAGCACCATCAGGGACAAGTACATTTTCACACAGGTCTTGTGTCAAGTACAAATCCTCCAGCTCCAGACAGGGAAACACATCCGCCAACTTAGCATTACGTCGCAAAGTGATAGGGGCCTGAGAAGCATTAAGGAACCACTTGATCAGGCACAGGTTGGAGGTGCATAGGCAGACCAGCTGCCAACAGACTATAGACACTGCCTCTTCACTAAGAGTGCATGACATGCCGCCAGTATCAAGTATGCCCCTGAGCACGTGTCTGCCGTGCTCCTTCAAGTCTCTGTGATCCCACAAAGATAACCGACTTCTCGAGGGAGTGAGCTGGAACACGATTCATAAATGGACTTCAGGTCAATGGGTTCAGTGAGGGAGTTCACCTCTTCATCCATGCCACCCCTCCTCTGACATGAGCTGGTTAGTTTAAAGCAGCCCCCGGGGATGACAATGACCCAGCCACGTGAGGTAAGGAAGAGGAGCGCAGACACCGGTTCTTGAAATGGTCAGGACTGAAACATTGACGGCACAACCGTTCTCGTCTACAGTGAGCATAGGTAGAACGATCTTGTGCCTGACAAACCTTGCAGGGCTCATTGAGTTCCGTGAACGCCAGGACTGCCGGGTGCTCGACACAGTGGATACTGGTAAGGCAGCTGGACACCTGGCTAAAACTCTGTCAAGCATAGTGGCTAACTGACTCAACCCTAAATCAGGCGGGTAGATGCCAGACGGTATAGTTGGGTTTGCAGCTGGAGGTGGAGACATTGCAGCAGCCTGGTCAACTTCATTTGGAAAGGAACCCTTAACACTAGCACAAAAACTGGCTGGGAAATGCTAGATTCAGGGGCAGGCTGCTGGGCAAGCCTACAGTTACAACATGGTGAAGGTGACACATCCACACACTGTCCCTGAGCTGACACACACTGGGGGCGACGGGTTGCCCCAACAGGAAACCTCATGCTACTCATGTGGTTGTCCAACTGATCCTGCACCTCAGCAGCAGACCACCTCTCTGCAGGTTATAAACTTAAAGGAAACAGCGAGGTCGGGGTCTGGGCAATGTGCTATGAGCATCATCACCGCCTCAACACTAGGATCATCAACACACTTCCCCCTCCTTCGCAGACATTCGTCAACAGCATCAATGGATTTATTAAGCCTTATCCAGTAGTCCAGAGCAGACTCACCAGCTTTCGGAAGGGTACCATAAAAATCCTTCATAGGAATGATGGAGTGGGCAAAGTCACTAAACTGGCATCTCAGGATGTCAATGACTGCAGAGGGCAGTTGGGCAGGCGCTAACCCAACCTGGCTGCGAAGTGACACCCTAACAACATCTCTCGCCCTCTCAGCCAACCTGCTCATCAGGAATTCATACATCTCACTTTGGGAAGTGTACGACATCTTGGCAGCATATCTCTCCATCATGTCTGTCCACTCATGTATGGAGAACTTGTCAGAACCGTCCCCTTTAAAAAACGGAGGTGGCTCTGAGCTCGGCTGCACTACCACCTTCAGCTGGGAAGGTCCAGAACCATTAGCAGACTGGTCAGACGAGTGAGTAAGAGACCGACTACCACTGGGCTGGTGCTTGGTGGACAAGTTAGCTGCAATATTATCCCCAAACTGTTTTGCCAAGTCAGTGATGATACCAACTGGATAGGGTTGGACTGCGAAACAGGAGTGGAAGTATTAGGTCCCATAGTAGAACCCGAGTAATGCCGTTATAAGTCTGGATAGCGCTACTCCATCCCTCCCATCACTAGACACAGATAAGCCCCGCCCCCTATTATGAAATAGATATGTGCCTAAGGAATCAAAGAGGGTGCAGAGAGGAAAGAAGAAAAACGACACCGTCAGGTTATGCTTCTACACAGTTAGAACATAAAAGTACCCGGCTGCTGTAGGGGGAAAAGAAAAAAAAACTTGATAATCTCAGAGAGTAAAGTTATATTACGGTGACATTAACCGTATAGTTAAGAAAAAAAAAACAGCTTCCGAAATCGGGCACAGAGCATTACCAACAGCATATATTAGGCAAGTACTCGAGGCTAAATCGCGGTTCGCTAAATAAACAGCAGCTCAATGTAAAAATAAATAACAGTAAATTAAATTCCAACCGGCCGTTAAGGCGTACAGCTTGCTAAGCATTGGGGAAAAACACTTACTGACATGAATTCCAAACGAATAAACGCAGTAATTTAATTTATATAAGCACGGTATTTTGAAAATTGTTCGAAATAGGTGGTGGTGCAGTGGTTACCCTCTGGGACGCGGGTTCAAGTCTCCGACTGGGTCACATGTGTGCGGAGTTACTAAATTGCCGGTAGCAGTGCATGTGTGAGTGACTGGTGTGTGCGTGTGCCCTGCAATGGGCTGGTCCCCCATCCTGGGTTGTTCCCTGCCTCGTGCCCATTGCTTCCGGGATAGGCTCCGGACCCCCCTCGACCCAGTAGGATAAGCGGTTCGGAAAATGGATGGATGTTTCGAAATACCAGCCTATACTGTACCTTGAAATTATTAATAACACTTAAGTAAATAGCGACGCTGTCCGTTTTATTGCCTGATGTTCATGAAATACGATACAAATCTCAATTACATGGGTCTCTGCCTGAAACATAAAGAAAAAAACTGGATCTAATGATTATATCCGCTTGTACAATTTCATCCTGTCAGATGTGATGAAAATACGCGGTTTCCACTGTTATTTAGATATTTACAGTTCTGATTCGAATAAATATGAGTAAAGTCATTTTATTTATAATTTTAAAACCTTCTCCTGTCTGCTATGTTGGTTGAATGCATAATCTATAAGACTTAAACAGCTATGATAAATATCCATGATGGAATGGAAACGGTCACCTGACTAGCGCGTGACGTGTGGGTAACGGCCGGCGCCAGTCAGTAAAAAAACATGGAGTCAGAGAAAACGGCGTTGCAACGCGGAGTCGGAGTTTATCATCCCTGCATGACTTTTACGGATGTGTTAGGCAAACCCGCAACTTTCAAAAAGTTTGTAAGAGTGGAGTGCACTCGGGGACGATTGGGATGTGTAACAGGTTGTTATTTTACTTTTAGTTTATAATTATACAAGATTCTGTTTTCCTTTTTCTGTTAAACCTGATGAGTACAATATCCCTTAAATCTTCCCATGATGCTCTTGTCATGCATCGCGCCTCCCTCTGTGTTTTCCCCTTTATAAGGGTCCCGACCTCATTTTCTTCTGTTTGGTGTACTCCACACGCGGGAGGAGGTGAGGTTTTAGTGGCGGAGTCCCCCGTATTAATAAATCAGTTATAATTGATTTATTCATCATAAGTACGGGATAGAAAACATGTCTATACATAAGTATATACGTTGTTTTACTTAGTGCAGACAGGTATGTTTTCATTTGTATTAGATTAACATTATTTTCTGTATCATTTCCCATTTATGTTTAGTTTGAATAATGTGCGCGTGTTTCTTCTGGCGCGCCGGCGGGCCCATTGGTGTACTGCACAAGCGAGAAGAGAGAGCTAGAGGGCCAGAGCACATGAAGTTTACCCCTTTTCTTATTGTTTCCAACAGAGGTTCAATAAACTTCGGGAACGACAGCGGCGTCTATTATATCCCTTCCTTCTGCACCCCACACACACCTGATAACACCCTAAAACACAACGCGGAGTATAGTCAGTGACTGACCGGTTATATCTGGTGCCGTGACTCGGATCGTGCGTGAGAGCCAGTTCGAGGAAGGCGGACGGAAAGCGACGCTGGAAGAGCTAGCTGGTAGGGACTGATCAGGGCACATCTTCAGCGTTTATTCGTTTGGAATTCATGTCAGTAAGTTTTTTTCCCCCCAATGCTTAGCAAGCTGTACGCCTAAACGGCCGGTTGGAATTTAATTTACTGTTGTTTATTTTTACCTTGAGCTGCTGTTTATTTAGCGAAACGCGATTTAGCCTCGAGTACTTGCCTAATATATGCTGTTGGTAATGCTCTGTGCCCGCTTTCGGAAGCTGTTTTTTGATTTCTGAACTATACGGTTAATGTCACCGTAATATAACTTTACTCTCTGAGATTATCAAGTTTTTTTTTCTTTTCTCCCTACAGCAGTCGGGTACTTTTATGTTCTAACTGTGTAGAAGCATAACCTGACGGTGTCATTTTTCTTCTTCTTTCCTCTCTGCACCCTCTTTGATTCCTTAGGCACATATCTATTTCATAATAGGGGGCGGGGCTTATCTGTGTCTAGTGATGGGAGGGATGGAGTAGCGCTATCTAGACTTATAACGGCATTACACGGGTTATACTATGGGACCTAATACTTCCTCTCCTGTTTCGCAGTCCAACCCTATCCAGTTGGTATCATCACTGACTTGGCAAAACAGTTTGGGGATAATATTGCAGCTAACTTGTCCACCATGCACCAGCCCAGTGGTAGCTGGTCTTTTACTCACTCGTCTGACTAGTCTGCTAATGGTTCTGGACCTTCCCAGCTGAAGGTGGTAGTGCAGCCGAGCTCAGAGCCACCTCCGTTTTTTAAAGGGGACGGTTCTGACAAGTTCTCCATACATGAGTGGACAGACATGATGGAGAGATATGCTGCCAAGATGTCGTACACTTCCCAAAGTGAGATGTATGAATTCCTGATGAGCAGGTTGGCTGAGAGGGCGAGAGATGTTGTTAGGGTGTCACTTCGCAGCCAGGTTGGGTTAGCGCCTGCCCAACTGCCCTCTGCAGTCATTGACATCCTGAGATGCCAGTTTAGTGACTTTGCCCACTCCAACATTCCTATGAAGGATTTTTATGGTACCCTTCCGAAAGCTGGTGAGTCTGCTCTGGACTACTGGATAAGGCTTAATAAATCAATTGATGCTGTTGACGAATGTCTGCGAAGGAGGGGGAAGTGTGTTGATGATCCTAGTGTTGAGGCGGTGATGATGTTCATAGCACATTGCCCAGACCCCGACCTTGCTGTTTCTTTTAAGTTTAAGCCTGCAGAGAGGTGGTCTGCTGCTGAGGTGCAGGATCAGTTGGACAACCACATGAGTAGCATGAGGTTTCCTGTTGGGGCAACCCGTCGCCCCCAGTGTGTGTCAGCTCAGGGACAGTGTGTGGATGTGTCACCTTCACCCTGTTGTAACTGTAGGCTTGCCCAGCAGCCTGCCCCTGAATCTAGCATTTCCCGGCCAGTTTTTGTGCTAGTGTTAGTGGTTCCTTTCCAAATGAAGTTGACCAGGCTGCTGCAATGTCTCCACCTACAGCTGCAAACCCAACTATACCGTCTGGCATCTACCCGCCTGATTTAGGGTTGAGTCAGTTAGCCACTATGCTTGACAGTGTTTTAGCCAGGTGTTCAGCTGCCTTACCAGTATCCACTGTGTCGAGCACCCGGCAGTCCTGGCGTTCACGGAACTCAATGAGCCCTGCAAGGTTTGTCAGGCACAAGATCGTTCTACCTATGCTCACTGTAGACGAGAACGGTTGTGCCGTCAATGTTTCAGTCCTGACCATTTCAAGAACCGGTGTCTGCGCTCCTCTTCCTTACCTCACGTGGCTGGGTCATTGTCATCCCCGGGGGCTGCTTTAAACTAACCAGCTCATGTCAGGGGAGGGGTGGCATGGATGAAGAGGTGAACTCCCTCACTGACCTGAAGTCCATTTATGAATCGTGTTCCAGCTCACTCCCTCGAAGTTGGTTATCTTTGTGGGATCACAGAGACTTGAAGGTGTTGGTGAACTATTTTATGCTCCAGTGGCGATCAGCGGCAGACACGTGCTCAGGTGCATGCTTGATACTGGCTGCATGTCATGCACTTTTAATGAAGAGGCAGTGTCTAGTCTGTTGGCAGCTGGTGTGCCTATGCATCTCCAACCTGTGCCTGATCAAGTGGTTCTCGTGGGATGCGGTGGCTTAATGACAAAACCTTAAGGCATTTACGAACCTGACATTGAAATTTATGTTTTGCAGTTTTCAGTACCAATACTTGTTGTTTCTGGCCAGAAGAATGATCTTATTATTGGCAGTAACGTTCTTAGACCTGTCAGTCAATGAAATCTTCTGAAAAATAGTGAAAGCTCATTTCTTCTGATTCCTGTGATGCTGAGTGTGAGCAGTTTCTCCAGCTCCTCAGTTGTATTTCCCGTTGGTCTGGCCCAGCTCTGCCCAGCAAAGTGGGTACTGTTAAGCTGGCCCAAGCGGTCACACTGCTCCCACAGTGTGAGCACATTGTATGGGGGAAGTTGCCACCAGATGCTCCGCTCTCACCCGGGAGCACTGTTATTGTAGAGCCGATCTCCTCTCGCTCCACGCCCAAGAACATTCTAGTGGGGCGGGTTGTTACACCGATGTGGGGGGATCGATGGGTTCCTATGAAAATCTTTAATGCTTCTCAGGCCCCTATCACTTTGCAATGTAATGCTAAGTTGGCAGATGTGTTTCCCTGTCTGGCGCTGGAGGATTTGTGCTTGACACAAGGCCTGTGTGAAAATGTACTTGTCCCTGATGGTGCTGGCCCCAGCCCACCCAACGTGTCTGATTCAGAACTGAGGCTGCGTGACTCTGGTTTGAATGACATTGATATTGACGGGTGTGAAGTATCATTAGATTGGAAACAGAAACTAGCTGACCTCGTTCTCTCATACCAGGATGTCTTTTCCAGGGGGAAATTGGACTGTGGAGAGGCCCGAGGTTTTGTGCATCGTATTCGGCTGTCTGACAAGCCGTTCAGACTGCCTTACAGTCGAGTGCCCCCTGCCCATTACCAGCAGTTGCGGGAAGTCTTGACGGAGATCGAGATGAGGGACATTATCACCAAGTCTGTGAGTGAGTTTGCCTTACCCTTGGTGGTGGCTTGGAAGAGGGATGGGGGACTGCGCATATGCACTGACTTTCGCATGCTGAATGCAAAGACGGTGAAAGATGCCCACCCATTGCCTCACCAAGCTGATTGCCTTGCAGCCCTTGGCGGTAATGGAGTTTTCAGCACGATGGACCTCACATCAGGGTTCTATAATATCCCTTTGCATGAAGCTGACAGGCATTACACAACCTTCACGACGCCCCTAGGGCTGTATGAATACAACCATTTGCCTCAAGGCCTCTGCAACAGCCCAGCGTCATTCATGCGCATGATGCTTAGCATTTTTGGAGACCTCAGCTTCTCCAGTCTGCTCTGCTATTTGGATGATCTTCTTGTGTTTGCGCCGTCAGAGAGCGAAGCTTTGAAACGCTTGGAAGTGGTGTTTTTACGCTTACAGGCAAACAACTTAAAACTTTCCTAAAAGAAGTGCTACTTCCTTAGGAGATCTGTCAGGTTTTTGGGGCATGTAGTGAGTGCTGATGGTGTTTCTGTTGACCCAGAGAAAGTGAATATGGACTTCAAGGATAGGGACTTGATGGAGGAGGATGGCTGTACCCCTTCCCAGAGGAGGGTACGATCCTTCTTAGGAATGGTTATGTTCTACCAACATTTCATTCCTGGCTGTTTGTCCTTAGCGAAGCCCCTGTTTGGGCTGACTGCTGTTCAGATGCGGATATGTAGAGGGGCCAGATGGCATAGGAAACCTGGGACATTTCATGGGCTGACCCCCCAGGACTGGACGCTGGCCTGTGCAAAGGCTTTTGCTGATTTGAAGCAGGCTCTGCTGGAGAGCGTTATACTGGCGCACCCAGACTTTGATCTGCCATTCATTTGTCGACTGATGCTTCACTGGATGGTCTGGGCACAGTGGTATCTCAGGTGGCTGAAGGGGAAGAGAGAGCCAGACCAATCGCATTCGCTAGTAAGTCGCTCACACGCAGCCAGGCTAATTACCCTGCTTGCCGCCTGGAATTTCTAGCAATGAAATGTGCGATAAATTTAGCCACTGGCTCAAAGGTCACAGTTTTACGGTTTGGACTGACAACAATCCCTTGTCATACATCCTAACCAAACCCAAACTGGATGCCTGTTAGCAGCGCTGGGTAGCTAAATTGGCGCCGTATTCCTTCGACATCAAGCACATCTCTGGTAGGCTGAACATTGTGGCAGATGCCCTCAGCAGGGATCCATTTGTGAAACCTTTGTCCCAGCGTCTGCTGTCTGAGCCATACACTAGGTTACTCGATCAGTTAAGTGACTTGCAAGTTGACCAGGTTCAGGATGCTTTCCGGTTGACGCGATCATTGTGCGCTGTAGGTGCGTCTTCAGGATCTATGACTGGAGAGGAGGTTTCCTCTGTGCTGGGTGTGCATGATGCTAATGACTGTGCCTCTGAACACCGTGTGGCTTCTCTCATCACCGGGCTTCCCTGCAGTGAGAGAGAGTACACCGGTGTGGTGTCTTGCTTTGTATCCAGAGACTGGTCACTCAGCAGGGGTTCAACACCTAAGCTGAACCCAACATTCATGACAATGCTGGTCACCAGGGGCTGCCCTGAACTCTCGCTCTGGGTCAGCAGAGGTTCTTTTGGAGTGATACGGAGAATACCATTCGTCACTATGTGCGGACTTGCAACAGGTGTGTTGTCAGTAAGACCCATGAACCCTCTACAAGAGCCCCGTTAGAGAGCATCAAATCCTCTGCCCCTCTGGAGTTGGTATGTATAGATTTCTGGTCAACGGAGCATAATGTGAAATCAGTTGACGTGTTGATGGTCACCGACCATTTTACGAAGCTAGCGCACACCTTTCCTTGTCGGGACCAGACCGCAAAATCAGTGGCAAGGAAGCTGTGGGATAGCTTTTTTTTGTGTGTTTATGGCTTCCCACAGCGACAGCACTCTGACCAAGGGTCCTGTTTTGAGAGTGAGCTGCTTGCTGAACTTTTGGGGCTGGCGGGTGTCGACAAGTCGCAGACCACTCCCTATCACCCTATGGGAAATGGTAGCGCTGAGAGGTTCAACCGTACCCTTGGCAACATGCTGAGATCTCTGCCCCCGGAGGCAAACACAGGTGGCCACAGATGATGCAGACCATGACCTTCGTGTACAACTGCACCACGCATGAAACCACAGGATTCACTCCATTTTATTTAATATTTGGCCATGTGCCCCGACTGCCAGTTGACCTTGTCTTTATGAATGTGCCCAGTGACCCTTCGGTGTGCGATTATGATGCTTACGTGAAATTCCTAATGGGAGACCTGCGCTCGGCGATGCTTATGGCTCAGGAACACTCGAATGTCGAGCAGAAGCATCAAGCTGACCAATACAACAAGAGAGCCCGAGGCTCTGCTCTGTTGGTTGGTGATGTGGTACTGGTAGCAAATAAGGGGCACAAGAGGCAAGCGTAAATTGGCAGATAAATGGGAGCCGACACTGTATACAGTAGTGGACTTGAATCCCACCCTGCATATTTATATGATCAGGAATAGAGAGGGTGTGGAGAAGGTCGTTCATCGCAATCTACTCCTTGTTGCCAACTTCCTGCCCCTGCCTAGTCTAATGGACAAAAGTACTTGAGGCAGGTGTGTGACAGCAGATAGTTTGTATGCAAAAAAAAGCAAGTTTATCCATGTTTTTAATGTTCAGTGTGGAAGTTGGTGGTGCTTTTATTTTGAAAGGGTCGCTTTGTCAGCGTCAGCACGCGTTGCAAAATGCCGCCTGTTTTTGATGTCTGAAGGTGTGAAAAATCAACATTGATTTTTTGCATTTGAAAGGCATGCAAATCTGACGTCTCTGGCTGTTAATATTTGACATCTTTAGGCATAAAGTTTTAAGACGTTTTGGCCCCGTTGGCCTTCCATACCCCTACAGGTACAATCGCGTCATTGCATTGGGCTGAGAAGCATTTAAGGTGGACCAGATAATCCAAATAAGGAGCCAACTTCCAGCCTCGTCGTATCATGTCTAAACATGTAGGACGCCTGAATTCAACCTAAAACTTGATGACTACGTTTTTACTGATATAAAATAGGAAATTTGTTTAAAATAACACGTTAAAGTGTAAAACTGCCAGACCCTCTTTCATCTCTAGCTAGAAAATATCGACGAGTCCGGAGCACCGTTCAAATCACGCTGCAAAAATTGTATTATTCCTTAAAACGCATTTAAACCAGTACATTAATAAACACATGTAATGTGTTTTTATTCTTTTAAAGGTTAATGAAGCCGTTTTGCTGGCATAAACTGGTCTTGTCGATCACAACTGTTACGATCCCCAGTCTAGGGTTGAGGACTGACAGAAAGGTAAGGGAAAAGGAGAGAACAATGTCTTTGTCCGGCTCCCGCGAACACATCTCTCTGCTCCCACCCACTCCCGCAAGAAACTGTCAAATGTAGACCCCCGCCGCATGCTTCTGCGCCGAGTCCCGTGGGTGTCCCGCCCGGTTGCAGACCTCTAGCTCAGGGCTCACCAGGCAGGTTCGTATTTTTGCTCGGTCCCAGATCCTAGCACGCATGAACCAACCAGTCAGCACCAATGAATCCCCGGTACAGGTGTGCTGTGTCCTGGGATACAGCAAATATGTGGACCGTTACAGTGGGGCACATGGACCGGGTGCAGAATCACTGGCACACAGGAGACTCATGTGGCAGGCAATGCAAAAATAATTTAAAAATTACCGTTGCAAAATACACCTTTTATTCACTGGAAGACGTCACTTATGAACTAGGAAAAATACATGACTGCTCTTTAAAAAAAAAAAAATATATATATATGACCTGACAAATCAAAACCGGTACTTCAATCAAATCTTTTTTTTTTTTTTGTGTGTGTTATTGGCAACAACACTTTTTTTTCTCCAGTAGGGGAGGTTGTCTTAGTTGCTATTAAGGATCATAGAAATGAATGGATGGTTCCCATAAAGATATGAGTACAGGTTGGCCAGTGTGTGTGTGTGCGTATGCACACTAAATAGAGTAATAAATCTGTCACGAATATTTTTCAGACTTTGTAATGCAGTTTGCTGATAGCAGTTATTTAAACAATTTATCACGTGAACTGTGGTCTATTTAGATTAGGATATTTAGTGCCCTGCAATCACTGCAGAGTCCAGCCTTCATTAGACAGCTGGGAGCTTAAGGCACGTTTGACTTTTTTCATTTGTGCAGTTCAGGAGTGAGACTTGCAGTAGTAGCATCTTCATTTTGCACATCTGTCTTTTCCCACAGTACTTTCCATTAATGGCTCAGCAGGAGTACAAGGCGCTCAATGACTATCTGTTCGAGTATAAAGGAATGACCTTCCCCATAGGCGAGGATTACAACATTACTCCGGAGTTCATAGACAGCTTAGAGCACTTTGAGATCAGAGACAGCGACGTCTTCCTTGTCACCTTCCCGAAATCTGGTAAGTGTCATGGTCAGCTCGTTGTCTCAGTCTTTGGTGGCCCTTCCCTGTTTGGCCAGCAGACATCGCTGCCCATCCTGTCCCTCCTGTCGGTCTTTGTATTTCCCCTGGTTCCTGTCAGCCACATGGCTTAACGTGTTGAGCATGTGGCTCCTTACAAACCTCTTTCCTCGTGTGTTTGAATCCCACCTCCTCTGTTTTTATACTTTGTTCCCTAGTGTTTTATTGTATGAGTTTTTCTAGTTCCTGTGTCTTGTGATTTGTATTTGGTTTCTTTGTGCCCATGCTTGTGTTCCTACCTGCCTGTTATTCCCCTAGTGTAGAGTCTGTTTCCTTCTTTCTGTCAGTCTTAGTTTTTCCCCTCCCGGTTCCCTGAGTTTATTAAATGGTGGTGGGGAGGTGGGGGGACATGGCCAAAGCAACTCTTTTTAGTATCACCTGTTGCCTGTTCTTCTGCCTGCCCTTGTGTGTTTCCCTGATTGCTCGTTGTCCTGCACCTTCCCCTATTGCTTAATTTTCTCACTTCTGTCTTGTTACCCAGTTCAGTTTTCCTGCTTAAGTTCTTGCCTGAGTTGAGTTCTCCAGTGGTTCTTTGTTTGTCATGTTTTTGCTGTTTGATGCAAGTCCTGCCGCCTCCATTTTGTACTAAGTCGTTGTTTGTCCCTTTGCAGATCATTTGGTTTTGTTAGATATTTTATACCCTTTTAGTTTTGACCCCTCATGGTCCTTTATTTTTGTAGTGGTCCCGGTGTGTGTTGTTTTGCTTAATAAACCCCTTCTGTCCCGTGAGCTGCTAGTGGGTCGTCCGCAGTTCTGTTCTGACCTGCACTGCACTATGTCTCGCCTGCATGCAAAACCCACCTGGATTCGTGACCGTAAGATATTTGCACTTTATGAGTTAAGAGCTGATCATTTCAGCTTGTATTCCACTAAAATTTGTAACTCTACTTCTGTGCAAACATTAGTGAAAATATCACTGACTTTGTGTCGATACAGTGTCAGTAATTTTGTTCCCCAAGGTATAAACATTAATATACCCCCAATGGTACAAAAATGTTCCTGCGTCCACTTCTGTGCCTTAAGTACACTTACCTACAGCTAGTGTACAATTGGCAGACCCTTGAGGGTACAGTCCCTGTGACAAGTAACCCTCAAACGTAAAAATTAGTACTTTTTTTCTGACAGTGTATCAATCGCTAAACTTAAAATACATGATTGTGACTTTTGTGCTAATTCAAAGTGACAGTATTTACTTAGCTGTGACCTCTGGACTTTGTTCTGCGAGGGGCAGACACAGGGACAGACCGGTCACCAGGCATGTGCTATTTGATTGGGGCCCAGTAGCCAAAACCTTAACAGTATTCTTCAAAATCCCCCACAACTGCCAATACTGCTGGAGGAATCTGCACGTGGTGTGGACCATGTGACCTGATGAATTCCTGCCTCCTGTACATCTTCCTGACTCTCTCACTTTCCATGTTCGTCGCTTTCAGTGACTCACTGTCCAAGTATGATATGATCCTCAGATGAATATGACACATTTCTGACACGCTGTTTGATTCTCCCTCATTGCTAATAATCGGGCTAGCTTAATTATTAAACATGCATCCGATACTTTCCAATGTGAGCATTTCCATGCCCTTAACCTTCAGGCATTTACAAGTTTCTGAATCTCAAGAAGTTAAACATTTCCTTTTAAAGCTTCTCCAAAGCTTTAAACTTCAACCAGGACCCACTCAAGGCACAAGCAAACTAAGCAGCTGTTTAGGGCCCAGTGGCCACCAGGGGGCCCCCCCATCTGACTAGCCTGTCAGAATGGGAAGGAAAATGACAATTAGGTTACTCAAATACTGCTTAGGGTCCTGAAACGGGTTGCGCTGACCATGCCGCCCTCACCTCCCCACCACCATTTAATTATTTTGAATGAAGTGTTTCTACCATTGGAGACGGTAGAAACACTACAGCAAGTGGCAGTGTCGAACTGACATTTTTAGAAGTGATGGCGAAACCAGTGTGGGCCTGGAATGGACATCTGTGCTGGTCTCCCAGTATTTATCTCAGCCTGTCACCCCTCTCTCCCGCTCCCCCACCATCTGACCCCTTCATATCGCCATCACCTGCAGGTACTGTGTGGACCCAGCGCATAATTACCCTGCTCTTTAACGACACCTTTCCGGACGATGTGGACAAGTTCACGTACTTCCGCATGCCTTGGCTGGAATTCGTAGAAAAGAGTATAGATTACCACAACCGCCCGTCCCCTAGACTCTTCTGTTCCCACCTCCAGGAGCAAGTGGTTCCTAGAGGCTTGCATAAAAAAAAGGCCAAGGTGAGATTTCCAGATGTGCTAAAACTGGATATAGAGGGAAAGCATCTCATCAGTTAATGGATGGTAAACTCCAGGCCCAAAAACCGGTGTAACATTTGCCGCTATATCCAGCTGATAATTCAGATACAGGCGGGAGTGTTGGAGGGGACATGGATGCCCAGGCAGATTCCGGGGGGCCCAGCCCTATAACAGGGGTCCCAAAATATACCTTTGGGGCCCAGTCAGTAAATTGAGGGTCAATGTGGCATTTTGTAAGGGGTCCAGGAATTCTAGCTAAGCCTCTGAGTACAGGACTTTGTAAAGCAAATAAATGTGATGTTACACAGGGCTGTAAACTTTAGGCTGTATATCCCACAGTGCTGATGAGTAAAATGTGGTCATGCTTCATATAACACTGGAAAATTTATCATCACCCCCCCCCCTCCACACAAATGAATGAGCCCATGCAAAACTAAAGCACAAAAGAGATTAACAATTGTCTTTCACATTTCTATACAATGCTGTATGACACTGTGTAACCTGCTGCATGACACTGCATATGCCAACCGTATCCATTTCTCTCAGGTCATTTATGTTACCAGGAATCCCAAAGACATCATGGCTTCCTACTTCCACTTCTCCAAGATAATGATCAAGCTGGAACAACAGAAAGACATGGACCAAATGATGGACAGATTTCTTAGTGGATGGAGTGAGTGCTGCTCGGGGCCTTGTGATGATGCTCTTCATGTTCCTGGCTACGGTTCTTCCTGGTCTGATTCTGACATTATGGACGAGCATCAGACATGTGTCCATTGTTCTGTAGGGCCCTGAGGGTTAGGATATTGTGTTCATCAGAAGGTCGCCAGTTCAAATCCTATATACATAATCTTTATTACTGCTCTTCCTAGTGATTGGTGGTTCCTGGTTTGACCATGTTAAGGGCTGGTACAAGAACAGAGACAAGTACAACATCCTGTTCTTAAGCTATGAGGAGATGATCAAGGTGAGGAAAGGGGGCATGGTGCTCTGTTAAAGGATTTTTTAAAATGTATGTGTATGTGTCCGTTTTTTAAATACTACGTTTGTTGTATGCGGTTGAGGTAACGGCAGAGAAACAGGCTACTAGCCCCAGGTGGACTATTTTTGTTTGCATGTCAGCACACTTGTATGTCTCCTACAGGACCTAAGGTCCAACGTTGTGAAGATCAGCGAGTTCTTGGGGAAGAACTTGTCCGATGCCTCCATCGACAGGGTGGTGGAAATATCCACCTTTAAGAACATGAAGGATGACATCAAAGCCAACTACGAATCACTACCTAATTTTGTCATGGACAAAGACAAGGGGAAGTTTATCCGCAAAGGTGAGGAAACAGCTGTGTATTTTGATAAATCTGTTGTTAAATGACTCATCTATGGTGATGCACCTTTCCTAACGGTAAAGTGTTTATGTAATCTTAGGAAATTATAACTCTCTGGAAATATTAGCCATAACCACAGAACCCGATACAGGGTTATCAGGTCTCCAAAGGTCTGATTTTCCTTTCTGCTTATTTGTTTCTTTGTTGTTTAATACATTTAATTGAATTATTTTCCTTGTCCTGTGAAGTCAGTGAAAAATGTGGCTTCCAGTTAAAGGTGACAGAACTTTTTTTTAATGTCAGCAGAGATGTATTTATTTAGGTGACATTTCTATCCCAATGAATTTACAGTTTTCATACATTATAGAAATGTTTTACTGGAGCAATTAAGCTTTCACGCTTTGCTTTTTGCCCGCTTGGGGACTTTGACCACTAACCTTAAAGGTACGTACTGTACGTCGTCTTTGTCCGATGCTCTAACGGGCTGGTGCTATGCAGTACTGCTCCTGACGCCAAACTGCCTGTGTTTTTGTGATCTAGGTACGATTGGGGACTGGAAAAATTTACTGACAGTGGCACAGAATGAGAAGTTTGACCAAGTGTTTCAGCAGAAAATGAGTGACGTGCCATTAACCTTCATCTGGGACGTCGATGAGCTGCACGGATGACAAGCGCACGGAGACACTGTGACTTGAGTCATGAGTTGCGGTCCCACAGAAGATAAAAAGAAATGCCGATTCCTGGATATAAATGGACTATCACAGATTACACAACCTACTCCAACACAAAATGTCACCCTAACCACCCAAAATAAAATTTCAGATCAGATGTGGGGCAAGTCTCCTTCATCAGTATTATTAGCCATGTCCAGAATAACATTACATTGCTCATATTCAGAAACATCTTCCTCATCAGCTGTACCCCCCAGCAAAGGAATACATGCCAGATTCAGGGGTCGAACTATCTAAGATTTGGCAGAGCTCTTTTCAAATAAAAAAAACAAATTAATAAATGAATAAAAGTTTTCGGACCTTACTATGACATGTTCAATTCAAAGTTTGAAAGTTGTAACATCTTCTGTAACACAAAATAGTGCTTCTGATGAAATATCTACTTGGCCTCATTTTGTGGCTTAATACTAGAGTGTAAAGCAGGGTTGTCCAATCTTATCCACAAAGGGCCGGTGTGTATCCAGGTTTCTGGGGTAACCTGTAGGTCAGCTGTTCAAACCCACGTGTGAGGATGCTTCAGCCAATCAGTCATTTAGTTAGTAATGCGACCGACTATCATTCAGAATTTTGCAGTTTGGGAGCATGCTTACGTTTACATACTAACAATACATGTAAGCATTTTGACTCATGGTTAACACGATGCATATTGTGCTTTTCATTTTGGTGGCCCTGACTAATTCATTGGTGGAATTATTTGCATTTGAGACACGAGTTTAGTGTAAGTACAGGCAGCTAATCCATAGTACTTTGCGATGTGGATGAATTGTTTTGTGAAATGCTTTTATAGTTTTGAGAACATTAGGTGTGTTTCATGTGTGCAGGGGTGGCTTAATGGTTAAACACACTTGTAATTGAAAGTTTGCAGGTTCGAATCCCCACCCAGCACGACACCACTGAGATACCCTGAGCATGGTACCACTCCCAAGCGCTGCTCCCCGGGTGCTGAACTAGCTGCTCACATTCACATTGTCATATATGGGTTAAATGCAGAAGACACATTTTGTTGTTGTGCATTTCATTAAATGAAATGGGCCAAAATAATCAAGGTAAACTGTAATATATATTCCCTCAAGTTTATTTTAATAATCTACAATAGGAACAACAGATCAATGTTTGTGCAAAAAATGTGCAGCTCTTGCTGGCTCTGCACTACCCATCTCTTCCCTGTCATGTGTGACCACGTTTTTAAAGAAGATTTAAGGCGAGGGTTGTTCGGCTGAGCAGAAGAACGTTTCACAAACATACCCAAATTAAGTGCTTTTGCAGGCTGCTTCTCAATCCCGAGAACAGCTAGATTCATGACGGTTATCTGCCATGGTTGTATGGCGCAGGTGATTTTTTTTACGAGTTTCAAAGCTCAAAGGCTGCACTAGCACCGTACAGTCCCCACTGGCAGCCCACTGCTTAAACGTTAGACTTATCCAGCTGTTTCACATTAACATCAGTGACATGTGCATGATTATAGGGCACCGCTTTTAATTGAAAGAGAAGATTACCAATACTGTCCTAGCTCAAATGTGGCATAATAGTTTGAACTCCGTTTGGCGAGTAACTTTAGCCTACTTTTGGATAACATTACAGTAACAGATTCTAACTGATTGAGTTCCATTAACATACAAGCCATTGCTAATTTAGCATACATTACATTCATTACTAATCTAACTTTGACTTAAATTTGCGTGTTGGGTCAAACTTTAAACGGCGAAGCTTTGCTCCTCTCCTTCGTACGTGCACGCAGGCGGGCTCGCGCTGTCAGCTGGATACGCCGTGCACGTTTTAGCGCAGCGCTGCAACTAGCTTTTGCGGCACCTAAGATTCCATTTACAGTTAGATTTCTCTCCTATGTTGCTTGTTTCAGTGATTTGAATAGCTGACGGACGTAGTGGCGATTGCGTTTTTATGATTACGGTTTTAGCAACTGAATGATTTGGGGGAGCAGTTGCCCCCTCTTTCTGCCTGTAAGTCCACCTCAGTCTGTGGCTAACTTTCGGTCCCGATTTAAGAAAGAAATATGATGGATGGATATTATTATCAACCCATAGATAGCCGCACTTCACGAAACGGATCATTACGTCATGCTGAATTTAGCCGCCAACGTTTGATTACAAATCCACATATTCAAATACTGCTGTCATTATGATATTATACTAGGGTGAGTAGATAATCCATGTATGGGGGAACACTTTGAGCTACTTCAGATTTTACAAACTACTTTAAAATTGAAAGGCTCCTATGCTTCGGTAAATATAATTTAGCTCTTCTTGTGCTTTGGTTTGTTTCCTTGATTGAAAGACTCATTCAGCTGTTTCACTTTAACATTGATGACACAAGCATGATTATAGGGCACTGACCAAAGTCCAGGTCCTTTTAATTAAAATAGAAGACCAATCCTGTCCTAGCTCAAAGTGACCTCCTTGACATGGATTATCTGGCCAACCTAATTACAGGCCTACCGAATGCCTCAATTCGATTACAGCAAAATCAAATTATTTCAGGTGACATATAATAAAATTCTTACGTTTTAAACCACAGTGAAACAATTATTATGACCTCATACATATAATGTACGTCATTCTTACAATTACAATTTTAATTACAATTACAACTCGTTTGGGGGAGAAATAACTCAATTACCCAACCAAACTAAAAATTTATTTTAACTGAAAAAAAGTTTTAAATATTTACGTGTCATTTTTGCATTGTAAAGTTAGCTTTTTGACACTTTTCCATCTCGCAACACAGTACTTCTTCCAGATCTTTGTAGTATGTGGATAGCATTAAGTATTAAGTTAAGCGTCGTTTCGTTTTAATGGGAGTTTAATTCCGAAGTGACGTCACAGCAACGTGACTGTCAGACGCGCCTCGGCATGTATTTGTCACGTGACCGCGCAGCGAGGCGCTATCATATGATCGGCAGATGGCGGCGGGGGCGGTGGTGGTGTCGGCGATGGGAGCTACGGCGGTGTTTTTGCTGTTCTGTTCCCCGGTTTTAGGGTTTCCCGCCGGGTATTTCTCCGGCGACAGCGCGAGCTGTGGGTACAAGGTGAGCAAACCTTTTCCGGTCTTCCGGGGAATTGAGGGCCGGTAGCGTGGAGGAGTAACATTGGGTACGACTGAAGCGAAAGCGGAATGAGCCTACGAAAAGGCTTCCAAATAATTAGATGGTCGTCTTGTTGGTCAGTTTGTCGTCGAGATGCAGTTACCATTATGCTGTTTTACAGAATTCTGCGCGATTTGATGACAGAAAAAAAATATTTGAAATGACATAATAAAACACTTGCACGTTAAGCCGGATCCTCATAAAAAAAGTCCATCTTGTAACAGTGTTATTAGATTCATGGTGCGTTGCAGCGTTTGAATCGGTTTGCGGAATATGTACTTAATTTCTATGACGTGTACTCTGTGAAGTCCAACTAGGACTTTGCTGTCTGATACCGTTATATGCCAGACCATGTAGTCGCTGTTTAATTATTTTGGACAAAATTTTAATGTAAAGTCAGATATAACTTCCACGGAAGCCGCGTAGTTAAACAGATGAGAGATGGTGTAAAGGACGGTTGGGGGTTAAGAAGGAGCATTTGAGGATCCTACATCAGTGGTTAAGAAACCCCCCCCCCCCCATATCATATAACTACACAGTTTGTACATGTGATGCTCAGGTGATCATTTCACTCATCTCACATTTCAATCACCTCACCTTTTTTGTTTTTGGTCATTTTTAAACTTCTCTGTTTTTCTAAACCACTGAAACTCTTAGACATCTCAGTACCAAGCTTATACTCACATTTGTGTGTGTGTGTGTGTGTGGCATGGAGAGGAAGATGGAGTAGGCGAAAACATTTTCCCCACGAAGGATCAATAAAGTGTCATTCTTATTATTGTTAATAATAATAATAATAATAATAATCCAAACATGCTTACTCTGAATTAGTTCTTAGTTTGACATTTATGGAACTAAGATTTTATGGGAATTTCCCCTTTTATAGCATTGTGCAGTAGGTCTGAGCTTTTAGATTAGATTAAACAGATACCCCAGAAGTTGAGCAATAATGTTCTGTTCCTGTGGTTGGTGGTTGAGAGACGCATCCTGTAGGGTCTTTGACACACAGACCATTAAACAGACCGCAGGTGTTCAGCAGTAGTCGTCTTTTGAGCCTAAGGGCCGATGTTTCTGTTGAACTGTGCACACAGTAACGCGCAATAAGTAAATGGTTGTGTGGAGATGTGGGGAGTGAGGAAGCTCCATTGCTGGCCCACTGCTGATGTCCGCCGCTCTGTCGCCGCCGTTTCCTGTAGTCCTGCCCGGCGACGCGGCCTTCCATGCTCAACGTCCACCTGGTGCCCCACACACACGATGATGTCGGCTGGCTCAAGACCGTGGACCAGTACTACTACGGAGGTCAGATGTGGCGTTCCTCTTACCATTTTAGTCGCTCGCTAAGATGGGCGGAGTTTTAGAATCGGAATGCTTTTTATTAGCCGAGTATGTTTCCATACAAGGACTTTGCCTTGGTGGTGGTTTTTAAAAAAAGACCCTTACAAAAGACGTACAACAGTCAGCAAAGGTTTGTACAGGAAAGTAATAAACGCTTGATTGACAATTGGGAAATGTGATAATTATATGGTAATTCATTTTAACGGTAGCAGTAATGGTGATAATGATTAAACATGTAATTATGTATGTGCATAGTAATAATTGTAGTATAAATATAAAACTATATGAATATAAACTATATATATATGATATAATAAATTAAAGGGCTCTTAAATAGTGCAATTAAGTAGCAGCCAAGTCAACTCTATATATGTGTGCGAAAGTGCAATATGTATACAGAGTTAGCGTGATGTGCAAGAGTGCAGAATCTAATCGTGGAGGGAGTTCATCAGTAGTTCACCAGTGACACTGGGTAGGCCTAGTTCACACTAACGCCCGAGGTGAAGCTGAAATGGCGAGAGCGGCCTCTCTCCCCTCCCCCCGCTGTGAATTCCCATTTAGGCCCCCTACTCTGGCATGCAGAACTGCTTCCCACAGCAAACTGTATGTGAGAGAGTGTGTGTGTGACTGTGTGAGTGTGTGAGCGTTCTCTCTCACAGAAATGAACCGGGCACCTCTTTTGCAGCTGGCTGTAGGAGAGTGCGTTCTCACAGTGGTTGGACTTGGTGTGTTGCGTAGATACACTTTCAGTCCAAAGAGGCTTAAAAAAAGATTCCCTCTCCCAGACCCCCCTCTCCTCACCAAGGTGTGTCCTGACTGTGTCTCGCAGACCGTAATAACATCCAGCACGCTGGCGTCCAGTACATCTTGGACTCAGTGGTGGAGCAGCTGCAACTGGATCCCGCCCGGCGCTTCATCTACGTGGAGACGGGCTTCTTCTACCGATGGTGGAAGCAGCAGAACAGCGCCACCCAGAGGGTGGTGACTCAGCTTGTCAATGAGGGTGAGGGTGGTTGGGCGGGCGGGCAGGGGGGGCATATGAAATTATACCGGCGTTTTATGCGGGATACATGTGACTGTGCATTGCAGCTCAGGTAGGTGTAACCATAAATCAGCAGACAAACTGATTTTCTGAATATTAACTTATACGGCTGATGTAAAAAATTTGAATTGCACTTGCTTATTTATGCTTTATATTCTGTAGTTCTGCCAATTAACGACTGCAAGTTGCGAGTAAAAATGTTTTTAATATCTATTTCTCTCTCTCGTTCTCTCTCTCTCCTCCTCTCCCACCCTGCAGGCCGCCTGGAGTTCATCAACGGCGGCTGGTGCATGAGTGATGAGGCCACGACGCACTACAGTGCCGTCATCGACCAGATGACCCTGGGGCTGCGCTTCTTGAACGACACCTTCGGCGCCTGCGGCCGCCCCCGGGTCGCCTGGCACATCGACCCGTTCGGACACGCGCGCGAGCACGCCTCTCTGTTCGCCCAGGTGGGGGCAGCGCCCAGCTCAACCCCAACGCTAAACCCCGCCTCTACGCTAAATCCCTGCTGAGCGGGAGACTTTATGGACCGCGACGCTAGACGCTAACCTCGAGCCCTAATGTCCCAAGGGCAGTGTTAGGACCTCCTCCTGTGCTTCTTTCAGATGGGCTACGACGGATTGTTCTTTGGCCGCCTGGACTATCAGGATAAAGCTCGGAGAATCAAGGACAAAGACATGGAGATGGTGTGGAGGGCCAGCGCCAGCCTGCTACCTCCAGCTGCGGACCTCTTCACTGGTATCCGCATCCTCGCTCTCGGCCCCTTGGGCTCTGCCGTTCTCCATCTGCACCATCTTTAGAACCTCTATCCTTTCTCGCTCTCTCCCTGAGGGGTCTTGCCCAATGGGTACAACCCCCCACCGGGGTTCTGCTGGGACCAGTTGTGCAACGACCCGCCCATCCGTGACGACCCTGACCTGGAAGATTACAACGTGGACAGCGTGGTCAAGAACTTCCTGGAGATCGCAAACAACCAGGTGGAGGACAGCATCTCGCAATGTGACCCTGGTTCCAGTTCGTTCCTCTGCCATGCTGGTCATGTAACATGAAGGAAACAGCCCCATAACAAATATAATTAATAATGCCATTTATAATAAAATAAATTTTAAGATGAGGGTGACAAGTTTGACATCCATGAAACATATAATGTGCTTTAAAATATGTTTTAATAACTGGCATTATTAATGTGACTGCGTTGCATTATGGGTATCTTGCTGGCGTCAGTGCCCGCCTTCTGACTCTCATTGTCCGTTCGATGGCCTCATCTCTCAGGCATCGATGTACAAGACCAACCACATCATCATGACCATGGGCTCCGACTTCCAGTATGAGAACGCCAACATGTGGTACAAGAACCTGGACAAACTGATCCGCTACGTTAATGCTCAGGTATCCTGAATGGGGGAGGGGGCGGGGCCTATGGGCCACATGAGAACCTCTCAGATGTTTGACTCTTAAGCCCATTGTTGTCACTAACTCCACCTCAGCCTCTCGTTTATAAATGAGGGGACCGATTTCATTGTATCACCGTTAACGTCACGTTTAATTATAACGGCCGCAGAACGTCCGGCGCACACAAACCGCCACCTCTTCGCTTATATTTTTTGACAGAATATTATTAATATCATGACCCACTGGCAGCTTCTGTCAATTGTATCCTAAATTAAACAAAAGTTGAACTTGATTTATTAGTATTGATCAACAAGTTACTAAATTTTAAGTAACATTTCTATAACATTATTGCATAGAAATGCGATTTAATATTTATAGAATCATGATGTAAATGTGAATTGGTATAGCA
This sequence comes from Brienomyrus brachyistius, assembly GCF_023856365.1. Lineage (NCBI taxonomy): Eukaryota > Metazoa > Chordata > Actinopteri > Osteoglossiformes > Mormyridae > Brienomyrus > Brienomyrus brachyistius. The sequence continues at coordinate 7,481,159 of NC_064537.1, forward strand.
GCATAGAAATGTGATTTTAATGTGACATGTAACTTAAATCACATTTCTATGCAATATCAATTTATATTTCATGTGATGGAAACACAATTTAAATGTACGTTGATATTATATAGCAGTGTAATTCAATGTAAGAAATGTAATTAAAATTTCTATGTAATCAATTCACATTTAAATCTCATTTCTATTACATGAAATATGAATTGATTTTGCATACAAATGTCATTTAAATCACATGTCTAACAATTCAGTGTCAAGCAGTATCAAGCAAAGTAATAAGACACAGCAACCAGGCGTTAGCATTTTGTGTGCCGATTGCCTGGGGGCGTATGTGTTTGTGGGGAGGTTAGTAATGTGGTATGTGATTTGTCCCCCCCCCTCCCTCCCCCAGCAATCCAAAGGCAGCCAAGTAAACTTGCTGTATTCCACGCCGTCCTGCTACCTGCAGGAGCTGCACCGGGCCAACCTGAGCTGGTCAGTATGCGGCTCCAGGCAACCTCAGGCCGGGGATGTCACTGTGAAACGATCATGTCAACAACCCCCCCCCCCCCCCCCCCCTGCGGCAGGTCTGTGAAGACTGACGACTTCTTCCCCTATGCTGACGGGCCCCATGACTTCTGGACAGGGTACTTCACCAGCCGGCCAGCACTGAAGCGATACGAGAGGCTAACCAACAGCCTGCTGCAGGTGCCTGACCCCCCCCCCCCCCCCCAACCAACTTCCTTATCTCATTTCTCCAACCCTCCTGCCTCCGCAAGGTACAGCTACTAACGTGGAAAGGCATTAAATAGCCCACAGGTGAACAGGACAAAGCTGAGTGGCAGGTGACGCATCAGTACTACAGTGTGTCAGTATTTATTTATTCTTCATTTGTGAAAATCCACTGTACTCACTACAGTCACCCCACTCGATTCACAAGTTTGATATCCGCGGTTGTGACTATTCGCGAGCTGTCCTTAAACAATTACATGGCACTATTTTTGGATGACCCACAAGTCAGAAATACGTAAAGTTCTAAAAATGATTTGTATCATTGAAAAAATCATATAATGTATGATTACTAATGTTGTTTAATATTTGTTAATGCATGCTATATCTTCTATATTAAAAGAACTTTTGGGATTTTCGCATCGTGGCTTGAGTATACCTCCCGTCTATCTCATCAGCCAGACTTGCATGACTTGCATGTTAGCTGTTACCGTGGAATATCGCCTTTGTAGTAACTTTTCAGGGTCGCTAATTTGTGCGTTTTTTGGTAATGCACCTAAATAGTATTCATGAATTTTCACATATGCGGGCATCTTCATCTGTGCAGCAGGCAGCAGTCTGATATACTATGCCCTGCATGTTTGACATTTCAGCCGCAGCACTTGTACCTGTACTATACCATCCTTTGGTAGAAACACAATGACAGGGCTGCATTACTTTCTCTGCCCACAAGAGGGCAGTGGTATCCCGCTCAGATGCCGGCGGTTGTTTGGACAGGGCAGAGCAGTGAGCTCTCTGTCTCCTCAGGTCTGCAATCAGCTGGAAGTCCTTGGTGGGCCGGAGTCCAGGAGAGGTCCCCACGGTGAAGGGGACAGCGAGACACTGAGTAAGCCGGGATCATTCCACTAGTGGCTGAAAATGTACTCGAGTACAAAAAGCGTAATTAAAACGGAGTGCTCATGGTGCATGTGCTGTGCACGCATGCTCTGACTGGCAGGGAGGGCCATGGCCGTGGCCCAGCACCACGACGCTGTGTCAGGCACGGAGAAGCAGCATGTCGCCAACGACTACGCCAAGAGGCTAGCCACCGGCTGGGCCCACTGCGAGGTACCGAGGGCGGGTCCGCCAGGCCGACCCCTTCTGGGAGTGGTGTAGCCCCGCCTCCTTTTTGCTCATGCAGTCCTGTCTGTATCCCGGGATACCAGCCACTGGTCAGCAACGCCCTGACGACGCTGAGCGGCTCGGAAAACCAGCAGACCTACTGCCTAAACCTCAACATCAGCGTGTGTCCCGTCTCCGAGGGCCAAAACAAGGTAGGGTGTGGGCGCGCACAAGCGCAGGCGCTGTGCTGGGCCTCTAGGGGGCAGAGCTGTGTGTGAGGAGTATCACTCGTGTGCAGCCTCCGGATGACAGTGCCGTCTTCTCCCTCTCAGTTCTCGCTGACCGTGTACAACCCCCTGTCTCGCTCCGTCAGCTGGGCGGTGCGACTGCCAGTCAATGGCTCTCGCTACAGCGTGAGCGACCCCAGCGGGCGAGCAGTGGAATCCCAAGTGAGTGTGTGTCTCTCTCTCTCCTTTGTCTGTAATGACAGTCTTGTCTGGTAATATTTATAGTCTTAAGTGATGGTTGCAGTGATTGAATCGCAGCTGACTGGCTGAATGAATCTTATGCTTGCTTGTAATCAAACTCTGTTTGCCAAGTCATGCGAGGTTGTGTGGGAGGAGCTCAGTCGGGGCCTTTGTGGTGGACGCTGCGTCTCCGTATCCTGCTGCCACCCCACCTCCGACCTCTCGCCTCTCTTCTCCCAGGTGATTCCCGTTTCCAAGGAGACGCGCAGAATCCGTGAGGACAAAGGCTACGCTGTGAACGAGCTGGTGTTCCAGGTGGAGGCTCCGCCTGTTGGCTTCAGAACCTATGGTATCTCCCTGGTCCCCAACAGCCCCGCCCCAGCCGGGCCAAGCCCAGTAGCCCCGCCCTTCATTGAGAACCAGGTGGGTCTGTGAAGCCCTTCTCAGCCCTGCATGGTGTTCACCGTAAAGCACCGTGCCAAGGACAGACCCTGATCTCGTCTTATTGCCTGTACTGCAGTACCTCAGGGTGACCTTCGACCCCGAGACAGGCCTGGTGAGCAGCCTCACGAACCTGGAGACCAAGCAGAAAGTGCAGCTCAAGCAGAACTTTTACTGGTGAGTCTGGGCCAGGTCCCCACTGTCTGACCTGGATTCAGCTGTGGCTGTTTAAGGCCACTTTTAATTACATTAATTAGGAAGTACAGTTATTGGGGTGAATAAGACACTATTGTATAAGATGGGATGATGTAGGAATCTTACAGTATAAACTGAAAGGCGTGGTGTGAGGTTTCCTGTCGTGGATCTACCTGAGATTGTGTGTGTGTGTGTGTGTGTGTGTTTCTAGGTATAATGCCAGTGTTGGAAACTCTGACAGTAGCCAGGCCTCAGGAGCCTACATCTTCAGGCCCAACTCCTCCACCCCGCTGCTTGTCAATTCAGCTGCGAAGATTCAGGTGGTTCAGGTGAGGTGTCTTCTGCGGGCGCGGGCTGCCACGCGCTAACCGCTCGTCGCGTGTCCGGCAGATGCTGGGTTAGAGCAAGCTAATGGGAATTTATCGATAGTTACTCGAGCTAACATTCAGTGCTAATGTACAAATGTGCCGCGCTATGCATTGTACTGCCCGGAGTAAATGATTCACCTGCACCCCCCCCTCCAGAACTCGCTGGTGCAGGAGGTCCAGCAGCAGTTCAGTCCGTGGGTCTCCCAGGTGGTGCGGCTGTACCGGGAAAGCAGGCACCTAGAGCTGGAGTGGACCGTGGGACCCATCCCTGTGGAGTGAGTGGACCGCCCCATCTGTGGGAGGCAGGGCCTCAGGGTGGGGGTGAGAATCCACAATCTCTCTCTCTCTCTCTCTCTCTCTCTCTCTCTCTCTCTCTCTCTCTCTCTCTCTCTCTCTCTCAGGGATTCCTGCGGGAAAGAGGTGATCACTCGACTGGATACAAGTATCAGCTCTTCTGGATTATTCTACACGGACTCCAACGGCCGGGAGATGCTGGAAAGACTGTGAGTGGTGGGGTTGGGGTCAGCAATCGTGCTGGGTTTACATCCCTAGCAAGGTGTCTGCAGTTAAACCCTTAAATTGACGCTTCACATAAGATTATGCCTTTAGTTTATGGTGTGAAGTGGGGGCCGTTCTGTACAGAGTCTGAGGTTTACAGTGCGGTCCCAGGTGTGTCGCTGGTGTCTGATGTGCTCAGTTATTGCACTGTATTTACAACCTCGTTACTCTGTGTAAAAGTCACTGTGAGGACACGGTGTATGCCTATGCTGCATGTAATAATGTGACATGACTTACGGGGTCAGTAATTATAGCACATGCACTTCTGTTTGCTCGGATTTGAGTTTGATAGTGACGGCCTGTGTGTGTGTGTGTGTGTGTGTGTGTGTGTGTGTGTGTTACAGGAAAGATTACCGCCCAACCTGGGATCTGAAGCAGTCCGAGCCCGTCGCTGGTAACTACTACCCCATCAACTCCCGCCTTTACATCAAGGTCAGTGTCTGACTCTCCCGCTGCTCTTTTCTACTTCTCATCTCCAGCTGCCCTATAAAATCTTCATCCAGCCATCTAAAGTTTTTAACTCCTCCCACCGGGGCCTTGCATCAGTGGTAACTTGCTCCACATCGCCCCCTGGTGATCCGCTTGAATATGTTCAGGTAGCCTCACTGCTGTCCTCTCTTCCAATTCAGGACAAGGAGAACCAGCTGACCGTGGTGACAGACCGCTCCCAGGGTGCCAGCAGCCTTCAATCCGGCTCCCTGGAGATCATGGTGAGGCCTTTGGCGCCCCCTTCTGGACATGGAGTGAAATGGCTGCGATATTAAACGCATATTACATGTGCACAGAGCCATACTTTTACACAATGGTCAGGGTGTCCATTTCTGTTGAGTAATGGTGGTCTTGGTGCTGACCATTATCTAGCAGATCAAAGAAGTCGTACACAAAAGGATATGTGTAATAGTTTGGGCGACGCCCTCTTCACCCCCCCATAGCTGCACCGGAGGTTGCTACGTGATGATTGGCGGGGGGTTGGAGAGCCCCTGTCAGAGCCCGGCGACAACAACGAGGGCCTGGTGGTGCGTGGGCGGCTGCTTCTGCTCCTCACGCCGCCCGCGACCGCGGCAGACGCACACCGCCCCCTGTCGGAGGAGATGGTACTGCAGCCGCTGCTGGCTCTTCAAGCTGCACAGCTGCACCCCAACCCCCAGCTGGAGGTGAGTAGGGGGGGTATTGAAGCTCAGGGGGAGGGGGGGGATCTGTACCATGGAGAGGGATGTTTAACCAGCTAATGCCACCTAATGACACAGAACTGAACAGTTTGTGTTCAGGCAGCATCAGTGTGGTTAACGTAACTAGCTGTTTGAAAGCCTGGTTTGCCTGTGGTGGAAGCGTCTATAAAAAGGTGGGGCGTTTAAGGGTTTTTCTGGAGGAGGGGACAATATGGGGGGTGAATTGGGTCTAAGCAGAGACTCATCCTCAGGTGCTAGATTCAGGCTGTCTTTAGTGTCTGACTTGGTTTACTAGGTCAATAATGACAGCACATTGCAGTGTATCTATATCTCCACCATCTCAGTTCTCAGGACTGCAAGCCGCACTGCCCCCTGCTGTCCATCTGTTGACAATGTCCCAGTGGGACCAGGACTCTATGCTGCTAAGACTTGAGCATCAGTTTGAGGCCAAGGAGAGCGAGACGCATTCTCAGACGGTCACCATAAACCTGCAGGTGGGGGTTGGGGTAGAATCCGTGTACTGCCTGGAAAGCTCGACATTCCACATGCCATTAAAGGACCGCTGGAACTTAGCAGTCTTGTTTAACTTTGTTCCACAGAAGCTGTTCTCAACCCTGGAAGTGGTGGGCGTGTCCGAGATGAATCTAGCAGCCAATCAGTGGAAAGATGACATGGAGCGTTTCGACTGGAAGACTAGCACAGGTACACAGCCTGTGACATAGCAGGGGATTAAAGGCCGTAGCCTGTTCTGGTTCTGTTCGGGGTTTGTGAAAATGCGAGATTTGCCTAAGGATTATCTGTCACCAGGATACAATAATGAAGCATAATAAAAGGTATGCTAATTAGTGTCAGGTCACCTCATTGATTTCTTCCTGGAGAATCAGATGAGAGAGTTTATTTTTAAACGTTTGATTGTTGCAAGGAGGTGAGGGCTGTCAGATAGGCGAGTCATTCCTACTCATCTTTATAGCTAACTGTGAAGAATGGTTTTAATATTGGTGAATCTGAATAATCATCCTTTCACATCAATGGAAGTGCTGGCATCCCAGCATCCGGTATGGTCATGCGGGTGAAAAGGATACTGTTTGTGCCCCCCTCCCCCCCAAATGAAATCCAAGTATGTTTTTCATCAAAATGTACAAGCATGTGTGTGTGTGTCTCCCAATGGATTATTATCCAATCCAGCATAAAGACTGCAGTTCTACCCCAGAGAAAAAAATCTGTGCACAGTCCCATCAATATAGCACCTGGCAGCTTTGCTCCATAGTTGCAGCTGTTTCCAGGTTAAGCATCTTCCAAGCAACCATGTCTCCTGTTCCAGGTGAGCAGCCACTGCCCCGAGCCCCGACTGACCCCTCACCATGGGAGGTCACATTGAAGCCCATGGAGATTCGCACCTTCCTGCTAAGGACCCAACGGAGATGGCCAATCCCCAGGACAGCCAGGCAGGGATAGACAATCGCGGACCAGCGGCAAGTCGGCAGACTCTTTAAAGCCGATTCGTTTTGAGCCTGGCTGCTCACATGGGCTGAGGGGCGCGGTTCCTCTGCCCGCTCCAAATGCCAAAAATCACTCGAGCGTTACCCTGTGGCAGCAAGTCTTTTATTAAATGATGGAAATTGTGTACGGCTGCCTTCAGAATTTCATTGGACTCATTATAAGCCACCTCCCACTGAAACGGAAATCAACCTCGACCAGTGGTGTAAATTTTGATTCCCCGAATAAGACTGAACACTGAATCCACTGCATTTCATTTATTTTTTTTTTATTTTTTTGCTGTAACTGCTTCTCCATGCCTGGGTGACTTTTGACTAAGCTGGCTTTCTGGCCCTGGATGGCTCCAGTGAAAAGTCCACATTCTTCTGTTTCATAGACCCCTTTTACGGTCTGTCTGGCAGCAAGGAGATCGTGTGTGTTATTCGGGAAATCTTCTTTTTCTGATCCGTCATCCTTTTGGTCTGAAGAACAAAATGGTCAGTGCGATGGTGATTATGGCTTTTGAATTGTTTGATAAAATACACTGGTATATTTCTGTATCTCGATCCACAAAGTTGAAATAAAGTCAGATTTTTCGCAGTAAGTCGGGCTGGTTCACTGTGCACACGGCAGATAAACAGCACATCTGGTTTACTTTGTCACTTCTGCCCTGGTCTGTGACATCACCTTAACACTTGGTTACGGGAGTATTCCATTTGGTTCCACTGATGAAACGTATAGTTAACAGGTACCATACTTTAGGTATTTTTTCCGTTGCACCACGTACCGTACTTTCGGTACTTCCAGAAAGTGCTGTTGTTGAATGACATCACAACGTAAGGTGGGGTATATTTTACATCTGGGTGATGTGAGATATTAATACCATTATCGCATGTTGCGTCTGTCCAATTCTGACACATCAGGGACTGCAGTAGTCGGCTGGTTTGTTTCTCCACTTCGTCAGAAGAAACAAAATTTGTCAAGCATTGCAATTTATACGATTATGTAGTATGTTTAAAAAATCAATTTGTTTAGCATGGCTGCTTTTGTATGAACTTTCACGCTCACGAAAGAAACCTCACAGAATATCTATATTCCATTATAAACCCAAAATTAGCTACAGCAAAAGTGTTGGGGTAGTTTGCAAAGCCTGCAGACTATTTACAAGGTAATAAAACTATTATATACATGTAAATGCGAATGCAGACTTGTCTCTAATTGAAAATCTCACGACAGCTGGCTGCCCAGAGTTGGCAATCCTTTACTTTAGGTACTGGTACTTAACTGGAAGTCAATGGAATAGAGAAATGATGGTAACTGTTGCAGGGGAAAGGCCCCCTAAGAAACCTCCACTGTCCTAAAAACATCATCCATGTGCAGTGTCCAATCAGGGCTGCCCAGTTCCGCTCCTGGAGGACCAGAATCCTACAGTTTGGACATCCAAGTGGACACCTGAGAGTTTGTCTTTAATCTGGCAGTATGTGTGACTCAGTGAGTGAGCTCTGCCTGTACCGTGGTTGTCAGTTCTGCTGTCTGCTGGAGTAATCAGATCACTGCTGAGATCTTGACACAAACTGCTCCAGAAGTCCTGTTCCACCCTGCTTTCCAGCCCCAAGCCTTCCTCACTTGTACATCATTTGGCAAGAATGTCTGCTGAAGGTAATTTGTAAAATGCATCAGGCCCTACATACAAATACCGCAGTACTTTTGAGTGCCAGACTGAAAAAATGTACAATGGAATGAGGGGGGGGCTGATTGGCCACTGACTGGAAGATGTAGGGGGGATTTCCTCTAATAGGCTGGTGATCTGGCCATCAGTCATTGGGACTGAAGTCCCCCCCCCACAAACAAACACACAATTGCACATCTTACCCAAACAGGCACCCCTGCAAACAAACCCAAGCTAATTCCCTCAACACACAAAAATCATCCAGGTGGTAAAAATATACAAAACATTCACCCACATAAATCCATCCTGCAGCCTCACACATCCAGCACAGACATCAGGCAGCGATTCAGCACATTCTGTCAGTGAGGGGTCGCGTCATTCGCATTTTCGTTTTTCTTTGCATTTTCTACACCCACTTACACATTTAACAGGGCATGCTGTTCATTGCAAGACCGTAAAACCTCTAAAAGTATGACCTACAGTCATTGCCGCAATAATTGTTTCGCCTGCTAGAGTGTATGGTATGTTTTTCTGTCGCTACACAGGTCCTTTCATCATAAGCAGCTTAACTCCAACAAAATAAATGCAAGAACCTTGTCCAAGGGTACAACAGAAGGATTATCCCTTGGAATCCAAACCGGAAACATTGATTTTTCCCTCCCCTTTCAAAGGTGAAGTCATGCGATCCAATCTGGAGCTGCAGACAAAAGGCATGTGAGTGACAGGGCAGCAGCCAATGACTACAGGACCAGAATCACACAGTGACCAATCAGGGAGACATTCTGGATTTTATTGGCCTTGAATCAACCAAATATACAGTATGTACAACCAGAATAAAATGGTATTCCTGACAAAAGTAACACAGTTGAAATGTTTAAACGACGCCCTAATTTCATGGTCATAACGGTCCCCCAAGACCCACTACGAAAAAACGACCCACTACGAAAAGCACATCCATCACCCTCAAGATCATCAGTGCTAGTGCCCACCCTCATCTGGGTCTCCCATCTCATTCATGAATTTAGCTTAGGAAATCAACGAATAAAATCTCCATTTTTCTTATAAATACTAATGAGAATGGGCAAATAAATCTTAAAATAAAAAATAAAAATAGACACACTACTACTTTTTTAGGCTTCCCGCCCCTTGGGATAATGTCATACGATGCGACACTGGGACAGGCTGATGAGGATCCGGCCGCATGGGGGGGGATGTAGCACTTCACTCCATCTTTTCTCCATCCTTCTTTGTCTCCCCCGGTTCATGGGAGTAGCAGCACTCGTCGCCCCGGGTGCACGTGCCCTGGAGGAGACGAAGGGCAGGACGGCGAGGTCAGCTGGGATAACGGACCACAGCCGGCTGGCCTGATAATTCTAAAGCCCTCAGTACTTTACCCAGCAGATTAGCGGGGGGGCTACAGCAACTGCGTCAGGGATGGGATGCGATCTCAGGGCGCAGCTCAGAGGTGACACTGTTGTCTCACACAACTGGGCTTAGCGTTTCAGTCCTGCTGGGCGTGTGCAGAGTTTGCATGTTCCCCCGTGTCCCGCCTACTTTATTTATTTGGACCCACCTACTCTACAATCTGATTGGTTATCTCTCTGAACCAGTCACATTTCATTCTGCCCTCAGAACAGTTTTGTGCAAGTAAAACTCCCACGGCGCCCCCTTCTGGCTGCACCTTTCTGAACCTCTTGCAAGGGAAGCTCTTCAGCTGTTCCGCATCCCTGTCCGGTTTCTTCCTCTTGTTCTGCAGCTGCTTCCGTCGGTCCTCCAGCTCGATGTTCCCGCCCCCAGCCTTGGCACGGGCCTTGGGCCCCCAGTTGGCATAGGGGTTCTCCTGGAAACGTACCAGCTGCCGCCGCCGCGACTGAGGATTGGCATCATCACGCACGTCGAAGGACGCCTGTATGCTGGGGGGGGGGACATGGAGTTTAAGTTACCGAAATGAAATTAGAAGTTTGTGCGCATTTATATGGTCGCATTTACTCATAGAGCTGTCAGTGATCACAACGATTGATACAAAACTGTGAGCTTAGCTGTGACCATTCAGGTTGCCCGGGTTACTGGGTTCCACACTCACGAGGGTTCCGTGGACAGAATACGGAAGGCGGGGCTGGTCTCCGACAGCTTCTCCCTCTTCACGGGGTGCTTCTTCTCCTAGGGAAGGTAGGACATGCAAGATCGAGACACAGTCGCAACATTCACCCAGGTCCCCTCCTGCAGGGGGCGCATGCTTACCCAGCAGCGCATGATATCCCAGATCACGCCACCGGGGGCATCCGTCTTCAGGGCGTTCTTGCAAGCGTGAGAGAGGGAGACTCTGTGGCCGGCGTGGAGGAGGGCAGACCTGAGCACAAGAGGTAGGGGTAGAGCCATTCAGAGAAGGGGGGGGAGGGGCTTATCTTCAGTATATTTCGTTGTGATGTAATCTGTGACGCTTGTAGCATATCTGTGAGCTTGCATGGTGGAGGTTGCCAGGAGATGGCAAATCCTCACGCAAGACGTACGGTATTCAGGGCCTCACCGTGTAACAGATGCACCAAGATGTGAGCAGTGCTGCCCAACTCCAACTCCATTTGCACACCCCCACAATCGGAAAAGAGCTCGTCACACATCCTCCCCAAATGTGGAGCGGAGCACGGCCCTACCTGAACTGCAGCAGAGATGGCGTGTTGCAGTGCACCGTGCTGCTCAAATTATCCAGGGTGTAGTACAGGGGTACATCCTCCAATTCCTGACAAAAGGGGGGGGGGGTCCACATTGACGAGAACTGACTAAAAACACTGAGCACCCCAGCACCCCCAGACAACAGCGAGGCCCTGTACCTCAGTGACCATGCTTAGCATGCCCTCGATCCGCCGCGATGTCCCAAAGCGGGATGGGTTTCCCGAAACAGCAGACAGAACTTTCTGTACAAACTGGACATTGTGGATAGGCTCCGCCCAGATAGGACCTCCCAGCTGCAGGGGGCGACAGAGAGGCGGGAAAGACTCATGATTACATTAAAGTACTTCAGCCAGCTGTGCTAATTACCAGACAGGTCATCTGCAATAAACCAACTTGAAAATTAATACCAAATCAAGACTCAACAGAAGAGAATTCAGGATTACATGACGCACAGAGTCAACCGAAGCTTGCAAAAGCCAGTCCTTAAGGGTGGAACTCTCACAGAGTTTCCCTGGAAGATCTCACTTCATCGACGTCCTACCTGATGCCTTTGGCCACAGTGCTCACAGTTAGGTCCGACCGGGGGTCCAGTTGCCGCAGTGTACTTCATGCTGAAACAGACCCAGCAGAAAATGAGAGCTACCTCAGAACAACACCTTCAGACCCCTAGTGGAGGCAAACAGACATTACAGGTATCATGTGGGGAAAGCATGGTGTGGCGTTGGGATGAAGGAATCCTGGGTTGCAAGTGGAGAGGCAGAGAAATGCGTGGGGGGGGGGGGGGGTATTTAAAAATGTGTACATTTATGCTTCATACTTTTTTCCTTGGCTGATGCGCTTGCCCATCCGCTGCAGGTGGAAGGAACCACAGCCAACGCAGTTGTACACCAGCGCCTGTTTACTGGGGGCGGGGGGGGGAGGGCGGGAGATCAGCATGTTAGCGTGTGAATCTGCAGCAGCCAGTCAGATCCAGTTTGTCTTAAATACCATGGTAAAAAAACAACAGCTCAGCACAGTTTCCAAGAACTTAAGTGAGTCGGTAAAAAAAAAAAAAAAAAGAAATAGAAATCAGGTCAAGTCAAGGTTATGCAGTTTATAGAAAGACCATCATTTCCTTTTTGGGAGAAACCTGCATAATCACCCCCAGAAAAACCAGCACAAAAAGCCAGCCGGATATGCAGGGGGCTGCTAACCAAGCCGCTGGCAGCCACCAACACACAGGGGGCGCCACCGCCGACTGCCACGCCCGCACCCGGCTACCTGGCAGAGTTCTTGGCTTTCGCTTGGCCGGTGAAAACACGGACGAAGACCCGGATGTAGAAGTCGACGCTGATGGAGAGCAAGGGCTCGATGTAGCGCTGGTAGACGCCAGCACGCTGGTCCAGGCTGTGCAGGATGATACGCAGGGCCTGCAGAGAGATAACGCCTGCATGTCAGACAGGGAGGATCTCACACACATGCACAGTCAGATATTAAAGGCTGCGTATTCTACCCCATACCAACAAAAAAAATGTTTAAATACAGGTCAGGGACTGTGCGATGTGCATACACAAGGACATTAATGTCCCACCGGTCGGACGGACGAGCACGCACAGACTCAAGCCTGGGCCTTACTCATGCTCACCATCTCGTGGCAGTACTTGGCTTTGATGGACACGGAGCCATACTTGTTGTAGCACGTCTCACCGCAGTTTCCCGCCATGACGGCCATGTCGGTGCACGTCACACACAGCAGCCCTGTCCCAGAAGCGCATTAACACATGCATCGCTGTCAACAGACGGCCATGTTGTCGCATGACACATTTCTCAAAGCCATGATGTCAGGAGAGATTTCAGCATTTTAAGGAGGGGCCATAATTCATACAGAGGGGCCAACCTTATTATTAGCCAAAAACATGCCTTGAATCTGAGTGACAGGGGGAAGGGCACCAATCAGCCAATCAGCTTTCAGCTAGGGCCAGTGTCCCTGTCGCCCCGCCCCTTGTGTCACTAAGTGCCGGAAGCAGGAATATGGGGGCAGAGGAGCCACGAACGAACCTCCCTCGCCGACAGCCTGCACGGCGGCGTCCACAAAGGGGGCGGGGCTGCCGTAGGGATCCAGGTCGATGACATCATATCGGTCCTTCCTGCCACGCGCCTCATACATCAGCATGCTGCCAGGGAGGGAAAGCGAGTGAGAAGGCGGGGTGTAAAATTATTTACACAGCAGAAGTCTTCCCAGGTGCCAGTGGTTAAAACCATTTCTTCCCTTTTAGAAATGTACTGTGGAAGTAAAGCATCATGGGACAGTTTTTTAAAGATGAGATGGATTTTATACAAACACACACACACACACACACACACACACACACACACACGGCACAGACAGACATCACAGCTCTGCCAGTCCCCGAATTAACAACTAGGGGGATCCTGGCCTCCATCAGTTTCTCGTAAGACTGAAAACCTGCGTAGCTGCTGATCCACCACAAGGCCGAGTTACATAGTGGCCCTTAAGGGGATGCGTTACTGGGCATGCAGAATCGCTGCCTGTCACCACGGCAGCAGCTCCCCACCTGGCATCCCTCTGGCTGGCCTGCATCAGGTGCGAGACTCCATTGTACTGGGCGTTGCGGGCGATGAGCGCGGCGGCGCGGGCAGAGCAGTCGTTGGACGTCACGCTGCGCAGGCCGGGGACCTCCAGGGCGAAGCGGACCGAGCGAAGGCCCGACGCGGCCAGACCCTCCAGGACACGCAGCCCCCCCTGCAGGAGGCAGAGCCCAATGACACACAGATAGGCTTCCTGCATATAGACTCAGGCCCATATGCGTGTGCGGAGGGCCCCTGTGTTTCTGTGAGCTTCCTCTACGCCAGTGATTCCCAACCCAGTGCCCAGTGCATGTTTCTGCTCCTAAACTCCAAAACATGTGGACTGTCTGGGGGTCCCTGAGGACCGGGCTGGGAAACACTGCTCTAGGCCCACCGGTGTCTTGTGACCCCGTTCTGGGTAAGCAGTTATTAAGGATGGATGGATGAATATTTCAGGTCTATGGTTGATGCCCTTGTCCCGCAGTTCTGTATTCCTCAACCACTGATTCCTTGATACGTCTTCTTTTTCTACCCGTCTTCATTTATTCTAGTGAGGCATGGGCTTCATGACGGAATTACTAGCCGGATTTATTTTTATGGTGGTGCTGGACAAACATTTCCCTACCCCAGAGGGATCAATTAAGTTTTATATCTATCGAGTCTTCATTTCTGATACGTCCACTTTTAGAGTGAGATTCACTGCAGATACAGGACTTCCGGCCACATGTCCACGAGCATATTTTGCGAGTACAGGAAGGAAATCAAAAGCCTTCCGCACCTCACAGCGTTCCCCCACATTTGCGATCTGGACCTCCTGCACCCGCTCCTCCACCCGCTCCTCCGCTGACTCCTCCGCCAGACAGACCACCACCCGCTCCTGCTCTCCAGGCACCGCCGCCCTAACCCCCTTCAGTGAGAGCTGCTCCCTCGCAAACTCGGTGATCACAGCACAGCTGGGGACAAGCGGAGAGAGGCTGCAGGTTTATCCTCAACGTACCACATCCAAGAAACAAGTGGAGGATGGATAGGGGCAGAGCACATGAAGAAGAAATTGTGTACATCACCATGTTCACACTCCCACATGCATAAATGACTTTGTTGTGACAAAACTAAAAGGGTTGGAATACTATGACAATTACAAAAACACAAAAAAACTCCCTTAATGCTGAAGCAGCTTAATGCTTAATCAACAGTACATTTGCCATTTATACTCACGTCAGATCTCTGTTGAATTCCTGAACTGGGTTGTAGAAAACTTCATTGGCATTTGGGAACAAGATTGCTGCTTTGCCCTCTCTTACCACCGTTTCCCCAGGCAAGAGCGCAGTATTAGTGTCTTGATCGGCTCCCTCCACCAAGTCAGCGGGGCCGTTGGCATCCCCCTCTGGCAGGATTCCTACGGGCGTGGTGCTTGTTGCAAGAGTAGGGTCCGGCTCAGAAATCGCGGTGCCCTTGGAGCCTTCGGAAGCGGCACTGGGGTCCATGGTTCTCAGGCCTCGCTGTACCGTATCTCTCACTGTCCGTCGGAGAGGGTCCCGCAAACTCGACACTCGCAGGGCAGCAAAATGGAGCAAACGTCCTGCGCAAACCAGCATCGGCTGACATGCAGCTCTCCAAATCTAACCCACAAGCGTAAATACGTTCGGGGCAAAATAGGGGCAATGAGAATGCAGGATGAATAAGCACTCTAACATAAGATAGTAAAGGAAAAAAGTAAAAATATATACATACTGATGAATAATTTGGTTAAGTTCCTTTTCCCTAATTTATTAAGAAAAAGATGCACCGATAGATGACTCCTTGGCGTGTAAATAATACATTAACAATCTCATATGTTTTATCACATATATAACAGCTTGAATTCAGATTAACATAGCAACTGAGCTGCATAATCAGCAACTGTAAAACATGACAGAGCGTTTGGCACCCACTACAACACACTGGTCGCATTCCAGTCAGCAGCTTGAAGCAGGACGCTTAACACATCATAAAAAGCAATTTACCGATGTGACTTCTGTTCCACCTAATAATTTCCGGAGTCTTGACACACCAAGTCACATTTAGTATGAGGATCAATACCCGTAAAGCATGCAGACTCCCACCCTGCACCCGGGCACTCTACAGAAGTTAAATACTAGTCACATGGACGCAGACATGCTGTAGCGGAAACTACGGCAGCCGGAAAGTGCCACTTTTCATTCACAAAAATAACAGAGAAGCACTTTCCAGACATGTGATTTCAAGGTTGGCAGAGGATGGGGCGCAAACTTTCATTTTCAAAGAAACGAATGTCACATCCCTGTAAAAAAAATATGTATATGTATTGTTTACGTTGTATATCTTTATATGTGTAGTCACTGAATGTAATTGGATTCCCAATAAAGGCCAAAAATGAAAGATTAATCAATTTGTGGCTTGTGTTTTTACATTTGATATTGAAAACTAGCATTGCTGTAGTGTAGACAACCCGGTGACATGTTTCGTTCGTATGCATATTTAACTGGGCCTCGATAAGCTGTGCTTCAAATAAACATTAAAATTTTCAATCAAGAAATTTCCTCCTTGTGAGTCATTCGTCGTTGGTGGTTGAAAATTTTTATTTAATGACATAAAAAAACAAGAAATATTTCATATACAGTATGTAGTTATATATTTATATTACGAATGTATTGTTTGTCATTTCAAATTAAGGAACACCTTTTGTAATATTATATTAATATTTACATGTATACTACGCCTGTAAACAATATAAAATAGTCATTTGCATTACAATAATCATAAAATAATTGATATTTTCTTAAAATTTAACAGCAGATCTGCTACCGTTCAAGCACGCCTTGCTCATGATTTGACGTAAAATCATTTTCGCCCTTATTCCGCATCTCAGTTTCGGGTGTCCCGAGGTTTTCAAGCGGCTTCTGCTTTGCATTCCGTGCGCATACAGCGCAGACCCCCTAGAGGCTCACCTGTGAGTCTAGACGCATTGAAATAGCCCCGCTAACCGGCTACGGCAATGCGTTTGTCTGTAGCTTATAAACACGGACAAAAAACACAGAGCGACGTCTGCCGCTGCTGCGTACACATCGGCAAACCCTGCCGAGAGTCCCCGACTCCTGAGGTCCGTGCAGCGCGAAGGAGTCGCGCCTGTCTAGGCGATCGGTGGCTCTGGGCTCGGCAGTCCCCCTCCTCTACCGCCCCAGGGAAAGTGTTTGCCCTCGATAACTCTGCGCTCGGCGTCTCGCCTATGCTCACAATGAATGGCTGCCTGTAGCGAGAGAGAGGGAGAGAAAGCGTCGGACTCCTCCATTGAAACACTTTCCAGCGGCATACAGCGAGGGGGTGAGTTTGGAAACCGGGCTTAACGGGGGGTGATTGAGAGGCGGTACGGCGGCCCGGCCGTGTCTTCGGCGGCCCGGCTTTTATTGGGGAGGATGGGGTGTGATCGAAGTGGAATTTTGGCGTTATTGTTTTTTTTTGGGAAGGTGTGCGATGGAGGGGGATGGGCTCCTAGGCACGGCACCAACAAAACTTTAACCACTTCATTGGCTTCAGCGCTCCGTTTCCTCCGGCTCGTTTCCAACTCCGCTGCTCATTTCGCAACTCTTCAAAAATGCATGATGCAAGCGGCACTTTTCATACGCGCGGATCCATTAACTGTAACAGAAACTGAAACATTTTTTAAATACTTGACTGACACGGATCGTGCAAGGCGACAAGTAGTTAAATCGCTGTCTTGTCTGGCGGCTGCCGACCCACCTCACCTCTCAGCGCTGGTTTAGTCTGGATTGCCCCCCGGGTGCTGCATTTGTCCTCGGATGACCTGTTGATGTCGGGAAATATGGAGTGTTATGGGGGGTTCCCCCCACCCTTCACCCCTTTAAAGTCTCCCTTTATAAGGATGCATTTGGTACAATATAATCGAATTCGCAAAGCACACTGAAAAAAAAGATAGTAGTCAGCTTATAAGAAAGTCCCGGTGGGTTTTTTTTTTGTTGGGGGGGGTGGGGGAGTGGGTATTAGGGTTTCTCAGATTTCGGCGTCTCCAAGCAAGATGCGGTCAGGCGACCCCAAACATCAGAGTACAGTTAGAGTACCCCATGTCTGTAGGCCCGATGATGTAACTCAAGCCGACGGCGCATTGGCACGGACGGGGCGACGGCGGTGCATGTGCGCTCCCCAATTATTTATTTATTCCCTGGCGTGTATTATATATTTATGGATAACATAATCTCTTGCGAGTAGTGGCGGGGATCGGTCTACGAAAATCGTATGCGAGTGTA
The DNA here is from genome assembly GCF_023856365.1 of Brienomyrus brachyistius. NCBI lineage: Eukaryota > Metazoa > Chordata > Actinopteri > Osteoglossiformes > Mormyridae > Brienomyrus > Brienomyrus brachyistius. The sequence continues at coordinate 7,498,826 of NC_064537.1, forward strand.
TTTCTATACATGGTGAGCGCTACCACCCCCCACCCCCCATCCATCTATCCCGGCCCATGCCAGCTGAGCACCCCGGTCCGGCCGGGCAGAGACGCTGGCACGGAGCGGGGCACGGCTGGCTCGCTGCTTAAAACCACCGCTGCAAATAAGGGGGAATCTGCGGCAAAGGCAATAGGATCGAAGGTGCATTTGGCGAGGTTTGTCGCTGATGTTTAATCGCTGCTCACCCGGTTATTTATATTTTATGAGATGCGTTCCGGGACGGGCTCGGCCAGCGCCGTGTTAGCTAAGAGGCTAAGCCAGCTAATGCCCAGCTTGCGTTTTGCTGCTGGATCGCAGCTCGGCTGATTTCGGTGCTGGGAAGGAAAAGTGGGGATTTTTTTGTGTAGGCCTGTATTTAAAACCTGCACAAAAAGTGAAAGATCTGAATTAATCGTCACAGTGAATGGAAAGAGTTGATGTAAGCAAAGTTATTGGCTCAAATTGGCGAAATCAGGAAAACAGTTTCGTCTGACATTTAAAACACCAATCTTATTTTTTTAATCTATCGAATACAAAAAATTTAAGCAATTACAGTAATATATTCAATACATAATTTGGTTCTATAACGCTGCAGTAGCCTATAATTAATTGTAGTCTATGTCAGAGATACGTAATGACTTGTACCTTTTTTTTTTGGGGGGGGGGGGGGGGGGGGGTCAGGTCTGTAATTAGTACGAGTGCATTTCATGGCATGGGGGTGGGGGGTAAGCAGCACCTTTGCCGTCAACATAGCGGCCCCCCTTAGACCCGGTCCAGTCAAGCTGGTCTTGAGTTTTAAGTCTGATCTGTTGTTCTGGAATGGGTGCTTATGGTGTGTTTTGTAAATTATAAACATTATAATGTAGAATTTGGCTTATTGCTCACGTGGGATTGATCTGAAACCGTTAAGAGAGCACTTTTTACCTTAATTAATATGGTCTTGCCGCAAATATCCCCTTAGCGACCATAATGACATTTTCGGTGGGTCTGGCGCTTGTGAAATTAATAATTTATATTGTTTAATATTTATGATAATTTAGTTTTGCTTGAATTACACAAGTGGGACGATATCGCTTTGGTAAATTAAAGGTATCCGTAAAGCCAATTAATCACGGGTTTCAGTCCTAAAAATATTTCTATGTAAATATTGTGTGTGTTTGGTTGGGGGTAGGGGGCTGACAAATACGAAAAAAAAAATCCAATTTGTTTAAATGCTCAAGGCTCTAATCTTGTTAATCATATCGGATGTTGTGTTCGCTGACATTTCAGATCTCTGGAGAATAGGTTTTCCTGTAATCGGCTTCAAACGCATATGTTGGAGTTTTCGGGCACAGGGTTACTCGTGATATTTTTGTCTCACGTATGAAAATCAGGAATTAATGATGTCGGAGTGAAACGCGCCGTCCAGCGAAATCACATCACTCTCTGCCAGCCGTCCCTCGCAGGCGTGTCTTTTGTTCATATTGAAATTCATGATGTCTGATGAAAATAAGTAAATATTAGTGGTGGTTGGCAGTATTATCGTATGGTTTGGGTTATAGGTCTTGCTGGTGTGCATGTGTATGTTCAAAATTAGACAAATTCAAACAGTCCCTACTGTCATCATCAGGCATAATTTTTTCCCCCTAAAAAAAACTATAAACTTTTCTTCAGTGATGCCAGTTTAGTTATGCATGAGTGATGGCTATAAATGAAGTAAACAATGAACACTGAGAAGCGAGTTTGCCTGCACGTATCACGGGCATGTAGAAGTGATGCCTAGGCCAGATGGGTGCTTACCACCTCCTCCTCCTCTTCTTCGTCCTGAATGCAGACCTGTGGTGCTGGACGTAGCACCATGGCTCAGACGCTGCAGATGGCCATCCCCAACTTCGGCAACAACGTCCTGGAGTGCCTGAATGAGCAGCGGCTGCAGGGGCTGTACTGTGACGTGTCGGTGGTGGTGAAGGGCCACGCCTTCAAGGCGCACCGCGCCGTACTGGCCGCCAGCAGCTCCTACTTCCGCGACCTCTTCAACGCAGGCAGCAAGAGCGCGGTGGTGGAGCTCCCGTCAGCCGTGCAGCCACAGAGCTTCGAGCAGATCCTGTCCTTCTGCTACACGGGCCGGCTCAGCATGAACGTGGGCGACCAGTTTCTGCTCATGTACACAGCCGGCTTTCTACAGATCCAGCAGATCATGGAGAAGGGCACCGAGTTCTTCCTGAAGGTCAGCTCTCCCTCCTGCGACTCCCAGGGCCTGCAGGCCGAGGAGGCGCCACCCTCGGAACCCCAGAGCCCGGTCACCCAGACCTCCGCAGGGGCCACAGCGGTGGCCCCAGGTGCCGCTGGAGGAGTCAACGGAGGTGTGGCCACCACGGCGGCCGGCCGCCCCGCCTCCTGCCTCACCCCTCTACCCTTGGTGTCCCGAGTGAAGATGGAGCAACAAGACACCTCATCCTACTCTGTGGTCTGCACACCGGTGGCCAAGCGCCTCTGGGAGGGGGGCAACCGGGAGGCGGGCGGAGTCTCTGGAGGAGGGGGCGGAATGCGCAAGGCCGCCCGTTTGTCCCAGGAGGTGGGGCGGGGTGCAGTGGCTCCTCCCCCAGGCGGAGCTGGATGCCCAAGCAACAGCAACAACAACAATAACAACAGTGCCACCCCCGAGGGCACCAGCCCTGGCACTCTGAGCGCGTATGCCAGTGACTCCCCGAACTCCTACCATGACGACGAGGAGGAGGACGAGGCGGCGGAGGATGGCACTGAGGAGCAGTACCGGCAGATCTGCAACATGTACACCATGTACAGCATGCTCAATGTGGGGGCTGCAGGTGAGGGGGGAGGGAGGGCTTTCTTTGGGTGGGATGCTTTATTGTGGAGGGATGTAGGCGAATGAAGAGGGGGCCAGATTTAGACCGATCAGGAATGCAGGTGTCTTTCCTGGATTGATGGTGCTGTTTTTGGGATGGGGGTTGCCAGAGCATGCTGGGTAGGCTGGGGGTGTGGAGGAGGGGCCGGCGCTGATCCGCAATGCGGCCTGCCTGTCGCCCGGCAGCCGGGGACCGCGTGGACGCGCTGCCCGACCACCTGACCTCCGACACCAGGAACCGGATGCGCGTGCGGCAGGATCTCGCCTCCCTGCCGGCGGAGCTGATCACCCAGATCGGCAACCGCTGCCATGCCAAGCTGTACGAGGAGGGCGACCCGGCCGAGAAGCTGGAGCTGGTCACAGGTTAGTGACCCCGCCCTCCCCCCTACACGTCCCCGCGCTCTCCGCACGCCGAACGGCGTGATGGTGACTCACAGCTGTCTCCCGTCGTGATGGCTTTTAACCAGGTTAATGAGCCATTACACTCGTTTCTATAACGAGGCCTGGATTTCTGTTCCCTCAGTTGCATGCAGTTCTACAGTGTGTGTATTTCAGCTGTGGTGTCACCGCCTTGTGACTGAAGTGTGTGTGTGTGTGTGTGTGTGTTTGGGGTGGCTGCCCCTGTAGGCACCAGCGTCTTCATTACTCGGGCCCAGCTGATGAACTGTCACGTAAGTGCCGGAACCAGACACAAAGTGCTCCTGAGGAGGCTGCTGGCCTCCTTCTTTGACCGGTAAGCATCTCTGCCTTGTCCAGCCTCTGTGTACCATACCCCGCTTCTGTATGTCCAGTCCCGCCTCCTTGTCATGCCCTGCCCTATATGTCCAGTTCCACCTCCTTGTCATGCCCCGCCTCTGTATGTCCCATCCCACCTCCTTGTCATGCCCCGCCTCTCTATGTCCAGTCCCGCCTCCTTGTCATGCCCCGCCTCTCTATGTCCAGTCCCGCCTCCTTGTCATGCCCCGCCTCTTTATGTCCCGTCCCACCTCCTTGTCATACCCCGCCTCTGTATGTCCATTCTCGCCTCCTTGTCATACCCTGCCTCTATATGTCCAGTCCCGCCTCCTTGTCATGCCCCGCCTCTGTATGTCCCGTCCCACCTCCTTGTCATACCCTGCCTCTATGTCCAGTCCCGTCTCCTTGTCATACCCTGCCTCTATATGTCCAGTCCCGCCTCCTTGTCATGCCCCGCCTCTGTATGTCCAGTCCCACCTCCTTGTCATACCCTGCCTCTATATGTCCAGTCCCGCCTCCTTGTCATGCCCCACCTCTGTATGTCCAGTCCCGCCTCCTTGTCATACCCCGCCTCTATATGTCCAGTCCCGCCTCCTTGTCATGCCCCGCCCTATTTACAGTCCCGCCTCTTTGTCATACCCTGCCTCTATATGTCTAGTCCCGCCTCCTTGTCATGCCCCACCTCTATATGTCCAGTCCCGCCTCCTTGTCATACCCTGCCTCTATATGTCCAGTCCCGCCTCCTTGTCATGCCCCGCCTCTGTATGTCCATTCTCGCCTCCTTGTCATGCCCCGCCTCCTTGTCATGCCCTGCCTCTTTATGTCCATGCCCCGCCTCCTTGTCATGCCCCGCCTCCTTGTCTTGCCCCATCTCTGTATGTGCAGTCCCATCTCCTTGACATGCTCCACCTCTGTGTTTTATAACTGTGCCTCCTTGTATCTGGCCCCATCTCTGTGTATGCCATATCCCTCCCCCTCCCACACATCGCTGCTGGACCAAGCTGACCTCACCTTGGTCTGATTTCACATCAGAAGCCCCCCGGAGGCGTTCCTCTGGGGCAGTGTGTTGTTGCGAGGACCGCCTGTCGCCGCGCGACCCTGTGACCATAGCGAGATGCCGTACAGGGAGCCCAAAACATAACTGGGGCAAATCAGGCGTGATGTCATGGCTGATTGTAGCACTAATGGTTTATTGACGTTCTCGGGGTTGAAGGTCCTTCCCCCATCAGGAGGTTTGCTCGCCTCAGCGGCCGGTTAAACCACGGCGTGTAAACTGTCAATGCTCCTCACCAGTCTGGTCAATCCTGCGACCCTCGGAAGCCAAACGTGTCAGAAACCATGAACACTCATGTCCTGTACGATGGCCGTGGTTAAGGCGCTGGGTTTGGGAGGCGTTAGCTCCTCTGAACGCCTGACCTTTATCCAGCATAGAAATAGTGCCGTAATCGGTGCAGTTTTCTGTCTTTAAGAGTCGTACCGCACGGGTCAGAGAAACGCACAAGAAGCACGAGGCAGGTCTGGGGAGGGGGCGGGTCCCTGCGAATGCCGCTGGACTCCCATGCTGCCTGTGTGTGCGGTGATAACATTCCGAGTGTGTTATGTCACCAGAGGCGCCCTGAGCTTGACTGATGGTGCGCACACCCACACACACAGACATACACACACACACACACACACATCTGAGGAGGACTGCAGTGGTATAGCTGGTTATTTTAGTCCCCCCCCAACAAAGTATTATCTTGCCCCCCTGGGCTCAGCACTGTCAATCTGCAGAAATACAGGTTTCTTGTATATCACTCAATCTTGAGATAAAATAACGATAAAATCTTATTTTGTGGGGATATTTATTTTCCTCGTCCGTCATGCTGAGAAAACATCTCTAAACATCAAAGTGTTGGCTGTTAAACTTTATACCTGCCAAGCCCCCAGTGATGTCATTTTATCTTAAACGGCATTTTTTGGCAGCCAGGGGCTTGAATTTTGTGAACTCCGTAAATCGCACAAATTCACAGTATTATAATACAAAAAGTTTTGACACAAATAACACAGCAGGTGCACAACAGAAGATTTTATTGAAACGCTCATTTTTAAAATCATTACTTTTAATCAATATAACAGGAAAAAAATCCATCTGATGGAATTGACATCATATAAAACACAAAACAAGCATTTAAGCTTGAAAGCACATAGAACGGCGTTTCAAACATGAATCTGCTGTTTTTGGTTGGTTTAGATTTTAATAGAACTACATCAAAACCTTTAAAATATCTGACAGAGTTGTTATCTATTGGAGTCTTAGTGAGTAGCTATTTTATGTTTTAAAGTTGCTAAGAGGTTTCTTATTGCTAATCAAAGTGAGCATTTTTAAGCCATAATTTTAATTTAGTTTTGATTTTGCAGGGCTACGGAGTCGGTCTCTTATGATTGAGGCATACCTGATTCAGTGTTATTCCATGAATTAATAAAAAAGAGTTTATCAGCCATTGAGCAGTATTCCCTGCTTTCTTGAAACCAGGAAGTGAGGTGGGGTCCTTAGGATACAGCTGACCATTTTTATTCCCGATTTTAAATGACATTTTTCCAGAAATCTGGTGAGAAAAATCTGGGATGACAAAAACATTTTCATAAAAATTTATGTTAAAGATGATCATAATGGCAAGATTTTATATTTGTTATCAGTATGTATTGTTAGTTTTAGATTTTGAGGAGGTTTAATAATTCTTTTTAACTGTTCGAAGTTGAGTTTATTCGTTACGGAAAGTGGAAGCAGACCGATAGCCGTGTGAATCTTATTGGTTTCAAACATAAAAATATTTAAAATTTCACCAAAAAAATGCTGTTAGTTTGTCGATGTGACGCCCGCTCCGTCCGCTCCTCGTGTGTGCCACGCCCCCTGATTACCCACGTGTGCTTCCCTGATCGTCTCCAGCTTTGTCCATTTACTTTGCTTGGTCCTGTCTTATTTAAGTCCTGGTCTTACCTGTTTGCCTTGTCTGTCATTGATGTTAGTCGCGTCAGATGTTACCTGCTATCCGTTCCCCCGATTCCCTTATTAAAACCCCAGTTTGCCCCGTAATTCGCCTGTCTGCCTGCTTCCTGTCTGCTTGCCTGCCTGTTCGCCTTACCGGCTTCCAGCGTCCCGTGACAGTCGATATGTAATAATTTTACATTTTTTGGTACGGTGTGATTTGGCTCAGCTCTGAAGAATGAGTGATATATAATTTGGCAGCTGGGAGGGGCTGCCCTGGATAGATTTTGCCTTGCAGGCTCCTGACGGTAGATTTTGGGGGCCCCTTTAAAGTGCTATTCCATGATGGTGAAAAATGGGGGGGGGGGGGGGGGGCAAAGGTAACCCTTAACTCCAGAACCCCTGAGCTTCTCTTCCCCGCCCTGCAGGAACACTCTGGCCAACAGCTGTGGGACTGGAATCCGCTCCTCCACCAACGACCCCAGCCGCAAGCCGCTGGATAGCCGGGTGCTGCATGCCGTCAAGTGTGAGTCCCCTCTGAATATGGGAATTATGGGAAACATCTACTTTGTCAAGATGGTAGCGGAGGGAGTTGGGTTGACAGTAACATTTATGCGTCTAGTTGGTTAATCGTAACCCTTTATAGAGGTGCTGATTTGGGGGCCTTTTTTCTTAACACTCAAACCTCGTTTTCATCCTGGGCTGAGAAGGACGTAACAAACGGCATCGCCTGACGGTGTCTTTGTCCTGCTGCAGTCTACTGCCAGAACTTTGCCCCGAGCTTCAAGGAGAGCGAGATGAACGCCATCGCGGCCGACATGTGCACCAACGCCCGGCGCGTCGTCCGCAAGAGCTGGATCCCCAAGCTGAAGCTGCTGATGGCCGAGGGCGACGCTTACTCAGGCTTCCTGCCCGAAGCCGTTAAGATGGAGGCTGACGGGCTGGGCACCGAGCACGCCTTCGAGACGGCCGGTCTGGATGCGGGGGCCCCGGGTGACGGGGGCGCCTCCGAGGGCTTGCCAGGGGTGGGGGGCGACGGTGGGGCGAGCACTTTATTTTAGTAAGTGACCCCAGTTCCCATCCACTACCCCCACCTCAAACCACGTCCTTGCTCCAAAGTCCATTTTATTTCCCGACACTGGGTTTTGCTGCCCCCTGGGGGGGGGCGGAGGAGGGTAGATGTGGGGTGGAGTCTCACGGCAAGGGATGGGGATGGGGGGGAGGGATGGAGAGGGTGTTTCTGAGGGAACGAGAGAATAAGCCCCCCGTTTAACTGTTAGAGTGGTTAATTACGCCCCCCCCCACCACCCCCTTCAGACAGCAGTCCCGTATCATTGCCTCACCCCCACGTTAAGAGAACATTCCCCGGGGGGGGGGGGGGCACAGCGGGGCGTAAGGGAGCCTAGCCAACCTGCTAAAACTGTCCCAAATTTGAATGTACTTATCAGAAATTTGGATGGTACCGATCCGACCCCCCCGTGACACAGGTGGATTAATGTCTTGCCAAATCAGAAGAGGCTCCCACATGGAATCTCCCCCCCCCTCCCCCCCCGTCTTCCCCCAAACCCTCGGCATTGCCCATGTCCTAGAAAACCTGACCATTTCTCTTTCATTTTCTTCCATGTTTTTCTTTCCATCTTTTTCTGCTTATTTCCGTTTGTCTAACATGCCAAGGGCCCCGGGACAGAGGGACTGGTCGCTGAAGATTGTAAAGGAACAGGCGCTGCGTGGCTGTCCCGCTTTTAAATGCATTTATCTCTGCGCATAGGCGTCTTGTGTGTGTAGAGGGTTAGAGAGGGATTGTTTTAAAATCTCGCGTTCAGACTGACTTATTTGTGAAGAAAATTCCCGTTAAGAGTTTAAAGCGAATGATTTTTTTTTCTTCCTTTTTTTGCATCTTATCCAAATATGATTCCATTATTGTTATGTCTGGGTTTTAATAATGTTGGGTGTTTCTGTGTGAGAGAGAGAGAGAGACAGACAGACAGAGAGAGAGAGAGACTGCAGCCTGCTTTACTGTTCTCTGACTTGGGTGTTTTTGTTTTTTGTTGGGGGGGTGTCTCTCTATTTCATTTTTATTGAGGCTCATAAATTGCTACAGACTTCTCCCCCAGGGATTTGCGGCCCTTGTCGGACAGCCATGGCTCGGCTCCTCATTGTGCTATTCTGGGAAGCCCTGAAAGCCCCAGAGCACAACGCACCCCTCCCCACACCCCCGTTTCCTCATTGGTCCATTCCGCTGCCTGTCTCGTTAAATGTGTCAAGCCTTTCTTATTGGTCACACCTCCAATATGCCTCTAACCCATTGGTCAGCTCCTGCCGCCAGACTGACTAGCCCATCCAATCAGATTCTTTTCCCAGGATGATGAAGCTGGTACCAGGGGAAAGCTTTTTAATTGGAAGGCTGGCGTTTCCAGACCGCACTGTCCCTGAAGACCACCACATTTGCATAAAGAGCCTTTGATCCTTGGTCAATGGTGCCTTCAGGTTTGTGCTTTTTAAGAAAGCAAGCCGTTTTCATCGTGATTGGGAAATTTGTCTCTCCTGCTGTGGGGGACATACACGTTCTGGGTTTGTCACGCTGGAGAGGGCCGTTTTGGAACGCGTTCAGGGAAAAGCGCACGGCCGGTGGATCAGAAACGGAGAGGCAGGAGGGTCGGTCCGGGGAGGGAAGCCGTCTGTCAGCTCCATGTCATGAGTCAATGGGTCAGTGCTAGTCTGCTTGTGGCTGCCATTCAAAGGCGAGAGGCTGGTCTGCGGTGATAGGTAGGGTCTTCAAAGTTCTTATGTGTTAAAGAAAAACATTATAAGCATCATCCCTCCCTCAAAGTTGGCCAACCCAAAGTACCCCCCCCCCCAGAGTGTGCTGTGGAAAGAGTTCTTCCCAGTTTCATGGCTTTCCAGACTGTTTTGGAGGTGGTGAGAAATTTGCACATTTATGAAACGTTTCAGCATTGCCTTAAATAAGGAGTTGGTTCCTGGGAAGTTGGGGAGTGAGCTGGGGGGGGGCAGTGGACAGGGAGAAAGATGGCTTCTGTAGTCACCCCCGCTTGTGCTGACCCTCGGGGCCCTGCACTGACGTGTCTGTACGCCCGAGATGGAGAGGGGTTTTCGGCGAGACGCATGTTGGCGTGTTTACGACTGGGTGGCATGTTTACGGCTGGGATGCAGGGCTTGTGTTTGTTTTGCGTATGACTCATCACCAGAAGTGGCTGGAGACACAGACATGGAGGAGGTGTGTTTCGGGGGGAGTGGTCGTCTGCGATTCAGTGAGGAGACATTCTCCACACAAACATCAGAACGTCAGCGGGCATTTAGGCGTCAGACCGTAACGCCATGACTGAACAGAACCTTGAGAGGTGTCCGGGCCTCGTTCGGACCTGTTGATTGGTTCTGTTCATGTCAGTCTCTCTCTCTCTCTGACCTAATTAAAGCAAGGAGTGTGTGTGTGTGTGTGTGTGTGTGTGTGTGTGTGTGTGTGTGTGTGTGTGTGTGTGTGTGTGTGTGTGTGTGTGTGTGTGTACGTGCACGTGCACACGCATGTGTGTTGTGCTGCAGCAGGTAGGGCTGCTGTGTGTGTGTGTGTGTGTGTGTGTGTGTCTGTACGCGCACATGCGCGTTTCGGAACAGACTGTGTTTTTTTCGCGTGTGGCCTCCCCTGGGACGCTGACTGTTTGTTTCTTCTGCACCTTTTCCGTCAATCGAGTGGACGGTGGTTCCACACCACAGTCAGCTTCAAGACGTATGTCGAAAAAAAATGAACGTCCCAGATGTACATATCGATCAGATTGATTTTTTTTTTAATTATGGGGGAGGGCTTGTTGATGAATGGGATGAGAACGGAATTATGGGCGGGGCTGTTCGTGAATGGGAGGGCTGGGGGTTTGAGGGATGGATTTTAGCTCCTGATTTTGAAGGGACTGTTCTCTATGTTCGAGACCAGATGCTGACCGTCGTCCAATAGGAGAAGGCGGAGTTCTGACGTTTCCAAACCCAGAAGGGAAGTGATCGGGACCAAAAGAAAGATGGCTCCTGCAGCCTCTGACCCCCCAAAGATGACTGTTTGGGTTCGGGTGGGGTGGGGGAGGGCTCTTATTCGTCTGAATAGACTGCCAGGTGTACCTTGTGTTTAGTGCTGCGAATTTCCAGATGGGGAATTAGTGAAGGGATTGTGTCCTCTGTAAGATGTTTCATGTGTGTGTTTTTGTGTGAGCTCCTCTTCACTGACATGATGGCTCGATCCACGCCTGCTACTGATATGGGGTGGGGGGGTTGGGGGGTGGGAGAGACGGATTGAGCACACATTATAAGCACATTATTGCAAACAAGACTGGTGTTTTTCGGTCTTATTTTTTCGGGAGGGGTTAGGAAAGTTCCGTAGATTGTTTTTCATATATTGTTTTAGTTTTTTTTTTCTTTTTTGTTTTTAATACCGTAAATACTGTAGTGTTAGGTTCTTAAAACTACTACTAATTCACGATTGAGTAGCATTGCCAAGTATGTTATGAAACAAAAATAAGGTCACGTACAAACGAGTAACCATCCATTCAGCATGTGACTGAAGTGCTGAGAGTGAGGTGAGGGCGGGGCTCTGTGCTGGCTAAGGGTGGTTTCGGTAAAGTCTGGGTTGGCTGTGGATGGTAACCTGCGGGGGAGGGGGCGTCAGACAAAAGCAGAAGGCCAATCTAAATACCCGAACCCTTCAGATTGACCTCCCCTTCTCGCTCCTAACCCCCTCCACCAAATATGGTTTGTAGCAATGGCCAGAAATGGGGCTTGAGCAATTACAGGCACTACCAGCCTCCCGCCAGCAGAGGGCAGCACACCCTCAGATGATGATTATTCCAGGCAAATGTATGACATATAGCTAACCTCTGTTGTTCAAGTGCAATTGTAAGAGATTAACAGTTACTCGCAGCGCTGGCCGTTTTAATCGTGTGCCGAGTCGAAACAGTTGAAATGACTGTCTTTGTGTTGGTGTAGTGGTGGGTGGTTGTCATGGTAACGTGCAGCCAGTAGCCAACCGGCGTTTTTCTGGGAGTATAACCCACCCACACTGTCTTCTGGGTTTCAGGAAGGAGGGAAGGACCTATTTCACACCTTCAGTTTACTGGGGTTATCTTTTCCATTGTTGTTTTAATTATTCATGTTTTATTTTTGAAACGCTGACTAGTTAAAGGTCATATTGGAGGGAAAGAGCGAGTGTGCTCATTGGGAGGGGAAGGTTGGCGCAGTTCTGTTTGTCTCTTTGCCTGCTTGTCACCCTCTTCACATTGGGGTGGGGTGGGGGGGGGAGAATAGCACCTTCTGGGTGTCCTGGGGTTTTGAGGACATCCTGGCACCTTCTAGGGAGTTTTATATGTCAGAGTGTGAGGGACAGTGACAGTGGGGCTTTGCTCACAGCAGGCAGAGATGTGTGTGTTGTAGGTCTTTTTTTGTTTGATGATGAAGATGATGATGGTGGTCTTTTTGTGATGATTTAATATGTTCCTGTTTATTCTTTAACTCCCCCCCCCTCCCTAGACAGGCTCTGGGGAAGGTGGTAAGACTGTAACCTCTCTTCCCTGAAGGGCGGGGGGGGGTTGAGGGAGTTTCGGAGGGCTGGTTGCAGCCCTCTGTGTTTCAAAGTCCATCCGCAAATAGTGCCCCCCCCCCATCCTTTCCTGTACCTAACCTGGCCTCCCCTCTGCGCTTGGCACTGTGGCCCATCAATCTGTACGTGTTCTTCCTTTAACTTACCCCTCGCAGCCCCAATGCTCCGATCTGTACATTTTGCTAACAGCAACATTGTAGACTTTTATCCAGAATCTTATTACTCCACTCTCTCGACGACCCTAGCACACCAGAGCTGCCCCCCCCCCACTCCCCCCCTGCCTGCAGTTCTGGTGGACTGCCCACAGGGGGCGCTCTCTTACCTGGAGCCCAGAGCCAGACGCCCAGTGTCCCTCTGCTGGAGCCGCGGGTGTTACGGCAGGCGCATCCTGCCTGGTGGGCCAAACCAAACTGAAGTGAGAAGACCATCTGGGAGGGGTTTGATGTATGTGATGTTTTTTATACACAGCTATTAGTAAGGCGATGGGTGGAAAAACAACACTACTCTGGTGTGACCTGGGTCAAACAGATCTTTTTTTTTCCACTCTATGAAAATATATATATAAAAAATATATATACTGTATAATATACCTAGAAGCACTAATGAAGTTTGATTGTTAGTTGTGCACTCACAGCATGAGGTATTAACCCAGAAACGCTTATCAGACAAAACGCACCAGCGTCGGCCGACGCGCGGACCCTGCCGTGATCCCCGTAACGTCAGTGTTTATTCTGTGTTCCAAGTGCCAATAACTTTGTGAATTCCTAACTGTGACCCAATAATTAAGATAATTGCACATTAACTACTGTAAAAAAAAATGAAAAAGGAAAAATGAGTATCTTAATAAAAAGGTTTGTAACAAACACTCCGTTTACAGATTGCCTGAAATGTAAACGCTATTGCACACTTGACTGGGGGTAGAATGCGTTGTACTGAGCTTCACAAAATGATAGAGTGTGAGTAACAGTGTTTAATGCTTTGAAGAAAAGAACCAATCGGATCACAGCTTAGAGGGTTGTGTGCGTTGTGATTGGCTTCCACCACTGGCCGAAAGCCTGTCTCCTGTATCTATGGCTGCCGAAAAGGAGAGCCGACAATTCACTAAAACCAACATAGGCAGATCCCAACCTGTCAACTTCCTACCCGTGAGAAGATTGTCCTTAGAGTAACTGCCGCTAAGTAAGACTAGTTTAAACTCCCACCCTGAATGCTCCAAAACATTTCAGGTAAATTGAAGATTAGACCATTCTCCATTTTGCTAATGCGCTATGCTAACGCACAGGGAATTGCAGAGTAGAGTTTAAAGATTATGACATGAAAGTTACTGTCTGCCGGCATCTTGGCTGCCCTTCCCGCTCCCCCAGTTTGCCCGGCCCAAACCGCTGAGTGTAGGATACAGACCTTGGGATGCTCAGAAGATATTACTGCTGCTTTGGAAAGCTGCGGAAACTCCACACAGAAATCACTCCACAAGAAACGGAGCAAATGTTTATGGTTTATTAAGAACACGGGAAATTTACAGGAGGAGAAGGCAATCATTCCACAGCTTACAGTCTTTCAGGTATGCCTCTATATGTACATAAACCCAGGGACAGGTTACTCATTCCGTCTGAAACCAGATTATCAGAAGTGTGGCAGGAGCCAGTTCCTGAGGACACAGTGAGGCCAATTCTGATGCAATAACACAGTCTTCCTATGAACGTAATCTGTGTGGTTCACACCTGCTTGGTTGGGTCATAGTTGACCGATGGCAGGTGTAACGTACCCACCCCCCCCCCACGGGGTGGAGGATGATGCAGATGTGGGCACGTGGCAAATTATCAAGGGTGCGACTCAAAATGCTGGGAGTCCCTTGAATCCAAAGGGTTTGGGTTCATTTTTTTCCCCCTCTCTAATTTTCTTCCTGGTTTTGCAAAATCAGCAGCCTGATGTAGGACAGTCCCCTTCCCCAGTTGCCGATGGCGACAGCAGGACAGGGAGAGAACAGCTCAGACGGACCCATGACACACCCAGAGGGCCAGTCAGCCAATCGCCCGATCGATCACAACCAATCACATTCCACGGAGTGCCACAGCAGCCCGGTCCACCACACACAGGCTCCATCCATCACACGAATACAGCACATACTGTACATCTGATGCTGCCTGTACTTAGGGGGGCATTCTGTCCAGAAGCCGAAAGCTACGAGCAACCCCCAAGGGAGTGAAGTACCACCTGATATCTTCAGGGAAGTTCAGAATGGCCCAGAAATCGGACACTCTCACTTGGCATCGGCACAAACGGTAAATGCGTGGATGCATGGATTAAAACTGACAAAAAAACAGAATGATAATACTGCAACGGTACCAAACACAGAGGGGAAAAACCAGAACGATAAGGAACCGCACGCGAAGGTGGACATAATTAGGATTTCAGAAAGTCACCATTTATATTTGAGCTGTAAACTGACATGGAGGCAAGTCAGGAAAAAAAGAATATTAAAATGTGTAATAAAATGTACAAATATAAAGCAATGTGGTCCTCTTTTTTTCCCTCCAAGCCAGGTGAGAACAGGGATTGTGTCATTAAGGCATTGCACTGCAAGAAGTCATTTTTCACTAGTCATCACTCCCTGACACAGCAGGAACTAAAGTGCAGTAAGAGGCGTTCAGCGCGCCTCCGCTGACGGGCAGCGGGACACCGGCAGCGGGAGCGACCCCCCCACACCAGGAGGAAGCGGATGGGGATAATCGGCCTGTCAGTAACATATTTTTGGTGGAAAAAAAATCATTCATAAACAGATGTCAAAAATTTGGGGGGGGGGGGGGGGGGACAGTACCGAACAGTGAACAGAACAGCACAGAAAATTCACAAGAAGTCACAATGTCCACCAGGGGGCGAGACTGACGAAAGACATTTATACTTGTCTGTTTTGCCCAGCAACTACCAGCTTGGTCAGTGAAGTGGCCGTCGTGATTGGCTTGCTGGCCTCACAAACACGCCCCCTTTATTATCTGTGCAGGCCCATTAATATACTTTTTTTTTTCCTAAAAAAAATAATAAAAGGCAGCTATGAACAGTTCACCATACTGTGAACATCAAGCCGTCTTTCAGTACCTTTTATCTGGTTCGGGAAACTGCGCTTAAAAATATTTTTTACTTGCCCCAAAAGGCAACTGGTGCAGGTCCTGCCTAATCTGAAGGAGTCCTGAGCGGACGCTAGGCTATAACGCAGCGGGCAGTCGTATCCAAAAGCAGGAGGAGACGGATTTACCCCCCAGTCCTCCATCCACCCATCCACCCAAAGAACCGTCCAGAAGGAGGGGAAGGAACATTGCAGATCCATGGTCAAAGTGTGAAGAAGAGAATGAGGACGATGATCATTATGACCGCCAGGACTCCGATCGCACACCACTGCCTCCGACCTGAGGAACAGATAAAAAATAATGGCTGACAGCAGACGTAAACCCAAAAAGAGGCAAGAATGTACACGCAGGCAGGTGCCATCCAGCCTGGATGAGGACTACAGGACAAATTCATGCCACCCACAGAAATAATATTAATAATCAATCCATTCATCTCCATTCCACCACTCCTGCAAAGGGTCACAGTAAAATACTTATTTTCCTGATTTTTTTGAGTAATGCTAATAATCGTATCTAGGTGCTTCAAGGTTCTTCAACGACACAGGACAGGTACGTCTGGTTTTACAAAACACATCGACCCGAATCGATTCAGAAGAGAACTCACTGCTCGTCATGTGGGACACCTTCTCCATCTTCTTCAGGACCGAATCCATCCTCGAGTTGGTCTGGTCCATCTCATCGCCGAACTCTCCAAGCATACTGCTCAAGACCCACACAGATCGAAACCGCGTGTTAGTCTATAACAAGAACATTCATCCTTCTGGCCAGTACAAGGTGGCCCTGGGCGGGGGACACCCTGGGCGGGGGACACCCTGGGCGGGGGACACCGGTCCATGTTAGACACTAATCCATCAAACTGCAAATTTGTAAGGAAACCCTACAGTAGGCAAACTCCAGACACAGGGTAGGATTCAAACCCCCAACCTTGGAGTAGTGTGCCACCCTTAATACTCTACAAATACATTTCGCCGCATCAAGGGGAGCAACGAGGTGAATGAAGGCGGCAGTGCCAGTCCAAGTCAGTGAAAATGGCTTGCTAAGTCGGTGCCCCCTCGGAAGATGGCGCCCAAGACGGCCGCCTACGTATGGCATTGGGACGGGCGGACTCACACAGCCTGCTCATCCAGCTCGTCGCCGATGCGCTCGGACATGTCCTTCAGCACACGGATGCTGCCCGTAACCAGCCCCAGCTGATCGTCCTGTTCCTGCATAATCAGCTGCCCGGAGAGAGGGAGGGGCACACTGGGGGTGTCATTCTCATTCGGCAGTCTGGCAAGCTCAGGCCCCGCCCCCCACATAACTGGCCCCACCCCCCGCATCACTAGCACCGCCCTCCCTACCCCACACCCCGCCCACCTGTTGCTGCTCCTGCTGCTCCTGGATGTACCGCGAGTTGGCTGACACCAGGTGGGGTTCCAACCCCGTGGAGGCGCGGGCCGGTCCAGAAGCCGCCAGCAAGGCCTGAACGAGAAGGGGGGGGGGGAGGCCCATTCCAGAATCAGAACCAGTCAGCGGTACGCATTCATGCCCCAGTGCACAATGCCAGCTTATAGGACCACCTTAACTCATTCTCTGTAGCGGGAGGAAGTGCAGATGGAAACGTGTCAGCGTGAGGATCATTTACTTATTTTGCAGCTGCTTTTATCCAAAATGACAAACAACTGAGAAAGCCGGGCCAGACGGTCCCTGGAGCAAGTGAGAGGTTAAGGGCTCAAAGGCCCAACAGTTATATCACTATGCTGACATCGGGATTTGAACCAAAGACCTTCTGATGACAGGCACAACATCTTAACCTGCTGAGCCCCGCACTGCCGCGATGGTGCCACCATAGTCTTTACCCTCAGGGGAAGGAGGACCAGATATGCTCTATAATTAGTGTCTGACCATTTAAGCGAAGCATGCAAAGGCGCAGGGAGATAAGCACACCAGGCCTGCAGAAACACATTAGTCCTAAGCTGACAATCACATGGAACCCCTTTTCCACAAAGCGCTCCACCACACAAAGGCACTCAGGATGTCATCTTCAGCAGCGCTGACGCACCTGTCGATTCTTCTTCTCAGCCCTGGCCATCGCTGAGGGGCTCGACAGCTGCTCCTTCATCTCCTGCGAGAATAATGACGATAATGATAACAGATACTTCTTATTGATCCCCGTAGGGGAAAGTCTCTCTTCACCTCCCCCATCTTGCTGTCCGTGAGAGCGAGCTTGGCGGCGAAGGGCAACCGCCTGTAGCGGCACACAGGGAGCTGGGGGTTTAGGGCCCTGATTCAGGGGTCCACAGATACGCTGAGGCTGGGCTTGAACCAGCAACCCTCTGAACACAGGCACAGAGGCTAAGCCTGCTGAAACACACGCTGCCCTCAGGACACGAGACCACACAGTAAGACAAAGCAAACTGAGGGTGTTGCACAAAAGCAGATATGAAACAGCTGTTGTAAAGTCCAGACTGCAAGCCCAAAGGGCTCCACACAGAATATGGTGCAGAAACACGCAGAATGCTGGAAGTCACGTGGTCGCTGACAGCACCTGGACGGCCTGCCTCGTCCGCTCTACAAAGTCCCTCCGGTCCTGCAGCTCACTCTCCTCCAGTCTGAACTTGCCCGGATTGGATTCGACGATGCCTTGGAAGTTAAGGCATCACAGAGCTGACAGTTTCAGGGCAAACCACTACCCCCCCCCAACACGCTTCAACATTGGACTCACTGACATGTGACCTGTTACCAAAAGGCTTATTGCCAAATCCAGTGCAGGAAACTAGAATCACTTCAGAACATACACCCTTCCATCTGGAGCCTATTCGAGGCAGGATACCTCACAAGGCCGGGGGGCACCCTGGAAGGAATGCCAGTCCATCACAGAGCACACACATAATTCAATCACTATGCGTAACTTATAGATATACTATGGGGGGAAAAAACACAGAGCAGGATTCGAACCCATAACCATAGGAAGTGTAAGGCAACAGCGCTAATCACTGCCTAAATAAATACCCCCCACCACCACTGGCAACACTGTAGTCTGGATACTGATGGTCTCATGAAGGTCCTCGAGGTCCCAGTCGATAGTTCTCAGACAGTTCCTCAGCTCATTGGTGCTCCAGTCCAGCTCGTCCCGGCTGACAGGAGTACCGTCCTCCAGAAGCTCTTCCCACCGCTCGAAGAGCCCCCGTGCCCTCGCCAGGGCCTTCTGCACCTCCCTAAACACAGGAGTGCTGGACGATTAGTGGGAAGCGCTCAGGCCTGAACCCGCCGCAAAGGGCTGCTTCTGTGCCCTCGGGCAGCAACTGAGTTGGTCTTTGTAAACAAACAGAATGTCAAACATTCAGCTAAAATTAGATTAATTAGATTAAATGACTGCTGAGCCACAACTTTCATTCTTATACAACACTTCGTTTCGGAGTGAGACTCTTTGACTCTTAAATGCCACAACCAGCGATGTTACTTCTGCGCGTAAGACAAAGCTTCGCATTTATTTCACATTACCGATGACCGATGTCGGCTACGAATAAGTACAAACGCTGCTTCCACACAGAACAGGGAAATACATTTTCCTGCATTGCAAGCTCTGTTTCCTAAATTACATCTCTATGTAAGCAGCGTATTCAGTTACAAAAAAACAGATTGTAAACAGCATCGGGTTTGACGAGTTTGGCACGGAAATCCATAGTGTCCATGAGATAACGATCCTCAGCTAAAGAGTCAGCGTGTCCCGGTAGTCTGACAGCCAGCGCCAGCCCGACCGTCAGGGGTACTTCTGTCTAACCTGTCAGCGGGGCAATATTTCTACATTTTCTAGTCCATGCGATTGCGACTAGATCACCAATCTCCCCAACATTAAGAAAAGATACAAGGGCCTTCTCTGCCTGCTAGATTCAGCTAACGCACAGTCGCTTTTTTCAGGAATACGTCGGAGAATTGGGGTCTGTAGGGGAACTTCTGAAAGGAGAATGGTGGGTGACTATAAACGTATCGCTCCGACATTTACCCATCGACACCCTCCCCCCTGCTTATGCGACGAAGACACGAAAAGCAGCCCCGGGAAAGGACGCACGGCACGGGCTCGCACCCCCTCCCCGGACGCGGATCGCTCACCCTTTCACTACGAAGAACGGGTCCTCCATGGACATGCTGGCTCCTCGTCGGGACCCAAGGATATGCAGTCTGACTGCACCCAAGCGCCAATAACTCCCCTGTCACGTGACGGAGCTCGTCCGTCTGCTACAGCACGCAGAGAACGCTTCCTACTTCCGGAGTCGGGCGCGCGCGTGGGCGCGCGTGTGTGAGCGTGCGTGCGTCAGTAATTTTGTGTGTCACTTTCAGGGGGCACAAGTAACTTAGTATCTCATTTACTACGCAAGTACAAATCATGAACAAATACATTAACTTGCATACATTGCATGGACCGTTATGATTGATTAATGACGAACGAACACCCAGTTTCTGGTTAATTCATATATTAAGTAAGAGTACATTACTACATTATTTGCCGAGCTGGCTAGTTCAGGTCCAGAACGCATAAATCCAGACCAAGACTTTGTTTCAACCAACCAGTTAAGTACTCTCTGAATATGACTCTTAATTTCAACTGGTTAGTTCTAACAAAATCTTTATTTATTATTCCTGGACCTGAACTTGCTACCTCTGATTATTTTTGTGTGTGTGTGTGTGTGTGTGTGTGTGTGTGTGTGTGTGTGTGTGTGTGTGTGTGTGTGTTTGTGTGTGATTCTTACAAGTTCTATTGCCATGATTTATATGAACTAATCTGGTTTGACTAAGCTGATGCCAAAATACCAATCATTTTAAAACTTTACATTTCTGTACTTTACATTTCTGTACAAAGATTTTGTAGACAAGTGTGCATGTTGATTAGGAAAGAGGAAAATGGCCCAAAATTAATGTACATTTTTTTTTATCCATTGCTTTTCAAATTTTTTACAATAGCGCCAGAATATTAAGTTAATTAAAATATAATGTATGCAGTACGATGAGGACGTTTTATTTTCAAAGTCAATACCTTTGTCATTCAGCATTTTGTTTATAAACATTAATATTTAACAGGCATCGTGTCCAGGAAGTTCCCTGCCTTGAGCCCTGTGCTTCCTAGGTGAGGCTGCGCATTGACGTGACCCTGTACACTGTGGTAATTACAATGTTAAAAAGGTGAGCCTGAGGGCAGCGCAGGACAGGAAATTCAATGTTATAGTTAGAAGAGAGAAAAGCCTCTGGAGGTTAAAAGCCACCCGGCTGTCCAATCCCCGCCCCACTGCCCCTTTGGTGTACTAGCCTTACAGCAGTCAGAAGTACAGTAATTATCTAAGTGTTTTTAGAACTAGAGCAGTGCACTTAAGTGGAGCCCTCAGTCAGCACAGCCACTGATACTGTCCAGATCTGCCTCCGGCCTTGGGGCGTCTGCAAAGTGGGAGTTGTATTTAGCAGTATCAGCAGTATTATTTGAGACTAATCTAGAAAATATGCCGAGGTAAGAGAATTTTAAATAGGTGATCTTTGATCTAGGTTGGCATACTCAGATCACTGTGGTTGACGGTTCTAGAGCTTAAAGGACTCTGTAGCTTTACTCTTTACCGCCAAGAGTTATTGTGTTTGTTGTAGGAGCTACAAGAAACCTTTAATCCAGAGATCTGAGAGTGAATTCCTGCTGGATGACATTAATCACACTTGGTCTCATTAGAAGGAAGTTGGACTTTTTTCACATTTTCCCAGTATCAACATTCTGGATGTTTTCCCGTTTTTCACTTATCTCTAGAAAGATCACTGTGAGTTATTATAAAATAAAAAAATATCATATCATAAAATAGAAAGAAATTATTATAAATATGCATTTTATTAAAGGAAAATTGATTTATCAAACAGGGACCAGATGTTGCGTTTTCCACTGAGGCCAGGTTTCAAAGTCAGTCCTGAAATAAATGAGAACAGTGAGGTATAAAATGGCCATCAGTGTTTCTACACGTTACCGTTAGATATATTTCTCTGAATCTTGAACAGTACAAACTTCTCGTTGGATAGCAAGTTAACATGTCTAAGAAAGTACAGGTCTGAGATGACTTTATTTGATTCATGTCCCCATTTAATCTAGAATACACCCCAGAAAAGTCCTAAGTTATGAATGTCCATAGCACTCGGTGATTTTAAGATGTGAGCCATGGATATTTCAAATAATGACCTCAGCCAATGTCTGTGAATAATTCAGTAAAGCCGATTCTGCAAATTTATGTCTGTCTTATATAGTTCATTTGCTTGCTGTCTTCATTGTTGTCTTAGCCTTAATTGGCTGCCACACATGCTATATATCTTAAAGTGAGATCTTTGATTGTTAGAGAGTAGTTTGAAATGTTTAAACTGAATCTAATGGAAAAACCCTCGGATTTTGAAATGTAAGGCTGTGCTGAGAGGCTATATCCAGGGCCTGATTGGTCAGTCTGGTTTGTCTTACTAATTCCTGCTTGTTCCATGATCTTCCTCAGCAGTAGTACAGATATACAAAACAGTACTGGTTCCCAGCACCGGTCCCTGTAGACCTTTGATCAATGACAGCTGGGACAGGGTAGATTTATTATTGGCTTTTTGTAGGTAATGAATAGCATTGTCAGAATAAGGGTATTAACATGAATGTTTATTGAATGACAGGATGTTACACCAGGATTTCCTGCACTGTACCAGAGAACCTTGAACCTGTAATATATAACCAGATAATGTTGCAATATTTTTCGCTCGTAAATAAGTTATATTGCTAACTAGACTGGGTGGCTTAGGGCTCTCTTAGCTTATTTCAATGGCCAGCCAAACAGCTCAGAATCATCCGGTTCTATTGTGCATATATAGAGCTCAGGAAAAAGTTAAGAGACCCACTCTATAGTCTTAAAAAGAATGGGTTCAGGGCATGATTACCCAGATGGGAGTAGCCTTATGTAATATTCAAGGATTAGGGACACATGAAATAACTTACTGTGTTCATCCTCAGGATGGTCACACCCACTATTACAATAGCAGTTTTCTTCCTCTTAATTTTTCCTCAATCTTTAAAAACTAATTACCCATATAGGAGAGGCAAGGCCTAACACACCCCTAGAATGTACACTGTGCAGTGCCACATCATTCACTGAGCCAGTGTGTTCCATTACACTGCTTCTCCCTGTCTCCTACAATGGGGAAAATCATTAATTAGAACTAGTCATGTGCCCTACAGTTAAACCCTGTAGAATGGTGTGTTATTCCTATTTTATGTTTTCTGGCAGGTTCCGTATGAGGTCATTAATTGTAGGCAGAGGATGAGGATCTTCCATGTATGACCCGCTGCCTTACCTCTGGTTGCCTGGCAATTGGAAGACTCGGCTTCGGCATTGGCTTATCATCTTCCTTGCTCTCCTCTCTCTATTTGACTATCCCTGCCGGCCCCTGGAGGATGGGCTCCCCCTTTGAGTCTGGTCCCTCTCAAGGTTTCTTCCTTCTAGGGAGTTTTTCCTTGCCACTGTCGCCTATGGCTTACTCACTGGGGGCTTTGGGTGAGGATACTGTAAAGCGCTTTGAGACAATGTAATGTTGTGATAATGCGCTATATAAAAATAAATTTGTTGTTGTTGTTGTTGAGGAATGGCTGGGCAGGCTGAACGCTTGTTCCCCTAACATCAGCGCAACTGGTTTCTTCAGTATCTGTGTCCATCAGGCAGCCCGACCAACATTTCACAGCACGTCATTTATGCCGACCCAGTGTGACCTTTAAGCCCCGCCCCCTCTGCTCCTTGGTGCAGATGCCCCACCCACCACTGTCTCTGACTCCTATCTTCCACTCCCTTCCTTCCTCCCAGCCCATCTGGTCCTCTTTTCCCACATCACCCTACCTACTCCCACTTCCCTTCTTAGCTCCTCCTCTTTCCGCCATGGTCCTCACCCCTGCTCCTCCTCCACAAGATTCTCTTGTGTCCCCCCCCCCCCAAGAACTCCCCGAGTCTGATGTGACCCAGAAAGTCCATACAAGTGGGTCGCTATCACTGTGCGTCCCCAAACACCACCCACCAACGACACCATTGTGTATATTACTTTATATTACTAATCGATGTGTCTATTCCAATACAAATATGTTTGGTCTCCCCAAGACACTTGGACATGGATTATCTGCTTACGCAACAACACCCCTCTCCCCTCATGTGCCCCCCGCCCCCATCAGATTAGTTCTAGCACCTGCACTGCACAGAATCACATATGCAGATGTGCAGCTAGATCTCCATGCTTTATGGATAAAGTATTCAAAGTGACAGCTTAAAAATGTCATGGCTGGAGGCAGCAGCAGCAGGACGGGGCGTGTCCTGCCCTGAAGTGTCCCACACTGTTGCCAGCGATCATGGCTGTGCCTCACCAGCCAGCCGCGGCCCCCAAGCAGAATCGGGAGCAAATTTTATATTTAAAAACATGACTCCTTTCAAGCTGCCAAAATGTGTGTGCGAGTGAATGGTGTGTGCACTCTGCGATGGATTGGCACCCATCCGAAGTCATTCTCTGCCTTGCACCGTAGTTTCGCAGATAGGCTCCAGACCCCCATGACCCTGAATGGATAGATGGATGGATGGATGGATGGATGAATGGATGGACAGACTCCTTTTATTGTTTTCATGACTGCATTTCTGATCAAGGTGTATTCTGGACCAGTGAATTATTACTCTGCATACACTATTTGGAGATTAAGGGTAAAAGTAGGCACCAAATATGCAACCAGGGGCATTGGTAAAGATTTTGGGCCCCATGAAAGCACATCATAATGGGCCCCTCAGTCCAGACCAATTCCCAGGCCCTTGGAATCATCCTAACTGCCTCCCCAGTATGCAGTATACTGGTGCAGCACATTAAGGACAGCAATACTTATTTATGTATATTTTTGCTCAGCTACAGAAGAGGCGCTTGTTCAAGGTGGAAGTAGACACTGACATCCCCCCTCCCCCCCCCCCCCCACGTGGTGACCTGCACCCCTGTGTAGAATGAGAAAACTGGGCAGCAGGTCGGCGTGGGCGATGGCCAAATCCCCTTTAGCTTCCACTATATATGGTAAAGGAAGTGCTACGAAGCGAGCGTCACCTCATTTTCCACTGCGCGCACTCGTAGGAAACGCGGATGTGTCATATATGGGCATTTGGCGTGACGTCAGCGAAACAAAACCATCTCGGAGTCTTATTCGAATATAATAGCTCGAAATGTTGGCGACGGTGAGGCCATTGAAAATATATATATATATATTTTTTGCTAGAACTGCTGAAACAGTCTGGTGTTGCGTCGGCAATAAATTTCGATTTAATTACAACTGGCATCTATAAAGTCAACTTTAATCTTATATTTACATAAAAGGTATTATACATCATTGTACATGCCAGTGTGAATTCACTGCCCCGGTAAATAATGATTAACTAACAATTTCATTATAAAACACTATTCTGACATTGGCTGATTAGTTGTTAGTTCTGTATTAATTGTCTTGTATATTATTACCTGGCTGTGTATCTCTAAACGAGCAGGTGTACTTTTGCAAACTTACTCTTCAGTTCCCCGTTTGTGAAAAGAACACCCTTTCACTTACGGTACAGCCTGGCACATATAACGACTTCCAGTTTCATGTATTATCATTGTTATTGTTGCTCTTCGTCTTCTTCTTGCTATTATTAATATTATTATGCATGCATTATTATTAGACGGGTGCACATCGCATACATATGAATCATGCAAGTCATAAAACGCAAAAAGCATATAAAACCCTAAGCTCTACCTTCGCACAGTGGCTTAAATATGCATATTTTGGGTTTGTTGTTGCAAGGCACAAATATTGTGGAAACGTTGATCATGATCATATGCATGCACCTTCATATATTTTTGTGACATTAAATATTGTGTTATATGCCGCCTCATTTGTCTTTTATCGCACGATCGAGAAATCGGAACAGACTGTACTTAAGGTACGTTTTATCCTCTCTATAACACAAGCCACCGCAAAAGGGGCGGGGCGCTCGCTGTCAATCAAGCACCGGCGACAGCCTATTACGTCAAAGCCGCAATAAAACACCCACCCCGTGGCACCTACAAGTTAATGTGAGTGATGAGCGAGCGAGTGGCTGCTGAGAGAAACATACGTTGTGCTGAACGGCGAAACACTACAAAAAAGTTTATTTTTATTTAACAACAAAAAGGACAGTTCACAAAAGTGACCTCCGATTTCTTCGGGGTTTCCAGTTTCTCCAAACGCAAGAAAAGAGCTGCAATGGATGTGAGCGCTGAAGCCAAGCGAATCATCGCCCTGTCCCTCACTAAGCTCTATGGCTTACGCTCCCAACGCGGCGGTCTCAGGCTCCAGAGGAGCCTAATGCTGTCACTGGTAATGAAGTCTGCCCGGAACATTTACCACAATTCTCGTGTGATCAGCGAAAGCCAAGCGTCAGGACCGCGGTGTGTCCAGGAACCGACCGAGGAACCCAAAACCGAGACCCCTGCGGCTCCGTGCATGGGGCAGAGCAAGACATCGGAGGGAGAGTGGAAGCCCAGGCTCTCCAGATGCGAGAAAAGCAAAGAGGACAAGGAGAACCGGGGACCGTCCAAAGCGGACCGTCAGTCGAGGAAACGCAGGAGCAAAGCGGCCGGCGAGCCAGACTTCCTGCCTAGCAAAAGGGCGAGGATGGAGACTGGGGAGGAGGGCAGGACTGTGTCATTTATGAGTGTCGGCGTGAGCTGGTGTCGAGCTACGGATGGATTGAGTGCCGTGCCCCTGGCCCATGCCATTGCGGCTTTCTGATATGGGACCTCCTGAGCGGAGTCATTCTAAAAAGCTCCCCAGTAGCCGGGGACCCGGGGAAAGCCCAGCCGCAGCCCAGACGGCGGAGGATGAAGCATGAAAGGCAGATCGCCGACCTCTGCACCCTCCGTGAAGTCAAAACATGCCCGAAGTGAAGCAAAAGGGAGAGTCACGGGCAGGGCAGGGGAATCCTGACCGTGCAGTCAGTGCGCTGAGTCATAGTTTCATCCGATGAGTCAAACCCACCTGGTCGCAGCTGCTTGCGCTCAAAACTCCAGCAAAACTACAGTAGCGGAGAAAGCAAGACGGCAGCAAATATCCCGTGAAGCCGCGGACCCCTGAAGAAAGCAGAGTTATGTTGGGGATCAAACAACGTTGCTTTTCCCCGATTGTTTAAATGTGACCCTTAATTTTGATCCCTGTGCCGTATTTGCTCTGTCGACCTGAGTCTTTTGTCCATGTACAGGTGTATGCAGACGTGTACATTCTTTAAGTGGCGAAAATTGTTTAATTTAAATGCCATTAACCCCCCAGTTTTAGACATTTTGTAATTCAATGTCTTGGGTAACTTGGGTAAAGGAAATTTAAATGTTTTATGAATTGTAAGTTTTTATTATTGTCTAAATTGTAATTTACGTCTCCATCGTTAAAATGCGTTTGCAAAGTATGTAGGCCTATATAAGCTAAAAAGGGCATTTTCGAACATGGCGTGATTGCTGGTACCACATATGGTGGTTCTGGTATCTCAGGAACGACCAGCTTAGCGTGATTTTCGCGTTATACGCGAGCTACACTTAGAGAATAGCGGGATAAAATGCATCCAGGGCCAGTTCTACGGCTGAAAATCCCCGACAATGATTCGACGGAAACAGTCCGACTTGTTCAAGTTGAAAGGAAGGCCGCGGATGGAAAAATAACATCCCGAGATGCACATAACTGATAAATCTCCCTGCCCCAGAAGTGGTTCTGTGGACAAAAGCTACTTCAGAATGGTACTGCATAGGCGTATTTAGTATCACACACATATATACACGGTAATCTGTTAGATGGGTGGGTGTGGAGTTTAACGGGAAATGAAGGTGACCGTTTCATCGTGAATTAGCCACTTGCCTGTTATATAGCCCCGGTTTAATCATCTGGTGAGCACAAAATACACTGGAATTTGTTCTCTACTAGGACGAGACCTTGCAAATTGTGCAACGATCTATGTTATATTTTGATTATCCCTGCAATACCCGACAGAACAAGTGTAGCTCTTTAAGTGAATTGTGGCCTCGTTATCAAGCCAAGAACACCGAAATTTACATTAGTTTTAGCAATCCTAGTATGCCGGTGCAAAACGCATTTGCGTTTACATTTTAATAGTGTCGATATTTTGTTGATATGTTAAAATAATTGACCTAATTTTTATTCACAAAAGGTCCGTATCGGTGTGTTACTAAATGCTAAAAGCAATCTTTGCGGTACACGATTGTGTGAAAAATAAATAAACAATATACTACTGTGTGATGATCGATCCTGACACATTATAAGTAGTAAAGCAGTACTTGTACCTGCTGCGTTGGAATTAAGAGACGCATAAATATCCACTCCTTTGAAGGCGTTAAAAGCTTAAACATTTTCGAGTACTATCATGTAATATTTCTTCTATGGTAATTGAACGGAATTGTAATAAACTATTTCGAAATTATTTTTCTGCCTTTTTTTGTGGTTGGATAAAAATACGTTATGTTTAGCTGGACGATATACTTTCTTTGTATCTTTATGCAAAGGTTTACGAGAGCGTTTGATATTGGGGAGGGGGAAACTTAATTTAAATGTAAAGTTATATTTTTTAGGGAGAGGGGTGTGCACTTGAGGTCCCTCCGTACCCCATTGGTTCCTATGTCTTAATGAATGCCAGCTAGATTTGATCGAACCCCACGCCGCCGTTTTAATGAACGCCCCATGCCGCACCAAATGTTTTGACTAAGCATTTCTCTGTTAACCTACATGTGCGGACCTGTTTATGCACCCCCCCCCCACACACAAAACACACGCACACCCACCGAGAAAATGAGCGTGTGGTGTCCTGGGGGAAGGGGGTGTCAGGAAGCAGGAAATGAGTCCTGTGAGAGGAATGTGGGGTAGTTACATAGCACTTACTGAACGGGACATCCGTTCATCACCCCACCGTTCGTTATTGGTGTAAAGGAGGAAGTGTCAATCAACTGTAGCCTAAATTTTCTTTTTTTTTGTTGAAAATTTTGTTAATCGTTGTGGTTTATCGTTATTTATTATTCTGCTCCTTGCTCGGTACAGCCAATACTACTAAAATACTAAGAGACTGGAAGCAATAGCGAACCAGGATGCCAGGACGGTTGTACTTTTGTCACAGCTTGAGATATTTCAAAGTATACATTATGTCACCAGTCACAAACCATCCCACACGTCTACTGGAGCGGCAAGACCCCGCCTCCCCACTGGGCAAAGTCCACCTCCAAATCACACCACCATTCATTTTTAGCATCTTCCACTGTGTTTCTACTTGATCAATTTATTTGCTATTTATTATTGTATTTGATGGAACTGTAAAGCACTTGGTGTAGAACGTCTGTCAGAGCAACTACTACTACACTCAGAAAAAAGGGTAAAAATTTGTACCGTTGCTTGTTACGGGGGCTGTACAATCAAAGCTCTGTCAATTGTACCCTTAGCTGTAGGTAATTGTACATTTGAAGGTACAGAAGTGGACTCTGAGGAACATTTCTGTACGATATTGATGGTACATTAATGCCGTTTTTACCTTTGGGATGTTCCCCAGAGTCCATTTCTGTACCTTAAAAGGTACAAATACAAGGGTACAGCATCAGTGACAAGAAAAGGTACAAAATTTTACCCTTTTTTCAAAGAGCGTACTTAATAATAATAATAATGCCGATACATATTTCTCAATGCATTAAACAATGTTCTGCGTTCTGACGAGTGAGGCAGGAGGACCCGAAAAAGAGGCGGAGGACAGACATTGCATTCTCTCTGGTTTATTCTGATTCAGTGGGAAGAATTCTTTCTGGAATTACAAAATGCACTGACAGAAACTGCGGAGAGTAAGAGAGGGAAAGACAGCAAGACAGAGACGGATCTCTTACCCAGAATAAGTAAGCTGATCAGATTCAAGCAGCTTCTTACGCTCAACAGGAGTGATTTAGCAATTTTTTTGTTTGTTTTTAGACATTTCAATGACTTCTGTCTGATTCATCAGGCCCCTGTGAACGTCTGTCTAGAGAAATAAAATATACATTTCTTGCTTTTAAAAATAGAATAAAGAACACGTTGCTTTTAAAAGCATCTATATTCATATGTAAGTGTGTACTTTTCTGCTATTCCTTTGTTCCTGAAGATGAGCCCACACAGTGGCATGCACATCGCACATCACACATCGCACATCACACATGCAGTTCTGTAAGTAGGTTTTTTTTTTTTTTTCTTTTTTCGTCTTCAATCATCTCTTCTGATTTGTCTTTTGAATTCCCTGGTGGCTCCTGCGTTTAGGTACATATCCACTTGATGGACTGGTGGTGTTATTCTGGAAATGCGAGGTAATGAGATGAGAGATGCTGAGAGAAGGTTAGCCGTTTACTGTGACAGTGGCAGATGCCTCCTAGTTGGGGCGCAAACAGACCCCCCCCCCCAAAAAAAATGTGTACTTATTGTGGTGCTCAACATAGGCACACAATGGAGCTAGCTTAAATGCCAAACTTATATCTGCTTGACCACAGATACGGTTAGGGCAGCAGACAGCTATGTCTGGCCGGAAATGCAGGGTGACCAAAACCGAACTAGTCAAAGTCATCCTGTCTTCTGTTGTCCACTGCATCTTGATTGGGCTCCTCACAGCCAAGCTCAACACTCAGGTGATCCAACAAGATCAGACATCAGTAGGCTCACTTAAGAGCAAGTACTCTAGCTACAAGGGTCTTTGCATCAGCTCCATTGAGGGCATCACGGTCAAGTCCTCATATTTAATTCTACATATCCAATAACTATGATCCGCTATGAGACACCCCTACGAAGGGCTCACACTTTTGACCTCTGTATTTTAACAATCCTGGCTACTGCCCCGAAAACCATTGCTTATATTCACGTTGTTCCTCTATCTCTTATTGACCTATTTATCTGGTTGCTTCTATCATTTACCGTTACCTAGGATGACACTGAATTTCTGAATGTGCTGGTTACGACGCCAATCATACTACCCTGCAGATTGTGTGTTGAAGAGTATAGTGTAAAGTCACTCACTTTACGGAAAACCTACGTCTGGAAAGGCGTGGGACGTCTCTTACGGAAGCCACCGTCGAACAGGCATCACACTGACATACTGACATCATGGAGATGGAGAGACAGTGAATCACGAAAAAAAAGGATGGAGACGAGGGAATTAGTTTCTGAAGGTTTATGACCGATACAAACAGTGATTTTAAGGACAAATGTACAGAAAGGAAGGTGATTGACCTTGAGAGCCCCACCCACCTGGTGTGAGAACAGAAAGGGTAGCTGATCGCAAATCTTACTTCTGAATTGTTCTCATGGTTCAAAACTATGTCTCATGGAGAGCAGAGTTGGTTTCAGGAATGGGAAGCGGGTCAGTGAAAACCATTGTATGCCAATGAACATGTAAAAGATCTACTATTGTGTGCCAGTCACTGAGATATAAAAACATGGCATCTAAGGGTGGTGGGGGCTGGTGGTGACAGTGATGGAATTTATGGTTTAAGGCACTGGAATCAATGCGCTCTGACTATGGCTGGGACACCAAATACGGACGTACAAGCGCAGCCATTACGGAGGGCTGTGACGTCAGGCCCACCCTGTGTGCTTTCCGTTAAGGGGCGCGGTGTGTACCATAACACAGACGTAGGCGTTTCTGTACCGAGACAGAAGACTGGTTGGGGGACAACGTGACGCAGTGTTCCAGAGAAGCCCTTATAAAAGTGAGTCGACGTGAACGAATCCTCAAAAGACTCACAAAACTGTCGGGGGGGGGGGGGGGACAAAGACTTGAACAGAAGAACGGGGTTGAGCATATTGATTTAAACAAGCTCTTATCTTAGGGAAGAGGGAGACTGAGGCCAGGAATGGACAGAATTCCAACAGTTTCGTATAGAAGGAAAGTTTGGAGAAGACCAAGCAGGGGCAGCTTTTAAAAGAAATGTAAAAAAAAAAACATGCATATTTGAAGGACGGCCGTATGACACGACCTTAGAAACGCTGTTTGTGGAGCACAGACGGCAGTACAGACGTTGTGTCTGTCACCGTGGAATCACACGCCAAAAGTCGGCATTTATCCATTTATTTATCGATGAACATGCTGCACGTGGAGCTGGAATGGACCTGCGTGTCCATGTGACCCATCCATACTCACTATCAAGTGCAAGTTTCAGGAGAGAAAAATATACGGTATAATAGATCACTTGAGACTGAAGGATTTTTTTTTAACTGACAGGAAAGACTTGCCCATTTGTGAAATTCTTGCAAGACCTGAGAGGAAAGAATAGCACAATCCAGCAGTTGTGTGTGTTTTTTTTTTCAATGTCAATCCAAGGACACTTAATTAACTTCCTCTATGTTATCTGTATAACAAGAAGTTGCTAGAAACTACCAAATCGCTGGGGTAAAAACCGACACTAGTGGAACGTACAGGCATTACACGTATAAAAAGAAACAGAACGTACTTAGAAAACAGGTAGAAAACTCAGCAATGCATATTCCCAGTTAGGAAGACAGCCTTTTTTATGCAGGGAAAAGCTTCGCCGTCTTCTCCAATCTTGCTGAGCTTTTTGCCGCATGAATGGAAATTCCAGCTTTGGGTCCTGTTCCTGGAGAAACGGATGGGGTTTCTCTTCCATTGGGTCTCCTGTCTGTCACTGGGAAAACCGCATACCAGCAGTCACTGGGACTGATTAAGGCTCAGAGTTAGCCAGAGGCGAATCTACAGGCTTGCAGGACATGGTAGAGAGAAGCCACAATTCTCAGGTCTGCCGGTTTTAGGCTGAGCAAATGCTCTGAGACTGATTGGAGACTGCTTAGGGGTGGATATAGAAGTACTCAAAAAAAAGTTGGTGGGCGAAGGCAATGAAATGAGATGAGATGGGAAGGGAATCACTGTAGCTGATATCCTTCCATCACTTCACGGACTCAAAAACACAAAGACACAATTTGGACCGGCTACGATGGCAAGAAACAACCGAAGGTTTGCACTGCAGAAAGTCATTATTATTTCTCAGCAGAAACACTGTGTGTCTTAGGCTTAACTTTTCTGAGTGTCTTTGTTGTCTTTCCAGAATCGCTGTTGTGCCAGTAAACGGCAAAAAGTGAAAATCTGAGCTATAAGTTTGATTTTGAACGAAAATGGCCTGCGATCAATGGAAGTCCAAGACAGAGGCAGCTTAGATCTTCCAGTAGCCTCATGTCCTGTGACACTTTAGATGAAGTCAGGGAGAAAAGATACTGCAGACAACTGCTTTTGGGTCCAAGAGAACCTTGTGATGATTTATCACAAGAGAAGTCAGAGAAAAGTGTATCTTGTCAGTGTCGTGGCGGTCATTTTAAACAAAGCAGAGAACCTCCTGTGTTTTTTATTTCTGGGACGCTACATCTGCATAAAACGAGACCTTTCTAGATACACTCAGAACTTTATAATATCCAGGTAATGTTATAATAGTGTAATATTAAGTAAGGTGAAGATTGTGTGTGCTAGCATCTATAGGGACTGAGTCACGTGCAAAAGTATCTATGTTTTACAGAGTGGTATGTATGATGTATGATGCTCTATTCAACTTTGAACAGGTCAAAATGAGGTGAAGTGACTGAGGGCCAACCGGTGTGAAAACGACAACAAACAGAATGAGGGTGATAACCATGACGACGATGAAGATGATGACGAAGATGAAGGTGGCAGTAGTGCTAACCGATCAGCATACTGCTCGCTGGTGTGCTCGATGATGGTGAGGAACATGCTCACTGTGAAGAAAGCCAGGGGAAACTGAAGTCAAGTATGACTGAAGAGGCCACGTCTTCTTGTCTCCATCTCAGTAAAAGCAAATTGGTGAACAGCTTCAAATTATGAAACTAAGGACAGCAGGCTGTCGTTACAGAAACTCCTGGTGTCTGAAGATAATGGAAAGCCCTGTCCTCCTAAGTTGCTCCCCAAAGACTCAACAGCGCCACCCTACAGTCAATGAACAAACAACACTCACCTGTTTCACATTTCACATGCATGTCGCTTTAAGAAGCACTGCTTCATATTGTCTAGTATGTTTCCTTATGTTTCTGGATGTTTCCAGTGCATTCAGAAATCGGAAAGGATTTTGCAGTGTTTGATCATGCCTTTAATGACCGATATTCCGATTATTGTTCGTTCACCCAAATTTGGAACTACAAACACAGTCAGACATCTCGAAATTCATAGCGTACGGAAAGTGTGCATTCCATCACCTTCAGGTAAGCAGGAAACTGAACGAAACATTCTTCGAATTAGTTCGAGAAGCGCCTCAGATTGGTACGGGATGCCTCCAAGCAGAATTTATCAACGGCTTGGAATCTAGGGGCATGCAGAGTGAATCAGGGGTCGCTGTTGGGTCTTTGAGAAGGTGTAGCTACATCAGCTCGGCTGAAGCTTGACCCCTCCATTATGGTTTCAGTCCAGTTCAGAACCCCAGTTGTGAGGTGCAGGTGCAGGCCAAAGGCGTGGGTTTGATTTCAACACTGGTAGGGACCAAATTGGCGCCAACCACCCCCTCCCCGTGCCTCTAAATATACATGGTAATCCCAAAATTTTTGTAGGGACATTGCTGTCCATACCCAAATCTACGCCCGTGGCGCAGACCTGCCTCTACGTTCATGCTATTTTCACTATTAACAGGTCAGCACCACAAAACGCCAATGTGGTCCAGCACCCAATGCCAAACAAGCTGCCCCTCCCCCATTCTGCCTTCTTATTCATTTAGAAGGGTAGCAGTCTCAGCCATCACATGGTTATTGGTATCTGGAGCTAAGAACTGGTTTTCAATGCCATGGCATCTATCCCACAATGCACCTGTTTCAAGCAGCCGCATTGTGTTCACAATTCCAGGACCCGAACAGCAAACAGAGAAAAAACAAGTGAGAATACAATAATGGTCCCCAAGGTGACCACAGCTGACTCCAAACACATAAAACAAGTTTACAAGAGATCCACTCTCTTATAATCATCATCATTACCATCATTATATAGTTACCTATAATAATTTATTATAATTAACTCTAAAAGCTGAGAAATTCTCCCTTTCTCTCTTCTGTACATTCTCCTCTTTTTATATTTTCTTTACTTATCTATTTATTTTTTTTTCTCTTGGGAAAGCAAAGACACGAGGCTCCACTAGGGGCCGCTATGTACAAACCCGTTCAACACCCCCACCCCGGCCATTTGTATTTATCAATATAAAAAGCAAATAATAATAATGATATAGTGCATACGTTTCATGGTACATTTTCTCTGCTACCATTATTTTGGAATGACTTACAAAAATACAGTGGAATAATGCGTCACTGTCCGATTCCACAACATTTTATTCCGATGGACAGAGAGAAAGAAAGAATTTCTACAGACTTAGAAAAGGACTGGGAGATGTTCTCCTATCACACAGTAAAGCTTCTCTCTGTTAAATATATATGTATATTTATCATTCATGCAGGATTCCGTCAGATTTTACTCTAAAGGGTCAAACAAGGCTAAACAGGTGCAACAAAATAATCAAGCTTGAATGTTCAAGTAGAATTAGACGAAGCAATAGAAGAAATGCTTAACGATTTGTCAGTTTTTTTTTTTTTTCCAGGCGAACCCCTCCTCCTTTTCCATCGTTTTCCTGGTTTGGGCCAGTATAAGGGACTATGGAAAGTGGGGGGGGAGGGGGGGTGGGTGGCAGGAGGCATTCATCTTTACATCCTCCCAACCCCCCCAAAACACTGTCTTGATGTCGCCCTGCTACACTGCTGCCCACATGGGGAGCTGAAGTCACAGTCAGCATTAGTGTCACTAACAGTAAACAGTGATGATAAAACTCATCGATACCGGCCAACATGGAGGTTGGTTTTTGCAATAATTGCAGTTCAGTCTTTGAAGGAAAAGTGACCATTCTCCCTTTTTTTTTCCAAGGTTGTTTTTTTGGAGGCAAAGGGTGTCTTTTTTGTTTTTTCTTAGTTCCCATGGAAACGGGACAAGGATGTGTGCGTGTGTTTGCTTTGGGGGTAGGTCGTGCATTACGAGGTGGTGGGGGGGGGATATTTCCTGTTGTACTGGGAACAGCCAATAAGCTCTGGGCTAGGCGTTGGACAGCACCTTCATATCAGGCGGTGGCAGCTCGACCCGGAAGCATTTCACTTGGACAGGAAGTGGACGTTGGTGTACCAAGACAGAATACCAGTAGGGGGTGCTATGACAAGCACGTTGGTATATTAACAGCACGGTTAGTTACGCCATGCTCTCACCGTCTCAGTGGCAAAGACCCAAACATCATATTGAAATATTTATAGAAATGTACGCTAAATATATATATTTTTTTTCATGCTTCATACATAAAAATATAAGTTTTGTTGTGTGCCGTACAGCACAAATTCACATTTTGTTATTTCTTAGCCGTTTACTCCTGCTCAGTGCACGTCGTACCTCTAACATGTTAGTGCTCAATGTGTTTAATGCCGAATGAATGAAATCCTGAAAGTACATATCAATACAAACCCGGAATGTTCCTGGTGGCAGGGGGGGGCGCTTCCACAACCTCACGTAAAGGTGCTTCCAGACAGCCAGCCTGTAGCCTTTAGCATCCGTTAGCATGCAGAGCGACGCGGCTTCTCTTATGCCTGCGTCTCCCCTCTGCTCCGGCTTCCTCTGCCCAGTGATCTGCTCCGCTCAGTGATCTCCTCTGCCCAGTGATCTCCTGAGATCGCCCCCCCCCCCCCATTTCTCGAGCGGATGCCAAACGGCAGCAGATTTTTTAGAAAGCAATGGAAAAGACAAAAAGAAAAAAAAAACAAAATGGAGTCTCTCCCGCTTTGCGATTCAGGCTGTTTCCTCAGGCTGTTTCCTCAGGCTGTTTCCTCAGGCTGTTGCCTCAGGCTGTTGCCTCCCACTCCACCTTCTCATAGATCCAGGAGTCCCACAGCACCACCCCACCTGCCTCCGGCTGGCCCCCCCACCCCCTGTGGCTAACACCAGTCATCTTCATCGGTCTCACTGTAGGGATCGTGAGGTCCTTTCCTGGGTCCTCTCGGGTGGGGGGGGCGGTGAGGTGCCAGGTGGGGGCCGCGTCGGTGGGGGGAGGGCGAGGTCGAGCGGTAGCCATTGGGCAGACGGCGGGGGGGCGGGTGGACGTGGGGGTTGGGCGGATTTCGGGAAGTCCTAGGTGAGTGTGGGTGCGGGTTGCCCTGGGGGGTGCCCTGGTCATAGGCGGGCGGCTCGTGCCGGTCGTACTTGTAGTCCTGGCTATAGGGGGCACTGTCATTGTCCGGGGGGGGTGCCCAGTGTTGAGCGTGGCGGCCAGAGCGTGGGGAGCCTTGCTTGGGCTCAGGAGAAAAACGGCGAAGGGTGGGGGAAGCCAGTCGGCTCTGCTGGCCCCCCTGGGGGGTGTTGGTGCCCTTACGGACCACGGGGGAGTAGGTGACATGTGGCCGGGGCGTTGAGGGGGTGGGGGGCAGCTGGCGGCGGCCGCGCCGGGGCGTGCTGGTGCCGGAGGTCGAGGGGACGGGACTCCCGCTCACAGAACTACTGCCCTACACGAAAAGCGAAAAAAAGAAAATAAAAAGGCACCACAAAATTACCAACAAAAGGAGAGGAAGAAGACGGCAGCCAGACCATAAGACGAAGAAGACGAGGAGGGAAGAAGGGGGAGGGAGAGAGAGGAAGAGAGAGAGAGAGAGAGAGAGAGAGAGAGAGAGGGGCGAGGAATCCCAGAGAGTAAATGGATGCACACGAAAAAAAAAAAAATGACGAGGACAAAATAAGATAAAAAACAACAACGACAGAAAGAGAGAAGTTGTTTTATATGAGCGCTCAGGAATCAAGTCGTCTGATTTCTGCACTCAGGCTGGGGCTCGTCTGTGCAGGCGGACATGTGACACCGTGGGGACGATCTCATCGGGAAATGGCTGAGTGCCCATGTGCGTGTCACATAAATAAAAGAAGCTCTAAGATCAGTGCTTAAAGTATATCTGTGAGTTCACTGCAAGGGCACCGTTAGAGCTCCTATAGGGGGACTTCAAATAAATGTACAGTAATTGGTTTAAATTGTGTCTTCTCATTCATTTTCATTAAAATCATACCCCACAGTATGTAGTCCGGTTCTAGACAGTAGTCCCCACATTTTCCATCTCCAGCTCCTGTTACAGTGTATGACACGGTGTGTAACGTGGCTCAGCGTGGGAGTACACGGCTGCTCTGCCCCCGTTTGGATTCCCGGCGGGTCAGCAGGCATGGGACCCACCTGTCTGTGGGTCCGGCCCTCGCTGGGAGAGCGGGACCAGTGGCGTTCTCTGTCGTGGAGCCTGCGGCCGTGCTCTCCTCGCTCGTGGCCGCAATGTTCCTTGTCCATGGAGCTGTGGTGGTGATGGTGGTGGTGGTGGTGTCGCCGGTCCTTGGCGCGGCCGCGTTCCCGGTCCCGGTCCTTGGCCGGCAGGTCCCCGGACTGCGTGGTGGTGCTGAGGTCGGTCCCGAGCCCTGCTGATCACAGCCAGTGAGGGCCCAGCGCTCAGTCTTCCTCTGGACTCACTGTGGATCTACTCTGTGTCTCATTCCCTGTCGTACCAAAGCTACGGCATTTCTGTATGCTACGGGGGGGGGGAGGGCGGGGGGGGGGCACAGCGATGCTCTGCCACCACGGAGGTCTGCTTCGGCTGCAGCATATATACACATGTACCTGATGATACCCGATTACGCTTCCTTCTGTCGCATCCAGGTGTCCCCTAAACCAGTGTTTCTTCGCCCAGTTCTCAGGGATCCCCAGACAGGTCAGGTTTTTGCTCCCTCCCAGCCCCCACCACCCTAAATGATGCCCTGGTACAGCCTTCAGACTCAGACTTTGCAATCCACTACTGGATGGGTGGTTATGGATATATGGACTTTATCCTACAGGAATGCGTCCGTTACTTAATGAGGAAATACGCATCCAGTGCAGAGTTTTGGGGGGCGGGCAGTCTAACCTAATCCGCACAGGGCACTTCTACAGGATGTTAGTCCACACACACACACACACACACACACACACACGCTTGTAATTATATCTTTGTGGGGACTCTCCATTCATTTCTATGGGGAAAAGTCTAATCCCAGCCAGTTTCGATCGCATTTACAGATCTTTTTAGGGACCAGAAAAATCGTCCCCACATCAAGAAACAGGCTTTTATGACATTGTGGGGAAGATTTGGTCCCCACAATGTAATACAAACCAAATCCACACACACACACACACAGACACAGTTACACCCAATGGGGAATTTAGACACACCACATCACCCAAATCACATGTGTTTGAACAGCAGAAGGAAATCTATGCCACTTGAGGAGGATGCAAAACGGCCCCCAGGCCTGGGGGAGTGTGAGATGTGACACTCATCTACTGAGGCACCATACTGCCCCCTAGATATTTCACTGAAAATGAATGCAGTTTCTCATTTAACTACATTCAGTTGGCATATATTAACGCAAGCTGTACTTATAGTATGATACATAGGAAGGACCCCCCCTCTCCGGCAGGGCGTCCCTAATGGGTCTCAGGGTGTGTCAGTCTGTCTCCCAGCAACAGCAAAGCGACAGACCATCCGTTCAGAAGAACCTACCGTGTAGCTCTGCAGATGGATTGAATGCACAACTTTTCGTATCGATTAGTTAGGTCTGGATTTTCTGGTTATATAACTGGCTGTGGATGATTATGACACCCGCGACCTCTGACCCCAGTGTTTCTGGCCTGTACCCGGCATCTATATCTCTACGAGCTGCAGGCGTTGAGCGGCACGTCCCTGAATGCGTCCCTGACCCCTGTCATGTGTTCCCGCGCGGCCCAGGTCTTCACGAGGCTCCACGTGGACCTGGGCCTCTGCCGCCCACACTTACAGCCCTGACCTGTGTCTGCGTCGGTGTAGCGGCTCAGCGACCTCTGGGAGGCTAGGTGGCTCCGCTCGTGTCGCCGGT
Organism: Brienomyrus brachyistius; assembly: GCF_023856365.1. Taxonomy (NCBI): domain Eukaryota; kingdom Metazoa; phylum Chordata; class Actinopteri; order Osteoglossiformes; family Mormyridae; genus Brienomyrus; species Brienomyrus brachyistius. The sequence continues at coordinate 7,538,097 of NC_064537.1, forward strand.
GCCCGTGTCTCTGGCCGTCCTCGGGGATCACCCTCTCCAGCGAGTAGTCGTCCAGCTGCATGCTCCTCCCGGAACGTCCCTGTCAACGGAAGCAAGTGAAAAAATTCAGGGGAGAAGCGTCAGCGGTGGTCTATGGAGAGATAGTGGACATTGGGGGGGGGGGATCAAGGATTATAGTGTCACTGGAGGGGGGGGGTGTTTCTGCTCTCGCCCCCTGTGGGCAGGGCTGTCAGCGCAGGCATGCGTCGGGATCCTGGATGGTCCTGCCCTGCGGGGGGCGCTGTGCTGGAAGCCGCGCATGTGCCTTTACTTTCACGGGACTTGAAGCTCGGCATCTCTGTCATCCGGTGCTCCGCCCCCACCATTGATCCCCATCCTCACAGCACAGTGGGTTTCCATCTCCAGGCCTTCATCTTCATGGCTGACCCATCCCCGGTCTAGGCGGTCCGCACCGGTGCCTGGAACTCAGCTATCTTCCTGTTGGTGTCTCTCCTCCATCCCGAAACCCAGAGCTGCTTCGCCTCTCAGGCATGAGGCTGGATGGCGGAGGGGCCCCCGGCGCCCCGGACGATGCGGGAGAAGCGACAGCCAATGGGAACAGGCCATGTCGCAGGCAGGGAGGGAGCAGGCCAAAGAGAGGAGTTCCTCCGTCTGCAGTGTCCCAGCAGAGCAGCATCCCGGCCGCAGGACGGCTCTGGGCAGCTGCAACGCTCGCAGGCTTAACTGCAGTAATTATTGCCAATTTAAAACTGGTTTTAGTGCCACCCTTAGGCCAAGAAGGGCCTGAATTGGGGGGAACGTCCGTAATCTTGTTTTGCTTAAAAGCAAAATTTTTTTTTTATTAAATGCAGCTGGAATTATATGACATAGAAATTTTTTTAGAGATGAAACTTCTTCTCCAACAGTCAGTCAAATACAGGTGGGCTAAGTGCCCCCAAATTTGGTCATGTGATCTGGGAGGAATGCCCCTGTAGTGGCATTGCTAAATTGGGGATTATAGGACTGGTAAAGTCGGGGGGGGGGGGTACATACACTGAGGTTATTTCCATGGGGTCTGGGTCGTCTCCGCTGCTGAACAGGCAGGCAGGCAGGCGGGCAGTTCACAAATACAGTGACATTATAGGGACAGACGAGCACAGTACAAGGCCACCGAGGAGAAGGCCAGGAAGGACGGGGAAGAGGGACGGGGTGCAAGGTTGGGTTTTAGGGCCAGAGAAGAGTTAAGAGGTTGAGGGTGAGAGGAAGCATAACATTCGTAACATTCCCCCAAGAGGAGAGTGGAAAGGAGGGTTAAGCGGTGGGCATGCAGGAGAAAAGAGCAGGCAGAGGCATCAAGAAGAGAAGAGGAATGGAAGAAGGGGGCACCAGAAAAAAGGAAAAAATGAAAGAAGAAGAGAAAGCAGAAAGAAAAGCCAGTTAGACAAAGAGAGACTGGAGACCGCAAGAGACGGAAGGAGAGATGGAACAGTAGCATGGCTCACAAGGCCCCAGGGGATACCCCACACACACACACCATGAGGGATAGGGGTCAGGCCCCAGGGGATACCCCACACACACACACACACCATGAGGGATAGGGGTCAGGCCCCAGGAGATACCCCACACACACACACCATGAGGGATAGGGGTCAGGCCCCAGGGGATACCCCATATACACCATGAGGGACAGGGGTCAGGCCCCGAGGGATACACCACACACGCCATGAGGGACAGGGGTCAGGCCCCAGGGGATACCCCACACACACACACCATGAGGGATAGGGGTCAGGCCCGAGGGGATACCCCACACACCATGAAGGACAGGGGTCAGGCCCCAGGGGATAGCCCACACACACCATGAGGGACTGGGGTCAGGCCCCAGGGGATACTCCACACACACACACCATGAGGGATGGGGTCAGGCCCGAGGGGATACCCCACACACAAACACCATGAGGGATAGGGGTCAGGCCCCAGGGGATATCCCACACACACCATGAGGGACAGGAGTCAGGCCCCAGGGGATATCTCACACACACCATGAGGGACAGGGGTCAGGCCCCAGGGGATACTCCACACACACACACCATGAGGGACAGGGGTCAGGCCCCGGGGGATACCCCACACACACCATGAGGGACAGGGCTTAGGCCCCGAGGGATACCTTACACACACCATGAGGGACAGGGGTCAGGCCCCAGGGGATATCCCACACACACCATGAGGGACAGGGGTCAGGCCCCAGGGGATACTCCACACACACACACCATGAGGGACAGGGGTCAGGCCCCGGGGGATACCCCACACACACCATGAGGGACAGGGCTTAGGCCCCGAGGGATACCTTACACACACCATGAGGGACAGGGGTCAGGCCCCTGGGGATACCCCACACACACACACACACACACACCATGAGGGATAGGGGTCAGGCCCCTGGGGATACCCCACACACACCATGAGGGAAAGGGGTCAGGCCCCAGGGGATACTCCACGCACACACACACCATGAGGGATAGGGGTCAGGTCCCAGGGGTAACCCCTAACACACCATGAGGGACAGGGGTCAGGCCCCAGGGGATAGCTCACACACACGCACCATGAGGGACAGGGGTCAGGCCCCGGGGGATACCCCACACACACCATGAGGGACAGGGCTCAGGCCCCGAGGGATACCCTACACACACCATGAGGGACAGGGGTCAGGCCCCAGGGGATACCCCACACACACCATGAGGGACAGGGCTCAGGCCCCGGGGGATACCCTACACACACCATGAGGTACAGGGGTCAGGCCCCAGGGGATACCCCACACACACCATGAGGGACAGGGGTCAGGCCCCAGGGGATACCCCACACACACCATGAGGGACGGGGGTCAGGCCCCGGGGGATATCCCACACACACCACGAGGGACAGGGGTCAGGCCCCAGGGGATACCCCACATACACACACCATGAGGGATAGGGGTCAGGCCCCAGGGGATACCCCACATATACCCTGAGGGAGAGAGGTCAGGCCCCGGCACACACACATGCCACCATGGCCTCTTGCTCTGTTGCCATGGTGGGGTTTATTTTCACTGACCCACAGCTGCCCTGCCTACCTATGTTTTAAAAAGGAACAAGCACCCGAGGGCCACGCCCATTTTGACGAGAGGTCGGCTCGGGCACCTTGGCCACCTGGTGGAAAAGCCTGTCACATTAGTTTCTGAGACTCGACCGATGTTGTAAAAGACAGGAAGAAGGAGACAGAGAAAGACAAAAACAGAAGGCGATTAGGGTTACTAGCGTGTGGGGGGGCGTTCTACTGTATTGCCTCCTGACTGTATTCTTCCTTTGACTAGGTCGCCTCTCTCCAATTCACTTAGGTGCCTGTCCCTCACTCTCCAGCTTACAAATATTCCAGTACCAAATATTCTAGAACCTTTATTAATGACCCCACCAGCACCTCATGGAAGCGAACCTGCTCCCCTTCTTTCAAGGTCCTCGGCTCTGGACTGAATTCTGGGAAACAAACGGAGTAACAGAGCGCGCAGCGACGGGCCGGAGGTGAAGAGCGGAGAGGATGGGGAGAGGTGAGGATGGGGAGAGGGCAGGGGGTGGAAGGGTGATGGTGCTCACTTGGTAGTCTGCTGAAAGCCGAGGCATGGAAGTGGCTCTCCCATGGCCTTCCACTGGGGGGCAGTGCTCACTGTCCGAGTAACCGTCTCGCCTCATCTCTCTCATCTCTACTGTCTGCAAAACAAAGGGGTGCAGGTGTGACTATCACTAGTCTGGGGTGGCCAAAGTGAGACCTGGTTTAGCCCAGCTGTGCATCAGTAGGCACTCAGGGAAGATAGCCAGGCAGAGCCCAGGCATGCCGGCATAATCTGCCGCTGCCCCGATCCCTCTAACGACCACTCCGTAAATCCATCTGCTTGTCCGTCCGCGTCAAAGGCGGGTCGCCACCCCAGACAGAGTGAGGAGAGAGGAGCGGGAGCCAATAGCTTCCTCAGAGTAGGACGAGGGACGAGGGAGCGGTTATGGGACCGTGGGATGTCGCGGGCTGGGCTGATGGGGACGCTCTGCCGGGGGGGGGAACATGGGTGTGGAAGGGACCCAGAACGGGAGTCAAAACTTGACAGTGAGGATGGAGGCTCATTTGTGAGCTGTTTTTTTTTTTTGGGGGGGGGGTAGAGATGGAACTGCGTGAAGTCTGTTGGAGGAGAGTAGATGGTGTGGGGGGCATAGACACAAACTGAATTGTGGGTTGGGAACATTATGGGGCTGATCACATATGATCTGTGCCTGATTTTAAAGGCTAAATAACACGACTAACAGAGATTGTTTGAGTGTTTATCACATTATTCCTGTTAAAAGAGGGCTGTAGGAACTGATGAGAGGCAATATTCTGCCCAGTTCCATTGATTGTGTCTGCAATATGATTAATCTGAATTGTGTCAGGATCACCCTCTACCCTGTCCTGTTTTTTCCCTGTCTGGCCAGCAGGTGTCACTGTTCACCCTTTTCCTGGCTATACTGTTTGAGGCCGTGGTGTTTGTAATGACCCTCAGCTGTGCCTTGTTGCTCCCAGTCACACTGTTTGGTTGATGATAGCCCGTACCTGACCCTTGTGGAAGCCCTTGTTATGTGAAAACGTGCCGGTCCTTTCTCCAGTTGCTCATTGTGTTGCTTATTGCCTGTGCTGCTTTGTGTTTTGTTGTCTGCTTTGCTGGTCCCCACAAGGTAATATAACCCTAATCCACATAGACACACAGACACACACCTATAATGGAAGCTGATGAGTGTCTGCTTTGTGCACAATGAAGAAAGGTTGGAATGAAATATCTTCCTCACTGTTTTAACCGAAAACTGTGTTTTCAGCACTGGTGCCAGAGATTTGCATTGTGTGATACATTAACCCTGCACAGCCATACCTGCACAACAGCGTTACCAAGATAAGACTGGACTTCTGACTGAGCAACGCAAGACCCTTCTAGATGCTAATGATGGCCTACACTGTGGCGCAAAATTCTGACCACAGTCCTACCGGGCATCTCACCGTCTCCAAAGTCTTTCTGTCATTTTTTTGAAAAGGCACATATTCCTCAACAGAATTCATTTCCAGCGGCACGCCCTCCATGCTTACCGGCACATTTCATAAGCGCCTGTGCCCATTGCATCCTGAATCGTCCACAGGTCTCTCCAAAGGAGAGTCAATCACTCGCAAGTGGCAAATGAATGTGACTCGGCACAGAGAGAATGCACTGGTGTATAGAGTGAAGACCAGTCAGCTTCAACAGTCCATGGGTTCTCCTGGATTCAAATGTTATCACTTAAACACGGATAGTTTTTTGCTACTAGTCCAAGTTCATATATTTGACTATTTTTGCCCTCTGTGGCTGTTTGAGATGCCGCAAAATGTATCTACAAGTCAATATCTGGGGTGTTGTGTTTGCGTGTACGTGTCTCACCCCAGGGTCATGCTGGTTGCTGTGCAGGTCATCCTGGTGTGGTCTCTCTGGACTCCAGCTGTCAGCTTTCCGGAACATCTCCTGTGAGCGTGAGCCCACCCAAGGCTGGCTGTCTGTCATGCCTCCTGCTGGGGGCCTGTGAGAGTATGACAGGAAATCTAAGTTTGGGGGAGGGGGGGGGGACACACACTCTGATCCACCTGTGGCCTTAAGGAAAACTACAACAGAGGAGATAACTTACAAAGTGCTGACTGGTTCTGGACGCGTTTCCGGGGGGTGGGTGACTCCTTGGCCCCCGTCCTTGGCCGGGGAAGGGGGCTCCATGCGTTGAAACATTAACGGCGTACGGTTCTGAGTGAGATACGACATGGTTCTGTAACTGGTATCACACTCTAATGGGAAAGCGGATCACAACGTCTGCAGTACAAACAAAGGGCTCTGGAAACGATCTCGGGAGTCCAAAGGCTGTCTTGCAGGCACCAGAAACTGATTATGCTAATATACAAAAAGACTGGCCGTCGAAAGAAGTAGTCCAACGAGCTTGATTCAGCGACCCTGTGGTTCTTGTAAGCTGGGCGTGCTGCATTATTGGAGAACAATAAACCACAGCGGTATGTTAGCTAAAGGCACAGGGACACCAGAGAATAATTATGTTCTCCGGTATATCAAAAAACAGCTTAGAGATAATTGCGTCTCGTTGCCAACTGACACCCAGGGATTCATAGAATTGCCTCAAAATGTGTGTAATCCTGTGGCACAACGGTACTAAAGATGATGAGGAGATCTGGGTCCTTCAGAGTTCAGCGTTCACCAAAGTGAACAAACCCAACACGTCAACAGCTGGAAATGGAGGGCAGTGAGAGGATAAACAAGCAGAAATGTACATCATCGATCTGAAATCAACAGAGGAACTTGATCGGAGACTGTAGAAACACAGGACGGTCATGCCACAATGCGTAAGAAGCGGTGCAGAAGAATTTGAGGTAAGGAAAGAAGCTGAGCCACGGGCTGGAGTGTAGGAGGAAATCTTATACACCGAGGGACCATGCGAGTCCTATACAGACTCCGGCTGTGAACAGAACCATCCATGGATGTTGAGAGGATTTGTGTACGAAATTGGCAGGATTTCACTGTTAGGCAATACAGGTGATGTTGGAACCACACACCGCTCATCCACTTGCGTATTGTAGCTGCACATCCGTAAGTCTCATAAGGGATGAAGTTCACGGGATGGGACTTCAAGGTGTCCATGAATCAGGTAAAACAACCTTGTAGGAAGTTCCTTGGGAAGGAATATATTTAATGGGGGGTGGGGGGGGGTCTGTTTATTGAATACAGGGTAATTATATTCTTTATGGGCCTCAAGTCACCCTACACTTGAAACTGACGCTATGCCTGATCTGCTTCATAACAGGACCACAAAGAGGCACCACTGAGCGTGTCGTTCTGTCAAGGAGAAACAAAGGCTGGATATTTCAGGCAAACACAAATTTGAACAATCGACTGTTGGGACAGATGAGCTCTAGTTTTGCAGACTGCAGAGGAAATGTGAGCCAAAGCGGTACCTGCTCCTCCCGTAGGGCCTGAAGCTTCTTAGCTTTGCTCTGTCGGTAGTATTCCATGATCATCATGGCTGCATAGATCTTCCCTACGGTCAAGTCGGTTGCTGCCAATCGGAACAAAAAGTTACCATGAGCGATTAGTCGACGTGAGATGGACCTCGGGCGAGGGGAACGGGAGTGGCGGATGGGCGGAGGCTCAGGCATGCTAAGTTGCATACAATATTCAATCAGGAATGTTCTAGAAAACCAGCTTTGATTCTGAGTGGATTTAGCGTTTATGGAAAGGTGTGGAGTGGTCTTGGTTGCAGCATTTTGTGTCACATGATGCTCCCAGTCACTGAGAAGGTACTGGATAGTATTGTATAGGACTGAATTGGGCTGTGCTCCAGTACAGTGCTGTCTAACAATTCGGAGTATGGAAGCAGAAATGGCATGCCATGCTTGTTCAGGGGGTGCTAAGCAGTGAATGGTGCTGGATGAGACAGAAGCTGTCTTCTAGTGGTCAGGTGATTTGGGGAACCAATCCCTTTGCAGCTCACCCTTGTGCGGGGTAACCAGCATGTCCAGGTTCTTCTGGGAGAGGTTGGGCCATATGGCCATCATCTCTTTCCGCAGCTCTGCATCCATCTGGTGTTTGTCTGCACCCCCTGTTCATGGGCATCGACACACACACACACACACAAACACACACACACACACACACATGGACACACGGGAGTACAGGCACCCACACGCGCATACAACAGGCTAAATACACAACTAAATCACAGGCACGCATCTACACGTGGGCGTGGTTATTTTTGTGAATAAGTGCTTGCAGACATCACCAGAAGGTTGCCCCCACTGTGATTACACTGTTTAGGGGAGGAATTGTCTCTAAGCCACGTCACTCCAATGGATCTACAGCCACAGAGATCAGTAGAAAAGCAGATTTACTTTCGCCACCCTAAAATATTATTATTTGTATGATTACCTTTGTGTTACTTATAGGAATGTTATATTAAATGTTAATACAAGCCTATTATTATTGATATCAGTACAGATGGATAGTCATATCTAACAGTATAGAGGCTTTACTTGTAATGGAATATTCACTGTCTAAATGGCAGCCTGATGACTGTAAGACGAAAGAGGACTTTGAGATCCTCACGTACCCTTGGCTATCTTGATATCCAGCGCTGTGCGGATTAAGGCCATGAGGGTAGAGTTGAAATAGACAGTGTTGTCGTCACCGACTGGCAAGTCCATCCTTAGCAATCTCTGTGGAGAGTCAGTCAAAGTGGATGAGGGAGGGGGGTTTGGGAAGGTCAAGCTGGCATGTTCTGATCCTCATGGAAGGGGGGAGGGACAGGGGAGGCGAGATTCGGAGGGGGGGGCGCTCTATAGACTTTGACGTCCTTATGCTTCTGCGTTACCAAATTTGGCGTCATTTATAAGACCAGAACCAAGATTGCTTCACCGATTCTTCTTTATAGTTCCAGAATTTGGGAGAAATGGAGCCTTGCCTATCATCACTTTCATTTCCAGTCAATTGCCATGATCAGAATGCTCTGGACCCTACAAAAGTTTTAGTACTAATCCATTGAAGTCCTCGAGTGCTTGTGAGGGCCATGATTTCCAGTCCAAGAATTGCACTGGTAACTATTAATTTACTAATTCTGATCCCAGGTGGGAATCCACTGTCAAAGTGCACCAGCAAGCGCTGTCAACCCATACTACTTCTGCAGATATACAGCTAGGTGTGTTTCATTTTAAGCAATATAATTAGTTGTAAACACAAGCTACAGCTTAGCAATTCAGTGTAACCCCATAATAATGAATGCAAAGGAGCCCTTCTGTATAATATGTTTATAGCTGTGTAAATGATGTTTATTGGTACGCCTCGTATACAAGGAGTCCTTACCACTAATACAGAAATGTTTGGATTTTAATAAATTGTCCTAATAAGGACCCCCACAAGCATCGAACAGCAGCATCGCGATCAGCGTTTCAAATGTTCTCATCTTAGCGTGATATTTGGGGCGGGGGTAAACCCTGCCCAGCCATAGAGCACCCCACCTCGAAGGAAGTTCCCTGATTCTTCACAGAATAGCTCCTCGCTCAAACCAACAGATGAACGAAGGATTGGAAACAGTGAGTGGAATGCTTTGTGTTCAGCCTTCGTTTATCGTTTCTCTCGTTCACCACAGAGCACTGAAGCACTCGCAAGCACATCGCTGTCAGCGCGTCAGGCTGGCCGCTCAACACGCCTGGGCACATGTGCCGCCACGATGCATGCCCGCCACCTCCACTGCCCAAGCGCAGCCATGCAGCAAGACAATTCCCGGACCCCGTGCAGCATGCAGCAGGTGCATAACACTCACAACGGGACGAGCAGCAGCGCAGCCATGCACAGAAAGCATTGCTGGTTTGGTTCGGTTAATAAAATTTTTTTAGTTTTTATTAGTTGAGTACAAACTTACTAAGACTCATTCACCACTAGCCTACAAACAATGGTGCTAATCAGATTTTTTTTTACAGATAGTCTGACGTTAGTGCAATCTACAGGGTTAGATTATATTAACATTCCTCAGAGAAAGTGGGGAAAAAAAAGTAATGGTTTAACCAACCAAATTTAGGGAGAATAGAGCAAATGCAGGGGAAAATGTTATTGTAGAGTTATGGGGTCATACTATAAATAAAGGAACAAGGAAGTGCATTGTTAGAGATTCAAATAAAAAATGTAATTGGAGTCATGGAACGGAGGTGGGAAGAAGACAAGCAGATACAGGATGAGGAGATGTGAGGCAAAGAAATAAGGAACGATATCCAAGCTGGCCAACGATATCCAAGATGGCCAACGATATCCAAGCTGGCCAACGATATCCAAGATGGCTAACGATATCCAAGTTGGCCAACGATATCCAAGCTGGCCGTGTCCACTAAGCAGGGGTCATACTGAAGGCTGAAGCTCCTACAGCCTCACTATGGAAGATCTGGAGTGACTGGGGGCTCTGGAAGGCACACGATGCCATGAGCTTTCACTTTCAGGTTAGGGGAAACGGTCTCATCGGCGTGGTTGGAGTGCACACACAATGATTTGCTGGGAGCTGACATACAGCTCTGGAAAACATCAAGACACCACAGCAAACCTTTCAGTTTCACTCATTTCTCATTTGCACAGGGTATGCGCCTGTGTGAAATATATGTTTATATTTTTTCTAAACTGCAGCCTGGCTTTTCTCTCTTTCTCATTAATGAAGGGCTTCTTCCTTGCTTTCTGGGTCTTCAGTGCTGCTTCTAGGAGCCTGACACAAACTGTCCTGGCAGTGAACTTCACAACACTTAATGCTTCCCATTTTTTTGAAGGCTACTTCAAAATACCGATTTATGAGGCACTGCTGGATAAGTTGACAATCATCTCATCATTAGAAAGTTGCTTCTGCCTTCTACCTGACTGGTTTTGTGGTCATTGCTAGTGTCTCCTGCTTCTCCTTGTTCTTGTGTAGTGCCGTCTTAGGAACTTTGAGCTGGGAAGCAGCCTGTCTTACAGTCTACCCTTCTTCCAGCAGAACCAGGATTATACTAGGATTAAAAATGCAGAATTATTTTAAATATAGAGTGACCTCTTAATTTTTTACAGAGCTGTATGTTTAATCTCTTATGTAAATCTATTCCTCCCCCATTTAATCAGTACAGAAACCCACAGTAGCTGAGCTATGGACCGTGGGAGGGGGTCCATTTGGACAACAGGCCCAGGCACGTTGGGAAAGCAACCATGAGGGGGGAGAAGATTCAGGTGGGATGGAGCAGCAGCGGCAGAAGATAATTAGGGAGGATGTGGGGTGGAAGCGAGGACCAGGCTATGCGGCCTCCGTTCTGGGGTGAGCTTTTGCTGAACACTCTCCCAAACCAGCTTCCCCGTCGTCCTCAAGGAGCCAGCATAATCTTAAATATCCTTCCCCTATCTACTGTGTCCTACTATATGCTTCTACAGGACACGTAGCTTAAACATTCAAACCGTGCAAACGTCTCCGCTGCTCCGTTTGCAGCCCAAGGCTTCATTAATCATGGATTTGGCCACGAAAGCATTTAGAAAGCAGTGACCTGAACGTCCTGCTAACCCAGTAGGCGAAACTGAAATAGGAGCTGATCTTGTGTAGGAGGGACGTCAACCATGAATAGAAAAAGGAGCTCTGAGGGGTGCGGCCAGGTAAATGGGGAGAACAGGAAGGGTAGCGAGGGGGAGAGAAGAGCAGGCCTGTCTGCCAAGACCTAGTCTGACCCCGTGCCACTGGGAGGGGGGAGGGGGGCGGGGGCTAGGCATGGTGGTTAAAATTTAGGGGGGTGGCATGCAAAGCAAAGGGAAGAGATACTTGGGCACAGCAGGTAGATTGGAGGGATCAGTAAAAGACTAACTGCATTGATATAAACAAAGAAAGGACAGAAGGAAAAGTCAGTCCACAGGATCCCTACACTGTCTGCTAGGAAGAGACTCTCATTCAGTACAATGCCTGCCTGTTATCACTGTAACTTTTAATTTAAATCTTCCCATTCGAACATGATTGATATTCTCCTCAGCCAGTGGAAAAGCTGTATGTGTGTGAATTAATGTACACAGGATTCTGGGAAAGAGAGAGAAACCCAGCCTGCCTGCCGTGTGTGCGCGGGACGTTGCCGGGTGGCTGGCCGCAGGAAGGGAAGACATTGGGGACCGAAGAGCTGCAGCCCTTATCCGCCTCTCTGCATCTGCACGGCTGCGCGCACGTTTTCACGTTTGCCCGAGCATGGCTGCCCTACGCGATGTGCGCCCGCGCTGGGGCCTTCCTCGAGGACGCCCTTACCGCCATCCTCGCTACTTTGGCTTCGAAGGCGGTCTCATGAAAAAATCACACGCCATACATTAGAGTTTCCACTTTAATGTATCTTTTTTTTTCATGGGTCTCGGTGGAGGAAACACGGAAAAAACAGGGGAGCCTTTCGACGCGTGATACTCCCGTTCGGCCGCGGTCACCGGCGCGCTGACGGCAGCCCGGAGCTGGCCCCCCGCCTCGCAGATTACGGCGGACGTACGTGGGCAGAGTGCGGCACAGAGAAGCGGACAAGGTCGCCCCTCCCCCCCTCCTAGCGGACAGGCTCACCGGGCTGGCTTCACTGACCCTTCACAAAACCACAACCACGACCAAACCCCCCACCCCCGGGCAACTCCAAAAAACACCAACACTACAGACAACAGCGCCAGCAGCTCCCCCATCCGGCTCGCTCTACCTTGTAGGCAACCCGGGCCGGGCATTTCTTCCCCAGACCCAGAGGGGGGGGCATGAGTCTGAGCATCTGATACATATCACTGTAACTGATCCTGCCACTGCAGTGCCAGAAAACACACGGGGGGGAATATATGGGATTAAAAATTATAGTAATAATAATAATAATAAAATGAAACAAACATCAAAATAAGAGGGGAAAAGAAAAGGAGAAGAGCAAGGTTACTGTTTTGGCTGGTCAGGTCTGGGGAGAGATTTGATCTGATTGCGTTTAATGGTTCTGCACAGAGGAATATGGGAGGGAGGAAAAGGCGGGCCAATATTAGGGTTAAAAACAATTCTATGCAAGCTGGGCATAGAACAGCAGGGGGTATTTGACAGGCAGAAAGCACCCACTACTTATCTGTACAAAGGCAGTGATGTCAATGCAGTAAAACACCACCACTCCACCCCCCTTCCCCCCACCCGGGCCACCGCCGCTCCCACCTTGATGCAGGCGGCTGTACCCACTGTACCAAGCCACAGCCGAACAGCAAGCCAAAAAAAAAACAAAAACAATGTAGACGTGCCGAAAATCCGACACGCTGCGCTTTCGGTCTTAAAAGAGCCTCTTTAAATGGGCCCGCCTCATGCGTCTCTGGGCGGTCGCATTGCCCCGCGCATTCTCGCTTTGAGTTGGCATGGAGGAGAGGGATGGAGGGAAAGTCACAGAGTGAGAGAACGGAACGGAAATGAGAAAGAAGACAAGCGACATTCATTCCAGTTTCGATGCTAGCAGTTGGTTAAGGTTTTAGCGGAGTTCAAACCTTGCAGGCCACCCTATGGGGGCATTTCTTGCCTAAGCCCAGGGGGGGGTCGATAACTCGCAATAAACTGTACATATCCTTATAATGAATGCGCCCGCTGGAAGAAGAATACAGGCAGTTAGAGCAGGGAGAGCTGGAAGAAGAGCACACAGTTAGGAGAAACAGCAGTCACACACAAGACACTCTGTCACTGCTTGAGGTCCGGGTGCTGTTCCAGTGCAGGTTCCCCTTACCCATCTCAGACCTGCAAACGGCCGACCCCGAGCACCACCTCAACGGTTAACTCTTCGCACGCTGATCTTTGTCTCCTCCCTCCATTTCATTGACTACCCTCCTCTACGTCTACTGCCGAAATTATGAAATGTACCTTTAAGGCGTAGTGTGTGCCTAAGTGTGAGAGAGACTGCGTTGTCAGACAGCGCACATGCTGTAGATGAATGTTCATTACTATACTTTCATTTATTTTTGCCTCTCTGTTTAATTGGGCGATGCTTTACATTAACTGTACCTTCATAATGAATTCATTACTGCATTTATAGATCAGTCAGTGCACCTTCATAGTGCATTCATAGATCATTCAGTGCACCTTCATAGTGCATTCATAGATCATTCAGTGCACCTTCATAGTGCATTCACAGATCATTCAGTGCACCTTCATAGTGCATTCATAGATCATTCAGTGCACCTTCATAGTGCATTCACAGATCATTCAGTGTACCTTCATAGTGCATTCATAGATCATTCAGTGCACCTTCATAGTGCATTCATAGATCATTCAGTGCACCTTCATAGTGCATTCATAGATCATTCAGTGCACCTTCATAGTGCATTCATAGATCATTCAGTGCACCTTCATAGTACATTCACAGATCATTCAGTGCACCTTCATAGTGCATTCATAGATCATTCAGTGCACCTTCATAGTGCATTCACAGATCATTCATAAGCCACGTGTAAGTATACCTTAACATCCCAAAATGCTTTAATGGCAACAAACATTATACGACTATAAGATTATAATGTTTATTATTATCATATATGTTATTTGTTATAAATGTATAATAGGCTGTAAAGGTATGTTAAGATGTTAAGGTATACTAAGGCATTGCAAGTCCCACTCCAAAGTATTGAAGTACCCAAAAAAGTACCCCAGCTGGATTGGTAGTTTAGGTACTGGAACTTTTGGTCAAAGGAAAAGGGAAAATACCAAGTACCGTACCAAAAGTATGGTACCTGGAGCGGTGGAAGCACCCTTACATACTACTTATGAATGTTCTATGAATGCTTTATGAAGGTGCACTGAATGTTCTGGAAATGCATTATAAAGGCATAATGAAGGTGCAGCTAATGTAAAGCGTGTAATTGTAACGTTTAGGCTATATGTGTCTTCTGTTCATTTGTTCATGTATAATCAAACAGTAGCCATTCTGATGGACTTGGAGAGATTATTTATGTTAGTAAAAAACGGCAAGCATTGTGTTAATCCCCATACCAGTGTGAATGTGAGTTTTCCTTAACATCTTCTTTGAGCTATTTCAACCGAGAAACAGAAACTCAAACTAATACATATTTATCAGTCCCTAAAAAATTTTATTGGAAATCTTGGCACTGAATCTTGTGTCTTTGTGTTATTCCTTAGGCTCTGTTTCCCACTGTCCCGTCCGTACCATTCCTACCCTCAGGATTTCGCAGAGCCATCCCTGGAACAGCACACTAGGGATGCAGGAACCGGGGAACATCATGTTTAAAAGCTTTAGGCTTTCTGGGCGGGGTTGGGTGGAGTTGGTGGGAGGCACAGTAAGGATTTGGAACGGAGGCAGTTCCACAGGGAGTCTTTAGCATACTCGACTCACTGGATGCCGTGGAAGGAAACACAGAGGGCAGAGGGAGTGAGGGGGTAAGCAGGTTGGTGGGAGAACGAGAAACACCCAACCTGTCGTCTTGCTCTCCACCCAGTCTCACACACTGCCACACTGGCAGCAGCTTTAAGGCAAAGATGTGGGCTTGGGCTAGCACCTTTGCAAAGGTATGAGCTTGGGCTAGCATACAGGAAAGGGCGTGGGGTTGGGCTAGCACCTATGCTAGGGTGTGGGCTTAGGGTACCAGATAGGCAAGGATGTGGGCTTAAGCTATCACATAGGCAAGGACGTGGGCTTGGGTTAGCACCCAGGCAAGGGTGTGGGCTTGAGTTATCACATAAGCAAGGATATGGGCTTGGGCAGGTTGCCTGAGTCTGAGTCTTTTCTTTATTGTTTTTTTAATATGTGGGAGGGGGGTTATTACCAAACACTGAAATGTTATTCCAAACAACAAAACTTAGTAGCCTAAGGGCAACCTGACATGGGTGTAAAGGGAGGGCTTATTATGAGAGAGGGGAGTGGTAACCCTCTTCTAGTGACCCTGGATGGCTGGTGACAAGGTTCCAGACCAGGTGTTGTCCAAGGTCCCCTTTTGGCCTCCTGTGAAACACTTCCCACCTGGTGAACCCTGTATCTGCTAAATGGACAGAGATAATGGTACTGATATGTTACTGTGTTTTTGCGTGTGCGTAGAGCAGAGGCACGTTCAACAATATAGATGTCCTAATCATTTATGTCTAGTCGTTCATGGCTATGCCTCGTGATTTAACAGAATGTGAAATCCCACTTTTAGCTTAAATAAGGCCTGGACTGGCATCGTTGCTACTGCTGTAAGCAGTTTATGCTTCTGAGAGAGCAGAAGGTAAAATGACTCTCTTCCATATAGTTATCATGGGTGTGAGTTTACCTGTCTGTATATGAAAGTGTATTATGTCTTTAAGAAGCATCCAGGTCAAAAGGTCATCGAGTGCCAGTCTTTGCGTGTGAGTGCTTGTGAACATTTAGACCCTTACCAGGCAGCAGGATCATACTCGGCCCAAATCCTAACATACTCGTCCAGGTGGTGAGGTCCCAAGATGGATGAGTCCCTTGTCAAGTACTCAAAGTTGTCCATGATGACAGCCACAAAGAGGTTCAACATCTAAACGCAGAAGAGGAGATCGAGATGAGAACTCTTCAGAAATGAATGTCAATTGATGGCGTCTAGAGTTTTATGGGTAAGATACGTCCTTACCAGGAAGGAGCAGAGGAAGATGAAGGAGACAAAGTAGACGTAAGCGAACTCGCTGCCACACTCCGGATTAACATTCCCGGAACGTGGATCGCAGGCCTTCCCTCCAAGACATGCCAGCATGATTTCATGCCATGCCTCTCCTGTAGCGCTCCTGTGTCCATGGAGTTGTGTGATTGGACAAGGTTATTATGGAGGAGGTGGGGTTAGAGAACAGAGAGCCAATCACAGCTGAGCAGAAGCACAGGAGTACCTGAAGAGCAGCATGAGGGCCATAACAAAGGTCCGGAAGTTATTGTGCTCATTGATCGCACTGTCTTCGTCCTCGATGAGGGCAAGGTTTCCAAACAGCTGTCAAGCCAACAATAACTCCGTCAGATCCTGCTCTAAGCCAGAACAATTCAGCTTAAACCAGGGTTTTTCCTGTGACAAACAGTGACTCCTAATTCCTAATGTATCACCTGTTTGTATCACCTGTTTTCATTCCAGCTGGGGGGCTTCCCATTGAATGTTCAGTAGTTATAGTCATACCAAAATTTAATACGTGGGAATATGTGGGATTAGGACAAAGCATCAGCCGTTTACTAACCTGCATCCCAATGATGGCGTAGATGAAGAAAAGCATGGCAATAAGCAGGCACACATAGGGCAGCGCCTACAGGGGTCAGCAAAAATGCCAATCATCCAACCAGAAATCCAGGGCACAGTCAAGTTTGCGTGACTCGCGAATGGTGACAATGCTGTGTTAGGATCTCTTGGAGTCTCTGGGCCTCGGCTGCTGAATGTGCATGGGGGTGAGGGGGGTTGTGCTCGTGGCCGTGGCCCGTGCAGCGCACATACCTTGAAGGACTGCACGAAGGTCCACAGCAGGATGCGGATGGTCTCTCCCTGTCTGAGAAGCTTGATGAGGCGGGCCGCCCGGAAGAGCCGCAAGAAGCTCAGGTTGATGAAGTTATCCTGGAATGCAGAAGTGTGTGACCGCAGCGGAGAGAGAGAGAGACAGAGAAGGAGAGGGACACAACGCAGACAAGGAGCACAGAGAGAGACGAAGAGAGAGACAGAGAGAGTGAAACACAAATGAGACAAAACACATAGAGAGGGAGAGAGAGAAAGGGAGAAATGAAAGGAAGAGAGAGGAAAAAAAATATGTTAGTACGTCGCCAACATGTTCCGTCTCAAAGGCCAAAAAAGTTGGGGGAAAAACAAAAATAGACTAAAGGGACTATAGGAATGGAAGAACGCTTTGTTTGAACTGAACATAACAAAAGGAAAACATTAATATAGGAACTAAAGAATCAAACCCTCTCCATTCAAACGGGGTGAAAAAAAAATTCTAGAAAAAAAAAAAGACAACCAAATGCACTGATCTTTCAGGACAAGCAAGCCAAACAGTTTGAAGGCGGCCCGGGACATATCTGCACGCTGCACACACAGAAAGCAGCCAGCACTGTTACCCCGAAAAAATGCTGCCTGGCTTCCATGGTCATGTGACGCTCCATGGTTCACAGTGTCATGATGACCAGCGAGAAGATGATGGCTGGAGGGTGGAGGTGAAGGGGCAGGGGTGGGGGGGTGTCTATGTATTTGAGGGTCTGTGTAAGTGTGTATCTACGTGAGAAAGTGTGTGAGTGAGCGAGTGTGAGACTGAGTGTCTTTGTGAGTGTCTGTGTGAATGAGTAAGTGACTGCATGAGTGAGTGAGTGAGTATCTGTGTGAGTGTGTGTGTGTCTGTATGAGTGAGTATCTGTGTGAACGAGTGAATAAAGTGTCTGTGTGCATGACTGTGAGTGAGTGTCTGTGTGCATGACTGTGAGTGAGTGTCTGTGTGCGTGACTGTGAGTGAGTGTCTGTGTGCGTGACTGTGAGTGAGTGTCCGTGTGCGTGACTGTGAGTGAGTGTCTGTGTGCGTGACTGTGAGTGAGTGTCTGTGTGCGTGACTGTGAGTGAGTACAGCGAAATTTTGCCAAATTTTGAAAAGTTACAATAACTTCCTGTATGTTTCTTTAGAGGTATCATTCCATATACAGACCATGGGTCCTATCATTGTATTTTTTATGTTCCAAAGGGGTGGGGGGGGGGGTATTTATTTCTTTGTTTCCACATCACGCCCAATTTAAAAGCAATTCAGTCAGCTGTTGATAGGTCGCAGGCAGGAGATGCAACCGAAGCCTAAGAGATCCATGAGTGGCTGTTAACTACTTGGATGTCAGCTCACCATCGACCCCACGGGCAGAGAGTGTGCAGGGGGCAGGGCAGTGGAGTTGGGGGGAGCGTCACATTGGAGCGTTCATGCAGTACCGTGTGCTGGGTGGTTGGGGTGGGGGAGTCATGGCCATGCGTCAGAAGACCGCTAAAAATCCTGTCCAGCGCATGCAAGGACAGACATGTGGCGGCAACATGCTGGGGTGACGAGCCAATGAGATTAGACAATGGCGGATGGACATGGTGACGGAGGAAGCCTTCTGTGCATCCCGTGTCCCTCCCCAGGGCGTGAGTCTTGGCCTCCGTGGGTGGCCAGCCAGGACACGACACCTCAGGTAGCCCACATTACTCGGGAATGAGTGGGTAAATAGTTCGAGCGGCCGAAGGTGGGCACATGACTCAGGAATAAACACAGACAGACATGGAGCGGTCAAAGCTTTCATTTGGCTCGTCAAATAGAGAGGAATTGCTTTTTTATTCTATTCAATTACATCGTAAATTACGTTATTTATGTCGCTTCGGAAAAACAGCTCGTGTACCACATATTGTCATGGTCTGCCTGTACCTACTGTGTGTGTGTGTGTGTGTGTGTGTGTGTGTGTGTGCACGTGCGTGTATCATGGGAATCTGCATGAGTGGCAGTATTGTGTATCTCAGCGTGCCATTGCTGCCGACACAGGGCTTCTCCGTGCTCCATGCGCTGCAACAAAGCAGGGCGTAGCAGAAAGCGAGCGCGCAGGCTGTCCGTGTGTGGGCATCTCAAGGCCCGCAGCCAGACGGGGACCTTCTGCTCAGTGCACCGCATGCAGGAGCATCCAATCACGATTCCTGGCGGCAGGACAGGTCGGTGTGCGCGGCCTTTGTCCCAGAGTCAGACGCCGGACGCCCGTGCTATCTGCCCCTCCGGTGTGTCGTCGGCCTTGACTCCGCCCTCCCATCAGACACGATATGTATGTGTGAATTAATGGTGTTTGTGTCTGTGCATGTGTGTGTGTGTGACAGCTATCAGGCATACAGGGCTCAAAGCTACAAGGCTACAGAAGCACATGCGATGAGATCACGCAATAAATGCACTAGAGCTATATGAACTACGAACCAACCGGTTGCTATACACAGACGTTGCAAGTGAATGGTTTACATTGACATATATATATACACATGTTATATATATATATATATATATATATATGAGCATATATATACATACATATATAACAATAGTTATATATATATATATATATGGGTAGGAGTGCATTGATTAGCAACCAAAAGACATGGTTGTCATGGTGACACCAATTCATGGATGGAACACGAGTTATATAGTGCATTTTGATTGGATGAATTTATCAGAAGGCGTAGACGCCAACAAAGCGGTATAAAGAAAGCATGTAAAAAGATAAAAAAAGAAATAATCATTATGCTTATACTGTACGGATATACTTAGTTTAATCAAATGTTTTCATATGCAAGCTATCATTTTGTGATCACGTGTCATAACAGGCAGAGTCTGACTCAGAAACTCCCTTCCACTAATGCTGGTATAGATATTTTAGACATATGCAACACATTTTCACACCAGACACAATCTAAACAGACTAGATAACTACATATCCAAAAGTTCATACAAAAAAGCTGAACTCTTCTTATTATAACCTGTACACAGAGAGACATTTAATCAACAGAATCACCTTAACATTACCCAACCATTATCCCGATTAGCTTTCAGTATTCTATGATTAAATGTTAGTCATAGCAAAATGATTCTTTGTCAGAAGATACTCTTGCAGTAACCAATGAGACAGTTCTACGGGAGTTTTGCCTTTTCGATTCATAATACTTCACAAGAGTAGACCATGCTACACAGCGGACACAAACATAGCAGCATCTCACCACACCCGCCTCCACCCTACTTACCCATATCTCCGTCACTAAAATGTCAGTGATGCTCCCAAGGACTGTCACACAATCGAAAATATTCCACGCATCTTTGAAATAATTCTTTAGTAGGAAGGGAACAGAGAGGAGGAAGCCTGTTAGCATATTTGCATGTCCAGAATGGTGGCGGTTTAGTCTTCAACAACAAAGCAAAGTCACAATCAACAAAAGCCAGCACGTGGTCCGACCTACATCTCAACCGGAAGCACAACACCCATATGACATGCATTTACTTTTGATTCGCCCAAATACTTTGTAAAACCTACCAGAATATCCTGCTCAGTACGGTCTGCCTTCCTCATTTCCGTACCTCTTTACATCGCCTTCACGAGGCCATGTTCTGGTCTTAGTCACGATTATAACTGCCTGAGCATTTTCACACTTTTTTGTACTTTGCTGTAAAATCTAACCCCGGCAGGTACAACTGTATAAACAAGCGAGATATAACAGGATCGCCAATTCTGGTCAGCTGGCTGGAGTGAGATTTTCGATTCGCCACAAGTCGGCGCACAAATGCGTGTGCATTTCCGTGGATGCGACAATCTTATTACCTTTCGATGCAGCTAATTTTAGGTTTATAATGGAATAATACAGATCTACTGTAAGACTTCTTACGTGAGGGTGTCACCGCAGATGCCTGAGAGTTGGCGACCCTGCTATAAACACAAAGCACTGTAGATCGTCGTAGACTCACCAGAAATCCAAAGGCAATGATCTTCAGCACACACTCCATGGAGAAGAGGGAGGTGAACACAATGTTGAGGTTCTTCAGAACCATGTCATATTCCTTGGAGGATCCGTCATACTGGGTTTACACACAAATATATGTGCAGGTCCATAAGCAGAAAGAACCAGGAGAGAGACACACAAAACAGAAAAGTAACAGGAACAAAAAACTCACATGCAGCAGAACAGGAAGTGCCGAATAAGCAAGGATCCGTATATATAAACTGTTATGCTAGTTTTCATGAATCAAAAGCTTATGAAAATTTTCTTGCCATTCCAAAGCATTGCAGTGACCATGGATTAGATCTGTCCACCATATTAAGGTGACATAAATGCCCTTGACTGTGTCTGTTGGCAGTAAACCAGAATCTCACCTTCATCATGAGGACGATGGTGTTGAGAGCGATCATGGCCATGATGCTGTACTCAAACGGGGGAGACACCACGAACTGCCACATCCGGTACTGAAAACTCTGCTTGTTCTGTGGCATGTGACGGGTTAGGGGCTTGGCGTTGATGGCGAAGTCTATGCAGGCTCTCTGAAAAAAAAAAATGCACAGATGCAACGCATGTGACCTTCCTGTAAAGATGCATGGTGGCATTTTGGAAGAGGGGCTCACCTCGTTCTTCTCCAAGCTGTAGTCTTCCATCATTTTGTCTCCCTGCTCCTGGAAGGTGATGATGATGAGGGCCACGAAGATGTTGACGAAGAAAAAGGGGAAAACGACGAAGTAGACCACGTAGAAGATGGACATCTCCATCCGGTACCCCGGACTCGGGCCTTGATTCTCATAGGTCGCGTCCACTGAATGTTTCAGCACGCTGGGGGAGGGGGAATTAACATTAAATGGGATGTGCATGTGATTCAGTTTGTTTGAGAGCTTCTGTATATAAAGGTGAGTGTGTGTGTCTTTGCGAAGGTCAGACACACTTACTCTGGCCATCCTTCTCCAGTAGACACGGTGAAGAGGGTAAGCAAGGCCCAAAGCACGTTGTCGTAGTGGAAATCGTACTTTTTCCACTCCCGTTTCTCTGACCTGACCACCTCCTTTTCATACACCAGATATTTCCCCCTGAACCAGCAAGGGACATCATAAGCACTCCCCAAGACACAGATGCATCTCTTTGCCATAGACTTTCCACGACAACGCATCCCTCCAAGAGGGCTTTAAAAAAACACAGCCATTAAGGAAAGAATCAGACGGATCTCCAGGTGTGCAAACTCTAATTAAGCTCTAATTAAGGCCCGCAGCCAGGAGCAGTTACACTTGGCCAATTTTGTGGCATCTGAGTGTGACACTTGTCACCATTTCATGTCCTGACCTCCCCCACCCCACCTGCAGTCATGCTCAAACTCCTTGGACTCGTCGGAGCAGTAGAAGAAACGGCCCTTGAACAGCTGTACGGCCACCACGGCAAAGATGAACATGAAGAGCATGTAGACGATCAAGATGTTGAGGACATTCTTCAGGGAGTTCACCACACAGTCGAACACAGCCTGTCCCGGGGATTGGAGAGAAACACAAGCTTGGGTCATTGAGGGGGGGCAAAGAATAACCCGTGTGACTTCAACACACCCACATACAAGTACACTGGGCTGAAATTTCCCATGAACCTCTTATGGTGATAGACATAAGTACAACATAAGTACAAATGTAGTACAAAACTATGTTTGATTCAATCAAGATCGGTACCTTAAGTTTGGGCAGACGTTTTATGGTCTTCAGAGGACGCAGCACTCTCAGCACCCGCAGGGACTTGATAGTGCTTATGTCTTTTCCCTTACTGCTCCCCCTGTAGGCCAGCCAGAATATAGCAGTCAAGAATGGAGGGAAAGGGTAGACTTGCAGGCTGGCAGTGATAGTCAGTTAAGGGATGTTGCTCAGCTCAGACACCCATTCTGGACACTATAATTCCGAAGCCGTTCTTCTGGGCTGGAATGCTAGCTTAGGCATGTTCGATAACTCCTGGTTTAAATTGCAAACATTATGCAGGATTACATTTGAAAGTATGTTCATGGTGTTTCATGGTGAGCACCCCTGGTGCCTTGGTGAACATCATGATGTAGAGGCTAGTGATGGACAATAGAAGCTGCATGAACCATTTGCTGTATTTTTTGACCCCACTAGATGTCTCTCTTGCTTTGCTATAGGGCATGAATCAAGCCCTTTTATGAACAGAGAGCGCCATCTAGTGAGGTTCAGAAAACACAGCAAGTGGTTCATGGAGCTTCATTGGGTCATCACAAGTAAAAGCTTCAAAGAATGCAACCCAGAGCCTGATGACCTTCATGGCTACCCGCCCCTCACAACAGTTCCTTCACCCACAGAACCACGACCTGCACGCTGCACCTCCATTGTCTCCATTGTTAACCTTCTCCATTCATCTGTATTCCTCTGTATTTTCAACCTAAGCATAACACTAATGCAACAATCTGTACCCAAAAAAGCATGGCGGTGTTAATGTGATTCAGACAGAAGACTGTCCCCAGGTCTCCAGATCGCATGTCCCCAGGGCCCGCTCTGTACTTAACATGTCTTTCTGACATCATTGTTAATAACAAACTGTAATTTCCTAGTATATTTGTTACAAGGGAGTAAAGAAGTTTTCAATATCGTTCATTCATTACCGCCGTCATCATTCATAGAATCGACAATAGACTTGGATATCTACAGTGCATTCTGTTTGGTCTCTGTTTAGTCTCTAGGACCGGCCATAGACAGACTAGTGGTTAGAGAGGGAAGAAATAACCAGGCAGACAAAGAGTCAAGAAGAAGGCCAGGTAGATGGGAAAGAGAGAGGAAAGCCTTCTGGGTGACAGACAAACCATGCGGAGCAAGAGGACAAGAGTGAGGAGGAGAACTTTACCGGGTGCTGCTCCTGTTGATGTGGTCAGGTCGAGAGAGGGAGGGATCAGTGACAGCAAGAGAGATGCAGGAAGAGAGCAGAGAGGAAAGAGAAGGGGGGGGCAGGGAGGGGTCCGGCAGAGGAAAAACATCCATATGAGAGACAGACAACAGAAAGTGCAGACGGCAAGGCTCGTCCCAGTTGCAATCCCCAAAAACTCCACCCAAATCCACCTCCATTACCCCTCAACAGCCCATCTCTAAGCATCCGTCTGCTCTACGCTACACAGTGTGAGGACACAGATGGAATCTGACAATCACAGCCTGCTAGGTCTGTCAAAAGAGCCCACTTTTCTTCACGGTCACCAATTGCCTGGCCGTCAAGATTTTTATCTGAGCGTCCAATAGCTCGGAAGATATTCAAAAAGTCAAGTCGAGCCCAGGAGTTTATGGAATGTAGGCTGTTCTATTCCTCGCCGCAGGGGAGCAGCTCCACACAGCATCCTGATCACCAGGCTTGCCCTGCACTCCCCTCAGTGCTGTTACATCTGTGTTCCACCATCCCAAGTACCCTGTCCTCGGGAAGCACCCCAGCTCCATCCTGCCACCTGTCCCCCCTCCCCCCACCAAGCCAGCTGACCAAGGGGAGGGGAACTTAGTCCTCTGACAGCGGTGGCACGTGGAACCAGGTTTATGCCATGCAAGCAGAATGGGCCCCTTCCCTGCAGCGTGGGACGGCAGGCTGCCCCTTTAGCCCCCACCCCTGGTCACACTATGCCTGACATTCACAAACACACCGAAAACACGGTACACTCTAAGCTGGAGCACTCCCATATGAGTTGGCTCTTCTATAGTAGAGGGGCACAGTACATCACAAAACCATGTGAGGCAGCTGCTCAGATGTCTACTATAGAGTCCTGGAGACCTGGGTTCCGCTGTGATACTGGTACACCAGGGTAAATGTGTGAATACCCAATGACTAGCCCGTAGCCCAAGACTTATGGGTAAATTGGCTGCAAAATAAGTAGCTGGGAGTTTTTGGCAGTAGCTCTGCTGGAATGAGCCTGACAGCAGTGGGCTCTAGGGGGCGCTGTGCTGTCAGTAACCCAGGTCTGGTGTGGCCTCATATGGAGGGACATGGAGTGTGTAAGATCTGGCCCCAGAGTCTTACGTGGGATTAGGCTGATTGGGTGGGGGGCAGGCTTGATGGGGGTAGTGTCATAGGCGGCCCCCGGAGATCGACTCTCTACCCTGACCGGCCTCGTTGGCTAATGAATGTGTGGCATGTGATCTCGTGGTTACGGCAACGCCTGTGACACGCCTGCCTCTCTCTCCAGCTATGATGCTCAAAGACGCGCTGGTCTGACAAAGCAGCCACAAACACACACGCCGTGTCAAAGCTGTACCTTCAAATACCCCGTATTACAACATACTCCCATTCAGGGAAAAACTCATTTCTTAATTAACAACTTAAACATAAGGGGCCCCTACTGAATGGGTCAGGCTATCTGTCTGATCTCCTTCTCATCACTCCATCACGCTGCCTTCTGGTGCTGACAGATTTTGGGCATCAGAAGCTTCCCTGTGGGGTCTGTGCTCTGAAGCGCCGGACAAAAATATCTGCCCCAAGCAGATATTTTAATGAAAGAGCTCATTTAATTTTGTTCCGAGCATCACTGGGGACAAACCGTCACTCGTACACGCCTTTGTTGAAACAATGAATGCATACTTATTCTCTTGCATTTATTTTCCATCAACAGTATCATTTTCTAGCCTTGATTGGCTGTATCGACATGTCAATCACTCGGAGTGGGCGCTAACCATAAGCCCCGGCCTAAAAGCTTCTCAGCTGACCAGTCTGCACATTTATTAGGCTGTACCTATAATTTGATTAGTTTAAACGGCACATCCTGATTTTGCAGAGTTCGATGTGTCCCTGGGTCAACAAGGGAGGGGCTTGCGCTTGACTTAACCAATCAACGTCTTTATTGCATCACCGCATTAATTAAAACCAGTGTTTTCTGTTAAGTGGCAATACGCACAGATTTCAAGAGTTATAGTGTTTGATAGCAAAAACGCCGACAAAACAGGAATATACTTACCTGCGAAGGCCGAACAGAGCAATGTAAGGGTGCGTCTTTATTTCATGATGATAATAATAATAGTTATAAAAATAAAAATAAGACTTGAACCAGCAACCTTCTGATTACGAGCATAGAGGATTAGCCTGCTAAGCCAGACGTCAGTGCTGGGGGAACTGGAATGACTGGAAGCCATTAATGTCATATGACAAAGAATGTGATTGGTTAAAGGATTGAAACTCAAGCCCCTTCACTGTTGACCCAGGAGCACATTGAAATTAGGATGCCCAGTCTAAAAGAGTTCCTTTTATAGAAAGCTCAGTTGCACTGGCCCAGTCTAACAGGATAGATTCTAGAAGTTTCAGTAACTCAGGCTCTATAAATTGCGTTTTCCCACAAAAGCATCAATTGAAATAAATGTATTTTTATATAGTGCCTTTCACAATACAGACTTGACAAAAACGTCAAACGTAGGCACTCTGCGCTCCTACAGGCCGCCACAATCCCGGGGGTGTCTCAGACCAGAACCCAGGATCGCGATAACATGCCGGACTGGCGCATTACACCGGACTGGCGCTAGAAACCCAGCCCTCCGATCTACACCCGCCTCCGCAGTTCAGGCACGACCGACTGCCTTCTCCTCAGCCAATCCCTGGTCAGAGGACCCTTCTCCTGCACAGTCGTCGAGCCCCTAGCAGATGGAGGGAGGGGAGGGGCATGCCCTGAGGACAACATGCCGGAAAGAAAGCGCAGTGGGGTGACTTCCTGCTTTTTTTTTAATCGGCAAGTTTACAAACCTATCGGCCCGTACGTATTCGCCATACTCGGGACGTCGATAGGTTTCTCTTTTTCCATTTTTGTCCAAATGCTACTATCTACTATACAGCCATTCACATCTAGATGGACACACATATATACCATATTCATACACATGTATGTACACCTTCCTCAGTCCTGTGGTCTCCGGCCTCCTCGCCCGTCCACTGACGCCCTGCTCAAGGGACTCGGTTAGTGTTACAAGTCATCAGGTTCAACATGAAGAAACACGGCAAGGGGAGCACAAGCCGGATGCAGTGTGAGGGCCCCCCCAGGGCAGGGTGGTGGTACCCAGCATGTACGTGCGCATCGATTGGACGGGAGGCGGATCGACGGACAGGCAGGGAGGCGACACAGAGCAGCAGAGCGGGAACTCGGACTTTTTTCATCGTGGGCTAGAACTTCTCATTTCTGCATCCAGAGCATGGACCCAACGAGCGGTGAGACAGCGCCCCCTTTCTGTTAGGGGTAACGGTGACAGGAAACTTTGTGCGGCTACTAGGCCGTTCAATGACTTGCCAGGGTCCCGCCCTCTGCATGCCATAATACATGGATCCCTGTGATCTGAAAGAGAGTGCAGTGCTTGGGGGGGGGGGGGGGGACACGTACATGCGTCACTTCGCGCTCTGGGGGGTCGGTGTGCTGCCGTGTCACCTCTTCGGGCATCGCAGGATCCCAGTCCATGTATTACAATGCAAACTAAAATGCAATTATTTATTTTTTTTGCAGTTCCTCGCATGAAACCAGAGCACAGGCGTGTGCAGGACCTGAGGGAACGAGGAGGATGTCCGTATCTGCTAATGTGTCTTAGGCACACATATGTCCGTGTTTCTGGACATTGGAGATAAGAATCATCCTACTTCTAGGATGTATCAGACCCCTCCTAGGCTCCAGCTCGCCCCCCAGGTCCCAAGCCCCAGGCCGTGCCCTTCACCCACCCACATCCTCCCCTCATCCGCACCCCGCCCCCCCCCCCAAGCAGGCTCCCCAGGCCGTGCAGAGTAAGGTGTCTGAAATACCTGCTCCGAGGGACTGTGGCCTGCTGCTTCTGAACCACCTGGGCACTAAAGGGTTAAAGGTGCCTGGGGTCGTCCCCCCCACGGAAATGAGCCATGGGTCGGCCAATTGCTGAGCAGGGGGGGAGGGGCCAGGGTGGACCAGGGGTGGGGCTACTGCTGATACGAAATGACTGACATATGAAGAATGTGGTTACATGGAGATGGAGGGAGGGCGTGGCCTAGTGGACTGACACTGTTATGGTGCCGCGACGGACAAATGAGGGAAAGGCGGAGCCACGGAGAAACCCGAAGAGAAGCCAAGGAGGATGGACTGCAGATGAGCTTAGAGAGTCAAGAGAGGGGATGTAGAGCAGAGTCGGGGCCTGGATTAAATTGCTCCGGCCTGAGCAGGTGGGTGCAGGGGCCAGCTTGCTGGGGGGGGCGGGGGGGGGGGGGGGGTACACAGCACAGTGAAGTCTGCGGCAATCACGTGGGCAATGACGCGGAAAAGGCGCAGTGGAGAAGTGAGGACGGCCGAATGGCATGAGTGGAGGACCAGGCCCCGAGGAAGGATGGCTGGGTGTGTGTGTGTGTGGGGGGGTATGGGGAGCACTTACGTGAAGGCGAAGGCCACCAGGGCACCACTAACCACTATAAAGTCCAGGATGTTCCACAGGTCGCGGAAATAGGAGCCCTGGTGCAGGACCAAGCCTAGGACCACCATCTGCAAGACAGAGAGACGGGCGTGAGCTGGCTGCAGCTCGGGCTGAGCCAGACCTCCATGCAGCATGCGGGCGAACACAGCGAACCCTCCCGTGATATAAGGAGAACCCAGTAATTCCCAACTTTGTCAAGCGATTATCACGCAAACCAAGTCTGCCCAGGTACAGCATTTTAGCATCTTCCGCTAGCTCCCTGGATGTGGCACGTGACAGCACTGTTCAGAACTCACCTTGATGAGCATCTCAAACGTGAACACGCCGGTGAACACGTAGTCGAAGTACCGCAGCACCTGAGAACACAGGGCGACAGGTTGGAATGGGCCTGAAGCCTCGCAAGGGTACGAGAGGGTGTGGGCGGAGCCGAAAAGTGGGCGAACGCAATGTAAAGGCGCTGGTAGTGAGAAAAAATCAGGAAAGGAAGAAAGCCACAGAGTAATAGAGTGTTCTAAAGAATGGACGTCCAAACCAGTCTGTATGTCAGTCTGGCTTTTAGCAAATATGTTCCAGAACGTTGTGAGGTCAAATCCTCGATCAAGGAAGCAGAACAGCTGCATGTAGCAGCTGCTGCCATCTTTATTTTGCTAACGAAGAGACGCGACAATTACAGGACACCCCCAAGGAAGGAGATGCAGCAGTATTAACAACGGACAGATTTTTTGGCCAGTGTGGGACGGGTGTGGTGGCTGGGGGGGGGCAGCTCACATTATTGCGAGGGGAATCCGGCTGAATGGGGTCCTCGGCCGCCAGGGCGATGCTGCTCATGGCGATGACGGACAGGATGCACATCTCGAAGTAGCGCAGCGTCACGATGTAGTGGCACATCTTGCGGAAGCTGGCAGCGGGGAACGAGACGACGTCAGCGGCGAATCGGCAGCCGCCTCCACTGCGATTTTGGGCCAGCGGACATGCGCGGGACGGCGGGGGAGCTTACGGGTTGGTGGTGGACAGGATGAACATGGAGCTGTAGGGGGGCATGGGTTTGGGCCCGTCCTCGTCGCCCTCTCCGTCTCCATCCTCGCCCTCCTTCTTTTCCTCGTCCTTCTTGGGTGCCGGTTCTGTGTTGGCGTTCTTGTTCACTGGCAGAACCAGGATGGGGTTGCGGTAGAAATTTATTTCACTTAACAGCCAGTCATTTTTGTTCTAAAGTATATACAGAATCATGGGGCTCCGAAACTTATCCTGGAAACAAGGAAGGGTTAAACCCAGGATGGGGAGCGAACCCAGGGCAGGGCTCTCACAGGGGCGATGGGGCGACTCCCATTCATCACAGGCGATCATAGAGGAAACAGAACAGCCAGACGCAACCAGGGACTAAAGTGTCCCGGAATGAAAGAAGCTGCAAACCAAACCAGCACAAACATTTGTCTATTCTGCGGTGGGGGGGCAGATGAATAATTTCAGAGTGGTATGAGAGGGGGCATATTTCAGAACACAGTTCAAAAAAAGTTCAAAGAGTATTTAGAAACAAATACACATAATTTGAATATATCTTTATTTTAAATGTCAGTTTACTTTGTCCATAGATAGCAATAGTATGACGTGGAATTAATACTAACACTTTGAGTGCACCCGGGTTCGAGTCCCCACCTGGGTCACATGTGTGTGGAGTTTGCATGTTCTCCCCATGTCGCCGTGGGGTTCCTCCGGGTACTCCGGTTTCCCCCCACAGTCCAAAAAACATGCTGAGGCTAATTGGACTTGCTAAATTGCCCGTAGGAATGCATGTGAGAGTGAATGGTGTGTGAGTGTGCCCTGTGATGGGCTGGCCCCCCATCCTGGGTTGTTCCCTGCCTCATGCCCATTGCCTCTGGGATAAGCTCCGGACCCCCCGCGACCCAGTAGGATAAGCAGTTTGGAAAATGGATGGATGGATGGATTTTGATTGTGGTAATGTACCATAATACAGACGTTTTAAAAAGGGGTTTCTAAGGACTGTACATGCTTAATTATATTAGAGCCGTTTGTGATTTATGTAGTTAAAGCTGCTGGAGTTTCTTATCGTATTCAGTTAATGAAAAGAACAAAGTAAAGCAATATCTTAATTACATACTGCTACTATCTAAGAGTGATTCTGCCGATGTGATTCTTCTGTATCTTATAAAAAGTTATTTAGAAACTTTTTTGTAATATCAGACTTTTGTGGTTGCAATTTTTTTTTTATGCTGCAGTTTTTAAAAATAGCCCACTTTCGTCATGTGTTCCCATTTTGTCAATCCCACCCATATTTTTACCTGGAATTTACACTTACAACACTTTTCTCATAAACGGCCTAGGCAGAAAAGCAAGGTGTGGAAATTTATTGAAAAGCAGATGAAGTGACACAAGCCACTGTCTCAATGCGGTTATTTTTGTTTTGCTGAAAGACCAGTGGGGTAATGGAGGGGGGGCAGCAGCGATCCCTGGGGATACCCCATGATGTCATGGGGAAATCATGTTATGACATAATTAAAAATATCTTGAATATGAATGCATGTGGGGCGGCATGGTGGTGCAATGGTTAGCACTGTTGCCTCACACATTCGAGTCCCCGCCTGGGTTATATGTGTGTGGAGTTTGCATGTTCTCCCCATGTCATCGTGGGGTTTCCTCCAGGTACTCTGGTTTCCCCCCATAGTCCAAAAACATGCTGAGGCTAATTGGAGTTACTAAACTGCCCGTAGGTGTGCATGTGTGACTGAATGGTGTGTGACTGTGCCCAGCGATGGGCTGGCCCCTGTCCTGGGTTGTTCCCTGCCTCGTGCCCATTGATTCTGGGATAGGCTCCGGACCCCCCGTGACCCAGTAGGAGAAGCGGTTTGGAAAATGGATGGATGAATGCATGCAGGTCAAACAGATAGACATCCGCCAGTATGGAGGGTGAGAGAGGCATGTCTTCATTCCAGCACTGTTAGAAGCTCAGAGAGTGCCCTAGGTTAGATTTACTGCTTCTGAGACATAGTGAAATATGCTTGTAAGTCAGCACCCCACCAGAAGGTGGCGCCCTATGCAGTTGCCTATGCCACCGGATGGGCAGGCCGGTGCGGCTTCCTCCTTACCCTGCAGGATGGCATTGCTGGAGGGGTACACAGGAGGCATGTCCACCACTGTGTGCTCCAGCTTGGTGGCCACGCTCTTCCTTAAGTTGTCAGGACACATAGGGACAAAGCCACCCTCGGGGGCTCTCCCAGGGTTACCGCCGGGCAGCTGGGGACAGGAGATGGGAGCCCCGAGCTCCCTAGCGTTAATGGCAGGCAGGGCTGGCGGGGAGGGGCTGCGGCTGAGTCCCACCGCGGTCCTCATGCCCGGGGCCTGCGTGGCCAGCTGGCTGTTCTTCACATTGTCCATGTCCTCACTGCGCTGGCTGTCCTGCCGGGGAAGTCCTTGCTGGACCGGCCGCATGGTGGACAGGTAGGGGCCGTTGCCCTGGCCCTCTCTACGACGGGAGGAGGCACGGGAGAAATCAAAAGCATGAGGCTCAGTTTGCAAACATTACTCACACATGATTAAGCACGGGAGCCTGGATCCCACCCCAGGAAGCACAGAGGACACCCTGGACGGGATGCCAGTCCATCATAGGGGACACACTCATACTCAGAGGGACATCAATTCATCTAATATTCATGTGGGAGGAAAGTGGAACCCAGGCCAACAGAGGGAGGACATCCTTCACACTGTCAGTGGGGATTCAAACCCACAACCGATTATGTGGCCCAACCTGCTAGCTGATTTTACCAGCCTCCATGATTACCTTCACAGGCTGATTTTGCTCTCTTTGGTTCGGTACTGTGCTCTTTTGTCAGATCTTTTCCCAGCTGCCTGCATACTCACTTCCTGGGGCGGTGGGGCCGCACATGCTCCCTGTCCCTCCTCCCGTTGTTGTCGGCGCTGGATTGAACGCCGTGCCGATTTCGCCTCGGCCTCCTCTCCATAGCGTCTGCATTGTCGGCGTCCTCCACCTCATCGGGTCCTCGGCGCCTGGCCCCCCGGCCTCCTCCTCCGTCCTCATCCTCCAGTGGCCGGCGGTGCTGTCGGGGCCGCCACTGCTCTGGCGGGCCCCCCCCCTCTCCGCATGGGGTCCGGCTGCGGCCTTCCCTAGGCCGGCCCGCTGGATTCCTGTGGGGTTGCCTGCGGTATGGCTCACAGCTGCGCCCTTCTGGACAGTCCAGGTGGTTGAGTGACAGCTGGCTCTGGCTGTGGGGGCCCCGGTACTGCTCCCTGGAGTCCGCCCTCTCGTAGGACCTGCCGCCCCCTCCCCCACCCCCGGCCCGCTCATGGTGGCGCACCTGCTTGCGTAGGAACTCTTCGGCGCGCTGCTGGCTCAGTCGCTGGTCCTGAGACACTGGGTCGCTGGGCCTGGTCTTGTTGGTGTTGTTGTTGCGGTTCTCCACCACCAGCGGCCGGTCCAGGTGGGTCTTCATGTGTCGCGAGTAGGCCACCTGCTTACAGACCAGATATCATAGAAGAATTTGAGCCAATGCTCCCTATCATCCTCTAAGTTCATCAGCTAATTGCTAATCCTCACCTTCCAGTGGTCCTCGGGGTCCAGTTCATTGTATAATGCCTCGCGGCTCGTCATTAGGTTATGCCTACGGATCTCGCTAGTCCGCTGTTCCCATACTGATTGGCTTGCCCTCTGGTTCTTCTGCTGCTCCTTACTAATCAGAGTTAGGAATGAAAGAACAGACCCAGAAGAGGGGGAAGGAGGAGATGTCAGCTGCCATCGTGGAAATGGCTTAGGTAACACCAAAAAGGCAATGCCAGCGCCTACAGCTTTGACAAGAGCTTTGGCAAGATGGTGCACAACGCCAACAGCCATCTTCCTCTCAAATCCAGGAGCTCTGATTTGAGAAAAGCCATGGAGCTTGTAATGGTTCGGACAATGAAAAGGGGATGAGGAGTAAAAACAATGAGAGTCTCAAAGAGAGTGCAGCAATCAGCGGAAATGGGTAGGGAAAATTCCCTGCTCTCCACAGGCAAACCGAAGAAGATGCTTAGCCTCAGGGTGCGCGGCAGAGCTACAGAGAAGAGCGAGAAGGAGCAGACAACGAGACACCAAAGAAGTGGAGAGGAAACATTAACAGGAGAACAAAGGAAAAGAAAAGAATCAGTAAATGAATAAATACCAGTTCAGAAAAGTCTCTGTGTTGCTGAGACGCTCAGTGTTTACTGTCACTCTGAGGAGGAGACAGTTGGGGTGAGATGACACTATGGACCATGGGAATGTAAAGAGAGACCTGATATATTCCTCTAAGGTCTTTCTACAGTTTTTTTTCCAATCTAGGCTCAAGTGCATAACATGCAAATGAGCTGAAAACGATCCTCATCTTCTGTTAATGACATCTTCAAAGTACTAAGACAATGGTATCATGGTTCTATGGTTTACAGAACAGTACAGATTTCGAAATGGTCCCAATGATTCGATATTTTAAGTTCTCGAGTCTGCTGTCCAAGCTGCCATTTACATATTTCTGGCATGTTTCCAGTGCCGATGAATTCCATCTAGGTTAAAGATAGTCATCATGGCCACACCTTGCCTGATGTTCACAGCTCGCCTCACCATGATGGTCTATTTCTATGAAGCCAAAACCATCAGATCTGAGGTCAGAACATGAGTTTGTGCGTGTGAGCTTACTGACTCTCCTATCAATGGTAGGAGAGTCCGGGGACTCAATGCTCTAATAAAAATGAGTAAAAAATCCTCAAATGTCAAACTGGAGTGATAGGGCAGCGATTCTACGCCCACTTTCCACAAAGAAATGAACTCCTGATCTCTCTGGATGTCTGTGAAGCATCAACATCCACAGCTAGTAGACAGATTTTCAGCATTTTTCACTGTGACATCCACTTTAGGAGAAAGTACTTACGCTGCGATAGAGAGATTGGCTGCCGACAGCGGGCTGACCTCTGCCATCTCCTTGGCTTTCTGGAGGGCGATCTTCTGGTTGGTGGCTTGTTCCTCCTCCTCTTCATCCTGCCGGAGATTCCGGGGAGGAATGCTGAGATTGGCAGCGATTACACTTCCAGTGTACGATACTGGGTACGAATAAGCTCTTACAGAAGTTGATTTCGGATCACAAGTTGCCTCAGCAGAAAGATGTACTTTTGATGTACACATACATGAGGTGGGTTTAATTAGTAATATATGACATTTATGAATGCATGACATTAAATTGAACCTTTAGAAGGATAAACAAACAGGACTGATACAAACACATATGAGTTGTATCAGCGTACAAGACATGTGCTGAGTCTCCTAACCAGTCATGACTAGGAAGAGAATGAAGGAGAAAAATGAATGAAAGTTTGGGTGATACCAGCAGAATCTTCACAGCTGAATTTGTAGGGGAGTGGGGCGGGGGGTGTGGGTATTACCTTGGTCAGCTCTTGTGCATTGGCCAGGTTGTCCACGGCGATGGCCAAGAATACATTGAGCAAAGTGTCTGAGATTGAAAAGTTAAAGAGTACACACCATATATATGACAGCCTTTAGCTTTCTGCGATTAGCTTCAAAGCCCACCTGTACTCCTGTACTGGGAACCAGATGGGAGATGGTAGGGTAGGTGTGACAAATACAGGGTTTTTCATCTTCCAGCGATACACTTAGTGCTGCGTCTCCACATCAACAGCAGTACTGACCAGGATACAGTTCCCGAAGAGCGTGAGGACAATGAAGAAGATTGAGTAGATCATGCCATTATTAACGCCACCCTGAGACTTGATTCCATAGTACATCACCACGTTCCAGTCCTCTCCTGTTAAAATCTTGGGGGGGGGTAAATTCAATCAATCAACCAACATCAAATATGAAAAAATAAAAAACAGGGATCATTACAAAAGGAGAACCACTAATTTAATATACTGAACAAAAATATAAACGCAACACTTTTGTTTTTGCTCCCATTTTTCATGAGATGGACTTAAAGATCTACAATTCATTCCAGATACACAATATTACCATTTCTCTCAAACATTTCTCACAAATCAGTCTAAATGTGTGATAGTGAGCACTTCTGCTTTGCTGAGATAATCCATCCCACCTCACAGGTGTGCCACATCAAGATGCTGATCTGACATCATGGGTAGTGCACAGGTGTACCTTATACTGCCCACAATAAAAGGCCACCCTGGAATGTGCAGTTTTTTGCTTTATTGGGGGTCTGGGGACTCAGAACCGGTCAGTATCTGGTGTGACCACCATTTGCCTCATGCAATGCAACACATCTTCTTCGCATAGAGTTTATCAGATTGTCAATTGTGGCCTGTGGAATGTTGGTCCACTCCTCTTCAATGGCTGTGCGAAGTTGTTGGATATTAGTGGGAACTGGTACACGCTGTCGTATACGCCGGTCAAGCACATCCCAAACATGCTCAATGGGTGACATGTCCGGTGAGTATGCTGGCCATGCAAGAACTGGGACATTTTCAGCTTCCAAGAACTGTGTACAGATCCTTGCAACATGGGGCCGTGCATTATCTGTCTGAGTGGCTGGTCTCAGACGATCTTGGAGGTGAACCTGCTGGATGTGGAGGTCCTGGGCTGGTGTGGTTACACGTGGTCTGCGGTTGTGAGGCCGGTTGGATGTACTGCCATATTCTCTGAAACGCCTTTGGAGACGGCTTATGGTTGAGAAATGAACATTCAATGCACGAGCAACAGATCTGGTTGACATTCCTGCTGTCCGCATGCCAATTGCACGCTCCCTCAATGCTTGTGGCATCTGTGGCATTTTGCTGTGAGACAAAACTGCACATTCCAGGGTGGCCTTTTATTGTGGGCAGTATAAGGTACACCTGTGCACTACCCATGATGTCAGATCAGCATCTTGATGTGGCACACCTGTGAGGTGGGATGGATTATCTCAGCAAAGCAGAAGTGCTCACTATCACACATTTAGACTGATTTGTGAGAAATGTTTGAGAGGAATGGTAATATTGTGTATCTGGAATGAATTGTAGATCTTTAAGTCCATCTCATGAAAAATGGGAGCAAAAACAAAAGTGTTGCGTTTATATTTTTGTTCAGTGTATAAATTAAAGACTGCTGGTGGAGATGCTGTTCCCAGTCAGCCCCACTAACTGAAATGAAACTTATGAGCTCTGACAGTGCTGAAAGATTTCATTGTAATCTTTATTCTCTGACATGTAAGCTGCTGCCACTGGTGCTGTTCCATCTTCAAAATGCAAGAGAATGGAAGTGATGGACAGCAAGAAAGGCGGACGAACTTCTGGGATGCAACCACCACATGAGAAACAAGGCAGGAAGGAGACTGAACCTGTCGTCACTCGTCTTTAATGATTCCTACCTGAAACACTGTCATTATTGCTGCTGGGAAAGTATCAAAGTTGGTGGACGGAGTGCCGGACTCAAAATTGAACCTGCAATGGGAAATTAGAAGGGAAGGAGTGAAAAAGGCAGTCAAATCTACTGGGAGCAAAGCATGGGGAGCGGGTGTTTGTGAAGCAGCCCTCTGGGTGTCGGGAATGTGGTTTGGTACTCACTGGCCCCCGAAGAGCTGCATGCCCAGCAAGGCGAAAACCACAATGAAGAGAAAGAGCAGGAAGAGCAAGCTGATGATGGACTTCATGGAGTTCAGCAGGGACACCACCAGATTGCGCAAGGAGGACCAGTATCTGCAATAAAGGCACCCAGTTACAGATTCATAGCTATAGTCAGCCTCCTCATTGCACAAATAAAAACGACCATCATCATGATCATCACCGTAACCATAATCAAAGTCATCATCATCATCATAATCATCATGAAAGTCATCATCAACTTCATCATGAAAGTCATTATCACCATCATCATCAGTCATCGTCGTCATCACCATCACTGTCATCGAACTCATCATCAAATCATCAACTTCATCATCAGTCATCATCATAATCAGTCATCACCACCACCGCCATCATCATTATCATCAAAGTCATCATAATCACCCCGGTTCTTACAGCTCAGGGGATATCAGACCTCAAAGTAAACATCAGACTTTGCGCCATGTAATTTCAAAAGACGTAATTTCAACACGCTGAGGGTGAAAAGGGACAGGCCCAACACACATGGCAGCGTGCATGAAGCGGACGTGCTAGCGCCCCCGTGTGGCGACTCACTTGGTCACTTTGAAGATCCTCAGCAACCTGAGCGCTCGCAAGACGCTGATCCCAAAGGAGGTGCCTGGCTTGATCATGGCCCATATCACCTCGAATATGCTTCCCACAATAACCTGCCACACACACACATGCATACAGCTTTGTCTTAATTACAGTGCAACACTAGACTAAAGCTACACCCATTAGTGTGTGGTAGCATGGACTGGCTACAATGTATGGTAAAAATGCTCAAGCTAATTTGGCCACAATCTAGAGCAGTGTTCCTCAATCCAGTCCTCGGAGAACCAGGGTTGGTCCCAGTTTTAGCTCCCTCCGAGTTCCCTACCAGACAGTCCACATTTTTGTTTCAGCAAAAATGTGCAGTGTCTGTGGGACCCCGAGGACTGGGTTGGGAAACACTGACCCACAGTAAGCACATTTTTGTGTCTTCTGATAATACATTTATTAGATGCTTTTGTCCGTAGCACAAGTACAGACCAGACAGCAACTGAAAGAAAAAGGCAGGTCAATCGCAAGAGCAACTGGGCTCAAGGGCCAAGCGCTGAAATCACTCTGCTGACCACGAGAGTTAAATAGTGACCCTGTCATCCAGAGCCACAGAGAAACACACCGACCTGATCATAGAGGCTAAGCGAGTCTCCACATGACGAGCACAAGGCAGAAAGCGACTCACAGCACAGTCGAAGCAATTGAAGGAGGAGTGAAAGTATGGCTGAGTGCCCAGTCCGTACATCTTTATCAGCATCTCCAGCATGAAGAGGCCCAGGAAGATGAATTCGGCGTAGACTAGTCCAGAGAGGAAAGGAGAAGATAAAAAGGGGAGTGAGGGAAACGAAGAGATACATTACTGATCCAAGTGGGGAAATTCTCTTTATGTTTCCCCCAACTTGCTCTCTGTAGGTGAGAACAAGCTGGCC
The DNA here is from genome assembly GCF_023856365.1 of Brienomyrus brachyistius. NCBI lineage: Eukaryota > Metazoa > Chordata > Actinopteri > Osteoglossiformes > Mormyridae > Brienomyrus > Brienomyrus brachyistius. Next base: position 7,576,565 of record NC_064537.1, read on the forward strand.
GCGAAGGGCAGGCACCCATAACAGTACCTATGGAGCTGCAAATGTGCCAAGGGTGGAGCTCGAACCAGCAACCTTCTGATCAGAGACACAGAGGCTTAACCCAATGAGCCACACAGAGTCCCTCACGTTACAACTATCCAAGCTATATCACGTAAATCACTTTTGGTTCCCTCTTTTCAGGGAGCCAGTAGTTTTCTGTCCCGGGGTGTAAACTGGAGACAGAGAGGAAAGAGGGTAGAAAGAGGGTAGAAAGAGGACAATGCTGCTTCGCCATCAGATGCTGGGCTTATAGGAAGATCATCGATTTAATGTACAACACGCTGACAGTGAGGCAGACGCGAGGATTCAGCGCTCGACAAAAACAGAGCAGTATCCATAGCTCAGAAGGTGACTGAGAGGCATGGGATGGGCCTGAAATCCCAGCAGGGGCTGGGGGGCGGGAAGGGGCAGTGGCTGGGGGGCGGGACTCACAGAGGAAGTCGGAGAGCAGCTCCGGCTGGTCGTAGTGCACGATGGCCACGCACAGCGTGTTCAGGCCCACCAGGCTGAGCACGGTCCAGTAGAAGGCCTGTGTCTTCACCATATGCCGGATGAAGAACCGTAAGCGGCGCTCCTTCTTGCTGAAGTTGGAACCCTCCTTGCCACTCTTGATGCTGGCCCGAGCGAACGGGGACCCTGTGCAGGGGAATTGTGGGTAATCCGGCAGGGTTACGTGAAACCCTTGGAGAGTGCGCCGTTAACAGCGTGACGTCGGCATGCCAGTGTCTGCTTGCCACTCTGCTCTGCTCGTTTTACACGAGACGTCTGAATTTTTATGGCAACCGAGAGCTGCGGATACAAGCTGGTCCAGCCCAGCTATGCTTGGAAATTCCAAGACGGTTTTGCAGGATCGCTTCCTTTGGCCTCTTCTGGGTAGGAAACCTAATTACACGTCCATTATGACAGCTATTTACACCCATGGGGGGGGGGCACTCTGTCATTCTAATGCTACTTCATGACATGCTGTGAACTGAACGCAGTAACAATCCCCCTGTCTTTTCTAATTGTGAGCTGTTAGGGCTTTTCTTGACTGGGCTTGAAAGTTGTTATGCTGGTTAAACTGAACCCAGACAGGAATTTCTCTACGGTATGAATCGCATACAACAGGCAGGTTCTGTGCTAATACACTTTGTTTTAAAGTGGCTGCCCCCCACGCACTGACGATCCCCCCCCACCCCCAATAATGTAACCATCTGTCCCCCCTGCGGGGCTCTCTTACCCACAGTCATGTCCCCCAGGTGGTCCTCCCCTTCCTCGGGGTTCAGGAGGTCGGTTTTGCTCTTCTTGATGGTTGGTCTTCGTCGTGATCCTGAGGATGATAGACACACACACACACACACACAGGTTTGTGAATATATCTTTGTGGGGACTCTCCATTCATTTTTATGAGGAAAACTCTAATCAAACATGACAACCGTATCCTCCACCCAGGCCTAACCTTAACCATAAGTTAAGGCTTTTTGTATTTTTAGTGTTTTGTATTTTATGTTTTGATTACATTTGCAGATCTTTGTGGGGACCTGAAAAATGGTCCTCATAATGTAATATAAATATAATCCACACACACACACACACACACACACACACACACACACACACACACATACACACACACACACACACACACACACACACACACACACACACACAGAGGTGATAATATCTTCTTCCTGGCCTCTATTCTACACCTTTTATTTTATGTCTTTTCTCTGCCTTCTCCCTCATTTGTCTCCTTATCTCCCATCCACATTTTCTTCCTCTTTGCCCCAGCCTCTCCATCCTGCACACGTCCACCCCCCCCCCCCCCCCAATCATGCTGGCCTTCAGGAACCCAGCACGGCCCGTTCAGCTGTCACTGCTATAGGAGAATGAAGGGAGACATCCACCCCACAGAAAGGGCAGACAAGAACATGAATAAGGAATAAAGGAGAAGAACGTACCGTCAAAAGGCGTTCGGTCGCCGGTGTCATTCTCCTCCTCCGCCAAGATGACCTCCTCTAAACAAGGGGGGAGAAGAGCTCATTCAGGCAGCTGGCCAAAGGCAGCTCAGCCCATCACTGTGTTCCCATAATCAAACTGGCAGGATACAAGCTAGTGACTGGGTCACAATGTGGATCAGTCAGCATGTCAGTCAGCGGTGTCAGTGTCAGTCAGCATGTCAATGTGTCAGTCAGCGTGTCAGTCAGCATGTCAGTCAGCAGTGTCAGTGTCAGTCAGCATGTCAATGTGTCAGTCAGCGTGTCAGTCGGCGGTGTCAGTGTGTCAGTCAGCATGTCAGTCAGCATGTCAGTCAGCAGTGTCAGTGTCAGTCAGCATGTCAATGTGTCAGTCAGCGTGTCAGTCAGTGGTGTCAGCGTGTCAGTCAGCATGTCAGTCACTGGTGTCAGTCAGCGTGTCAGTCAGCGGTGTCAGCATGTCAGTCAGTGGTGTCAGTCAGCGTGTCAGTCAGCATGTCAGTCAGCGATGTCAGTGTCAGTCAGCATGTCAATGTGTCAGTCAGCGTGTCAGTCAGCATATCAGTCAGCGATGTCAGTGTCAGTCAGCATGTCAATGTGTCAGTCAGCGTGTCAGTCAATGGTGTCAGTCAGTGGTGTCAGTGTGTCAGTCAGCGGTGTCATTGTATTAGTCAGCATGTCAGTCAGTGGTGTCAGTTAGCGTGTCAGTCAGCATGTCAGTCAGCGGTGTCATTGTATCAGTCAGCATGTCAATGTGTCAGTCAGCGTGTCAGTCAGCGGTGTCATTGTATCAGTCAGCATGTCAGTCAATGGTGTCGGTGTGTCAGTCAGTGGTGTCAGTGTGTCAGTCAATGGCGTCAGTGTGGCAGTCAGCAGTGTCACTGTGTTACTCAGTGTGTCAGTCAGCGGTGTCAGAATATCAGTCATCATTTCAGTCAGTGTGTTAGTGTGTGTGTCAGTGTGTAAGTCAGTTTGCTGGTGTGTCAATGAGCCAGTTAGTATGCTAGCAGATCATTCAGTTTTAGTGTCAGTCATCCTGCATACCTGCTTTACAGATCCACTCCAGATATCCATTCAGTTCCCTCTCAATCTGCTGCTGCCTCCTTAACTTGAGAAACTCGCTCCTGTTCTCCACACGCTCCCTCTCTTTGGCAAACTCCCTGTTACACACCCGCACATGCACGTACACACACACACACACACACACACACACACACACACACACACACAGAGTGTGTCAGTGCAAAATAACAGCTCACTGCTCTCACCACAAGGGACAGATTCCAGTAGTGCTGAAAAGCTGTGATTCCGGTTTAGTTATTTTGCTGAAAGTCAACTTGTGTCGTTTGGGGAAGACAAGTGATGTGGCTCACACCTGGAACACCCACACACTACTGAAGCAGCATGGGTGGGTGGTCCCGGGCTCACCCAGATCCAACTCAGGGCCATCCATTCAGCGTTCAGAGTGAGTGACACAGTACGATAAAATGACCATGTCTGACACGTATGTGTGTTCGTTGTTAGAGCAATCAGAGAAAATGTGCTGTATAGAGATTAATAGATTTTTCTTTCATTTTATTCACTTGTTATTATTAATGCCACAGCTCTGTAGTGTAAATTATTATGGGATTGGCCCACCTGATTGTCTGCTAGCCCACACATGCTATGATTTCTGGCTCAGCTACTGCTTACACATCGTATGATTGTACCGTTTTCAGTCAGCGGCACTGCTTCTCGTGTGTCATGTGTACGGGTCACAGATGGACATCCTTTAGGTTATGGCCGCACAGCAGAGCAGGACAGGTTGCCCAACTCACCCGGAAAGGACCCCGAGGACCAGGTTCAGCATGAAGAAGGACCCGATGATGATGAGTGGGATGAAGTACATCCAGTTCCAGGCGCTCCCAGCGGCGTCGTTGCTCTGGAAGGGGAGATAAACTGGTCTGGCCCGCTTTTCTGCAGTGAGCTTAGCGTCGGTTTCTAGAACCAGCATACAGTGACGGGTAGTAGTGGAGGGGTGTCGCAGAAGGGTGGTGTGTATGTGCTCCAGCAAACCTCCGTAACGTCACATTGGCCAATCGGGGGCGGGGTAGCACAGGGCCTGCCCTCCTTCACCGGAGCCAACCCCTCCTCCCTCCGCTTTTTTCCTTTCTCTTGTACACACCCCATCTATCTCCTCCCTCGCACTCCCATAAGGATACCTGTGGCCAAGCAGTAGCTTTTAAATCTGCCACCAGGACTGAGAAAGGGTGAAAGAGGACAGCAGAGAACGATGAGCAGGGCGATGGGTCGAGAACAAAGGGGTCTGCTAATAATGAAACTGAATAAGCTTGTTTGCGTTTCTGTGTGTATCTGTGCCTGTTTGTGAGCGCCCCCTTGAGGCAGTCGTGAGTAATGAGCTGTCAGGTGACTCTCTCTGGTGTGTGACTCATCGTGGCCCAGACGGAATAACGCCCCCGGTTTCCAGGGAGGGACATCCCTCTTAGCAGCAGGAAGAAGAGCGTGAAAGAGTACACGGATGGGACAGGATCAGGTGATGGGGGGGGGGGGGGGTTGGCTAGCCAGTGAGGGCCATCACTCACGACGTAGAGTAGGTCGGTCCAGCCCTCCATGGTGATGCACTGGAAGACGGTGAGCACGGCAAACAGGATGTTGTCAAACTGTGTGATGCCGTAGTTGGGGCCCGCCCAGTTACCACTGCAATTTGTGCCGCTGGGGCATTGGCGTGCCGATTCGGAGATTCCACAGGGCAGCTCATCTAGCGTCTCGTCTGGAAAAGCAGAGGGAAAAGGACAGAGCTCGAGGGCACCTCAGATGCAGCCGTCAGTCAGTGGCGTTGCGGTCACGGCCCGACGGGGCACTCACTGGTCTCGTTGTCGTAGCAGGTGAAGTGGAACTTGCCCATGTAGAACTCCAGGCCAATGATGGCAAACATGAGGATGGCGAAGAAGAGCAGCAGGCCGATCTGCAGCAATGGGATCATGGCCTTCATGATGGACTTCAGCACCACCTGTAGGCCTGAGGGAGGAAGCACAGGTCAGCTGCAAGGCAACACACCATGTTACTATAGCAATCGTCTCCATATTCTGAGTGACTCGAACCCAGGTTCAGAAGTTAAGTAAATGAGAAAACCAACACTGTGCTTTGTAGCACGTTAGTTTGCTTTCCTGCATTCTGCCACTTCTCCAATAGCCGAGACCTCGCCCGCCCCACCACCCGAAGCTCAGGTGCTTCACTCACTGGGAATTCCAGACACCAGTTTCAGGGGCCTCAGTACCCGGACAGCACGCAGGGTCCGCAGGTCAAAGTCTGACCCCACCCACGACAGGATCCTGCGGTAGAGAGTAAGATGCCTAGATGATTAGCCAAGGGGAAATGCTCAATGGGTAACAGAAACAGCATATCACACTTGCAATTTAACATGGGGGGCAACTTTTATTTTAGCCAAGCTAGAACAGCAAGCTAGTAAAACAAGGACGAGTGGTGATCCCACCCCATACAGAGTATGGAACTGTCAGACTGTTCCCGTCAGTCTGTAGGGTGATGTCACCAACACTGTGTCAGCAGTTCAGACAGAATCAGTGCTTAGAAACTCCTGTTGGACCTTTGAGTGGTTTGCCTTGTAGATCATGTTAGCTGCTCTAGGCAAAGCTTTCAAGTAGTTAGTAGCATTGTGGCGAGAATACACTCATTAACACAGAACACAGTTTCACAAATACTTAGAAATAAAAAATACATACAAACTACAGAGAATAAAAAACGGAACAGGTAAGGCAAGCCTTACATACATTCAGGGAGGATTCACTACTTAATTCCCATGAAAGCTGTTAATTAATATTTAGATTTCCCGGCTAAATGGAGCGGTTAGTTTTCCCAGCATGCACCTGGAAGGATAAGTGGCGTGAGAAATTTCTGGGGTTTGTGTGTGTGGAGGGGTGGGGGCGCATGGGGGACAGTATACAAGCGAACTGAAAAGCTCACTGCGAGTATAAATGGGGGAGGACAGAAGGTGGGGGGGGGGGGAATGAAATAGGGAGATTGGAAAGAGGATGACAGGGGTCAAGCCAGGGCATGGATCTCCATTCACAGAAGCACCCCCCCACCCCCCCGCCCCATCTGGTACGCAAGATGCTAATTTCAGTAAAAGCTCATTCATTAAAAGCTGTGATATACAGCCCTGTTACTCATTCAGCCAAAAAGATTTTAACGGCACCAGCCCGGGCCAGAAGCGGAGAGCAGTGAAGAACAGGAAGGGCGGTGGACGCCCGCGCCGGATCTGTCCCTGCCACGCCACGCCGTTCCCTGTCACCTCTCCTCTCTGTTTATCGACCAGCTGTAAATCAGCATCACTTTCCTGCCCCCTCCCCCTGTAGGGGTGGGGGGGGGAGGGTTAAGGGTACCAGCCCGCACTTACAAGGACCTGCCACTAGAGGGAGAGGTGCACACTATCTGCTGGGCTACACCTAAAAGGGAGGGGGGAAAGCAGATGGAAAGTGGAAAAAACTAGTCACACGGAGAGAGGGGAAAAAGAGAGACAGAAGGATAAAGAGACGTACAGTCTGTTACGACGGGTGACCGATGACCGGGGCATGTTAAATAAGCAACCGACACCCTGCTTGCCTTGAGGGTCGGCATGGCATCCTGCCATTGGTTCTCCAACACTGATATGCAAATTAGGGGGGCGTGGTTTCTGAGCTGGCATCTGACAAGGCCAAGCGGTTGTGAAGTTATCTATAACAAGGGAGGGTCTGGTTATAAGGCAGCCGCGACTGGACTATCCTGATCCATATTTATCATCCATCCATCCATCTTCCATAACTCCTTATCCAGTACAAGATAACTATAAGTCTAGAGCCAGTTCCAGGATGCACAAGGGACAAAGCAGAGGACACCCTGGACAAGATGTCGGTCCACCCATAGGGGCACATTAACACACTAAGGCCACTACAGAGATGCCTATTCACCTAACTGCGTTGCTTTGGACTATAGGGGAAGACATACACAAACATGGGAAATACATGCAACACGCACATACATGGAGTCAGGGGCTTACACCCCAATGATACTGGACGAGCGAAAGTAGGGAGGGACAGGTGTGGTGTTATCTTTCAAACTACTCCCAGTGGAAAAAAGATGGCGGTGATGCTAAGAATACTGGGAGTCGCCATATTGTGTGAGGGATTCTGGGAAAAGTGATGGCGTCACTCTTCGGTCTATGTGACGTTTTTATCCATTTATGGAACTGGATTGCTTTTAGTAGAACAAAGCTGGTAAAATCCGATGACATGTCTCAAAGGTACAACAGCTTGCCCTTCTGGGAACCGCAATTCTGGATTCACTGGAAAAGGCCACCGTCACGGAAGCTCTGGGAGGGATCTGCAGTGTGAAATGGTGAAAACAGAGGGAGTCATTCTGGGAAGGGCCCCCCCTGCTGCGTTTCGGGGAGCCTGCTGATGCAGACTGAGGGGGGGTGTAGGCGATGGCTGAGTGCATGGAAGGAGAGATTCACACCGAGCGGGGAGGTGGTTGGCAGGCGTTGACGGCGGCACTCTCAGCTGGGACGCAACCGCCCAGTTGGGAAAACAGCGAGATCGCACCGTGAATGACAGGGAGCCGCTGCCGGGGAGACAGGCCGGGCTGGAGTGGGCGTGTGTTTGTGCCTATCCATATCCGGACACCTGCCAGCAAACACCGCCCCCCGGTGGCAGGTTGCTGTAACTGCAATCCAGGCAGGGAACTCTGGTTCCTCTTGGTGTCTTTCCTGAAGCTGCATCTGGCTTCACCATAACAGGATGAGGAGTTCAGGGATCTGGAGGAACTTCAAAATAGAGTTGCTACTTCAGGTCACTTGGATGGCTGCCTAGGGAGCTGCAGATGGGTACCAAAGGGCAGAGACCCTGGGGCAGACCCCCGACACACCAAAGGGATTATCTCCCATTTGACTTGCGGACAGCTGGGAATCCCCTGGAGCAGGCTGGAGTGTCCGCTGTGACCGCTGGTCATACTGCATCAAGACTGTCACCAGGACAAGCGCTGGGAAGAAGGTGATGTTCAGAAATACAAGTACTATTCCTAAAAGAGAAATAGGTTTTCTCTGGGAAGACCCCTTTCACGGTGTGTGTGTGTGTGTGTGTGTGTGTGTGTGTGTGGGGAGAACACTATTTCTCAGTGACTCAGATCTAGTGATTAGTTTCCTAGTTTACTTATTATTTGAATGATGATGATGGTGATGATGATGATTGAAGTCTCCCACCAACAGTCTTTTTTTTTTTTTAATTTGTGGCATCGCCATAGCAACGGACCGTTCTGCACTCGCCCGGTTTCCACGGTTACCGGCTACCTTTCATTCATAACCGTTTCCTAGGGAACAAGGTCTTAGCTCATTGATAGAATCTTGGCATTAGCACAGCAACCAAGGCAGAGCAATGGCTCCTTTACCGTTTTCTCTTTTTTTTATATGTGTATAAATATTCTTATGTGTGCTGTTCTGTCGCACAAAAGGCACAGAGAAGAGCACAAGTGCCCAGACGGACGTTCAGTAAAACAGCCACCTACGCAGATGCATACAACTGACTCAAGAAGAGTCACCAGATTAAATAATCACGTCAGCAATGTACCTGCTTGTGTGCGCACGTACACAAGAGGATCTTACGACCAGAATAGGCCAGACACGCACTTCTAAACAAGGCTGGCACACTAGGATAAAACTGAGGGAATGAACATATATGTTTGGATTTATCAGCATGTTGTGTCTATATTTTTAGGTATGTGCTGTGTGTGTGACTATGACTCTGTATCTGCCTGTCACCCTGACAGTGTGTGTGACTCTGTATCTGCCTGTCACCCTCTGGCAGTGTGTGTGACGCTGACTCTGTATCTGCCTGTCACCCTCTGGCAATGTGTGTGACTCTGACTCTGTATCTGCCTGTCACCCTCTGACAGTGTGTGTGACTCTGTATCTGCCTGTCACCCTCTGGCAATGTGTGTGACTCTGACTCTGTATCTGCCTGTCACCCTCTGACAGTGTGTGTGACTCTGACTCTGTATCTGCCTGTCACCCTCTGGCAGTGTGTGTGACTCTGACTCTGTATCTGCCTGTCACCCTCTGACAGTGTGTGTGACTCTGACTCTGTATCTGCCTGTCACCCTCTGGCAGTGTGTGTGACTCTGACTCTGTATCTGCCTGTCACCCTCTGGCAGTGTGTGTCACTCTGACTCTGTATCTGCCTGTCACCCTCTGACAGTGTGTGTGACTCTGACTCTGTATCTGCCTGTCACCCTCTGGCATTGTGTGTGACTCTGACTCTGTATCTGCCTGTCACCCTCTGACAGTGTGTGTGACTCTGACTCTGTATCTGCCTGTCACCCTCTGGCAGTGTGTGTGACCTGTTTCTTCTTTTGAATGCATATCACTCTATGCACGCGCATATTTGACATACAACTCTTGCTCTTTGCTTCTCTGTAAAATATACATTTTTTTTTTGCAAACAGCAGGCTGGCTCTTCTCTGTTTCTCATTAATGAAGGGCTTCTTCCTTGCTTTATGGACTTGCTTTATGGTTAAGGTTAGGGCTGCATAGGGGTTAATTAATTTGCCCATAGAAATGAATGGAGAGTCCCCAAAGATATAATTAGAAACCTGTGTATGTGTGTGTGTGTGTGTGTGTGCGCGAGGGTGTTTGTTTGTGTGCACGCATGTGTGCGTGTGTGTGTATGTGTGTGCATGCACGGGTGTGTGTGTGCGTGTGTGTGTGTGTGTGTGTGTGTGTGCGAGGTGACAGTATGGCCACGCCATGTGTTGTCTCAGCATGAACTCCTGTCCACTCAGCCTGCTGCCTCTCCCAAACTCCCGGTTCCACATGATCACCTGACCCACAAAGGACTGCTCCTGCCACACACACACACACACACACAATCACACACACTCACACACTCTCTCTCCCTCACTTATCCAGGTCACTCTGACAAATGGAGGTTCTGTATCTGAGCATTCAGCTATAAATATCTTAAGTTATGAGCATCAACACAAATTGCATTTAATTAGAAACATAAGCAGCTGTTCTTGTCTCGTTAAGGTGTCCAGATTTTAAATTCTCCGTATTTACATTATGCCGTAAATGTGCAAATTCCAGCCCAGACATGGACATTGCTACCTTTTCCTATCTTCCCAGCCTCTCTGCTCCGTTCTCCACATGCACATTCACGGATGCCAGGTTTCGAGTTAAAGGACGATCTGCCTCACAAACCACCTCACACTTGCGAACAGAACTGGGACCTGGAATACTGAGTATCCGATTTCCTGCCATTCCGAAGAGCTGCCACATGCCTGGAAATGGCTTGTCTCCGTGTTAGAGGAAGAGCGGGACATTTCGACTCGTCCAGCGCTGATAGATTAATTGATGCCTCTATAAGCCATCTGCATATTCCAGAATGCGGCTTTGTCTCACTCTTATACACGTGAGCCATTCACCAGCCAATCGTCACATGAACTACGTCGTTCTTGAGTGATGTTGGGAGGTAAATTTCCATGGGACACCTGCATAGCAACCCCACATGGTAGAGGCGGGGGCGAAGGGCGTGATGCGGCCCAGAACCAGCAGAGAGGTAGGTGGGCACGCCAGGCGAGGCCTAGTGGTCAGTACAGCAGCCAGCTCGGTGTGGAGGAGGGAATTCTGGGAATAATACTTGCTTTGTATGATCTCCCCCTTGCTCCAGGCCTTCCCAGTCTCCGGCCCCCGATCCATCGAGGCTCCACCCCGAGGCCTAGCCTGACTGTCTCCCTATTCGCTAATAGTACCCCTCTCCCACCCCATGACAACAGCAAACAGACAACACCCTCATACCTCCATCTCTCTCCCAAACGGAAGGCAGGCTCAGATTAATAGATGTTTCCTCCTCTCTGTTCCTTCAACCATGGCCTTTGTAGCTCCCATCAGCTACATTGCAGTGCATGCCTCCCCTCTCCTCCCACTCCCCTACCAGCCCCCTCTCTCCTTCTGACCACACTGGGGTCTGCGTGTGCGTCTCCACGAAGGGGGGTGGGATCTCTGGCATGAGGAGAGCAGCAGTGTCCCTGATCACATGCCACCTGCGCTTGTATGTCCACATGTGCCTTAATAACGCTGTCCTTTCCATCTCCAGTAGAGGCCCCCACAGCTGAATCCGCTGCTTATTTCCCTCACCATTAGCCTTCATTAACCATCATCATCGCCACGGATTCCCCAAGCTGTGACTTCTGTGCTCCGGCTCCAACAGACAGGCATGGAGGATGCACACTGAAACTCCCATTTTGTGTACTGGTACATTTCACGATGTAATCATCTGTTATAAATAGCTCAAAATCAGACACAACAGTGGATTCTAGCCACATCTGTCATGTAAAAAAATCAGGCAATCTTTGAATCAACTGAACTTGCTATGGTCACATATAAAGAATCTTTATGGGACATACATACATCCATCCATCCATCCATCCATCCATCCATCCATCCATATCTGCTTATTCAGTGCAAAATTATGGAGTAGAAAATTCATAAAGATTCAAAGACAGAAAAAACCTCCTGTATTTTTTGCATGGGGCTGAGTTTTGGGGCAGGCATGACAGACACTACAATGAGGGTATTTTTGGGGGGATGTTTGCGTGTGACAGTGTACGTACATGGGGGAAAAGTGCCAGTGAGCTCTCCCCTTCTCTGGGAGCCATGGAAGCAGCCAACGTGGGCATGACTCATCACACAACTGCAGGGGGCCATCCCAGAGATGGACAGAGCTCACCGCTAATGACAGGATCAGGGCGAGACCCCAGCAGGACATTTAGAGCTGAGTCTCACAGGATGACAGGAATAGCAGGTCCAGAAGCTTTGCACCAGAAACAGAGCTCAGTATCAGGGGTGGAGCTTAGTATGAGGGGCGGAGCTGAATATCGGGGGCGGGGCTTTGCATCAGAGTGGAGCTTAGTATCAGGGACGTGGCTGAACATCAGGGGCGGGGCTCTGCATCAGGGTGGAGCTTAGTATCAGGGACGGAGCGGAACAGGGTGGAGCTTAGTATCAGGGACGGAGCGGAACAGGGTGGAGCTTAGTATCAGGGACGTGGCTGAACATCAGGGGCGGGGCTCTGCATCAGGGTGGAGCTTAGTATCAGGGACGGAGCGGAACAGGGTGGAGCTTAGTATCAGGGACGGAGCTGAACATCAGGGGCGGGGCTTTGCATCAGTGTGGAGCTTAGTATCAGGGAAGTGGCTGAACATCAGGGGCGGGGCTCTGCATCAGGGTGGAGCTTAGTATCAGGGACGGAGCTGAACATCAGGGGCGGGGCTCTGCATCAGAGTGGAGCTTAGTATCAGGGACGGAGCGGAACAGGGTGGAGCTTAGTATCGGGGTGGGGCTGAACACCTGGGGAAGGGTTCTGCATTAGGGTGGAGCATAGTATCAGGGACGGAGCTGAACATCAGGGGCGGGGCTCTGCATCAGGGTGGAGCTTAGTATCAGGGACGGAGCTGAACATCAGGGGCGGGGCTCTGCATCAGAGTGGAGCTTAGTATCAGGGACGGAGCGGAACAGGGTGGAGCTTAGTATCGGGGTGGGGCTGAACACCTGGGGAAGGGTTCTGCATTAGGGTGGAGCATAGTATCAGGGACGGAGCTGAACATCAGGGGCGGGGCTCTGCATCAGAGTGGAGCTTAGTATCAGGGACGGAGCGGAACAGGGTGGAGCTTAGTATCAGGGACGGAGCTGAACATCAGGGGCGGGGCTTTGCATCAGGGTGGAGCTTAGTATCAGGGACGGAGCTGAACATCAGGGGCGGGGCTCTGCATCAGAGTGGAGCTTAGTATCAGGGACGGAGCTGAACATCAGGGGCGGGGCTCTGTATCAGGGTGGAGCTTAGTATCGGGGCAGGGCTCAGTATCACAGAACGACAAGAACTAACAAGAACAGAAACTCAGCACTAGACAAAGAGCTCAGTACTAAGGATTAGGTTCAGAATGACGGGCTGCAGAATGAGAGATCTGCACTCTGCTGCTTATCTAGGCTCAAGACAGAGATAAGAAGCATGAAAAGAGCTCAACTGTAATAAACTGACTGGTCTTTGAGCCAGAGGAGCTAAAAAAAATGCAGTGGCTGATTTCAGCACCAAGGACAAGAACAAGGCTCTCTACAAACAGCATAGCTAGGAATAAGGAACGAGGCTCCAAAAATGGCTAGGGAACAAAAAGAACAACAGGGAGCTTGGTGCCAGGAACCAGCCAAGAAATGGGCTCAGAACTGTGGGAAGGTGTTCAAAAGCATGAATAGTGTTCAGGCCCCTGGACAGGCTGTACATAACCAGGGAGAGAGCTCAGGACCAGAGAATAATTCAGGTCCAGTTTCTGTCCATAACCAGGGAGAGAGCTTGGAACCAGAGAATAATTCAGGTCCAGTTTCTGTCCATAACCAGGGAGAGAGCTTGGAACCAGAGAATAATTCAGGTCCAGTTTCTGTCCATAGCCAGGGAGAGAGCTTGGAACCAGAGAATAATTCAGGTCCAGTTTCTGTCCATAGCCAGGGAGAGAGCTCAGAACTTGAGGAAGAGTTCAGAACCACAAACAGTGCACAGGGTTCTCTGTAGGCCCAGGCCACTGATGCCTGAACATTGGCTGGATGTATGATGCTTGGAGGTCAATTGAAGGGGTCCATCAGAACAGCAACAGTGAAATACAGTAAAATCCCGTTATAGTAAATTCGCTTATAACAGAATATCGCCTATAACGGACAAGGTCTGCTGGTCCTGGCCGTGCGCCTTTAAGAACAATGGATTTTACTGAACCCTGAAGCCATGTTGGAGGTGGGAGGGCGGGGGGGCAGTGCCTTTTAAACGCAGCACTGCTAAAACCATTTACAGTCTGCCATCCACACTCATTGTCACAATCATCATGGTTATTCTGCTTGTAGTGAGAAATCACTCTGCGCGCGAGTCACTCAGGGGTGAGCCCCCGGCCCAAATTAAAAAGCGGCGACGCTGTGCGTTAATATTTAAACGTGTGTCTGGGCATAGCTGTGGGTAGCAGGAGTGGGCGGACTTACTAATGACAGCCAGAGGATTTGGGGGGGGGGGGGGCGTGGCCTTCCACTTTAAACCATTTAACACATAGGGAGGGAGGATCTGACCGTTTGTGTATGTGGATCATGTATATATGTATATATGTAATATATACAATATGTGTATACATGCAAATATTACGTTGTGGGGACCACCTTTTCGGTTCCCACAGGAGGAAACTCCTAAAAATATGTGACAGTAATCAAAAAACTAAAAATGCCAAAAGTATTGTATTTTGCTTGGTTGCTTATGGTTACGGTTAGTACTGGATGGGGATTGGCTGTCATTGTTAGCATTAGGATTTTGCCCATAGAAATGAATGGATGGTCCCCAAAAGATGTGTGTCTGTCTACGGGCTAAGCACAGCCTCCCCTGTTCTCTCAGGATAAGTGCTTTGGAAGTGTGAGCCCCATTAGGTCACACTATTTTCGCTCCTGGGCCCCAGAAGCACCTTCCCGGTCTCCCTTCACCTTCCCCCCAGGTGCCGCCCTGCTGGAACATCCAGCCGGATAATGGAATGAATCCGAGGGAGGCGGCTAGGCCTGCGTGAAGGTGCCGGGCATGCAGCTTAATGATGTAATCCGCGCCTCTCTGAAGCTAATGCTCTCCACAGCTGCCTCTCCCTCGCGGCTTTCTCTGCTCCTTTAATCTCTCCCTCTCCCGCCCCCCCCCCTCGGCCCCCTCCCCCCACCCTGCCACTCCTCCCTCCCACCCACAGTAGCTCTCGCTTGCTCTTCTCCAGTCTCCTCGGAACCTTTCATCCTCCGCGATCTCTCCTTCCTGTCTTCCCCCCGTCCTCCCCCTGCCTCTCTCTCTCTCTCTCTCTCTCTCCTCAGGTGACATTTTCCTGGGTGGCCCTGGTTGGGGCCTCCCGCAGCTGGGCTGTGATCACGGTTGCGTCTTGCCTGCCTCATTAAGGTTGCAGAAGCAGCGGGGAGCAGCTAGAAGATCTTGTTAAACAGGGGGCGCCGTCACCCTGAGTGACATCGCCACCACGGCCATGGAGAGCATGACACACCGGAGTGCATTTCTGTGCTGAATATTTAGATGTAGTCATATATTTTTATTTATCTGGTATTTTAATTATTTAGCTTTTATCCAAAAGCTACATACATTTGAGCAATTGGCGGTTAAGGGCCTCAATCAGGGACCCGGCCGTGGGATTTGATCCAACAACCTTCAAGGGTAAAGCATTCCCTCAGTATAAATATGCTTTTGCTAACATGCGCACATGGATGCATACATGTAGATGCACACATATGTGATGCACATGTGCATATGTCATCTGTTGCTGTCGCCCCTGACCTTGGTTGCCTGTGATAGACATGCACCTGTGTGCATTGGATTTTCAGGCAGGGGGGTAATGGCGTTGCCGTCCGGGCCCCCAGCACCTGCCGGTATCCGTATCAGAGGCGTAAATGGTAGCGTTGGCTCTCCTTAGGTGCCTGATTCTGCTCGGGACTCCCTGCCGGACTGCACATGCCCACTTCCTGTTTGCCTCGCACCCCCCCCAGCCTCCCCCCATCACAGAGGAGATCCTCTCAGCTCCTGCACGTTTATATCTGCACATCACATGAAGGCCGGGGGAGGGGAGGAGAGGGGTAGCCCACTCTCTTCAGTGAGAGAAAAGGGCATTTCTCACTCACTCACCTCCTGAATACTAACGAAGGTGTTCCCGGCTGACCAACAGAGGCCTGCACACACACACACACAAACGTAGACACATACAGACACACACACACACACACACACACACACACACACACACACACACACAAACACAGACACATACAGACACAGGTTTGTAATATATTTCAGGAGACTCTTCATTCATTTCCAAGGGGAAAACCCTAATCTAAATTACCTTAACCCCTACCCAGTCCTAACCTTTAGCATAAGTAACCAAACATAATATGAGACATTGGCATTTTTAATTTTTTGATTTCATCCACACCTGAAAAACGGTCCCCACATCATCAAAATAACAGGTTTTTATTACATTGTGAGGGACATTTGGTTCCCCACAATGTAATATAAACATAATCCACAAACACACACACACACGCACACACACACACACACACCAAGACTTGTCCTCACGGTTTGCATTGCTTCCCCGGCACCTCCTTGGGCAGGATCCCGGCGGCGTGTGGGAGTGTAATTTGTGTGTCCGCAGCAGCCGCACATTGCTCCCCGCCCCCCCGCCTAGCCAAGCTGCCATATCCACCTTCAGTCTACTCGCTTAGCGCATCTGACTTCGACAGGCTGTATGTGTGTGTGTGTGCGTGCGGGTCACACTCACCCAGTCAGCACCACCACAAAGTCCATGACGTTCCAGCCATTGCGCAGGTACGAGCCCTTGTGGAAGGCGAAACCCAGGGCCAGGATCTTGATGCCCGACTCAAAACAGAAGATGCCGATGAAATAGGGCTCTGTGTCATCCTGGGGGGGGTAGGCAGGGGCCGTTGAAGGGGGGGTGTGGGGACGTCTGGTTATTCTGACGTCCACACAGCCTCCTCGTGCACAGTTAGCGAGTTACAGTGAGTGTTTCTCCATATCATAGCCACCCTCAGGTTTGTTTGCTTTATATTTGTGTGTGTGTGTGTGTGGGTATAACTATGCTTATGGGGACACAATGTCCCCATAATGTGATAAATATCCGTTTTTTTTCCCCTTATGGGGACCGGTTTCCTGGTCCCCATAACCGAAAACTCAATTTTTATAAAAATCAGTGACTGCTATGAAAAAACTAAAAATGCAAACACTCTTGTATTTTGTTTGGTTACTTATGGTTATGGTTAGGGCTGGGTGGGGGTTAATGTCGTCACAGTTAGCGTTAGCATTTCTCCCATAGAAGTGAATGAGCGGTCCCCATAAGGATAGGCATACCCTACATGTGTGTGTGTGTGTGTGTGTGTGTGTGTGTGTGTGTGTGTGTGTGTGTGTGTGTGTGTGCACACGCGCGTGCAGGTGGCTCACCAGGCGTGCAGACATGGGCGTCTTGTCATCCTCGGGCAGGTGCTGCTCCAGGGCCAGGACGATGCAGTTGGCGATGATGGTGGTGAGGATCATCCACTCAAATGGAGTGAGGATGTGGGGTCAAGGAGCTCCATAGACGTATAAGGCAGACAAACACCACCCAGAGCAGCCTACCCCCGAACATGTAGTCACTGACAGCCAATCGCAAATTTAAGACAGGGTACCTCCCAATCAAGTACTAAGAAACATCCATTCTTCCATTAATCCATTTTCTATACCCGCTTATGCTCTGCAGGGTTGTGGTAATCAGTTACTCATTAATAACCAATCGTTAAAAAGAGAGGGTTCCCACCAATCAGGAGTTCCCTAACATCCAATCATTAATAAGGAAAAAGTCACCAATCTGATACTCATTAACAACTAATGTGACCTTTCGGGTGATCGGTTATTATAATACTTAAATAAATTAATGAACACAATGCCCGGAAAGCGCAAGTCAAGCTAACGGTATAATTCCACTATAATGACTATTGTCAAGGGCGATGATTAGTGTCGCAGGGCAGAGACAAACAGAGCGGAGCAGGAAATCATCGTCTGTCAAGCCATTGGCTTGTCCAGACAGCGTCATCCACTGCACGGCTCTCACTGCCACCACCCGCAGATCCAATGATGTGAACACAACCTGCTGCCCCTCTTCCTACCTGTGTGGAGGACAGATGCTCTCTCTACTTCAGACCAAAGATGGAGGACTGGCCGGGGAGGGGAGGGGGGTGAGAAAAAGGAGGAATGGGGAAGGTTGATGGAGCACATGAACATGAGGCAGCCAAATGGCATCCTGGGCCCAATAAGATTGCTCCTGCTTCTGCCGACCAATCAAATCACACGTGTTACTAATCCACAGCCTCAAATGGCCGAAGACAGAAACTGTTTGAAGATCAGTTCCGCTCAGAAAAAGGGCAGTGGGAGGCAAACTTCAGAGTGGAACATGCTTGGTTTGAGTAGATTATGCTTCTACTGTAACATGCTGTAATATTTCCTCAGTTCTACTGCTTTGCACAGATCCCAGGAGGAACCCAAGCGAGAGAACACGCCAAACCCCTCTCACTCTATCAACGGCGTCACAAAAAGGACCTGCCAAGTATGAGGCAGGGGGTGGAGATCGACGCACATCCCGCAGGAACAAACAGGTCTGACCCCTATGAGTAATAGCGGGGAAATAGGCTCGACAGATCCCATATGGGTCGGGCAGGCTAGGCGTTAGGGATTCAGGTCCCGTTCTCCAGGCAATGCGTGACGACCGCTGGAAACTACCGTAAATACCAGCCCAGTGACTCACGGACCATTAATGAGGCCGGGGATTTAGCCCGGTGACCAAAGACGGGGTCCGGTTTCAGAATAACATGGCGAAAGAAACATGTGGTGAAACTTGAAACACGGGGAGTCCATCAAATAAGGGCACGACCGTGCCTTTTAAACCGAACCAACTGCCCGACCAGATCGCGGCTGCCCAAACACATCTACCCATAATTCCTGAAATCAAATCACATTCATCCCCAGCAGAATGGCCCCACTTGGCCCCTCCCTTGGGTTTGCGCTTGTGTCTGTCCCGGCCAGGGCCCCCCGCAGGACACGACACCGGTAAAGTCGCAAGCTCCCAGTCCTCGGCTAATCTTTTCGGTTATATAACACATGATGGTACATTACCGGAAAATGATATTCAATCACGGCGCTAAAGCTGTCTGCTGCCCCTAATGGACCGTTAATAATTCACAGTTCAATTTGGAGAATGAGGCGGTGGCTGCGAGAGGAAGAGGAGGATGAAGGGAGGAGGCAGAGCTCTAGAGAGACTGACGTGGAGCTCTGCGATGGTGATGTCAACGTCTTGGCAACCGCAATGAGTAAAAACGCTAATGCGGGACTCAGTTGGGGGGGGGGGGGGGGGGGCAGGGGCGTGGGGACGTGTGCAGTGAGGTGGGCACTGGACGCCCCAAGGAGACAAATCTCTGCATCAGCAGAATAAAATGTGTATTAGGATAATAAAAGGCAATAGTGATGCCAGAGCTGCCCCCCAGCAACAAGTGCTTCCTCTCTGCTTAATTAAAATGGCTCTGAAATGGGGGGGTCGTGGAGGACCGTGCCAGCACAAGTCATCCGCTTCACACAGACTTCCTGGCCGAGCAAAAAAGGTGACGTCTGGAAGATGGTCTGGACGGCTTGGAAACAAAGGAGCGTTCTCTGCGATACTCACAAGAGCACACACAGAAGTCTGATTGTTTCATTTAGCAGATGCTTTTATCCAAAGCGACATACAAGGATCAGCCTGGGCCTGGGGCAACCGGGCCTTTTTTTCAGCTTTTTTCCCCGATGACTCGAAGACTTGAACCAGAAACCTTCTGATCATCGGCAGTGTTCTAACCCAATAGAACCACACACCACCTGCGTGGGTCTCTAAAATTGCTCCAATTTTAATGATCGATAACGAAGCTAAATAAAAAATAAAAAATAGACAACAGCGACGTATGTCCAGACCGAAACACAGAGCTCAAGAAACTGGAATCCTGGCCGAATGTGAACCTGGACTGTGTCACTTAAAGGCCGTATTGGTGGTGGCGAGTTTGCCTGGGCGAAGAAAGCAGGGGTGAGAGCCGCAAAGGCGCAGCAAGCAGCATCGCCGGGTGCCTCGCAGATGGAGCAGGAAAAGGAGCTGCACCTCTAGTGGTATTACTCATGCATGGCTGGGATAATCCCTGACAGGCGTCACGCGCGAGGTGAGGCTGGCTGGCACTGAGCTGGGACCGGCTGCTACAGGGGCTGACCTCCCCCCACACACAGAAACCCGCGAGCCCAACTAGGCTGGATAAGGAAGCCGGGAGCTGTGTGAGTTAGGAGCGGATGAAGCCACACCCCACAAAGGCTGTATGCACAGGTCAGTAGACAGACAGAGAATGTGTTACTATTGCTCCATAGTCATGCAGCATTATCACTGTAGACTCATGCTGTACTATCACTGCATGGTCACACAGTACTACTGTATCATTACAGGACAGAGTCATGTGGTACTATTTCTGCAGAGTCATGCGTTATTATCACTACAGAGCAGAATCATGCAGTACTATTATTGAAGAGTCACTCAGTACTATCACTGCAGAGTCACACGGTACTATTGCTGCAGAGTCACGCAGTACTATCATTACAGAATAGTCATGTGGTACTATTAATGCAAGTCATGCGTTACTATCACTAAAGAGTAGAGTCTCGCAGTACTATCATTTCAGAGTTACACAGTACTTTTACTGCAGAGTCAGTAAAAAGAGTCCTCTCACATTACAAAAACTCCTGATGAAAATAAAGATTTAGGAAAGTTCTATATCTTATTGTAGTTTCACTACTGCATGTTTATCATAAACTTTGATGAGTCTATATTCGTAACTGAGAGAAAATGTCTCTTTTTTCCCATTATGTTTTCTGTGCATGCAGCATTAGCCTCAGGTAGCTAGCCAGAAGCAGACTGGTTAACGAAAGGCAAAGTAGGCAAGTAAAATAAAGGAGAATTATCATAATTTCAATTTTTTTTCCATGTTATATATAAAAAGACCCAAAAGAACACTACTTGATTACTATAAGTGAATTATTTAAACAGTACTTGTACAGGAATGATTCTGTCCCAAGCTTTTTGATCCATATTCACGGATGATCACTATAACCATGATCATTATAAGCAGTTTCCACTGTACTTTAAATATTGCTAGTGTTGAAACCAATTGGTGATATTATCTTTGGTAGATTAAACTGTTTTTCACACTTTTTATATCTGACCTTTTTTTGTTTGGCGTTGTCTTCACTAAAGCCACAATGTGTCCAGATGACGGACATGGTATTTTACTTTGGTACAGGCCGTTCCAGTTCGAGTTCTCCTCCATGCTGCTTCCATGTCACACACTGGATGGAGGAGTATACGGTTGTAGCCACCCTTCTCAGGCCCCACTGCCCTGTCAGGCCCCACCCCTCTCAGGCCCCACTGCCCTCTCTGCCCCCACTGCCCTCTCTGGCCCCACCCCTCTCAGCCCCGCCACCCTCTCAGGCCCCACCACCCTCTCTGGCCCCACCCCTCTCAGCCCCGCTGCCCTGTCAGGCCCCACCCCTCTCAGGCCCCACTGCCCTCTCTGCCCCCACTGCCCTCTCTGGCCCCACCCCTCTCAGCCCCGCCACCCTCTCAGGCCCCACCACCCTCTCTGGCCCCACCCCTCTCAGCCCCGCTGCCCTCTCAGGCCCCGCCCCTCTCAGAACCTGCTGCTCAGACCCCGCCTCTCTCAGACCCCTTCCGGTTCACACATGCACAGAATAATTCGCCATTCGCAAGTCTCGCTACTCTTATGGCCCCGCATGATCATGGTCATAATGTAACGACATTGCTTCAGTATGAATTTAATCCCTGATGTAAATGTATTACATGTATCTAACATGAATAACACCACAGATTATGCGGTAGATGTTTCCAAACCATTATGATATTGAAAATGTTACAACTAATATAAGGAATACCTGATTTTAAATGATCAATAACTATCTAGGCACGACTTTGACAAGGTATTGTAGACAACTGCTGATATCAATAAAAACGCTATTTGCGTTTTTGTTGTGCGAATTCTACAGTAAAACTCTGAACAGGAAAAAAATGAAATCAAGATATAAAATGTTTAGATTTATAATACACTGACAATCATGAAACTTAGATCATCCACAAATATATGCGTAGCACATTTTTTTCCAAACACGTTAAATAGATAAACTTCACTTCGAAACTTGTGAAACGGATAAAGAGTGTGTTTCTTTGTTGTCTGTGCATGTGTGTACCCAAGCGGAAGTGGCACGAGAGCAGCGAGGCCTGAGAAAGGTGGCTGCAGCCATATGTTATTGGAGGGGGCGGAGTCAGGGGACAGTACATGAACACACACTGGGAAAAAGTGTTAACAGAATTTAAAAAACCAAAGTAACTGACATGGGAAAGATTAAGTCGATTAGAGCTTCTCTAATTGGTTTTGATTCATTTTCGATTAATTGCCAGGCTCCCTATTACGACAGTCACACATTACTATCTCTCCAGAAAAAAAATCATGTGGTACTATTATTGCAGAGTCACAAGTTACTATCACTGCAGAGTCAAGTGATAATTTTGCTACAGAACAGAGTCACATGGTACTATTATTGCAGATTCACATTATTATGACTACAGTCATAAGCTATTGTCACTATCACTGCAGAACAGTTACATGTTAGTATAACTAGTCACATATACCAATTACTTCAGAAGAGTCACGTCACTTCAGAAGAGAGTCACATGATGCTATCACTACAGAAGAGAGTCACATGATGCTATCACTACAGAAGAGAGTCACATGTTACTATCACTACAGAAGAGAGTCACATGCTACTATCACTACAGAAGAGAGTCACAAGTTACTATAAATACAGAGCAGAATATCGGGTCACTATGGCTGAACACACACTCAGAGGCACAGCCAGTGAGTTGCTCTTGCAGTTATGCACCGACATCGGAAGGCAGTAGAGGGGAGCTGGCTTCAGTAAGGTGACAGTGTAGGCAGTGTGGTGCGTGGGCGGGGGATGGGAAGCCGGCCCAGGAGTTCTCCCCGCGTCCGGCCTGCCACGGCCCCCCTTCCCTGCTGATTTCATGCAAACTGCCTGATGGCAGCATCTGCCTGTAAGAGGGGGGGGCAGAAACACTCGTGAAGGCCCCCTCTTTCACTGATGTCTTGCTACGCTCTTTGGGGCCTTGAGGTTTTAACACATCCGAGCCCCCTGAGCTATACTCACTTAAGCCTTCCCCCATGCGACCAAGGAGTGAAGGAGTGTGTGTGAAGAAGCAGCATGTACAGTAGCAGAGCCACTGAGGCGCTTGACCCTGATGAAAGCTGATTGGCCCCTGGAGTGCCCCATCCCCTGTCACTCACAAATTCAAAGCATATCATTGGCTAATGAAAAGTTTGACACCGTTGTATAAATTATGGGACCTTAAAAAAGAGCAGTCAGTGTGATTTTAATGGGACGCTGTACCTCTGGACCTGCCTCCACATAGACAGGCGTGGAGAACAAAGCACAAGAATGAGGGAATCTCACAGAAAGCAGAAAAAGAGAGAGCCACTCCTCTCCGCTGCCCACACTGCTCGCCTTCCCCGTGGCTTTTACTTAACGCCCAAGCAGCTGGGACATCGGCAGCCGCGCCGAGCGCCAGATGGGACCCGGGTCGCCGCGTGCCGGTGCAGCAGCCGGGCTGTCAAGTGGCCGGTTCTCCACGTGTCCTACAGAAGAAAGCCCAGCGGGGAGCGTTTGGCGCTGAGAAAGGCCAGGCCTGGCTCCGCCTGGAGAAGCACTCACACCACAGCAGCTCTGTCCAGGAATCCTGAGCAGGCGGATCAGCAAAGCCAGGAAGAAGTGTTCCGAAAAAAGACCCATGATAATGTATTGGGGTGGGGAGGGGAGGGTCTTCTGCAATATTTTGGACATAAACAGCGGGGGAGGGAGGTAAGAGCCCAGGAAGGACGGAGCCACAAAAGCCAGAAGGCTGGAGGCGTGAAGATGTGATTCAGACTGGGCACCTTGGGAAAGCTACTGTGATGAAGAACCAATCGGCGAGACCCAGCTGTCCAATCGCATTCGGCCCCCTGTCTTCTAGGACCCAGCCTCACTTTGAAGTTCCAGATCTGTATGTCACAGGTCAAAGGTCAGGAATGCACCGCCGTTGACGACTCTCAACCGTTTAAGACGTTTTGTAAAGCTGTGAAGCTTTTAAATGTCAGCATTTCTCGATCTTTTCTGTGCGGCAAATGAAAATAGATCAGAGGTAGCCCCCCCCCCCCCCCCTCCCGCAAGTGCAAACTTACACTTGGAGGGAGCTTTAATGCTTCCTTTTCTGTTCGGGGGGTCCGTTATTTTTATTTTTTTTTTTTTATGATAACCAACAACTGTCCGGTGGGCTCCCAGGGGATTGTGGAGCACAGGTTATAAACCCCCCTGCTCAGGTAAATTTAATATTTCATATCTCCCGATATCAAGAGATGTTCATGGCCCAATGCTTTGATGGTCACAGCACATTAAAAATATCTCCATTAAACACCTCGGAATCCTGTGTCACCCTCACACAGGGTGAGAATTCCCCATTCCTACATGCCAGGTCACCGGCTGTCCGTTACGAAAGCCAGCGGGCACACACTTAAACCAACGGAACACTCCGGAGCCTTTTAACGGCGTTGGGTGTCGAATGACAGAGAGTTGCCCGAGCGTGGTGCACTGGACCGTGTTCGGATGCCTTCGGTCGAAAAGCAGCCTCCAGGCCAAGTAAGGGACTGCCGGTCCTGCCTCCACAGAACGGAAAAGACGCCAAATGTCACAGACGGACAGAGACACTGAGATCTCTCGTTTTCCGGGCTTGAAAAAGCCCTTTGGTAATGGCGGGCATCTGATAAGCAGAACACCTGGAGGGATTCTGGAGAGAATCCCCTCCTTTATTCGGGCAGCCAAATGGAGGATAAAGGAAACATTTCGCAGGAAGTACAGGTGAGAGAATTTTTGCCGGCAAAAAACCAGGGGTGGTGGGGGGGGGAATCAGCAGGGAATTGTGGTTTGGACCAAAACTTTGGATCTCAGATATGTTATAGTGGCTAGGAACCAAGACTCGACATTGTGGTTTGGCCCCGATGCCCAAACCCAATCATTACATTTGGGGCCTGATATGTGGGGGTGTGGCTGTGGTCGGCCTCCCGTCTCTATGCTGCCATCTGACCGCCATTGGGGCCAGCGATTCCTCCGAGGACCAACAGGCACCATCGTGGCTCGGTCTCAGTCTCCGCCGGCTCCATTGAATACTGGTAAAACGAGCCAATCGGGAACGCAGCCGCCTCCCTGGGCGCCTGCGTGTGCCGTCGGCCCAGCCAATGATGCGAGGGCGCGTCTGTGAGCCGTGCCGCCACCACCTTCCATCACGCATTCCTCTTCGCTCTCTATACACAGATAAAAATAGCTGCACGCGAGATAAAAGACCCCAACTCCTCTTCCCGGCTCCATCTCCCCCCCCTCCCTCCCCAGATTAGCCAGTTTTTTTTCTTTTTTAAACACTGGTCATTCGAGGAGTAATAGCTGGAGGCTAGATTCACCGAGACGTCGAGGTGGGTGTCCTGGAGCACGGCGTCCCAATGGGGTGGCCCGCCCGCCGCGGCTTTCACGGGGGGGGGGGGGTTAGGCAGAATCACACGGCCCGAGGAAATCGGCGACATGCGTGGTTCGGCCAGGCCGGGAGGTAGCAGAGCCTCTGGAGGCTCAGAGACGGAATCAGCGGGATCGGAGGCAGAGTGGAGGAGAGGGAAAGTACAGCCCACAAGTCTGCTGGGCACATCGGGCTCAGGGGCAACAGCTAGGCTCAGGGAGAGACGAGGCTCATGGTTCGAGGCCCAGGAGGAATCCTGTTTCCTTAAAAGGAAGGTGATGAACCCAGCAGACGCTGCCATATCTTGCTTTAAATAAAAGCATAAACAACAACAATAATAATAATAATAATAATAATAATAACTGGCACCTAAGGAGCAGAAGCCACCCTAAGTCACCCTTCAGTATAACCAGTATCACCCCCCCGTTACTCCAGAGTTCCTCCTGTTGTCCTCCCAATCGATCTCTTCATCTCCCCCATCTCCCTCACTCCCTCCATTCCTCCTTTTCATCGCCAGTCGTTTTTTCTTTCATTCTGCCTGATACTCTCCATTTAGGTTTATGTCTCCACACATGTATCAGTTCACCCTCCCTCACTCCTCTCCCCACCTCCTGCCCTCTTCCACGCTCTTGTCATTCCTCTGTCAGCTTTCTCCCACCTTCATTCTTCCTCTGCTCTACCCCTTCACCCTGCTCCATTTTTAGCAAAACTCTGAGCATCGATCATTTGAGTCCCCCCCCCCCACCCCTCCAACCATCATAGAGTCTCTGCTCGAGTAGCTGAATGCTGCCCCCCCCCCCTCCCCAGCACCCCAGGATGGGAAGAGGGGCGGATGAGCTAGTAGAACCAAAGGGAGGAAGATAAAAATATCTTCCATCAAAGCGAGGGTACCCCTCCTTCTCGTATGCATATTTAAATATAAGTTAAGGATCATTTCACCATTCTCTTTTCACCAGTCTCCCTCCAGCTGTGAGTGGGCAGGTTAATTTTAGCAGACACAGATGCACTTTAAATGTACAGACGATGTTTTTCACTCATGCACACGTGCACCTCTACATCCTCCTTGGCACCAGCTGATGACCCAACGTGACACGTGACTTTCTCCAATTTATCTGACAGTATTTATTGGCTGAGCAACTGCTCTTGGTCAGACATGACTTGGATTTTCAGGCTTGGGTTAGACTAATGTCTCGCTACCTCAGGAAGCCCCAAACAGCCCAAATTTGTTGTTCCCAGCCAATCAAGAACACCGGATACCTCATACCAGTGTGTTGGGAGTAGGACTGTGTAATGAGGGTCCCCGAAGTCCAGGTTAGGAACCACTGGCTTACACTCTTCAGTCAGTAGCTGCGCATCCGGAACCTTCAGTTCCTCCTTTGGTCACCTGGTGGATCAGACGGAGGCCGCAGTGGCTCACTGCGATGTGACTATACAGACCCGACACGGCATAGTGTTTGGGTTCTGGTGGCTGCATTACCCCACACCAGCTGCACCTACAGCACGCTCACATATTTCCTGCGTCTAATTAATGAGGAACGGGAGCCTCGGACATGTCACCATGTAAATGCAAACTGCGATCATGCAACCTGGATCTCCAGTTTCTACTGAACAGCGAACAGTGGGTCTGTCTGTCTCTAAGGCTGACCCCTACATCCCATAATTATGCCAACCAGTAGGTGGCGCTGGTTAGGGACAAGGGCCCCAGCGTTATACCCACAAGCTAAACTCTGAGGAAATATGCAGGCACAAGCTGCTGCCAGTCACTCAGGAGGTAAAACATCATTATTAGCCTATATCTCTGTTTACTTGTTTATTTTTGGTCGAAATGAAAAAAAAAAAACAAAATCTGGGTTATAGACTTTTTTTCATTGCCAAGACACTTAATTACAAAATTATTTTGGTTTTGCATTTCATTCTCCGGAGATAAATTTATGGTACTCGTGCCACTGGGCTTAGAGCTTGACAGGAAGCAAATAATATCGAGGAGAATGATCTGAGCGCATGAACATGCCAACAGGAGGCGGTTCTGCAAAAGTGCACCTAACAAAGAAGCCAGTTACGCGTCAGGTCACGTGTCAAAATGCTCAGCGTGCTCCAGTGGTCACTGTTCCATTTACTGTGCACCGAAGAGGAGACCCCTGTAGCCTTTCATACGTTTATCAGCGTGCATTGTTATTAAACATGGGAACATTTGGGGTCTTTAAAAAAAAAAACGGTGTGGAATGAAAACATGCAGTTTATTTTTAGTATTTTATCAAGCCACTGGAACAGTGTTCACAGACCGTAGTTGGGAAGCCCTGCCTTGATACACATAGAAATATACTGTATATTTTTTCAAGAAGAATAGATATTTGCTGGTCAATAGAAAAGAAAGTCATACAGTCAGATGAGTCACTCTTCACCAGGTTCTCAGCAGATAAGCCCATGTGTGGTCAATGGCAAATGGTGCCTGCAGGTCTGACTGTTTGTTTCTCACCATGTACGGCTCCGCAAGTTCTGGCCTGTGTGAGGTGCATTTTCCTGGCATGGTTTAGGTCCACCTGATCTCTGAGAATACGCTCAGGAAACACAAGTTCATCCTACAGGAAGGCATGGGCGATGCCCGATGGGTCGTTCTGAGATGATGAAACGTCACCGAAAGGCTAAGGTTTGAAGAGCTTCAGACCGAATGCCGCGGCCAGTCAAGTCAGCGCACCTCAACCCAGCAGAACACGTACGGAGGATTCTGGAATGGTAACTGAGATGAAGCTGGTCTGAATGTGACTCTGACAGACCATGGACGTGTGATGACCACAAACCATCTAATGGCTGCGTCACCCAACCAGACCAAAACACAACGCTTGCAAAAAAGCACCCGAATCATGAAAGACCAACCCACCGGCAGACAAGAAAAAAGCACATCTTGTCCAATGAAGTCATCATTTCTGAAGGCCCCAAAATAACAGCTAGCAGGATGTCCCTACTGCTACAGGACCCAGAGGCCAGCTGCTCCCCCTCCTCGCTGGAAACACAGCACGGGAAGTGGCATTTGGATGGACATCAGGTAGAACATGCTGTTAAAATCCTCGGCTGTGGAAGCCTCATTGCTTGGAGGTGCCCTTAGAAATCTCTGGAACATCTCTGAATGTTCGCAGAGAAAATATCATTTGTGTACATGTATGCATGAGTGAGTCAATCGTGTATGCAAAGTATATAATTTTTTTGGTATTTTGTGACGTATTTCACGTCATTTGCATCTGGGTGGATTCCCTCGGCATGTCAAGCCGTCACGTGGTCTGATTATAACTGAACACAAATTTAAGTTTTTTTCAAGAGCATAATATCCAACACGATTACTCAAGATTAGACCTTGTCCAAAGCAGACCAGTGGCCTTCAGGCAGGCTTATGGCAAAATGACTCAATGGCGATTCTCCACTGATACGGGGGAGATCCAATTTGACTTGCAATTGGATTTGTAATTGGACTGTAATTGGTCTGGTAATGGGACTTGGTAATGGTTCTGGTAAAACCGGGGTGGAGGGCAGGACAGCAAGCTCCATGGTGGTCAAGGAGCTGGCCTCCATAGAGTTCCCAGAAGAAGGCTGGGTACATCTTGAGCTGAGTAACTTCATTAAACCTACATGTAGACACTGTGCTAAAAGCCTTATCTCACTCCAGGCAAATGCCCAATAAAGAATGAAAATATAAATACTTCGGATCCCTCTTCTTCCACAGCCTACATTCGGTGAATATACTAGGACCTCCCAGCAATGATCTCCTCCAGCAGTGCGCCCAGTGGCAGAGATCGGTACGAACGTTCAGCGACTCTATGGAGTCACATGATGGAGCCTCGCGTAAGTACTCTTGAGATGCTGATCCACCATTTTGGTGCTGATGCTCTTCTGTCTTGTGGATTTTATGTGACGTGAGACTGACGTGCTGCTTTTTGCTATGAAAGACTTCCCTCGCCTCCTGTAGCTACCGATCATTACTATATTAATTCCTGTGCCTCGCCTGCCCAGTTCGGCCGTAGAGCAGATTGGATCAGATCCACTGTACCTGCACCTCCCAGACCTGAGCTGTTAAGTACGGTTTAACATCTGGCACCCGCTGCTCTTCACCTGGATCCCCAGCAGTGCATCATTTAATGCTGTTACACACCCGCTTTCTGCTCTTCACATCCTCTGCGACGATCTGAAACCGCCAGGGCTGCGGCTGTGCTTCTCTACACGGCCCACGAAGACCATACATCACGCCGACCGCAGCGCACACACACCAGTGTTATCCTTCCCCGCCAGAGACAAACGGCTCCGATTCGCTGCGGGCTGCGTCGCGGAGCAAAGCAAGCAACGGATTCCTCTCTGTCGTTCCAACCCATTAGCCGCCCCAAAACTTATGAGAGGGCAGGCACACTAGCAACAGCGCCTCCTGCTGTTCAAACATGTGAATGGCACCCACTAGGTGGGTGTATGTGATTGCCTCTTTGCTGTCGTGTACAGAACACCGATCCAGTCAAATAAAGGATCCTTCGGCAAACTATCAGCAAAGCAAGCTATTACCAGAAGCCCTGGAGGCTTCAAAACACATAGTAAGTATCCTCTCATGAGACACTACGGACAGCATCATCCACACACAGCAAGAAACATACTTCATCCCCATGGGGGTGCTAAATCAATTCTCCCCCCATCCCCCACCCCCTCACTCCTTCCTCTTCCAGCACCATGACATGTCTGAGTAGAAGCAAATGAGCAGGGATTGCTGCCAGAGGGGGGCGCTAGAGAGCAGGTGGGAGCAGAACAGTGGGAGCACACGGGCAGGGAGAGAGTGACAGAGAGAGATGGGGGGGTGGGGTTGGTAATGGGCAGGACTCAAATGGCTGCCCTGCATCCTCATGAAACGCGAGAGAAGGAGAGTAAAGGGCGGAGAGCACGATGGAGCAAGAAGGAGATGGAGCGAGGCAGGTGGAGAAAAAAACAACAGCGAAAAGGGCGTGACACAGAGAACTGGAACTGGAAAAGAGAAAAGGAGAAGACGAAGGCTGAGGGAGGAGGAAGGGGGGTGGAGGATGCTGAATCGGAGAGGCGGAGCGGCGACGAGCCGAGTAGAAGAGCAACACATGAGGAAGTGCGATACAGATGGCAGCAGGCAGGCGATAGTGCTGGGGGGGGGAGGGGCGGGAGACAAGAGCTGCAGATTCCATCACCCCGGTAACGGAGCGGGGATATACCCAAAACAGTGACAGCGAGGGCGTGAGAGAGAGAGAAGCTGAGGACCACGGGGGAGGTGGGGGGAACAGGACACGTGCTCCACGCTGTGCTCAGAATACCAGGGCCCCGACTGCGGCCCAATCGCTAGCTTTCATTCCGCCAGAAAGCGGCCATCAAACCGTGACTGTCACAGCGCCTGCACAAAACTGTACATGCATCAACCGTGTGTCTTTCCCAGAGGCTTACCATGGTGGGGGGGGGGGGCCTTTGCGGACACCCCCAGATTGTGGCCAAACGTGAAACCCCCAAGCAGCAGTCAGAGGATCCTGAGCTTCAGCTTGCGGCTGCTTCTTTAAAAACGACGCCGTAGCTACGTCAGCTAACGGTCAGGGGTTTCATTCCCGTTCTCGGCCGCTCCGTCCATATGAAGTGCGTGTCTCCTTTTCTACTAAAGATTAAATGTTTCTTTTTCCAGAATTTCCTGCTTGGGCTCAGTAAATGATATCGATATTATCGACGTCCGGTTTATTTACGTTAGAGGGACAAGTTAGGGTAACAAAAGGTTCATCAACGGGGATGCCACAGGGATGCTTGGCTGAGGACTACAGCCAGGAGTCAAGCGAGATCCCTACCTGCTAATAGGCACCAGCATTTTCCCCTGTCGAATCCCGTTTACCTGAACTCACAGATCAGCTGGTGAGTCTTCTATGGCCATGCAGCTGCCTCTATGTGCAATTTATCCCCCCGCTTTGTGTTTTGTGCCCTAGGGGGATGTACTGCTGTGCTTTGTTGCATTAAAAGCATCTTCCAGATAAAGCCCAATGGGCTTCACGTTCCTGTTTCCACGTCCCCGACCTGTCAGATATCAGCACTGGGAGCAGAACCGTCGTTTGCACGGTGGTCTGATCGCAGAAGCCGATCTGGGCTGTAGCTGGAGACAAGCCAATAAATAATTTAGACTCTGCAGATTCAATGTAGATCACTATCTGCACACGGGAGAGAAAACTCTGGCTCATGACTCTCTCTCTCTTTCTCTCTCTCTGTCTGTTTCTGTCTCTCTCGCTCATCCTTCCTTGTTTTCCCTTCTGCCGTCTCTCCCACAAGACTGAGCCCCCTCAGAAATAAACAGCTAAAGGCAAAGGCAACCCCCCCCCAACCCCCAGAAGTTAAGGTACAGGTTAAGATGGATGGATGGTCAGACACCCATTTACCGTCACACACCAAATAAGCCGCCCCCCACTGAACCCACCCCACCCAGACACCAAGGTCCGAAGGGGCGAGACCTGCACAGTGCTTATCGCCCACATGGTATAGAAGCCCAGTCAGCTCATGAGATCCAAACTCCCAGTGCATTATGGGAAGAGTTTGGGCTACAGTTGAATCCTCCTCTTACTCAAATGAAAATGAGAAATAAGAACGTCGGGTTTGGAATCAGCGCCACAGCTGTGATTTTCACCAACGTGCCACTCAGTAATGTTCATGACGTCCGCACGTGGCGTTTCCTCCTCCCGCGGGAACTGTAAACCATGGAAGTCACGCCCGTCCGGTCTAAAGCTGCCTACATCTTTCTCCATTAACAGATGCAACCTCTATGCTCTAGAACATTCACCAGAGCAAAAGTAATTAAGCGTACTGTAATTAAATACATTCCTCAACCTGTCGCCTCTTACTCATGCTACGAGGCAGATTTTCAAGTCATGCTTAGTGCATCTCTTGGCCCCCCCTGTCATCACACCGTGAAAACTTGCCAGGCACGGAGGAGAAAGGGAGGAAGAGGAGAGAGAGAAAGAAGTCAGAGGCAGGGTAGAAGAAGAGACAGAGAGCGGGAAGACTGCTGTCATCAAGGAAGGAACATCCTAGCATGGCCTGGAAAATCGGCGGCAAATGCCGTGTTGTCAGTCGACTAATGCTTTGATCTGCCCGGCAGATAAACAGCCGCTGTTTTCTGTAACCAGCTCATAAATGTCCAGGGCGGACGCTTACCGGACACATTACAGAAGAACACCGAGATATTACCTCTCGATATTGCTGACAGGAGTGCAGTCACATTCATAGAAGCAATCTTGGAAAAAAAAAAGCTTATTAGTCTCAAACGTCAGATCTGATGGACGTCAACATGACAGGCTTGGCCGCTCACACACCGGCCATTCAGGTAACGCCCCCCCCCCACACACCCGGGCTCTGGGCCTGACCCAGAACTGGCACTGGTGCCTGATGGAGCAGACAGATGGCGGCAGGCAAGGGCGGAGCCTATCCAAGGCAGTGCAGGCTCTGCTTCTCCTCTCCCTTCCAGCTCCAGTCTCCCTACCCACCGACCGTGGCTGTCTAACCCTCCTGATGAGGATGACAGGGCTGGGTAAACGTCAGAAGTAATGACAGCCCCGACCCCCAACCTCTGGGAACAGGTTTTGAGAAAACTGGGCCAATAAAGGTCAAAATGGAGGGTTTGGGAGCAGAGCCAAGATGGCTGGACCCCAACACCCAACACCCTCATACTTACATATCCCCCATTCCTCTATCCTCCCCCTTTTATGTGAAGGTGATCAACGGCAGGTCAGTCATACAGAGAGGTGTAGTATACTGGGCAAACCCATCTAAAGTCATCAATTCAAAATGTGCTACACTGAGTGGCTGATTGGCAAGCAGATCTGTCAAAAGAATTTTCCGTAGGCGTTCGTTTTAAGGACACTGACTTGATAGGGACCACCCCTATAGGGATGTGAACCAAAAACAACCTGGTCACAGAGCCAGTTTCCCTGACCGCCATACTGTGTGCTGCCATCAGACACCAGATTTTGCTCCCCTGCCCTGAGCTGGGTGTGGCCTTGCCCCCCTGCCCTGAGCTGGGTGTGGCCTTGCTCCCCTGCCCTGAGCTGGGTGTGGCTTTGCTCCCCTGCCCTGAGCTGGGTGTGGCCTTGCTCCCCTGCCCAGAGCTGGGTGTGGCTTTGCTCTCCCTGCCCTGAGCTGGGTGTGGCCTTGCTCCCCTGCCCAGAGCTGGGTGTGGCTTTGCTCTCCCTGCCCTGTCCTATATCTTTTTTGGATTTCATGCCCGACCAGATGCCTCCTTTCCACAGACCCGCCCTTAGGGCAGTGATGGCAGCCCATCCTTTTCATTTGTTTGGAACCACTGTCCCACACGTGCAACCAAGAGCACTGCCAAATCCACAACATGTGCCTCTCCCTTGGAGAAACCCGATGCCCAGTGAAGTAATGTGCTAACAGATGGTCACAGAGTGATGTCCAGTACAGTGCCGCAGACATGCAGGAACACAGTCTCCCTCTGACACGTCCACAACCCTCCCTTATCACTCTACCCCTCTCCACCCCTAGGGGGCAGTCTTGCTGTCTGGCTACAAGGCTACTTCCTTCCTCCTGCTGTTTGGCCACATTAGAGCTGATGAAGTTCCTTCAGCCGTATCAAATACCACGAGCACATCTCGATTCACAATACGGTTACCAGTCAGAAAGAATGTAATAATGAAGATGTGGGAGGGGCAGATTTACGGGGCCTGAAACTCTAATAAGCCCCACAATACTAATCGACTTCCATTGTGTGAAAAACCTGGCATCCAGTCAAGAGAGAAAAAGGAAGGCATCTATCCGATTATCTTCAGGAACCCCTGATGCATTCTGGGACACAGTGAAGCTGAGGCGCTCCCAGGAAGCGTGATGGCCAAAAGGACCATCGGAGGGCGCTAATACATACACGCACTTACCGACTTGGGCCGATTCCAAGTCGTTGGTTCGATCAGCCTCACGCTTGGACTGCGAGTGTCCAATTGGGCAAGCATGAGGGGAACATGCCGGATCCACAGCCAGAAAAAGTGGAACTGCTTT
This sequence comes from Brienomyrus brachyistius, assembly GCF_023856365.1. NCBI lineage: Eukaryota > Metazoa > Chordata > Actinopteri > Osteoglossiformes > Mormyridae > Brienomyrus > Brienomyrus brachyistius. The sequence continues at coordinate 7,610,857 of NC_064537.1, forward strand.
CGAACCCGCGACTTCAGAGGCATTAGGATGCCAACATGCCTCCATACCGTGACATGAACTTTTGTAGCACAAAAGAACTTGCGACAGCGTTTACTAGAGAGAACCCAGATAAACTCAAATTACAACCTATTTCTTGGCCAAACTCAAAAGGAGAATTCCAGTGGACTATTTTTAGTTTGATAAACTGTAAGGTGTTCAGTTGCAAAACATCGATTGATTTCCACTCTCACCAGCTGGCATGACTTGTCGCACTGGCCCAGTCTTTAGCGTGGACAGCTCAATGAGTGCCTGTCAATCAAAAATTGAGAATTTTGAGCATTCTTTGTTTTAGTAGGACTGTCAGTCTATGCCAGTGTTTTCTAACGCAGTCCTCGGGGTCCCACAGATGGCCCACGTTTTTGCTACCGCCCAGCTCCCAATGAACTGTCTGGCAAAGACCTGAGAGGGAGCGAAAACATGGTCTGTCTGTAGGTCCCCAAGGACCGTGTCGGAAAACACCAGTGTATACCAACAGCCAGTGTTTCGTCAGGATCCGGAAAAAACAAAGCACTTCAAAGAATGGTCACATGACAATCCACCCTTTGATGTCACCATAAGGTGAGTAAAGCCAAACTGAAACCCAAACATTATAAATTATATACTATATCACATGACCGGTGTGTGGATAAGGCCTCTGTATCCATAAAAGGAAGGCTGCAGGTTCAAATCCTATGGCCGGCGATGTCAAAGTTGGACCCTTTGAGCAAGACCCTTGCTCCAGGAAGTGGCTGATCCTACATTCTCAGCTATAATTCGCTTAGGATAAAAGTTTCTGTTAATTAAATGTGATGTAAATGTAATACATGAGCAATTTCCAACACTAGAGGGACACAGCTGTCCCTTGGATTCCCCTAAAAAAGTGAGGAGCTTAAATGCCCTTGATGATTAGCAGGAAAAAGTGGCTGAAATTCAAGACTTTCAAACCTGGAATTTGAATGAGGGCCAGAAACCTCCAGCCATGAGGAAGGCATTTAAGCTGCAAAGAGGAGATTAACTGTACAGTGTAGGACACCAACTGCCCATCTGCCCACTGGGAACTTCTCACGCTTGCTGTCAGTCAGGAAGCAAAAAACTCTGACACACATACAGGCATCCACCCACAGCCGGATGCCCAAGACCACCTGTACATCATACCCACCCAAACCCCCACACTGCTATATTAGCAAAAAAAATGAAATATATATATATATATATAATATATATATATATATATATATATATATATATATATATATATACACACCTGCGCCCATTCTGCCTTCCTGCTGACTGCCTCTCCCATTCGATGCCAAGCCTCGCACGTGCTGACATCAGCAGATGAGCCTGCGCCCCCCCCCCCCCCCCCCCAGCAGCTGGTGGCCACCCTCCGCATGATGGAGCCCCCCGTTCAGCTGAGTGTGGCTGGTACGAGTCACAAAGTGTGTCTCACACGTCACCTGTGTTCTCTCCACACACATCGATGTGTGCGCATGCACCAACTTGCATAAAAAATATGGAAGATGAGTGGCATAGTGGGGGCGTAAAATCCAGAGGAACCCCCACCCCCTTGCCTACTACAACAGCCTGAGAAACAGGGGATCTCCTGAAAACGGTGTAGCTGGATTGCAATGAAATGTTTAATACTGGCACTGAGATGCAACAAAATGCACGCAGTGATCGACGGAAAAGAAATAGGTACCATCGACGGGGACAGGCGTCTAAATATTGTGATTAATGAGACAGACAGACTCCCCTTTGATGGAGCGCTTTAAATGGCACCTCTGCTGCTTATGCAGTTGGCGCCCTCGCCCTCCACGGCGTGGAGCACGACGAGGGAAAGAACACCCGCCAGCGATCACATCGACACAGCAACACACTAAAATTCCATTTAAAAGACACTCCTCGTACGAATCAAGTGTCAAAACACGTTATAAGTTAATTATCGCATCGGCCTGTAATTAAAGACTCGGCGTATGCTTTCGGGATTAGGATTCCCAGCTGACAGCGTCGTGCAGACTGATCCAAGCAATACTGTACCTTAACCCCGGGGGGAGGAGGGGGCATCTGGCATCTGGGTGGGAAAAAGAAAAAGGATATGGCCATTCGGTGATCTTTTTGGCGTATTTTCTCACCACGTTGTCCTCGCTGAAGAGAAAGAGGGACCGGTTGACTGTAAGGCAGCTCTGCCGGACCGGTATGGGGTTGTAAAGGGCCATGGTACGGGCTCGCTGGGCCATCGACTGCTTATACATCCTCTGGGCTCCCGGCGGGCCGCCCTGCCTGCTGCCGCCGCCGCCGGCGCCGCCGCGGCCAGAGCCGCCCTGGCCAGGTCCGCCGCCGTACCTGGCCGGTCCCTCGTCTCCAAACCGCGCCATTCTACGGACACCAAACGCCAATCGTTACGAAGCAGCCGAGATGGAGAGGAGCACTCAATGCATCCACACCACATTACATCCTTTCTGCTCCAGGACTTAAACATACAAATGTTACGTCCTTCCAGTCGATCTCATCTGAGACCGAATGACGGTAGAAGCTTTCCCTGTTTTTGTATGCGAATAGTGCAACTTTTCAATTAAATTACTAAATAAAATTGTCACGGTATGGCTGGCTGGTTGATTGGCGGCTGTCGGTCTGGGCGTTAGTGCAGTACAGTCCGTCTTCTGTGCCGTTTACGGGGAAAAAAGTGTATTTCCAACGTATTTCACTTAAACTTCTTAGATGAGTTCATCTTTCCTCAACACGGACATTTTTCATCCGACGGGAAGCCAGTAGGAGCCTTATTTAAAAAAAAACAGTCATCACAAAACGATTAACAAGCAATAACTAGATAAAAATAAAATCAATAATACAAACGGTGCATTAAAACGTTAACAAATCGTAATTTTCCTCAACTCAGCATCTTGGATTTTTTTTATACAAAAACGTTGCATTAATATTTCATTAACATCCGGAATGTTTTAATGTTTTTTTTCTTTCCTCCAGTCCATAGAAAATCGGCTCTCCCTGGACCGATCAAACATTTGTTGAATGGTGTTTCACGTCGACGCGGATCGCCTCTATGGATGCGCGGATCTTGTTTTTTTGTTCACTTTTCTATAAAAGAAGACACGTTGTTGCGTTTCGTTTCCTTTCGCTGGACAGACGGGTTATGCCTTTCGGTCATCATCGGCTCTCCGGGGTCGGTAGAAAAATCCAGGCTTAAAAAAACCCCGAGAAAGTAGCACTGAGGTCGCCGTAAGTAGCATCATAAAAACCTGAGGAGACGGTGGCAAACTACTTAAGTGTCTCGCAACATCGTGCGTCCCTCCGCCACCAGACAGAGAGCAACAGAGGAACCGTAAGCCGCCCCCGCCCCGCACGGTCCCCCGCCCCCCTAGCCCGGCCGTACTGCTCCGCTCCGCCTGCTTCGCTTTTACTAGTCGCGGTCCAGCGCCCCCGTGGGCTTTCTGCCTTCCTTCGACATCAGCCAAGGCAAAAAAAGAGGAAGAAAAGGGGGGAAACAGACGAGGAAACGCGATGCGCTCCGATCAGTTGGCAGGTTCGCCTACAAGGAGCATCTGATCGATTTAACCCTGTCGGAGGTTCCTGAAACCATCCTGAAGCCAACTCTTACGGCACATGATGCCCGCGCCTCCCACTGATTCCTGTAGCTTCTTCCTTCATCAGCTCCGCCTAAATGTTTCCGCAAGGAGCCGGAGCATCAGACCAAATAACTCGCTCGCCTCTCTGCCATTTCGACGGAGCTATAAATTTAATTCAGCGATTCCACTCAACAGAGGCCCCACCGGTATCAACATGCTGTCACCTTTTGCATTTACTCAGCCATCGATCTGAATAAAAACAGTGCATTGTCGAAAGACTGGGGGCAAAGACAATCGGTATTTTGGGCCGTGAGTGCGGTTTCGTATTTTTCAGTGGTCTGGGAAAAAACCCCGTCAGATTTCCAAATTACGCGTGTTACTGGACGGGCTGTCATTAACACAACCCGTTATTAATTCCGTAGTATGTGTCTGTTTGGGGGGGGGGGGGGGGGGGTTATCTCTGGGGACCCCTACGCTCAGAAATAATGCACAGGCAGCGTGGACTATTCTTAGCCGTGGACATATTTGGATATGTGAGATATTCCCAGAATAACGTTCATTTATTTTTATTTCTATATAGCCCCGGCTTCAGGCGCGTTCGCTCTTTCCAGGAGAATCAAACTGGCTCACACTAGAACATAACGTGGTTTAAGTGTCAAGAGAAACAGGCTTCTGATGTTAGAATTTTGATTCAATAATATTATAAAAACTGCAATATGGATAAAATGTCTCATGGAGAATAGCATGGTTTACACATATGATGGCAATTATTTTCTTACCTGTTTGCTATTATTTTCTTGTTTCATGGTTGAGTTGCAGTTGAGCAATCGCAAAATCTGCTTAAAGCAGATCTTCAGATAATCACATCTCACGACTCCCACCTCTGTTTTCGAAGCATACTGCCGCGTCTTTATACGCCAAAGCTCATATCATCCAGATTTACTCAACCCAGATTTTCTTACAAGTATTTCATTTACATTTGTGATATCTACGGCATAAACGTAATTACAAAAAACCGTAGCCAGCTCTTAATAATGGTTTATTTTAGAAACTTTTCATTTAATCCTACAATGAAGAATAATTCTCTAATAAAAATCTCATACAGACAATTTACGAAATGGAGCTTGTTAACCTAATTGAGGAAATCAACGTTTACCAAGAAGCGGATGTTCGCTCAAATATAACGTATAAACGAATACAATACGACACGTAAGTTGCTTGCCTGCACAGTACGCAGTTCAAGGACGACTGTTGTTTGCATGCTTAATTATATTTTTCCTACCGTTATGGTCGACTCCAATTGAAATGGTGACTGGGACCAGCAGGAGCTTATGAAGGCTATTTTTGAAAGGCCCGAATCGGATTTTTCCCTCGGAAGCATCCTCCATGTGTAGTTTATATACGTACTTAAACGGATCTGATTCGAGGTTTCCCACGGGATAGGGGGTGAGAGAGCACAAATTATTAGTACAACGACCCCATCGCCCCAGCCCTGCATGCGCCGCAAACCCATCGCTGTGCGGCCCGATGAAGCGTGAAACTCCTTTTGATCCATTCATCCATCATCCACGCAGATGTGACAGGCGTCAAATATGAACCAACTCATTCTTTTAGCAATATTGGTAATCAGCAACTAAACTCAAGAAAATCGCATTATTTAGAGGGAAACGAATCCCTTTCGTCAATTTGGGACGTTTTACATTCATAAGCAGGGTAGTTGCGAACGATTCACCGCTCATTAAAATATATAGAAACTCACGTACCCGTCCTGCTCCATAACCGTCAATGTCACGGGGTGTCTGGGAGCTATCCGGGGTGCTGAAATGGTCTATCCAGGTCACAGTTGCCCGTTGATATATAGGCTACAACTCGATATTTCATCAGTTTTTCCCCCACGACACAAGAAAATGATCCATGTGTTTCTTTTAGTCCAGATTGTGCCATAAGTTGCTCATTTTTAGACACCCACCCTACCCCCACAATAAGAGTCCCACCGGTGAATTCCGAATGAAGCTTGCCAAGGGGGGGCATGGGTTCGGCGGCAGGGCAGCCGCACGACAAGCCGCACCCCCTGCCAGGGCGTCAGGCCGAGTGTCGCTGTACCCCTTCAAAGTAAACCTGAGCTTGTTAAATTTCTCCCCTTGCTTTTCAGACAGAGTCCCCCCTCCACCCCTTCCCTCACAATCCACCCGTTATGCTCTGCTTTGCTATTTCACTCGATCTCTAAAACATTTCAGCTGGTTGGAGGGGATTTATTGACAGGTCCAATCTGTCAAAGTGTCAGCTGTCAGACAGCCAAGGGCAGCCATGCTCACAGTGGCGGGACCGTAACCTCCTCCATATGTTCCAGATCCGTAGACCCTCATTTGCGCACATGATGCATGAAGCCAGAGAGGTCACACACTTCATAGACGAGGGACAGAGATAGAGGCACATGCGCAACAAGGATTTTACTCTAGGATGATATTTTCATCACAGATCGCTGGCTTGCTTGGGGGTGCTTCAAGAAGACGGAGCTACCCCACCAGTATGGTATCCTGAGGCTGCAGTTTCCTGTAGTAAGAAGCTGTGTACCATGGTAAACATAAGTAAACTCCACCCACCCATCTTGTTTACCGCTTATCCAGTACAGAGTTATAGTGAACATAAGTTATGGAGCTTACACTTATTTTTTGATTGGCAGTCGGACTAAACGTAAAACCAGCAGATACGCTGCATAGACGCTGCACAATCCGTAGATTGTGTTCGGGTTGCCATTCTCCAGATTATTATGTGCATATTATTTTTTTATTCATTCAATCTGATCAAGCTAAACCTAAACTGTAATCATGTTGCTTATGTTTTTCATCAGACATAAGGATTTTTGCTCAGGAAAACTGCGCATTAATATAGGTACTGATAGCAGAGCCCATTTAGCGTTGCACGGTTCACGGTGCCATTTCGGGCTGATAACGCTAAGCTGGAATACCAACTGGGACTGTTCCTAAGACACGCACTCCTCCGTGATGCATAATTCACAGATAACCGAAACTGCAGCTTTAGAAAAAGAGAGTCAGCAAAGTACTAATGACAAAAAATAGCTTTCTTCGAAGACTTATGCAATAGCTGGCGCAGCGAAGGGAAACGGCGGGTTTGCGTACTGTGCGTTCATCAGAGTAGAAAAGGAGAGAAGAGGCACTTAGGGTGGTGGAAATTAATCAAGAGACTTCGTGTTATAAATCTGCGTGCGCTCAAAGGGGACCGTGCAAACCCTAAACTGCCATTTACGGGACAGCGAGGGAGCGGCATTATCGCCGCGAATCTTCCCTCGGCAGCAGATGGGCTTGCTTTCCACGCGCCCCTGAATGTTTGTCCTCCCCCCCCCCCCCCCCCCCCCCCACGGCTGATGCTCGCCGTTTCTCACGATTCGAGGATTTTCTGCTACTTCCTGACATGCATGGTGGCTAATAGAGCACAGAAAGGGAGAAAAGAGGAATTTGCCAGAGCCGAGATGCGCTTTTTTTAAAAAAAAAAAACGCTGAGCCATTTCCACGTTCCACTGAGCCGCTGCCGGTTTCAAGCTGGCTTGTTTTCATACCAGATCCAGTCATTACTCACGTTCTCTAACCGGCGCCACCCTTGTTTAATGTGGCACATCATTGCTTTAGCTGTACGCAAGTTTCTATCGCTCCAGGTGGGAACCACTCAGATTAGATTTCAAATTAGCCGGATAGTAAACCGTAACATTGCTGACGTGGTAGCTGTGAGTAAAAGTAAAACAAATCCAAGTTAATCTTGTGCACAAGTATTTTAAGGTTAGCATCTGAAATGGTTCACCTGGGTGGAACTAATATTACATGGAGTGTAAAGAAGACACCTGCTATAACTAAAATGTTTTAAAAGACAATAACATGAACAGAGGAAGTAATAATACAGGAATAATGTCAATAAAGATATTTTTGGTGGCAAAGAAAAGTCTTTTACTTCCACAAAACAATCTACTAAGGCCTCACATTTGCAGACAGCCAGTGAGTGTCTGTGCTTATGACCACAATCCACGGACAAACAGTCCTCTAATTCTAGATGCGAGAACCCGAACGTCAACGGGAAACGTGTGGCTGCAGATTGGCTTAGCACAGCCTGCACACACACAACGCTGATCGCCAGGTTTGGCGAGTGAGAGAATGTGACGAAAGAGAAGGCTCAGTGAAAGAGCGGAGGAGTGACAAAGACAGAGGGAAAGAGGGATGAGCATGGAGGGGCAGGAGTGAGAGAAAGAGTAAAGAGGTGTTATTACAGATAACAGAGAGGATCTTGGCACCCTGACAATCGTTTCATCCACAAATTACTGGCTGGTACTTTAATTCCCTCAGGTATATCTGTAGAACATATTTTCAATGATGTCTTCCACTGTGACTGGGAGAAATAAAGAACATTTTAATTGTTCTTTCATGATTTTTCTTCCAACGTCTGTTCTTTTCCTTGATTGAGCTTTAACAACACTGAGTGGTGTTACTCTACATAAAAGGTGTCGCCAAGCATCATTGAAGGTCACTCCCGCCGAGTGCTAGCTGGGGCGGCTCTCCACAGGACGGCTGTCCCTGGCACGGGACCCCCCCATGTCCACTTGGAGAGCAGCAGATGTTTCAGATGATCTGCTGCTCGCCTACTGAGACCCCGCATGGTGTGACTCTGGCACTCTAGCTAGCATCACCCACATGGCTTTGCACAATCGTCACGGTTACAAGATCTCCTGGGTCTGTCTGCAAGTCGGGTACTTCCATATAAGCAAATGCGCCCTAACGCAGTAGATGCATCATGGTCTAGTGGAGGATATGGTCTCGGGCATGGCCGGAAGGCCCCGCTGGTGGAGATGCACACACACAAGCGCATGGTGTGCCAAATGTATCGTCCGTACATTGGCCATTAAAACAAAATGAAAAAATAAGGAGGGAAAACTCAGCAGCCTGCTCGGAGGGCTGCAGTGCGGAGCCGTGCATTTTAACCCACTTACCGAGGGCACGGCGACCCGGTCTGGACGGGATGACACAGGCGCTGCTGTGGCGCGGTTTGGGAGCTCCGTGTCTCGCTTAGCGGGGCGCGACTGAACCGGCAGCTGGGCTCAGGTGGTCTGACAGCCCCAGAAAGTGGGAATCAGACCTCAGGATACAGGAGCAGTACTGCACACTCCCAGGGCTGCCTGGTGTGCCCATCGACGCGAGGGCTCATGTGTCAGTGTGTGTATGGTATGGTCTTAAACGGCAAGGAACGTGTGCAGGAAAAGTGCAGGGTCATCCCGCGTTTCTCAGTCTAGGACCAACGGCAATAAATGATTAAATTTTATAAGTGTGTCTGTCTGTACAGTATGTTGCAAAAGCCTTAAGCAGTCAAAGAAAATCATATTTTATATTATCTTCATGTTGCTGTGAAACTCGCCTAACGTCACCCCAACATTTCTGAAGTAGGATGTCTATTTTCATTGCACATTTTCTGCACGACAAATTTTGCAGAGCAGGATGTATATGTATCAAGTTATCACAAACATCCATCTTCCCATCCATTTTCTGAAACCGCTAATCCTGTTCAGGGGGGTCCAGAGCCTATGGGCGCAAGGCAGGGAATTACCCAGGATGGGGCACCGATGCATCGCAGGGCTTCACTCACATACCATCCACTCACCCACACACAACTATGGGCAATTTGGCATCCCCAATTAACCTCGACATGTTTTTGGGCTCCTGGAAGAAATCAGATTACATAGAGGAAACCCACCATGACACGGGAGAACATGCAAACTCCACACGGAACACTGGCGGAGACCACCATGCCGCCCTACCACAAACATACGCTCCATACGCAGCCCCGGAGATCATTCACAGCAACCATGCAATTCATTAATCAATACTTCACCAACTTAATAAACTACCTTAATTAAAAATAATGAATTGAACTGGTGGTGAAATACATACAAATACATGGAATGGCTGAGGTGCCCCTGAGGCAGTGCGGTCCTAAATATCCAACTAGATATCGGTAACATTTTTTGAACAGAAGAAAGTGTATTCATTTTTTTAATTTTGTTACTCCTAATTTGCATATGTTCTAATGTTAAATAATGTATTTTCTTCTGAGCAAATATACAATAACTACCCTGATGAATACCCTTAAACATTTCCTTTGACTGGTTAAGACTTTTGCACAGACAGTATGTGTGTGTGTATATATATATATATATATATCCACATATATCATTTTTATATTGTTTATATATACTATTATTACATACACATACATCATATACAATATAATTAATCTTGCAAAGAGCTTGGTGGTGAGCTGCTCACACAGGCAATGCACCCCCGGATGGAGCACACTGGGTGTGTGCAGGGTCAGGCAGCAGCGTGAGGGTGTCTCCATACCTCTGCCACAATAATACTACATACTCTACCAGAACCATACTCCATACTCTGCCATAATTATATTCCATATTCTGCTATAATTATACCCCATACTTTGCCATAATCATACTCCATATTCTGCCATAATCATACTCCGTACTCCATACTCTGCCATAACCATACTCCATATTTTACCATAATCATACTCTATATTCTGCCATAATAATACTCCTTGCTTCATACTCTGCCATAATCATACTCCATACTCTGCCATAATTATACTCCTTGCTTCATACTCTGCCATAATCACACTCCATACTCGGTCATAATCAGACATCATTTACTCATAATCAGCATGTTGCATAGCGGTGAAGCAGCAGAAAATGGCCTTGCTGTTGAACCCTCAATCAGACAACGTAATGGAAATTTCCAGTAAATATCTAGCTATGAATACAAGTGTAACCGCAGGTGGTGTAAGATGCTGCAAATGACCTGAATGTGCTTCGAGTTCCTGCATTACGAAGGACTGAATGTTAAAACAACTTACAGCTGCAGAACTCAGCTGGGGTCCCTAAAATTATTTGCTGTGAATATAACCTGTTCACCGCGGCCTTTTTGGTCAGCACATGCTGCCACGGAGTAATTTGCAGAGGAGAAAAGCGTGTGAGACACATGGAGTGAAAGGATGAGCAGTGATGCTCAGAATTCTCAGGTGAGTACAAGTGTGCTCTTCCGGTCAACCCAGTTACAGCTGAAGAGGGAGGAAGAAAGGGAGGGGGGGGAGTGGAGAGAGATGCAAACAGACTGCAGCTGGTCCCCAGTAATTAGGAGATTGGCATTTTTTGGCCATCCTGCTTGTTTTTAAAAAGACTGAGTGCGTATTAATTGATCCGCTGATTGATGATGGTATGGCGGGGAGGGACGAAGCTGCCAGGAGGGGCCATGTGGGGTGGGGGTGGGCGCATGTGGGTTTGGCTGCTGTGCTGGACTCAGCTAATGGGTTGGACACTAGTGTGGAGTAAGCACTCTACTGTGGATGGTCAGCACTTACAAAAACAAATTCACGCACACACACGAGTGCACACTCACGCACACACACGAGTGCACACTCACGCACACACACGAGTGCACACTCACACACACACACTCACACACACACACACGAGTGCACACTCACACACACACACGAGTGCACACTCACGCACACACACGAGTGCACACTCACACACACACACTCACACACACACACGAGTGCACACTCACGCACACACACGAGTGCACACTCACGCACACACACGAGTGCACACTCACGCACACACACGAGTGCACACTCACACACACACATGCACAGTCACGCAAACCTCATCCGAAACCTCCCCCTTCTTTTTGCAGACATCTAGCTTTCATACCTGCACAAACGAGTATTTTGATTAGCTCCCTGACCCGCCTGACGTCTGACCCAATCCGGCCGCCACACAGGGAGCCGACACACGCCCCTTGACACGTGACAGGTGGTGGGTGGGTTATTAAAGTGGGCCGGCCAACAGTGGCGTTAGAAACACATATAAATCTGGCCGGCTGCCATTTTTAGTCCCACGGGGGGCTGCCCGCCGGTGTAGGCTTGCTGTATAAATCGATACGGGACTAAGCCGGGGACGGTCTAAATGTTTGGCCAGCCAGATGAAGGATAGTAATGTATAACAGAGGGAGACTAAATGGGGGGAGGACAGCCTACGCCGGAGAAAAGAGGACCAGGAAAGAGGCAGAGTGAGCGAGACGGAGAGGGGGAATGTTCTAGTTTGAGATGAGTGAAGGGACTGTGGAGCTGGGGTGTGTCAGCCCAGCCAGAATGAGGAGGAGGTGTGTAGGCGTGTGTGTGTGTAGTGGGGGGGGGAATAGCGAGTCTGGCTGAAACCACCAGCCACGTCAGCCCCTCGCCCCCCCACCTAATCCATCCATTCTGCTGAGCGGCTTTTTCTCTAACAGCGAACGGCAAATCCCATCTAATGATTCATCACTGACTGCCATTCAATTAGGAAGAAAACACGGGGGCCCCTCCATCCTCGGGGGGGGGGGGGGGGGGGTGCAGAGTTCCGGGAGTAATTAAATGAGAGCCTTAATGAAGCATTTGAAAGACAAGCGGCTGATCTAAGGAATGAGTAAGAACCTTTTCCAGAAGTGAACGGGGAGATGGTGGGGGGCATATGGGGGCGTGGGGGGCAAAGAGAAATTTATACATATCACCCTATAAATCAGGTGGCTTACTTTGCTTATTCTGTAGGACTTAACTGTTCATTATACCCAATCAGCATTTAATTAGTGTGACTTAAGTGATGTATCACAATCGTTTCTTTTTCCACCAAGCCTGCTGAGAGGGAACTGACCTAGATAGACAGACAGACAGATAGATAGATAGATAGATAGATAGATAGACAGACAGACAGACAGATAGATAGATAGATAGATAGATAGGATAGATAGATCAATCGATCACACAATAACATGTAAATGTCATGACCTGCTAGCTTTTTTTTTTTTTTTTTACATATTTATATATATATTTATGTTCATGTAAAAATGTAATTATTCTGTCAGAGTGGGAGGTCTTACCTGGCCAGCAAACTACCTCCCCTCACCTCTCTCACTTTAAGCCCCCCCAGTCACTTTTTTCTACCAAGCCTGCTGAGACCAATGTAGAAGGAGCTGCACTGGAAACATAGACAGATAGCTAGAAATTTGGACAGATAGATGTGACATTGTCACTGCTTGTCATTCGGGTTCCCCCTGCTCTGCCACGCCACTCCTGTAAATCAAACTGCATGGCAGTTCATTGAGAAAAGAGCAGGCAGGAAGAGTAACGGTCTCCCAGGTTGGACTGGCCAATGGGGTGCGGGGACAGACTGGAGGGGCGGAGCTTTTCATCCTGGAAAGGTGCAGTCAGGGAGGACAAATGGAATCAGCCCTCTATCATGCTCTGAGTGGCCAATATCAGTATTAAATAGCCCATTCCAACACCAACTCACAGTATCTGCCCCACAAGTGCCTATTTTACACGTGGCAGCCTATATTCTGAAATAAAAATAGGCAAACCTATGCTGCGTGTCCCACCTCACCTATTTCCAACCTAAATCCTAATCAAAATGCAACCTTTCCACGGATGGTATTATTTATGAACACATACCTTTTCATACTGCATTGTGAATCTCTGAAATCATAGATATTTTTACACTAAGACCCACTGCCTACTCAGGGTGTCATAAGAGAGCGCAGGAGCGTCTGTGCTAGGAAAAGACACGCACAAAACTAATATTACATCCCAATGCATTAACAACAGCCTAAAGGAAAAAAGCATATCCTGTTTATATATATATATATATATATATATATATATATATAGACACACACACACACGCACACACACATACGACACTGGCCGATAACCTAAAAAACAAATGCAATTGATGCCAGTTTAAAAGCTTTGCCCCCACACTACAGAAGTCGCTTGGGGACGCCCCCCCGCAATGCAAAAAAAGCACCCAGAAGAGATCAATGACTGCACTCATAATCTGCTTTGGCGGGGGAGGGCTGGCGGGGCAGAAGAAGCCCCAGTAGCTACCAGGAGGAGCCGCCTCCCGTGCGAAGTAGGTACCCTATATATGGGGTTTCCAGGCCAGACTTTTTAGGGCTCCTCTGGCAGCAGCGCTCCATGACGGCTCTTGTGGGTGTCTGCGCCATAGTTGATGCAGAGCTGAAATTTGACACGGATCCACCAGCGTAGGCTGACAACAATGCGTGGCGTCTCTGCCGGTACGGCGGGAGTGTATCGGTGATGCGATGGGCGAGTCGATGTTCGGCATCCCTCCCCCCCCCGGCCAAACCCGCGGGCAGCTTCCTGTGCACATCTCTCACCGTCAGATCTTGCAGTGAGCTGCGCAGCACCAAGCCGTTTAATCGCCGCTGTTAACCTATAAAAATACACACACGATCCCGATGAGCAACAGCTTGGACACCTGCATGAGCTTATCGCTATCGCGGCTCGATGCTGCCAAAACGACTGTGAGCGCAGAGTCCCGGTAAAGGGGGGGGGGGATCCGCATCTGTCTCAGAAGCGCAGACTGTGGCTGCACCTCATTGAGTTTGAGCTTAATTGGCGCTGACCGCAGCACGCAGTCAGTATCCGTGTTCAGTAATTTAGCTGATTAAAGCCATTCGGTTCATATCGATAAAGAAAGACTGTCAATATGGGCTGTGAGCCTGGTTTACTCCTATCCTATTACCTTAATAGCCCATGGAATAGAGTCTTGTTAGTTCGTATTTGGGTGTTTTAGAATTTGCGTACGAGGGCATTTGGGTGCAAGAAAACTGATGAAAACTTTGAAACAGAGAAATTGAGAGTATGGAGATGATACAGAAAATGAAATTAGAATGGAGATTCATTATGTAAACAGTGAATAACTTAATCAGGATGAAATCTATATATAATACTAACGACAAAATCGCTTATTTGTGTCAACATTTTTGTTGTTCTTTTTTGCTATATAGCCAGTAGACACCAGGGGGAGCCATTGCTCTTTTCTTGCCGTCATATCTTCCCGCTCATTAATATTGCAGGGAGCCTACTACTGGAGTTTCTCTCCAGCCTTGTACCTCTTTGGCACTAATAATAGCTCTTGTTCTCCTTTCCTTTACGTATGTAATGTCATACACAAGCTTCACGCCCGCGCATGCAGAGTTCATATATTCGTATCTTTGTGGGTGCCCTCCATTCATTTCTATGGGCATAATCTTAATCCTAACTCTGACAACCCTAATCCTTACTCAGCCCTAACCTTAACCATAAGGAACCAAACAAAATGCAAGACCTGTGGCTATCTGAGCTTTTAGACCAGTTGAGTTTGTCTTTTTTTTTAACAACTGAGGCTTATATTGTGGGGACTTCAAAAATTTGATCCCCGTGAGGTAAAACAACCCCCCCCCCCCCCACACACACACATACTAACACACACACACACAAATACGTTCACCCAGATATAGAGAGGCCAGTCATCACACACACACAGCCTCACATATCATCACACTGTACCAGTGAATTACAGTCTTCCAAATAAAGGTGGGGGGGTGCATCTTCTTTCGGACACGGAGTTCCAAAGATGTCTCCCTCCCCCAAAATTCAAACTGTGTTTTCTTCATGTTCTCTCTCATTCTGGTGTGATCATAACAGAGCTGCTAAGTGTCGATCAAAATATACACTGAATTAGCCGAGTCACCTACGCTTCCCTCCAGTCACGATCACCTGCACTGTAAACGCTATATCATTAAAATACACAAAGAGCAAATAACACACAGTCTGGACGCAGCGGCATCATGTTCAGCAGCCCTGGTGTTTTTTATACCTTTACATTCTGCTTCTCCAGATCGTGTGGCCTGTGAGTCATAACCCGTCACAGCGCTCTGACTCACTGGGAGGCTCCGCTCGACGCAGCCTGTCTTTCTAAAACCTTACACGGGATGCCTGGTTTGGTGACGCCGGTGCCCTTAGTGTGTGACAGTTACCTACAACCTACAACCAAAGGCACATGGGGTCTCTGGAAGCTTCCGTGGAAATGCTTCATACCGCAACATTCCCTTCTCTGTGCCTCTCTCTGTCGTCTTTCATCCTCTCTCTGTTTAGACCCCAACTTTCTCTCCCTTTCTTATTCCCCGGTGCTGCTTCCAATCTCTTTCTATCTGTTCTCTCTTCCAGTCTTCCCACTCCGCCCCTTCGCTCCCTCCGTGGCCGCTGTTTCGCACTGCCAAACGTCAGAAGCTGAGAGTGTCACGGACAATCCCCAGTCACGCTGGAAGCCAGCCCAGGTGGCCCGTCCTCGTTCGCGTGGGAGATGTTCTGTCCGACACACCGACACCAGCTTGTCGTCAGCAGCGCCGCATATCCAAGTAGCAGACCTCCCTCCAACCTGTACATATTTGCTATTTTGCTAGTATTGGCATACAGACGCGAGAGACTTCAGCAAACCCTCCACCGCCTCCCAGAACGTCCCTGACCGGACGAGTATATTTTGGGTGACTCAGCCAGGAGTTGCCAGGCCTTCAGCTCGGCAGGCATGGGCCCGGTTTCGGCTTCTGTTCCTCATCGCTAACGGCAGCATTGCTGACAGACTCCGCAGACGGGGCCGTTTTTATCAGCAGAACTGGACGACGGAGCAGCATCCTGTGCTGTCAGGCCAGCCTAATAATTCTGCATCTCTCAGACCAAGACAGGAACATGATACATCATGTACAGCATGTGGACTTGCAGTCTGCACTCCAATTTTTCAAAAATAACACACAGGATTCTCTCTTGACCCCCCCCCCCCCCCCCCCCCGAAATGATTTTCCTTCGTATTTATTTTCCCTTGGCACCATGCATTGGTTCATGGCTGCCTGTAGTTGACGGAAGGCTTTCGCAATTCTTCCATCAAGCGGTTTTGGTATAAGATCGGCATTTCAGAGATGAATCGGGAAACTCTAATGCTGCTAAAAACAGCAGCAGAGTTCACCTGTCCGAGGTAACAGCCAGACACAGTAACCACAACGTTGCCCTGTACTGAAGGCCCAACATCACATCACTGAGATTAGAGGGATGAGACTGCGGAGGCAATATTTAAAGGGAAATAAAATGAGGTGATGTTGCTGGACATGTAGCAATATAGATTTTCACAGCTGATTTGCGGAGCTCATTCTGGCCGGGCAAAATTAAATGATACAGGTATTGATATGGAAGAAATGGAGGCGGAAGGTATTTTTCAACCTATAATTACATCCTGTTACACAGAGATCAATATTGTAATAAACATCTTATCTTTTACTGTCTACTCACCCGCATCAGCTACATGATCAAAGACGCTCATCATATTACCAAACCAGCTCATTGTTTTAATTATTCATTTTTAATTGAATCCCAACCCTGCACTTTCACCAAAAAAGATGCATAGATTTATACAGGTACAGGAAAGTATGTGAACCCTTAATAAGGGTACAAATAATGATTTGATCATATATTATTCATATTTGACAGCAATAAGCTGAACAGCAAACAACAGCATGTTCTATGCAATACTACATACTATGCAATACTATATAATACTACATGTTCTATGAAATACTACATACTATGCAATACTATATAATACTACATGTTCTATGCTAACTCAAAAGTGTGCAGAAATAGATGAGTTATTTAATTCAGCACCTCTCACAGATCTGTTAGCATCCATAGGTGCTAACTTAATTTGCAGTTCCTACTCTCTCACGCCTTCTTCGATGAGTTCTTGCCCTACTCGTTTGTGTAGAACTGTTTCACCTGCTCCAGATTTGTAGCCTGTTGCCACAACGTTTCTATCGGACATGAAATCTCTTCATGTTGGTTGGCTCGGATTTGCCGTGTTTCGGATGACTGCGGTGCCTCATTGGCCGTTTGTCGTAGAACACGGACAGATGGCGATATTTCGACGCGGTGTTGTTCCTGGATCCCTCGGCGATGGGAGCAGACATGGGAGCAGCACTCTGACATAGGAGCAGCACTCTGACATGGAAGCAGGCATGGGAGCAGCACTCAGACATGGGAGCAGCACTGAGACATGGGAGCAGAACTCAGACATGGAAGCAGCACTCAGACATGGGAGCAGCACTCTGACATGGGAGCAGAACTCAGACATGGGAGCAGCACTCAGACATGGGAGCAGCACTCTGACATGGGAGCAGCATTCAGACATGGGAGCAGACATGCGAGCAGAACTCTGACATGGGAGCAGAACTCAGACATGGGAGCAGCACTCTGACATGAGAGCAGAACTCAGACATGGGAGCAGCACTCAGACATGGGAGCAGCACTCTGACATGGGAGCAGCATTCAGACATGGGAGCAGACATGGGAGCAGAACTCAGACATGGGAGCAGCACTCAGACATGGGAGCAGCATTCAGACATGGGAGCAGACATGCGAGCAGAACTCTGACATGGGAGCAGCACTCAGACATGGGAGCAGCATTCAGACATGGGAGCAGCACTCTGACATGGGAGCAGAACTCAGACATGGGAGCAGCACTCTGACATGGGAGCAGCACTCAGACATGGGAGCAGCACTCTGACATGGGAGCAGAACTCAGACATGGGAGCAGCACTCAGACATGGGAGCAGCACTCTGACATGGGAGCAGCATTCAGACATGGGAGCAGACATGCGAGCAGAACTCTGACATGGGAGCAGAACTCAGACATGGGAGCAGCACTCTGACATGAGAGCAGAACTCAGACATGGGAGCAGCACTCAGACATGGGAGCAGCACTCTGACATGGGAGCAGCATTCAGACATGGGAGCAGACATGCGAGCAGAACTCTGACATGGGAGCAGCACTCTGACATGGGAGCAGCACTCTGACATGGGAGCAGACATGGGAGCAGAACTCAGACATGGGAGCAGCACTCAGACATGGGAGCAGCATTCAGACATGGGAGCAGACATGCGAGCAGAACTCTGACATGGGAGCAGCACTCAGACATGGGAGCAGCATTCAGACATGGGAGCAGCACTCTGACATGGGAGCAGAACTCAGACATGGGAGCAGCACTCTGACATGGGAGCAGCACTCAGACATGGGAGCAGCACTCTGACATGGGAGCAGCACTTTGACATGGGAGCAGACATGGGAGCAGCACTGAGACATGGGAGCAGCACTCTGACATGGGAGCAGACATGGGAGCAGAACTCAGACATGGGAGCAGAACTCAGACATGGGAGCAGAACTCAGACATGGGAGCAGACATGGGAGCAGCACTCTGACATGGGAGCAGACATGGGAGCAGCACTCAGACATGGGAGCAGCACTCAGACATGGGAGCAGCACTCTGACATGGGAGCAGCACTCTGACATGGGAGCAGCACTCTGACATGGGAGCAGCACTCTGACATGGCACTTTCACCGTGCCTGAAAGTCGGCTGTGAGGGTATTTCCATTTCAGCAGCACCCATTGTTAGGCATCTGTCAAACATACTCTTTTTGGTTGTTGGCTATTTTAGACTCCGGAGAGAACACTGTTCAAATCTACAGCTGGAATCATACAGACCAGATGAGCAGCTTCTTCCACAAGGTCCCCACCCACAATACCACCAGGCTGACATGAACATGGCTGTCAGCTACATGCCTGAGTGTAGCCCAGGGCGTCCTTCATGCATGAATCTGCTCTGTGACATCATTTTTTTTGTGGCAGCATAGTTTAGGTAAACTCACCGTGGTGTAACACCTACGTACCGGTGGTGGAACAACTGCACACAAGGCCCCGGGGCAAAATGCTGATCGCCCCCCCGCGCATGCACGCACGTACGTGTGTATGTGGCGGTGCTGAGATGAGTTTTAATGGTGCGTTCGTTTTTCTCTCGGAAATCAGAAATTCCGAGTTGAGTGACATCACGTCCGACAATCTCCCGTTTGAGCTACCACATCTCGGAGCAAACATGGCTGCCTCCATGAACACACTGCTGTGTGTTGTTGCTTTATATTTTAGCAGATTTGGAGTGAGATTATTTTTCCAAGAGACAAAAAAACAAGAAACACTAATAAGTCAAACTACATTAAAAGCTTTACGAAATATTTTAGTACATTCGTAGCGATGCTCTTTTTTCGAGAGGCAAACAAACTACACACACAGCAAAGACACTAACAAGTCTAGTAAAAATCTGATATTACTACTAAGATACTGTTTACGGTCATGATATGGTATTGTCTAAATCTAACACGTGCAATTGCATTTATAACTATTAATACATTTCTTACATTTTTAAAGATTTATAAAATAGAATTACTGTTGAGTGTGTAAGCCGCCTCGTTGAAATTACATCACAGAGGAAACTCGGAAAAGAAAATTCTGTCCGACATCAACGTCATAAAAGAGGCCTGTTTCCGATGGGAAGTGACGTTTTTACTGACGTTTCGTGACGTTTTCTTCCGAGTTGGAGAGAAATAATCGAACACGCCATAAAGTGTAGGTGCAGGGTCACAAAAAACTTAACGAGAGACTTCGACTGTCCCTCACAAAAATTGTAAAGTTTTAGTGGCTAAATTGTGTTTTCTACGCCTTTTCAGACAGGAGGAGATTTGTTTGGCTCTGCCTAGACATTTTTGATACAATTTAGACAGAATCATTAACCTACTTTAATGCATTTATTTATACAACCGCATATTTCCCACATTTTGACATCAGTGATGCAGTGAACATACAGTCTCTATTTCTTGACGCCAACCCTCCCCATTAATCCGGGTTTGGGACCGGCACCTAGCTGAGCTGGCTTGCTCCCTTAAGTGGCTGGGTTAGGCTAAACTATATACATGTTTACAAAGCTGGCTTTACAGAGCTGCACCACACTAAAGCTGGCCGTATACTTCAGATGAAATTAACGGAATCAGCATCATAATCACTGCGGTGATCATTTCACTGCACAGCATGTACAGGCTCCCCCAAGGCAAATTATTTTATTTGTTCTGATACCATCCCTATCCACGATTGGCTGACATAAATGTGGTGCTACGGGGTTGGTCAGCCGGACTGATTATGCAGTTACCAGCATGCCTTGAACCACACGGCACTTTAAATAGTGTAAATTAATATGTGTATTCGTGTGTTAATAGTAAATGTCGTAACCATATAATGTTTGCTGAAATGTCGTGTAAGTTATCGCCTTCCATGTCTGTGCCACTACTAGTATTAAACCAATAGTGGCTGATAATAAAGATATGAAAACATTCTGCACTGATTTAGGGTGTGACGTAGACTGAACATTCTGTATGACGTAGACCGAACAAGTTGCCGCGTCATTTTAACTATGAGATTGCTCTCGCTGTCGTGTTCGATGTCTTTTTGTCCGGATATTCTTTGACGGATGCTGCCACCTTAAACTGTACAGGTAAAATAAACTGACCAAATTTCTTGTCTTTATACCAGAGGGTCGCCAAAACTTTAATCAGATCACTGGTTCTGGGTTAACTTGGTTATGCTGATTGTAGTAAAAATAACTTTTTCACGTGCTCAGATTATCATGTGACTTTATGATCTATCGCATGCCTGAATTACTCTGAACAACAGATCGAACTGATGAGTATCATCCATTTGCCTCGAAGAACTGCTTTAAAGTAAATGTGGATTTCACTGTGAAAATATAACATTCCCAGAACTACAGTGCTTTATATATATATTTGGGAATCATGTTACAGTGCATTACTCATGTCATTTCATGTGTGGATCCTCTTTGCATCAATTTTCAGAAGAATGAAGGTCACCTTGTTCTGCATTTTCAAACTCAGCCTGTTCAGCACCTGTGAAATCCTCCCCCGGCATCCCGACCCCCACATCCCTCCTGCTCTGCTCCCTCTCCTCCGGCATCCCGACCCCCACATCCCTCCACCTGTGCTCCCTCTCCCCCAGCATCCCGACCCCCACATCCCTCCACCTGTGCTCCCTCTCCCCCGGCATCCCGACCCCCACATCCCTCCTGCTCTGCTCCCTCTCCCCCGGCATCCCGACCCCCACATCCCTCCTGCTCTGCTCCCTTTCCCCCCAGCATCCCGACCCCCACATCCCTCCACCTGTGC
Organism: Brienomyrus brachyistius; assembly: GCF_023856365.1. Lineage (NCBI taxonomy): Eukaryota > Metazoa > Chordata > Actinopteri > Osteoglossiformes > Mormyridae > Brienomyrus > Brienomyrus brachyistius. Next base: position 7,632,454 of record NC_064537.1, read on the forward strand.
TCCCTCTCCCCCGGCATCCCGACCCCCACATCCCTCCTGCTCTGCTCCCTCTCCCCCAGCATCCCGACCCCCACATCCCTCCACCTGTGCTCCCTCTCCCCCGGCATCCCGACCCCCACATCCCTCCTGCTCTGCTCCCTCTCCCCCAGCATCCCGACCCCCACATCCCTCCTGCTCTGCTCCCTCTCCCCCGGCATCCCGACCCCCACATCCCTCCTGCTCTGCTCCCTCTCCCCCAGCATCCCGACCCCCACATCCCTCCTGCTCTGCTCCCTTTCCCCCCAGCATCCCGACCCCCACATCCCTCCACCTGTGCTCCCTCTCCCCCAGCATCCCGACCCCCACATCCCTCCTGCTCTGCTCCCTCTCCCCCAGCATCCCGACCCCCACATCCCTCCTGCTCTGCTCCCTTTCCCCCCAGCATCCCGACCCCCACATCCCTCCACCTGTGCTCCCTCTCCCCCGGCATCCCGACCCCCACATCCCTCCTGCTCTGCTCCCTCTCCCCCGGCATCCCGACCCCCACATCCCTCCACCTGTGCTCCCTCTCCCCCGGCATCCCGACCCCCACATCCCTCCTGCTCTGCTCCCTCTCCCCCAGCATCCCGACCCCCACATCCCTCCACCTGTGCTCCCTCTCCCCCGGCATCCCGACCCCCACATCCCTCCTGCTCTGCTCCCTCTCCCCCGGCATCCCGACCCCCACATCCCTCCTGCTCTGCTCCCTCTCCCCCAGCATCCCGACCCCCACATCCCTCCTGCTCTGCTCCCTTTCCCCCCAGCATCCCGACCCCCACATCCCTCCACCTGTGCTCCCTCTCCCCCAGCATCCCGACCCCCACATCCCTCCTGCTCTGCTCCCTCTCCGCCGGCATCCCGACCCCCACATCCCTCCTGCTCTGCTCCCTCTCCCCCAGCATCCCGACCCCCACATCCCTCCTGCTCTGCTCCCTTTCCCCCCGGCATCCCGACCCCCACATCCCTCCACCTGTGCTCCCTCTCCCCCGGCATCCCGACCCCCACATCCCTCCACCTGTGCTCCCTCTCCCCCGGCATCCCGACCCCCACATCCCTCCACCTGTGCTCCCTCTCCCCCGGCATCCCGACCCCCACATCCCTCCTGCTCTGCTCCCTTTCCCCCCAGCATCCCGACCCCCACATCCCTCCACCTGTGCTCCCTCTCCCCCGGCATCCCGACCCCCACATCCCTCCACCTGTGCTCCCTCTCCCCCGGCATCCCGACCCCCACATCCCTCCACCTGTGCTCCCTCTCCCCCGGCATCCCGACCCCCACATCCCTCCACCTGTGCTCCCTCTCCCCCGGCATCCCGACCCCCACATCCCTCCACCTGTGCTCCCTCTCCCCCCGGCATCCTGACCCCAACATCCCTCCTGCAGTTCTCCCTCTTGCGCGATATCCTGACCGCCCCCAACTGTGCTCACTCTTTCACATATGCAACCTCCTCGAAACCCCCCACCCTCTCCCGAACACATGCTCAAAACGAGAAATGAGAAAAAAACGCAAGACCTACATTCCCACATTTCACGTAATGTGCTGAATTACTTCCACAGCATCCGATCACTCCTGCTGGCATTTAGTAAAATGTATATAAATTCAATAAAATTAAAGGTGGTAGGTGGAAGAATAAAGGAAAACACAGAGAATCCTAAAAAACAGCCAGTGGAGTGTGTGTGGGGGGGGGGGGGGGGCAATGTTAGGACACAAGGTGCGGGGGGGCAAGCGGCAGAGTTTAATCTCAGTGATGACAGTGGGCTCTCCTGCCAAGAGGGAGGCCAGCTGCTCGCATCATCATTTTCCATTGAAGCCTTCTCTACTTCCTCTCAATCACTCCTTCCCTTTCAGAGCGCCCCCCCTCACCGCTCCCGGCTCAGCTCTCCCATTACATCACTTTCCTTCCATCCCTCCACTCTCTGACTTTCTCAACCTCTACTTCCCTTCTCTGGGCTCCTTTTCTCTTTCTATCAAAGCCAGTGTGCATTTTCTTCCCCTGGCAAGAAGCTTGACTCCCCTGCCGGAGCATTTAACCTACATGATGAGAGTAAATATATGTAACAGTATCTGCTGGCTAAAGGCAGGATGCTTCGTTAGAAGTTGTTCTGTAGCTCTTGCTGCAGTCCTGCTTACGCCTGTACCTGGCTGTTCACTGGAAGCTCAGCCTAGCTGCGCTTATGGCTAGTCAACTTGGCAGCATGTATGTTTGCAATGTGCTATTTGCCTCACTTGTATATCACTTTGAAAAGTGTCTGCAAAAAAAATGTGGTTAGATAGATAGATAGATAGATAGATAGATAGATAGATAGATAGATAGATAGATAGATAGATATCTTTGATGGACTGTGATAGTGTGTGACTCCACTGTTCTTCCATGTCCACCCTTCTGACTCTCATCTTTTCTCCTGACCTCAGATCTACCTCCTATTTGTACTGGTTGAATCCTCACAGAGGGAGGAGCACAGCGGCCTTGGCTCAGGTCGGCGAGCACCATCCCCCTTCCCCATCCCGGAGACACCGGTGGGCCCGAAGCCAACATCTGACTCACCAAGCAGGGACGGTCCCCGGTCCTGGGGGAGGTGTAACCACTAGCAAGGTGACTTCCCAGTGGACCACAAGGAGCTTTACAAGGATCTGTGATTAGGAATGAAGCCTGCATTTGAACCCTAGCCTGTCGACCAGCAGGGCGGCGCTATTAGCATTAAATCAGCCACGCTGGGCAGGGAGCTTCCGGAATGATCCGTTTTCGGGCTGGTTTTGTTGTGCTAAATAGGGAACTGTCAAGCAAGCTCTTATCTTCAATCTGCTACTCACTTGTCATGCTGTGTGTAATCAGCTACTGGGTTTGTTAGCAGAGCGGTATTTTAAGGTTTAATCAGACTGTTAGCCATCTTGAGGGTAGTATTTATGGGTGTGTGTGAGAGAGCCGCACGCTTAGCTGTCGTTGGTCCTCACAGGGCGCGACGAGGCGTTAAGATGGTGAGGAAACTGCAAGAGCGTTGTGAGCGGGGGAGAAATAGCGGAAGGAAAGAATGAGGGAGAGCAGGAGAGCAAATTCCGGAAGCCGAGTCTCCCAGCCGGGCACGGCGCTCCTGTTCGGTACCCAGCTCGTCGTCAGAGATGCCCGATGCATTGTGGCAAGCGAGCGAGAGGGAAGTGGCGATCGGCACCCACCACCTTTGCTTTGGAGTACAGAACCTGCAACCCGACGGGCTGGACAGGAACACTGACGCCCCCGGTACTGACCAGGTAGTTCACCTTCAGTTCAGAGAAAAACCTAAAGCTACCATATCAGTGCCGAGTACAAACAGCAAGTCCAGCTGAGAGGCTGTGACCCTTGGTGTTACTCAGCCCAGAAAAACATACCGGGCAAACAGAAATATCCCCATCCCACGTACCACATCCGTCACAGACCTACAATAACGAGCTATAATTAACTAAAAAGCTACGTAAAGTGGAGAAAAGAACATTTCGGTAAAAACACCATAAAGATCATATTTCACTTGAGAGACATACAGCAACCCCCTCCTTTGATATGACATGAAAATTTGGCTGAAGACCCCTTGTTTGTTTGTATATAGCCCCTTTAAAGAGCTAAGCAAAGAATTAGCAACACCATTAGCAAGTTTAGCAAACAAAATATGAACCTAACACATACATTAAATAATAACCGCACTACGCCGGCGTGCTAAAGCCTCGTTGAGGTATGACTCTCCTAAAGTTTGGGACTCATGTCTTTGGACCAATGGCCATCCACCTCCGCAATAAGCGCTCAGCGGGCACTGGTGGTAACCTGGCGAAATGCTAAGCCCAAGATGGAGGGTTGGCAGTCTTTTGGGTGCGTTGGCAGGGCATGCTGGGTATTTCTGTGGCCCTCCCTATGGCACCTTATGTGCGTGGGGTTCAGCACTGAAAGTCGCGAGACTCTGGCAGGGAGACGCAAAAGGATTTCCAGAGTTCTTTATGACAATAGTAAAAAACTGTAACTATAACCACAATCATCGATCATGGTCAATCCTACCCCCCACCCCCCCCCCCCCAACTGGTTAGCAAAATGGAGGTTGGAAGTGTCTGGCACTGTCATTTATTTTGGGGATCATGGGCTGCAGAGTTCAGGAACCCCGTCATTCACTGTGAGCCTTCAGGGTTCAGTTCCTTTCCTGGAAGCTAGGGGGCGACATGGCCTCTATTCTCACTTTCCTCCTAGTGAGCCGCAGAACAGGATAATTGAGCCGAGCACATGACACAAAAGACTCATGAATGTGGTACGTACCACTATAAAAATTCATCATCAGTCAAAGCCTTTTACAAGCCTTCCTACTGTGAAAACTATGCGTCTTTGAACAAATATAATGATTGAGAGTTTACCTACTTATTTGTCTTAAACCATACATCTATGCTGTTGACCTAATTTGCTCACTGGAGACCAGAGGCTTGTTTGGATTTTCACCTGTTTTCACCCCAGTGAAATGCAGGTTACACTGTTAAATTCCTGAGCCCTCTCACTCAGCTTCACCGACCACCCTTCTAAGTTACGATTGGCTCAGACCAACAGACCGCTCTACAACCAAGCTATCACCTTTGAGAAGCTCTGGTCAATGGGTGAAGCAGAATCCTCGCCGCTGAATGAGGCTTGTTACCGATTGGTGGGAGAATGCAGTGCAGCCTCTCCGAATTGACCATCAGATGTTACTCACTCCCAGTTCTTGCGACGGGCCTGTGGCGTGCTCTGCATCTTGTGGGTCTGGTGCGCCTTGATGACATCCCTGTGGTCCACCAGGGCCCCGCGTCTGCGAACAGGAGGTGCAGACAAGTCTCCAGCCACCAGCGAGTACAGTGCACCACCCACCACCCCCTCCTCGGGGGACTTCCTGGTAGCGCGGCCAAAGGAGAAGGGCACATCCCGGCATTTCTCCACCCGCACGTCATACACAGCGTGGTAGTAGGTGGGGCTCCGGCACCTACTGCCCCCGCCTGGTCTGGGGTGGTAGTGCGCCCGTGGTTGTGCCACATGAGCCGGCTGGAAGGGAGGGGCTCGTTGTATGATCACAGAGCTGTCTGCGTACAGGGGGGAGAGCATGGAGCTGAAGGGGAAATAGGGGGGATGGGGGCAATGGAACAGGGCAAGGAGAAAGAGAAGGGGAAGAGAAGACAATCATTTCAGTTTATTAAAGTAAAATACTATTAATCATTTACTTAAAGTACGGGCCGCATTGGGGAAGCGATAGTAAAAACACCCTGTTGACCCAGGGATTCAAACCAGCAACCTACTGGCACTGTGCCCTAATCCACTAAGCCACAGAACAGCCCTGGCAGCCTTGTATATAACTTCCCATGGTGGTTATGAGCTGACCCCATCAGGCTAAGCGATCCTGAGAGCGTGGTTGGGCATGTCAGTGTGACATGTGTAAAGTATCGGCTTGTGTCGTCCACGATTCCCTTACTGGCACGCAGTACAGTGACTCAATACACCTTAATAATGTTGTGGGTGCAATTCTGCATTCATTATGCGTTCATTTAGAATCGGTTACTAGAAAGTCCCGGCCATTCATGCGTGTTCACTTGGCATTGTTTCCATATTACTAAACCCAAACAAGATCTACTCAATGCGATTGATCTGTCCTAACGTTCTATCTCCCTCTCTCCCTCCCGGGGACCCCTGATGTAAAACCACCCAATGGTTCAAAACATTCTACTTTCCCGGAAAGCGTAACAAAGTAATCGCGATAAAGGAACTGCTTGAACTTTGTGAGGCCTGCTCAATAGGTACCAGTAAAAGCACAAAGTTACCAAAGTCTTTGCATAATTGCACGGCACAACAGTAAAGAATAGTGCACCATTGGATCAGTGCCTTTGCACATTGAATTATATGGAGAGTTAAGACTAAAGAGTAAATGTCCATCTACACTACAGTGCAAGCAAAAGGACACAGAGTAAAATGAATACATCACGGTCTTACCATAAATCACATACACAAACACAGCTGAACTAAGGCATGGAAGCAGATTTTAGAGAATAGATCTCTACTCCTTTTACTAGCAAGGTTTGGCAAACTGACAGGAGTCGCACTCACTAATGCACTTGAGTAATCAGCGATTAATCATTTTTAAACGACCCGTTCCCCGTGTAGGTGTATGTGTGGGCGTGTGTGTGTTAAAATACATCCCCTCTCGCCCCCCCTCCCTCGCGTTTTTTCAAGCTAGGCTAAATGGCGGAGCACAAATGAAGGGTTTCGACCTTCATAGGAGACACACACGGGTTCCGCGTCGCCGGCCGCAGGAACCAGGGAATGGCCAGAGGACGCGGTTTCCATGGCGGCACCTGAGCCGCGCGGCATGCGGGCGGATGCTATTCGGGGAATGGAAAGCATATTCTGGGCAGATCGGATCCAATCTGCTCAGTGCTTGGCCTTCGCATGAAGCCAGACCAGTCCGAGTGCCAGAGCTGTGGCCTCTGCAAAGAGCGATTTGTGATGTTTAAGCTGATCCAGACAAAGGTGCAGTAATTCAAGTACACTCTAATGACTTAAATAAAAGAGGCTGTTGAACTTGATGATTCAAGTGCAACCTCTTCTTTCTCATAAGCATCAGGGAACTACATATCCTTGTTTTTATATATTCATGCATCCGAATGTGTTCCTGTACTTTGGTAGCTGGATATTAAGCCCTATATGACCCAATATTAATGCTTCAAATTATGGACTCTCCAGACTTCTACCAAACGATTATGCTAAGTGAGGTGGCAGGGCGACCTAGACATTATCGCAGGAAACGTAGCACAAAAGGCACCCTGAATGGGATGCCAGGCCATTTCAGGGCAAACTGTCACGAATTATGGACAATCTATAAATGCCATTTCACACAGCTGGCTCCCAGTAAGCAAAATTCCCAGAATTTCCAGATTGGGACAAATGAAGCCTTTGGAATTGGGGCAAGGGACACATGAGAGCACACAGATGACACAGAGGGAGTGGGTCTGCTACTCAATGAGCCACTATGACCTCCATAACAAATTATTTTATTATAAATCCATTCAGCCGCCCACCTAGGCTCGAAGTGGCCAATCAGGAGACTCAGGAGAATTCGCACTGGGCCCCTTAGCTGTTGTGCCAGTCAGAAACAAAATAATTTTACAACTTTAAAACCCTACAGCTTCAGAATGTTAACCAGCAAGTTTTCTTACACACACACACACACACACAAACACACACTTGTAATTTTATGGGGACTCTCCATTCATCTCTAAGGGGAAAATGTCAGGGTCAGCACCTGATTGCCCCAGTCGTTCGTGTCTTCTCCCCGTTTGGCCAGCAGGTGTCGCTGGCCATCCTGTCCTCCCCGTTGTTAGTCATTAGTGTTTCCCCTGCTTTCTTGATGGCCGCATAGCTCAATGAGCCAAGCATGCGGCTACCAGTCAACCCCTCACTCGTGTGTGGAAATCCTGCTTCCTCTGTTTTTGTATTTTTTGATCCCTAGTGTTTAGTGTTTTGTTCCCTTAGTTCTTTTGTATGAATTTTTTATTTCCTGTGTCTAGTGATTTGCCTTTGGTTTTGGTTTCATGCTTTGTGCCTATGGTTGTGTTTTTACCTGTCTGTTATTCCCCAGTGTTAGATTTGGTTTCCATGTTTCCGTCAGTTTCTTGGGTTCCCTGGTTGCCCCACTTCCTTGATTTAATCATTAGTTTCACCTGTTGCCTGTTGTCTTGTGGCAGTACTTGTGTCCTGATCCCTTCCTGATTGGTTAATTGTTTCATGTCTCACTTCTCCTGTGTCGTTACCTGGTTCAGTTGTGCATTTAGGTTCCTTCCTTAGTTCAGTTCCTGAGTGGGTTACAGTATGTATGTCAGTTGTGTTAGTTGTATTTTGCCTGCCGACCTGCTCCTTGTTGCTGTAATCCATTTGTACTTAATCATTGTTATCCCCTTTTTAGTTTTAGTTTTTGTTTTGTAAGTGTTTCTAGTGTTTTATGTTTTGTCAATAAACCCCATTTGTCCTGTGAGCCGCAAGTGGGTCGTCCACCTTCCTGCCTGCACCATGCCCCACCCCTTCCTTCCTGCCTGCACCATGCCCCACCCCTTCCTGCCTGCACCATGCCCCACCCCTTCCTTCCTGCACCATGCCCCATCCCTTCCTTCCTGCACCATGCCCCATCTCTTCCTTCCTGCACCATGCCCCATCCCTTCCCTTCCTGCCTGCACCATGCTCCATCCCTTCCTGCCTGCACCATGCCCCATCCCTTCCTTCCTGCACCATGCCCCATCCCTTCCTTCCTGCACCATGCCCCACCCCTTCCTTCCTGCACCATGCCCCACCCCTTCCTTCCTGCACCATGCCCCACCCCTTCCTTCCTGCACCATGCCCCACCCCTTCCTGCCTGCACCATGCCCCACCCCTTCCTTCCTGCACCATGCCCCATCCCTTCCTGCCTGCACCATGCCCCACCCCTTCCTGCCTGCACCATGCCCCACCCCTTCCTTCCTGCACCATGCCCCACCCCTTCCTTCCTGCACCATGCCCCACCCCTTCCTGCCTGCACCATGCCCCACCCCTTCCTTCCTGCACCATGCCCCACCCCTTCCTTCCTGCACCATGCCCCACCCCTTCCTGCCTGCACCATGCCCCACCCCTTCCTTCCTGCACCATGCCCCACCCCTTCCTGCCTGCACCATGCCCCACCCCTTCCTGCCTGCACCATGCCCCACCCCTTCCTGCCTGCACCATGCCCCATCCCTTCCTGCCTGCACCATGCCCCATCCCTTCCTTCCTGCACCATGCCCCATCCCTTCCTGCCTGCACCATGCCCCACCCCTTCCTGCCTGCACCATGCCCCACCCCTTCCTTCCTGCACCATGCCCCATCCCTTCCTGCCTGCACCATGCCCCATCCCTTCCTTCCTGCACCATGCCCCCTCCCTTCCTTCCCGCTTGCAGCATACCCTATCCCCATGCCAGAACCCCTCGGGTTCATGACAGAAAACCCCTAACCAGCCCTAACCTTAACAATAAGTAACTGAACAAAATACAGTGGTACCTTGGAAAACTAACTTAATTAGTTCCAGAAAGCTGGCTCGCGATTCGGTTGAGGTCCAAGGTTCCTGTTGAGGTCCTTTCGATGTCCGAGTGAGTCGAGTTAAGAGCCATTCGAGTTCCAGGGTTCCACTGTTCAAGACTTTTGGCATTTTTCATTTTTTGATTGCATTCACAGATAGATCTCAAAATATCAGGTTTTTATCACATTGTGGGGGACATTTGGTCCCCACAATATAATATAAACGTAACACACACGACCATGACTGCTCTACATAAACACACACATACGCGGTCACTTGTCATTTAGAGCTGAGTGAGCACAGTGCACGGTTTCAGGGGAGGCACCACTAGAATGCTGAATGTTAGAAAGAGACCAGGCAGGGCTGAAAAAGTCAGACTCCTTGAACAGTTTAATACGCTATTATTATTTATTTCCTTCTTGAAATATCAGTAATAAATTTATCGTGATAATAAAGGCTGAATTGTGGCATCATTTATCAAGGTTCCCCCAGAATGAAGCCAAAACGGGCCGGTCTTGGGCATAAAACCCAGGGCTAAAAATGAGCCCCCCTCCGTGCCTGCACCCACCTGTTTGCCAAATATCCTTCCATATGCAGTTGTTTTTAAAAATAAATATCAGTTATAAATAGATGATTTAATAATTGATATTTTTATAGCAGTGTATGCTTGTTGCTGTCAGCCTGTCAAATCATGCATAATATCTCCCACTGGGTATGTTTAAATTCTACAGGGTCTCCATGTCAATTCTACTGAGCATGAGTATGCCGGGCAGGTCCTGAACATCTGTATCTCCTCCGAACCCGTGTTACTGAACGTCTGTATCTCCTCCGAGCCCGTGCTACTGAACGTCTGTATCTCCTCCGAGCCAGTGTTACTGAACGTCTGTATCTCCTCCGACCCCGTGTTACTGAACGTCTGTATCTCCTCCGAGCCCGTGCTACTGAACGTCTGTATCTCCTCCGAGCCAGTGTTACTGAACGTCTGTATCTCCTCCGAGCCCGTGTTACTGAACGTCTGTATCTCCTCCGAGCCCGTGTTACTGAACGTCTGTATCTCCTCCGAACCCGTGCTACTGAACTTCTGTATCTCCTCCGAGCCCGTGCTACTGAACGTCTGTATCTCCTCCAAGCCCGTGTTACTGAACGTCTGTATCTCCTCTGAGCCCGTGCTACTGAACGTCTGTATCTCCTCCGAGCCCGTGTTACTGAACGTCTGTATCTCCTCCGAGCCCGTGTTACTGAACGTCTGTATCTCCTCCGAGCCCGTGTTACTGAACGTCTGTATCTCCTCCGAGCCCGTGTTACTGAACATTTGTATCTCCTCTGAGCCTGTGTTACTGGACATCTGTACTTCTGACAGCTCCCTCTGTTACTGAATATCTGTATCTCTCTCAAGGTTGTGTTACTGAACATTCCGTCACTGAACATCTGTATCTCCTTCGAGCCTGTAATATTGAATATCTGTACAACCCATGGCCCCTCTGAGCCTTGGTTACTGAACATCTGTAACTCCGTGGAATCTGTATTAGTAGACATCCTGCCTTCAGAAGCATAGAACTGTCCAAAATATCTTGGTATGCTGAAGCATTAGGAGTTCTCTTCACAGAACTAAGGGGCCTAGCCCAACCCCAGAAAAAACCCCATGCCTTCTGCCACCAAACTCAGGCAGATGACGTTCGCCTGGCATTTGCCAAACCCAGACTCATCCATCAGACTGCCAGACAGAGAAGCGTGATTTGCCACTCCACAGAACATGTTTCCACTGCTCCAGAGTCCAGTGGCAGTGTGCTTTACACCATTTCATCCAAAACTTGATAATGTGAGGCTTGCATGCAGCTGCTCAGCCTTAGAAGCTCATTCCATGAAGCTCCCAGCGCACAGCTTTTCTCTCAGAGGAACAGAGCATTGGCAACTTTTACGCATTATGTGCCTCAGCACTTGGTAACGCAAATCTGTTACTTTACATGATCTACCACATCGTGACCGAGTTTCTGTTGTGCCTAAACACTACAACTTTGCAATAATACCACTTACAGTGTCTAGCAGGGAAGAAATTTCACAAGCTGACTTATTGCAAAGGTGGCATCCTATGATAGCACCACACTTGAATTCACTGACCTTTTCAGAACGTCCCATTGTTTCATAAATTTTCGAAAACCTGACTGCATGGTACCTACCCTCTGTAGTTGTCTGTGTTAGATTCCTGCTCCAATTAATGAAATGCCTGTAATGAAATGAAATCTGTTTCAAGAACAACTCTACTAGCCTGCACCACTGCATAGCCTGCAGCATCTCCAAATGCTCTTATTGGTGCACTTTGTTTATCGACTTTTTTTTGGAAGACATTGTACAGCTCCTTCTCCAGTACTGCTTACACTTCTCCAGTACTGCTTACACTTGTAACAGGGTTCTGCAAAATTCCGAATTTATGAATTATGCCCCATTTCATTCATGAATTGGAATTTGAATTGGAATGACAATATGAATTTAATTAGTTTCAATTCAAAGAAATTCAGAGCAATCACACAACACACAAATGCCATTTAACATAGCAAAACATAAATATTGTAATTATATAGTGAATTTATAGACAATAGATATATACTGAGTTTGTTTATTTTGGCATGTTTGTTTTTAATTGTTTATGTAAATTAGCAGGCTCATTCCATTTTCATCCAATAAATTTCCAAAAAAAGATTTTGCATCCCCATAACATTAAAACCACCCACCTATTATCGTGTAGGTCCATCTTGTGCGGCAAAACAGCTCTGACCCATCGAGGCACGGACTCTACAAAATGTCTGAAGGTGTCCTATGGTATTTGGCACCAAAACAATAGCAGCAGATCCTGTAAGTCCTGTGAGTGAGATGGGGCCTGCATGGATCGGACTAGTCTGAATAGCACATCCCACAGATGCTCGATCGGATTGAGATCTGGGGAATTTGGAGACCAAGTTAACGCCTTGAAATCCTGTTCAAGTTCCTCAAACCATTACTGAACAATTTTTGCAGTGTGTCATGTGCATTACCCTGCTGAAGGCGGCCATTGCCATTGGGGAATATTGTTGCCATGAAGGGGTGAAGTTTGTCCACAACAATGTTTAGGTAGGTGGTACGTGTCAGAGTAGCATCCACATGAATGCCAAGACCCAAGGTTTCCCAGCAGAACGTTGCCTAGAGCATCACGCTGCCTCCGCCGGCTTGATTTCTTTCCATAGTGCATCCTGGTGTCATCACTTCCCGAGATAAACGACCCACACGCACCCGGCCGCCCACATAATGCAACAGAAAACGTGACTCATCAGACCAGACCACCTTCTTCCATTCTTCCAGGGTCCAGTTCTGATGCTCACATGCCCATTGCAAGTGCTTTCAGTGGTGGACAGGGGTCAGCATGGGCCCTCTGACTGGTCTATGACTACACAGCCCCATATGCAGCAAGCAGTGATGTACTGTGTGTTCTAACACCTTTCTATCGCACCCAGTATTAACTTATTCAGTAATTTGTGTTACAGTAGCTCTCCTGTGGGTTCAGACTGGACAGGATAGCTGTTGCTCAAAGAGCCTTGAGCACCCATGACCCGGTCACCGGTTTGCCAATTGACTTTTCCTTGAACCACTTGTAGTAGGTACTGGACACCGCATACTGGGAACAGCCCATAAGACCTGCAGTTTTGGAGACACTCTGACCCAGTCATCTAGCCATCACAATCGGGCCCGTGTCAAAGTCTCTCAGACCTTTAAAGCTGCCCATTTTTCCTGCTTCCCGCACATCAACTTAAAGAACTGTTCACTTGCCTAATATTGACAGATGCTATTATAATGAGAAAATCAAGGTTACTCACTCCACCTGTCAGTGGTTACGTTACAACTGGTTATCCATCCATCCATCCATCCATCCATTTTCCAAACCTCTTATCCTACTGGGTCGTGGGGGGTCCGGAGCCTATCCCGGAAGCAATGGCCATGAGGCAGGGAACAACCCAGGATGGGGGGCCAGCCCATCGCAGGGCACATTCACACACCAATCACTCACACACCATTCACTCACACAGGCACACCTACGGGCAATTTAGTAACTCCAATTAGCTTCAGCATGATTTTGGACTGTGGGGGGAAACCAGAGAACCTGGAGGAAACCCCACGACGACATGGGGAGAACATCCAAACTCCACACACATGTGACCCAGGCAGAGACTCGAACCCGGGTCCCAGAGGTGTGAGACAACAGTGCTAACCACTGCACCACCATGCCGCCCCTCTGATCGGTTATCCATCCATCCATCCATCCATCCATCCATCCATCCATCCATCATCTTCCACTTAATCCGGGGTCGGGTCGCGGGGGCAGCAGTCTCAGCAGGGAGGCCCAGACTTCCCTCTCCCCGGCCACTTCATCCAGCTCCTCTGGGGGGATCCTGAGGCGTTCCCAGGCCAGCCGAGAGATATAGTCTCTCCAGCGTGTCCTGGGTCTTCCCCGGTGTCTCCTCCCAGTGGGACATGCCCGGAACACCTCCCCAGGGAGGCGTCCCGGAGGCATCCTAATCAGATGCCCGAGCCACCTCATCTGGCTCCTCTCGATGCGGAGGAGCAGCGGCTCTACTCTGAGTCCCTCCCGAATGACTGAGCTCCTCACCCTATCTCTAAGGGAGACCCCAGCCACCTTGCAGAGGAAACTCATTTCGGCCGCTTGCACCCGCGATCTCGTTCTTTCGGTCACTACCCATAGCTCATGACCATAGGTGAGGGTAGGAACGTAGATCGACTGGTAAATCGAGAGCTTCGCCTTTTGGCTCAGCTCTCTCTTCACCATGACAGACCGATGTAGCGCCCGCATGACTGCTGACGCCACACCGATCTGCATGTCGATCTCCTGTTCCATTGTTCCCCCACTCGTGAACAAGATCCTGAGATACTTAAACTCCTCCACTTGGGGGAGGACCCCATCCCCAACCTGGAGAGAGCATTCTACCCTTTTCCGGCTGAGAACCATGGTCTCGGATTTAGAGGTGCTGATTCTCATCCCAGCCGCTTCACACTCAGCTGCGAACTGCTCCAGTGAGAGCTGAAGGTCACGGTCTGATGAGGCCAACAGAACCACATCATCTGCAAAAAGCAGAGACCTAATCCTGAGGTCACCGAACCGGACACCCACAACACCCTGGCTGCGCCTAGAAATTCTGTCCATAAAAGCTATGAACAGAATCGGTGACAAAGGGCAGCCTTGACGGAGTCCAACCCTCACTGGAAACGATTCCGACTTGTTGCCGCCCATGCGGACCAAACTCTGGCACCGGTCATACAGGGACCGAACCGCCCTTAAAAGGAAGCCCGGTACCCCATGCTCCCAGAGAACTCCCCACAGGATTCCCTGAGGGACACGGTCGAATGCCTTCTGCAAGTCCACAAAACACACGTAGACTGGTCGGGCAAACTCTGTTGAACCCTCCAAAACCCTGCTGAGAGTATAGAGCTGGTCCACTGTTCCACGGCCAGGGTGAAAACCACACTGTCGAGGTTCGACAATCGGGCGGACCCTCTTCTCCAGGACCCCCGAATAGACCTTGCCAGGGAGGCTGAGGAGTGTGATCCCCCTGTAGTTGGAGCACACCCTCCGGTCCCCCTTCTTAAAGAGGGGGACCACCACCCCGGTCTGCCAGTCCAGAGGCACTGCCCCCGATGTCCACGCGATGCCGCAGATACGTGTCAACCAGGACAACCCCGCAGCATCCAGAGCCTTGAGGAACTCCGGGCGAATCTCATCCACCCCCGGGGCCCGGCCACCGAGGACCTCCACCCCAGAGATAGGCAAGTCCACCCCCAAGTCCCCATACTCTGCTTCCATATCGGAAGGCGTGTCGGTGAAATTAAGGAGGTCTTTGAAGTATTCTCTCCACCGACCCAAAACGTCCTGAGTTGAGGTCAGCAGCGCACCATCCCCACCATAAATAGTGCTGATGTTGCACCGCTTCCCCGCCCTGAGCCGCCGGATGGTGGACTAGAATCTCCATGGCCTCGCCAATCTCCTCCCACACCTGAGTTTTTGCCTCAGTAACCGCCGAAGCCGCATCCCGCTTGGCCTGCCAGTAGCTGTCAGCTGCGTCTGGAGTCCCACAGGCCAAAAAGGCTCGATAGGACTCCTTCTTCAGCTTGACGGCATCCCTTACCACCGGTGTCCAGCAGCGAGTTCGGGGATTGCCTCCGTGACAGGCACCAATCACCTTACGGCCGCAGCTCTGGTCAGCTGCCTCCATAATGGAGGCAGGGAACATTGCCCATTCGGACTCATTGCCCCCCGCCTCCCCCAGGATATGGGAGAAGTTCTGCCGGTGCTAGGAGTTGAAACTTTCCCTGACAGGGGATTCCGCCAGACGTTCCCAGCAGACCCTCACTATACACTTGGGCCTGCCAGGCCTGGCCGGCTTCCTCCCCCATTAGCGGAGCCAACCCACCACCAGCTAGTGATCGGTTGACAGCTCCGCCTCTCCCCGTGGGCAACTCCAGAGTGGAAAAGGGAGGAGACTGGTTCCAGAGCCCAAGCCAAGCCTCTCCTGGAGCCGACACCTTATCGTGGTGGAGGGGTGTGCGTGTTCCTGTGATCTCAGGAGCTAAGTAGTATGGGGCTCTGTGCCCCTGGTAGGGTCACCCAAGGCAAACAGGTCCTGGGTGAGGAACCAGACGAAGTGAGGCTCAGAAGACCACTTATGAAGAGAACAATTTTGGATTCACGTTTTCCCTTGCCCGGACGCGGGTCACTGGGGCCCCCCCCTGGAGCCAGGCCTGGGGGTGGGGCTCGATGGCGAGCGCCTGGTGGCCAGGCCTACACCCATGGGGCCTGGTCGGGCGCAGCCCGAACAAGGCACGTGGGTCCCCCCTCCAATGGGCTCACCACCCATGGGAGGGGCCATAGGGGTCGGGTGCCATGTGATCTGGGCGGCGGCCAAAGGCGGGGACCTTGGCGGTCCGATCCTCAGCTGCAGAAGCTAGCTGATATTTCATTAAAAATATCAACCTGTTTCTCAAAGCCCTTCACTGCTTTTTAACAACCAAATGTTAAAAAAAGTTTAAAAACTGTCGTTTGCAAGAACATTATCTTATAAATATTAAAACAATTGCATCATTCTGTATTATGATCATCAATAGCAACTTTAAAAGAATATTGGTTGCCATGGCATAAAGGTGCATAAAGTTACTATTAAGGTATGATCTAAAGGATAAGGGCAGTCCCTATTCTCTGCTAAGCAGGACAGCAACACCCCCATACCTCCTTGGGGAAGACTGTGGATCTTGATAAGCAACCAACATTCACTAAAAATATACATCAGGATCCTCTATCGCCCTATATTATTACAGAAATTAATGGTCATGGCCTAGCCTGCGTCAGCTAGTACAGCAAGGTATTTGCTGTGCTAGCTCAGGAAAACTGGCTCAGTTTCCTTCCTTCCAGAACTTGGTTGGCGCAGGTATACAGTGACATTATGTGACGCTTTGGTGACAGAGGAGGGGTTAGTTTGACTTCCAAGTTTGGAATAGTTACGTGGTTGGGCACTACAGTAATTATATCCAGCTTTTTTAGTGGGAAGACACTCAACCTTGAGAAGATCAACCATGGTACACAAATTGACAACTAAATTATTTATTTTACAGGTGACACTTGAAATGCCCCAATTTTCTTGTTCTGAATAGCATGACATTTTAAAGAGGGTGTATAACTACACAATGACTAAGACACGTCAGGATCAGTCAAGAACCAAGTACAAACACACATAATGGTACATGCGCCGGCCAGGTACACAGCGCAACAAGTACACTATATTGCCAAAAGTATTGGGACACCCCTCCAAATCATCATATTCAGGTGTTCCAATAACTTCCATAGCCACAGGTGTATAAAATCAAGCACCAGTGTGCAGAAGTTGCCAACTGTCTGCAGAGTCAATAGCTCCAGAGCTCCAAACTTCGAATGGCCTTCAAATTAGCTCAAGAACAGTGCAGAGAGAACTTCATGGAATGGGTTTCCATGGCTGACCAGCTGCATGCAAGCCTTACTTCACCAAATGCAATGCAAAGCGTTGAATGCAGTGGTGTAAAGCATGCCGCCACTGGACTCTAGAGCAGTGGAGACGTGTTCTCTGGATTGATGAATCACGCTTCTCTGTCTGGCAATCCGATGGATGAGTCTTGGTTTGGCGTTTGCCAGGAGAACGGTACCTGCCTGACTGCATTATGCCAAGTGTAAAGTTTGGTGGAGGGTGGATTATGGTGTGGGGTTGTTTTTCAGGGGTTGCACTTGGCCCCTTAGTTCCAGTGAAAGGAACTCTTAATGCTGCAGCATTCTAAGCTATTTTGGACAAGATCCCAACTTTGTGGGAACAGTTTGGGGACGTTCTCTTCTTGTTCCAACATGACTGTGCACCAGTGCATAAAGCAAGGTCCATAAGGACATGGTTCAGTGAGTCTGGTGTGGAGGAACTTGACAGGCCTGCACAGAGCCCTGACCTCAACCCAACAGAACACCTTTGGGATGAATTAGAGCAGAGACTGTGAGCCAGGCCTTCTCGTTCAAACATCAGGGCCTGACCTCACAAATGTTCTCCTGGTAGAATGCTCAAAAATTCCCATAACACACTCCCAAACCTTGTAGACAGCCTTACCAAAAGAGCTGAAGCTGTTATAGCTACAAAGGCTTGGCCAACTCCATATTAAAGCCTGTGTATTAACAATGGGATGTCATTAAAGTTCATGTGTGTGCAAAGGCAGGTGTCCCAATATTTTTGGCAATATAGTGTATCTATGCTAACAACAGTTACACACTGAGGTTCTCACGAGCCCATCGGGGTATTCAAATCACACCGATGCTGCAATATGTTCATGTAGAATTCATACTGAAATATTAAGTTGTATTGCTAAAAGCTGCACCTGCACTGTGTGTATGAATTTGTCTGAATTAAATTCGATTTTTATTCTACTTCCATAAATTCAAATTCGAATTCCAATTCTGCATCCTGTTTTCAACTGCAACTCAAATTAAATTCAAATTACAAACTGAACTGGAATTTCAGGGCCATTCTCAATTCGGTGCTGAATGGTGCACGATCCTGATTTGTATATTGACATTCATGGAAAGCAGCTTGGCTTGACAGCTTAGCAAGTCAACTCCTTGATAGCCTTGTAATTGTAGCGTGCTATTTGACTCATTTGTTCGTCGCTTCCCACAAAGGCATCTGTTAAATAAATGCACATGTAAATGTGTATTATGGTGTTAGTGAAAATCTTATTCATAAGAGATTTAATTTTATATTCATCGGCTGCTACTTTACCTTTACAACCTTTTCTGGCATGCATGCTTGTCGTATTTCACAAACGTGCGGGACACTCGAAACTTAACGAATCCGCTTAAGTGAACGCGCTTGACACCAGTTAACAGGATCACCAGACACCGAAAGTGAACGTGGGATACAGCAATCTGTCCATATCACAGACATCGAGAGAGGAACGAAACTCATCAAACGAAAAATGAAAGCCCCACACAAAGGGATAAAATTAATCGACCAACAATCTAGGTTTAAACATTTACTTATGTTCAATCAAATCAGATTTGTTGTAAGAACAAGCACAACACTGTAATGTTAAAATTACAGCACAGCGCAACACCCCTTCTCCTTCTCAACACTTTGAATACCATTACAGTACCACTTCTCAACGTTGCAATCCCCAAAATCAGAGCAAGGGAACAACCAGGTCTACTGCTGACATTCTCAGTGCCTTAAAATCCCTTTTTCACTTTTCCAGTTATCGGGTTTGGCGGTACTGATTTAATTTGGAAGGAGCAAGACTAGGGTTTTTAACACTTGCAACGCGTCGGCTCAGTCATTACGGGCATGGTTGCTCTCAAAGAAAATTTGGTTTAGACGCGACTTTTAATTAAATATCTTTTATTTTTACATATATTAGTTAAAGTATTGAGGTTTTCCTCACTGCCATATCATAACCGTTAATGTCTGTACACTCAAAACCAGTCACAGAAAAGGACAAACGTCAGTCAGATCAGTGCATTTTAACTGGTGAGGTTTAGCGGACACCCGCATCGTGAACGCGCTCCAGCAGGTTTGTAACTCCGCGCAAAGCCTCGGATTTAATGTTTTACATGAATCCCATCATTTTTCTTAAGGTTTTCGAATTTATAATTACTTGCGAAATATTATATTTGTTACTGAAATGCAGTCTGCGACTCAAAAATAGTAAAAGGTTAGTAATAGGAAAATATTTTATTTGCGATGTCTCGATCCGTTGGGCACTTAGAATGGAGCAAAGACAGCCCAACAAAAGCACCCTTTCAGGATAATAACCAAAGAAGTCGGCCAAGACGGGTTACAAGGAACTGATTCTTTTTATCCAGCGAGGTTCACTTGTACTTACCTGACAGCTGGAGCGAGTCCGTATAAAAGTTAGATTGAGGTTTTGAAATGACCCCGCCAACGGGAAATACTCATGGGGGGAAAATCCGACCCTCCTTCTGGGGTAATAAAGGCGATACTTCGGGATCCGACTGCGGCGAGGTTCGTGACCAGTGCCAAAGACAACATATCCATCTTTAATCTCAGCGCAAACCGCAAAGAGGCATACAAGTATTAATTTTTTTCGTCATCGGTAAACCAAAGGTATTCTCCGTTCAATCGATCAAATATGCCTAAAACGATGGTACGGTCGTATTACTTAAGGAATGCCATTCAATTAATCAAGACTGATTCATCGCAGTTAAGCGCTTGAACTTAATGCGAAATCATCGGGGACGCGTGCGGAGTCGCGCGCCTCCTCTGCTTTCAGTTTGATCGGCGGACAGTAACTGCACGCGCCGACCGCGCTCCCTCCGGTAAGACCGCGCATGAGCTCATACCGGCTCGTGAGCGCTGTCTGTACAGACTGCGTGAGAGTTTTACACAAATCTGTTTGCCTTTCTAGACGATTCGGGGTGATTTTTTTTTTCTGTACACGAAAAACACAAAAATTCAGTTATAAGGTTGTATTAATTCAGCAGTATGTATACGTTTTCATACATGGACACAGAAATACTGGAACCGCTCAGTGTTACATTAATAATTGTTTTTCAACTACCCACACTAGTTGGACGGGGTGCCCCTGCCTTATGTCCTGTTATAGGATGGATGGATGAATGGACACAATTAAAATACCTTACGTTTTCTGTGGTGACGACTTGAACAAGCCATCTAGAATTTCAATATCCAAAATTTCAGGAAGATTACAGGAACATTACTATAAGGTTATTTTCGTAAATTACGTGTTGTACAAATACATTTAACCCATTTTAGATGTTGCCTTAACACCTTTTTCAAGCACAATTGCATTAGAATGCATGAATACACGCACATAAATGTCCATCCAGACCAGTACTTTTTATTGCACGCTGCACTGTTAAAATAATGAAAAACCTCGTCAAAAGTGACTCAGCTACTTATCACACCAGCATTACCATTTCTCACCAGCAGGGGCTGGTGGGTGTGAGGGGGCGGCAGTGAGAGCGGGGCGCCAGGTTTAGCGGCTGAACTCAGCTCCAAACGACACAGCGCATCCCAAGGGGCGCGCTAAGCAGACAACTCCAGGCTGGATGTTTAGCTAAAAATAAGGAGACCGTTCAACTTTAAAATGGATTTACATGGATCTTTGTCACGGCTTCTGCTTGATCAGCTTAGCAGACATAAAAGAATCAGTTTCAAATGCAGGCCTTTTAAACATGCTATTTCCTGTATTTGTGAGGAAATGCCACTTAGATAACGACCTATTCTCTATTTTCTATTCAGGGAATCTAAGAGAAAACGACATACTGCCAGTGTACAGTGAATTAAGCTGTAGCCTCTGTTGCCTTCATTCATTTTCCATTCATTTGTTTTTATTTATTTATTTATTTATTTATTTATTTATTTATTTAACTCTGTAAGTTTACTCCACAAGTCAATAACGGCTTCTCTTTAGAAGATTAAGATGAGGCATATAGACAATTGAGAGAACAGGGAGGCTAATGACAGGCTAAGTCCGCAGCACTCACAGACCACAGTGGGATTCTTCCTTAGGTCACTGTACTTAACGCAAAGTACCTCAAGTCTGACATTTTTAATCTGAATTTTAACCGTTGTTGGTATTTGTTACAGTGACCTATGAATGTTCAGTTGTTATTCCTTCACCATGTGGCAGGTGATGCATTATTATTATTATTATTATTATTAATAATTTATTTTTTTATGATCTCTTTTGGCATGGATAAAGGAATTCAAGTGTTTGTTGGAAGACGTCCGGTCGCAGGCATGCACTGCTGATCTGATGGAAGATTACAAACAAAGACATCTGGGCAAAAATCCAAGAAAATATAAATCATGCTAATTAATATGAATGTGATTTTCCTTCCACATTGATTCATTGCTGTAGACAAGTTATTTGGATATCATTGTGAAAATGTAATGACTGACTAAGAGTATTTAGGACAGAAATGACATTTGTCTTTCACTGAATATTTCTAAATCTGGGATCATTTGTCATAATCAAAACATGCTGTATTTTATATTTAGCTTCACATTTAAGGCCTAATGTAACTGTTCTTACACACACCACCAGCAAAGTCTTTGCACACCACAGGCTTTTACCATGTTTCCATTTATTTCAGAAACTGCAGATTCTTTATTCTTGTTAAGCATTGGAAAGTTGAGTGAACAACTATAAATGAAAATAAAAGTCAAATAAAACAAGTTTCCTTTATAACATGGACAGAGTGTGTAACAGTGCACATCTGACATCCTAGTAACTGGTTGTGTGATGATGGCAGAGTCGAATTCTAGGCTGTCCTTTAACTTTAAATGCACTAGTTAACTGTTTCATCCCATGAAACAGAGCAGTATTTAATGTCCCTTGTAGAAAAGAATGTCTCGAGTTATAACTGCTAGAGGAGGCTTCGATGAATCAAAGATATGACATTTTCTTGCTAATAAAGTTACTCAGATGGTGATCATACTGTAAATTTATTTCTGAGCAAAGAATACTGAGTGTATTTTTAGTAAATCATAAGTGAGTAACATGCAAATGTAGAAACTCAGTGAATGCAGAAACATTTGACTGGTGGTGTAGGTGAAAAATAGTTGTCTTATATAGCATAAACCACTGTCGCGTTTCCCAATCGGGTCCTCGGTGACCCCCCAGCCAGTCCGCGTTTTTGCTCCCTCCAACCTCCCTGCCAGATTCGAGGAAAAGGAAATACAAAACAACAAAAAAGCACGTTAAAAAAATCAATCAAACATTCTTTTTCTTAGTGTTTATCAGAAGTGTTACTATCGGGAGGCAGCAGGAATGCACACCACAGCTTGAGTGTATGTTAGAAAACACTGAGAAAGACAAATCTCTGCAGCTTACATCAGTTATATTTGAAACTTTTACCTAAAGGTAAATATTTCCTACATCAATGACTTATGAAGACGGGCGTAAAGATGAAAGGCTCCCTGTGCAAATCCCAGCAGCCTTTGTTTTACATCTTTTTCTGTGTTTGATTACCTTGAGCTGTTTTTTTGTCCATGGAGAGCTGACTAAAGTTTTGAATATTATTCTAGTCATGCGTCGTACTGCAGCCAGGACGCAACTTTTACTTCAGGCACCCTGAAAGAGGAAAATAAGCGTCAGCACTTCGTTATTTTTCGCTCTTTGCTCTCTGCATTTGCTGATTCTCTATGCAAGAATTTCTGCCTGACAAAAAAGAAAAACAGCCCTGATAAATGTGAAGAGGAATACAAAAAATGTTTTTTTTGGGACTAAAGATGGAGTAATGAGGCAGAGAAAGCGATACTTATAATCACATCTCACAGCTTATTTTATTCCTTGATTCCCAGATGTTTATTTTGAATAGAAAAAAAAGATTTAAGAAGGCCTTTACATGCGTTTTTACATACAGTACAAGTAGCAGCTGCATTGTGAACTGAACCCAGATTCATTCAACTGTGGGCTCTTGGCGCCCTCTAGTGTGAGCAAAAGGTAATTCATTCAATCGTATTTGATAAACGCTTATGAGTCACCGTGTTTCCCGATGACACCGTTCGCGAACTTGAAATCACAGCTGGACAGGTTTTGCTTACTGACACACAACAAAAACATGACTAACCCAACATTTAATAATACAACCAATACATGATACAACCAGTACACATACCAAATGGGCTTTCATATTCCTATAAATCCACGCTAAAATACTGCCAAGTTACAGCCACATACAGTATGGAAATCTGATATGTAGGACATGCTAACCCATACTAGCAGCAAGATGTCTTAAGATCAATGCAATGTTGCGCGTAGGTGAATTAAACACACCATCGACAATTTTAGAACACTTCACACCATTTCCCATCTCTGTCCTCAGGGACCCCCCGATAGTCCACATTCATGCAACTTCCAGGGTCTCTACCTCCCAAAGTTTCTTCCTTCTAGGGAGTTTTTCCTTGCCACTGCTGCCTCTGGCTTGCTCAGTGGGGGCTTTGAAACGATGTGGTGTTGTAAAAATTCAGTTTACAAGTAAAATTCATAGAAAAGATTAATATACACAGCAGGGATCGTTATTGTCCCCTACAATGAATATCTACATATCTGTTCTATTCAATAGCACTGTTCTGTCGTATGGATGTCAGTGCGAGTTCCATTCATCCTGAATTATAAAATGGTTTTGGAATCCTGAGAGTACAAAATACACTGTAGTTTATCAGTGTCAGCGAAACATCCGGCAGTCGACTCTGCTTTCAGTAGCTCCTGAGCTGTAGTCTTTTCCATTAATCATGGACACTGAACAAATGTTAAATACTGACTGCTGTGATGGAGAGGACGTCACATACGGACACACAATGGACGAGTTCGGAGACATGCCTGAAGTGTGAGGCCAAGGCATTAACAATCCATTCCTCAAATGGGGACATTCGACTTAATCTTACCGCTAAATGAGACAGAGCTTCAACTTGAGGATAAAGTCAAAAACTATGTATTACAAAAAGCAAGTAATAAGCAAATTACTTGAAAATTTGATAAATTTGACTTCGAGTTTATTATATTGCAGGGTAAAACAAACAAAATACAGTTTGCACAACAGAACAGAGAAAATGTTATTGGACAACTGCATCCGTGTCCCCTTTTCCTGTTCCTGACACCCAACTTCCTTCCTCCTTCCCCAGTCCACCGATCGGGAGGCCGGTAGGTCGTCACTCCATCATGTTCCCTACATGCAAGTCCAGCACATCAGCTTCTGGAGACCCTCTGCGGGTTCGGCCATCAGTTACCATGGAGGCGACATTGGCTGAGGGTTCTGAAGATATGACATCACCACTGCAGAGATAGATAACCTGGGAGGGGGGGCAGTCGAGCATACAGGGGGTTACCGGGACAGGCAGCCACGGGGCATAAGTGCTCATGAAGGGTCATCTTATAGGAGCACAGAGTCGCGTCAAAAACTGAAAGAAAACGGGGGGGGCAGAAGAGATCTAATAATAATCGACACTTTCGACATCCCAACCCGTTATCTAGGTGACCATGGAGAATTTTCTCAGGAATCACTGGGCACAAGGTAGGGGAACACAAAGGACAGGATACCACTACGTCACAAGGCACACATAGTCACAAAAAAAAAGCTTAACTGTAGATCAACACAGTGGAGTAGTGGGTAATGATGTTAAACTTAATCCTAGGGATTGACAATCTGTCAGCAAGAAACAAATGTGTCTGAGGCAAAATGTTGTGATTGAGGAAAACAAAAAAAAACTGACATAATGATGTACACTACATTTTAAATATCATGTGAAGGGCAAAAATCTTATTTTGATCATAATGTCGACACCATAGCAAACGGGCGCCTGCTTAAACAATTATGAGGAGAATCCAACAGATGTGAAAAAGCTAATCTGTCATGCATCTGTCTTTATCAAGTTCTCATAACACTTACTTGTACATTACGGACACTATAGTGGAGCATAAGGAACGCAACGTGCTTAAACGGCAGACAGTGCGTCAGCGGAGTCAGACTCACATGAAACTACTCATCATTTGTTTGGTGTCCTCGGAGCTGCGGGAGTTAGCGAAGCTGATGAAGGAGCAGTAGACCGCGATCCACGCACACCACTTCAGCTGGAGGAAGACAAATACACGTTAGCGGCGGACAGCGCTTACGATCAGAAAACGACATAAGCGGCCGAAGCAGCGTGGAGCCACCTTCAGCATCAGGCCGCACATGCTGAAGATCATGCCGAGCAGGTTCATGTAGTCCGGGGTGGGGTCCTCCATGGCGGGGTTAGAGTCTGAACTCGGAGGCTTGTACCTGAAGTCAGAGGACGGTGGAGATCAAATCAGGCAAAGGGGGGTGGATGGTGGAGAAGCAAAGGCGAGATAGTGAATACACGGAGAAACTCCGCATTGAAGAATTAACAGCCTAACACACTGTCGCTCATTTAGTTAAGATCAGTGAAATATATAAATGCATTTTTAAAAACAACATTAACAATCAAATGAACACTTTTAAATAGGGCGTCTATATCGTATAGGTTTTACACAGCGGCGAGCTACCTAAGGCGTAACGTAATCGTCTTATTTCGCCTTGATCTCCTTATGGTAAACCTCAGCACCTGCCTTGAAAGATTCTGTCAATGTAATATAACTTCACGCTACGCACCGGAGGATTTTGTTTTGTCTCCGTGGGTCCGACATACTGTTCGAAGACATCTTCCAGCCTCCGGTTGAGAACGACTGCGAAGAAAGTCGGACTAGAGTGGCTGTTCCGGTTCGCCACTTCCGGTGACCAGAACGTCGAATCCAACATTTCAAAATAAAAGCTCTGAGAACGTTTGCTAGTAAAATAAAGTATCAAAAAATGAAAAAAGTCTATCATGCATCTTTATAGTAATCCATGTTTTCTCTCATTAGAATTAGTAAAAAAAAATCGTGATCAAATGTCTTAATTGTGTCATTAAAGATGATAGCGATTGTTATTTGGCTTTATTAATTAAAACATTTATTTTGAAAAAGGTTTCGACATCGATCCCGGAATGCACGATTGGCCCTGAATACATTTCCGGTTTGCCTTACGTTTGGTGCTACATGCACCAATGTTTAACCGATTCATATTACTCGTAATTTATATCTCATGTTACTCGTAATAAAGTGTTTCTATTGCAGTTTCGCGGGTACCTTAGACAATAATAAACAGTCTGCTTTCCAATGTATCGTACAAGGTAACTAACTAGCAATGCACAGTTATAGACTTATACAAACAGCCTGCAAGCCAGCTATTAGATGAAGTTGCAGAGGTAACACATTGTAATAGTCGTACAGCTGTCCTCACTCAGTTGATCGGCGTTGTCCGTCATTGCTGGAATTTCGGGATCATGGCGTTCCCTCTACCCCGGCCACAGGCGCCACAGCTTCCCCATCACTTGCTCCGCACGGTGGACTGTCAGCAGGGAGCAATCAGAGCGGTTCGTTTCAACGGTGAGAAGCTTTTGTACCATTGCCTATGTTCATCTGGTGAATATTAATGGCTAGGAACTGGTTTTTGATGCCTTTGTCTCGCTTGCACTCAGCTGATGGCAACTACATTTTGTCTTGTGGCGGCGACAAGACCCTTCGGCTCTGGAGTGTGAACCGAGGAACTTTGCTGAAGACCTACAGCGGGCATGGATACGAGGTGCTGGATGCTGACGGGTGAGTGCTGACTTTCACCACGCACAGATTCCTGATCCAGAGCTCAGTAAACGAAGACTCTCACTGAAATGGGCACATGGTATCTTTACATCACAGTCTGCTTTCTTTCCCTGTTATTCAGTTCTTTCGACAACAGCCACATCTGCTCCTGTAGCTCAGACAAGACGGTGATCCTATGGGACGTGGCATCGGGACAGGTTTCCCGAAAACTGAGAGGGCATGCTGGGGTGAGAGTCTTTGGGTTACACCTGAACCGTAATCCGTTTTGAATGAATCCGGTATCTCTGCCTGTAACACTAAACGCACTGTGTGCTGCTTTTCTTGTGTAGAAAGTGAACTGCGTGCGGTTCAACGAGGAGGCGACGGTCATTGTGTCCGGTAAGTTGACCTCGTCCACATCCTGCCACGCATGCTGACCGTACGCTGGAATCGACCGCCCCATTCTCTACTCTTTCAAGGCTCTATAGATGGCTCATTGAGGTGCTGGGACACGCGATCCAGGAGGCCCGAGCCGATCCAGGTTCTGGATGAGGCCCGAGACGGCGTGAGCAGTGTTACAGTGTCGGAGTATGAGCTGCTGTCTGGGTTGGTACCAAGGCTGTCTGAGCTCCTGCCATTGGAGATACAAAAAGCCACAACTTCATTCACCATCTACATTCATAGTCATCGGCTTATTTCTGTTTCGTAATAATATCTACTATGCTGAGCCTAAACCGTAGTACTTACAAGTGCAAAATTTATAATGATGTCAGAGGGAGTTGAGAACCACAACGTGTGTACATTTAATTCCTGTTTCATTTGGCACTTTTTTACGTAGAAAAATACAGAGCAGTGATAATGTCTTGACCATATTTCAGCTCAGTGGATGGCCGAGTGAGACGCTATGACCTTCGGATGGGGCAGCTGCACGTGGACTTCATCAACAGTCAGTGCATGATTCCCGTGCTCCGTTGTCTATCCTAGCCTGAGTGTCTGTGACCTTCAGTAACCTCGTGACGGGTCGCCCCGGGGCCTTACCTGCAGTGTCTCTCACTCTCCTTCTAACAGGCCCCATCACCTGCGTGTGCTTCAGCCAAGACGGTCAGTGTACCCTCAGCTCCAGCCTGGACTCCACAGTCAGGCTGCTGGACAAGTCCACGGGGGAGATGCTGAGAGAGTGAGTAGCCATTCACAGGATGTTTTGCTGGGTGCATTGCTTACAAACATTACCTTCTCTTCCTCGCTAGACTGGGGCATTACTTATCTTAAATATGGTCCATATTCAGCCTCTTTCAGATCATAAATTTTTATTACCGTATTTCCTCAAATAGCCTTTATTTACCTAAGCCGCAGAAGTAATAGCCCTTAATTTGAGGCAGGTTTGTATTAGAGGCAGGCCTCTATTTGAGGCTGGCTTTTGTTGGAAGCAGGCCTTTATTTCTGATTTACTCTCTTACTGCATTACCTAGCTAATACAAATTGTACATATGAATGAGTCAAATGCCACTACTGTGTCAGTTTGAACCCCGTTAAACACACTGGGTACATATATTGGAAATATTCTCTTTAAACAAACTATATAATAGTAGATTATAGTATTGCAAGGCCATTAAAATTTTAAGAGCTGGTTAACAATACTAGTAATTGGCTTCTGAAATTGTATTCGTAAAAGTTAACTTTTCATCACAGTCATGTAAATCGCTCAGTCAGTTTAACTTTTGTGTAACATGACCAGTCACATGCTGGAATTTACTGTAAATACGCCCAGGTGTCAACATAAAAAGAAAATAATTTTGGAGTTACATTCTTTTTTTAACAGCACAGTCAAGTATCTAATAATGATCAGACTTAGCTGCAAGCAAGATCTGAACTGATAAACAGCTCACCTTGATAAAAACAACTGCTGAATGGTAGTCATCTATCAGATAAAATTATGATGTTTCTGTATTTATTAACGTGCATTTCACCAAGAACCACAACTGATTAGATGAGATGGACATTTCTATCTGAACTGTGGATGTCGTTCACACGACTGCTGTGGACCATTTGTAATGTTTTATTTATGTCGTTTCTTTATACACTCCAAAATCTTCGTATGAATGTGCGTACAGATGTTTCCCATCTATGCCATTCATACAATACCTTTAAATGAGCCCCCAGGAGTTTACCCCACCCTCCTATTTTCCCCCGGCCTGTATTTGGGGATCGGCCTTTAACTTTTCATGTCGACCACACCCCTTGGCCAGTCTCTGAGATCCAGCTTTTAATTGAATTCTGGTTTGTATTTGAGAAAGTACAATATGTACATGTATAAATACACTTGGGTGAGTGTCTTTCTCTGTTTTATATTATATATTAATCTCTTCTTGTAATTGCATGATTTGTCTTTACTTTCACTGTTGGATATTGGATGTTGTTGCTGTTTACACCGTAATTTCCCCTTGGGGATTAAGAAAGATCCATCCATCCATCCATTTGTCCATCGGTGTCTGTGCAGATACACTGGCCATAAGAATACTTCATACAAGCTGGACTGCTGTCTGTCCCACAAGGACACTCATGTGTTAAGCTGCTCCGAGGACGGCTATGTCTACTTCTGGGACTTGGTGGAGGTGAGAGAGGAAACAGTGGAGGCATTGCGGGTGGATGGGGGGTGGGGGGGCACGAGGGACACCGGGGAATAAGAGTTACAGCTCCTTAGAGCATTTGACTAGCAGGTACCATCACAGTTTACAGGAATTTCCATTGCCTCTAACAAAGCATTCACTTTGTATTCTGTATAAAGCAAGAGCGGATTTTTTTTCCCTGCAATATGTGACCAATCACCTCGAAATGAGTCTTAAGTCCCACTGGTAGAAATACACACATAGGACTCATTTCGTGGTGATGGGTCACATATATATTCATTCTCCATTTTTGTTTCAAATATCAAATATCAAACTTTGTTGTCATGTGGATCGTTCAGACTTGTGCCAATTAATACTGCTATTTATTGTGGTTATTATTGTAGCATCTTATTAGACTGACGTGTGCATATGTATGGGGAAAAGATACTTTAAAGGTAGATTGTCGCTGCATTTAGTGAATAATTAGCGTTTGTTGTGGAGATGAATGGTCTCCAGTTCAGAACTGTGCCTGAACCTTCTGATCTGGGCGTTTATTGGAACGTGGCTGCAGGGTGACACTTCTGGTGCCTTTCTACAGCCTTAGTATGTCCTGCTGGACTTTGGCGTGTTTGTATTCTGTCTGCCTGCTCTGACGTTGAGTCTTTTGGTCCCTTTCAGGGCTCTGTGTCGTTGAAGTTGCCCGTAGGGAAAGCGGCTGTGCAGTCACTCTCTTTCCACCCTTCAGAGCCCCGCCTACTCACTGCCATGGAGGGCAGGGTTATGGTGTGGGGGGCGGAGCCTGAGGACACGGCAGAGGATGAGGGGCAACAGTGACGCTCTGAGACTTGGCATAGAATTGACTATCTGTAAGCTGTGAGAAAACATTGTCTATATAGTTTTTGTAATATTTTAGCATTTTCACTCTGAAGAAGAAACATTGTGTTCACAATTTTCACATGGATTGTGGCTATATTTCTATAAGATTCAGTTGAAATAAACTATTTTGTTACACCAGCTGTTCAAATTATTGAGGAATTATGGTAATGACCGTAACAGGGTCAAGGATACATCATTTGCCATTCATTTTGGATCAATTATTATTGTGCTTGTTGAGATTCTGGGGCTTATTCCATCGTTCCAATATTTAGAATTTTAAATGTTTTATTTAAAGTGACCTGTAAGTATTTATAATGTTTCTGAACTTTAAGGCCAAAATGTCTTATCCAGGTAACAAGCTACGTCAGAGATTTCTGACCACAAGACACGTCCCATAATGCCTTGCGACACGTTAATATGGCGATGCCCGTGTGCAGGGGTAGCTTGTAAGCATCGGAATGAAAGATAAGCGCGTGTAATTTAACTGACATATCTAGAGTACTGATAAAACCATTATGTGGCAAATATGAGGGCGCTGTTTACAGTTTGTAAACGACTGAGTGAAAAGGCGTTTGTGGGTCCATCTCCGATCCCGAGTTGGGTGCCTCGGCGCCCGCGGTCCGCCGGGGGAGTCCCCGCCTGCAACCCAGCCGCCAGACGCCTGGTGTTCAGTCCGTTATCCGAGGTGCTGGAGAAGCTGCGAGGGCAAGTGGAGGTGAGGGAGAACTTCATTAGCGAAGAGGAGGAGAGGGCTTTGCTCAGGGAGCTGGAGCCAGGGCTCAAGAAGAAGCGATACGAGTTTGACCACTGGGACGACGTAGGTATCGGCCACTCACTTTAGTAAGCAAGGTCATTTTTGTTGGTTGTCTGAGCAATAACTTTATAATGAATAATAATGTATCTTATTACTTAGTTTTAATAATGTATCTTATTACTTAGTTTTCCGGTTAAATGTAACAACGCTTTTGGGGGGGTTTATGCCACTGGTTGTATTGACCTTGCTTTAGAGTATGCATGGCAGAACTGACATTTTAAGGATTTCATTCTGATCCTTCGTCCCCCCTGTCAAGTAAAGATGACTGGCTTTTCGCCTGAACAATTTAGGCGATCCACGGCTACCGGGAAACCGAGCGACTGCGATGGGGCCCCGAGTGTGAGGCAGTACTGGAGCGTATCAGGAGTGCAGCTTTCCCGCAGGGCAGTCAGCTGCTCGGCCCCGTGCACGTCCTAGATCTTGACCAGAAAGGATATATAAAGGCGCACATTGACAGCGTTAAGGTACGGGCCCTTTCACTGTGGATGGAAGGGGGGAAACCATAATAAATGCATGTCTTATGAATTTTGCCGGTTTAAATTTAAAATGAAACATTCGCACTTTCCTCTCCCCGCTTCAGTTCTGCGGCAGCACTATAGCTGGAGTGAGTTTGCTGTCAGACAGCGTGATGCGACTAGTCAGCGAGGATAAGGTGGAACACTGGGCGGACTTACTTCTGCTAAGGCGATCTCTGTACATCATCAGGTAGTCAGCCGATGGCAGCACATCATAGCCAGTGTGTATCTAGCATGCATGAACACCATCAGGGCTTTTCATTCGAATTGGTGTGAGGTTCTTTTCCTGCAACCCATCGGGTATAAAATTAACGACGTTTTAAAATACCTATTCAAATCTGCAAAGCTCCTCTTTTTTTCTTCTCTCAAGTCATATAAAGACTACTTATCATTCTAGGTATTTCACTGGAACTAGTTTGTCGCTCAACCTGCTAATCTCTGCAATGTTTATGGCCGTTTTAACCTACCGGTAGTGTGAAGCAAAGAGCCGATGCTTTAATTCTGTCAACTCAGTAATGACAAGTACTCCAAGCAAAGTATCAGGGTGTGTAGGAGCATCAAAGAACAACCAAGCAGGTATACTTTAATAGCTCCTAATTATTGAAAGCTCCTAATCATTGCCAGAAGTCGAGAAGAAAGGCATCTGCGAACATGAAGTATCGCAACGAAGCGCGAGAGATTAGTAACGTTCAGTTATTTCGTTGAGTGTTATCTGTTTAAAACTTCCGTGATCATTTTATTTCAGGGACCGGGCAAGATACAAGTTCACACACGAGGTGCTTAAAGACGAGGATTCGTTCTTCTTAGGGGAGAGAATACCCCGCGAACGCCGCATTTCAGTCATTTGCCGGAACCTTCCTACCTGACGCGAGAGAGATGGGGACATATTTCACTGCAGCACAGCTTTTATTGATTCGTAATGGCTATTTAAAGAACAAGAAGAAGTTGGATATGTTTGAATTAGTGATTATTTCTATTTAAATTATATTGTATCTGATGTTTATTTTTTTATTTGAATTAAATAAAAATGGTTTTTGTAGACAATGGAGTGAGACACGGAAGTTCTTTTAAAAGTCAGATGACTCCTTTCTTAAAAAAAAAGAATTATGTTTTACTCATAATAATCACTCAAATGTGAAATGTGCACCAGCTTTACTAAAAAAATACATTACACAGGACCATGTATAACAGAAAAAATACAATAAATTAAGTAGCATTTAACAGAGTTTAAAAATAAATAATTTACTACATAGACATCACCCTCGTTGACAGTGCCGATCCTAGCCTATGTGGCACTTTGGTCAAACTAAATCACTGCTGCCCCCCGCCCCCGCCCACCGGTCTGAGTGAAATTGGCTGGCAAGTCTGTTCCCCTTCAGATGTTGGTGTCCTAGGCGGTCGCCTATATTGCCTAGTGGGTTGACCAGCTCTGCTCATTTGCTCTTGAGAGCCAAGCCAGAGTGCTGTAATCAGAAGGTTGCCGTTGTCACACATGGAGGGCGTTAGCCTTCCTATTCAGGATGCGGAAGGATGCATCACAGATCAGAAAAGGGCAAGATTTCGCAAACATCAATGGGACAACATATAATAGTACGTTGCAATGGGAAATGCCTGACCAATTGAAAACAAGAAAATAATTTATATACATTTATACAGGCTTGTACAATGACCTCCCTACCCCCCAATTGCTCTGTTTTATAGCATCTCACTGTCTAAAGTCACCATTGATGTGTCTTTGGCCCCTCCCTCATTTTTTTCTGTCAGCCATCGGAAAAGCTTTTGCAGTTTCCCCTTCCCACTGTCCCCTGCCCCCCCCCCCCCCCCCCCCCCCATACCCCGTGCCCCGTCTCTAGCTCAACCCACGCAGGTGCAGGCCGCAGCAGATAGCTGTTCCACCTTGTGCCAGCGGTGGGCGTTATCCAGGAAAGCGAGGTCCTCGTGGTGGGTGGGTCGGCAGCAGGGGGTGCTGTGCCAGCTGTCGCCGGGAAGGGGGGGTGGTAGTGCTCCCCGCAGCAGGAGGTTGGTGAGGGTCAGGTCGTGGTTGGACCGCACAAAGGGGCAGGTGCCGCTGCAGTACTTGAAGAGAACCGTCTCGTCCGAGTCGTAGCCAAGGCCCAGCTCTCGCACCCGGAGCAGCAGCGTGCGCAGGCCGCAGGGCGACTCGGCATCTCGACGGGCGCGTGCCGCCCCCTGCCTCCCCGTCTCCTGCTCTTCACCATCGCTGTCCTCGAGCAGAGCCCCCGACTCTGGGGAATCAGGGGGGAATGCCTTCCCCTGCAAGCCTGAAGTGTAGAGGAGAGGGGTCACATGATCAGGAAGTGTGGGTTTGATCCCAGGCATTTCATATGTCTTACGGATGCAGGGAGAAACAGGGAGAACGTGTGAATGTGCAAATGCGAAGTGCACATTGTCCACTATCCGTGTTGCCATTCTATTCAATGCACAGATATTCAAACATCATAATTTACGCATAATTATACTGGCATTGTGTCGTGAAGCAGCACCGTGCCTTTGTGCAATATAAAAACATCTCTTTGTTAATTCCAGAGATAATCATACTAGTGTGTTGCTATATTACTGAATCCTGACCACACTTTCATCATTACATTCTTCAAAACAAGTTCATGGCTGAGCCTGCAGTGCACCGAAATTATTTAATTTGATTAAAGTTTGTACATAATGACTTCCTGATTATTATGTGCAAACACTATATTTAATTGCCTCAAACTATTCAATGCCTTAAACTTTATTTATTTATGTGTTAAACCATTTCAGCTAAAGTAGTCAGTTACGCTTGTCCTTTGATTCTTTTCTGAACGATAACTAGCATCCCTGAGGGACATAAACGTCTGTCTAAGGCTGCCACCCAGGTGCACAGTCTCCAGGTGCACAGTGCAGGTTTGTGTGGTGGTGCGCGACCTGGAGGTACGTTATCTTACCCATCAGTGAATGCAGCAGGTGTCCATCATCCCTGTGGATGCAGCAGAGCAGCGCGGCTACGTTCAGCAGGAGCTTCATCTCTTCGGCTTTCTCTTCGTGGACAGGATGAGCACGTTGGACAGGGGTAGGTGCGTGAGTGATGCTGAGAGATGCCGGAGTCACTCCTGCTCAATTTATATCCTTCTGAGTTGGAGTGAAAGTGAATTGGGGGGGGGGGAGTGATAACCCTTCGTGTGCTGGAGTGTTCCCCTCACCTGTGAGGAAGATGCCTGCTTGTTCATTATGTTATTGGAGTCAATCAACCCAGAATTTCTTTCATTATTACAATCTAATAGTTAATTATGATGAGCCTCAATATTCAAAGGGCATTTAGCACGAGGCCAGAGAAAGAAAATCCTCTTGGCCATGATATTATTGAAGGTGCTCCGATGTAAATCGAATGAGGGAGGAGTTCAAAGACCTGAGGTTAATTCTAGAAGGTACAAGGGATGTAGAGTGGCCAGTGGGTGAACGACTTATAAGAATAAGAATAAGATTAAGACCCCAAGTTTAAATGCAGGGGGAGTGGGACTGATCAGGGAGAGATGTATTGACTCAGAAAGAGATGGATGCAAGCAGAATAGTCAAAGAAAGGGTTAACCGAATGAGGGATGAAAGTGTCATAATTAAAAAAGAGAAAAAAAGATGACAGAAGGTATTTTAATGGAAATTCCTAGACGGAACGCCATCTTTAGTAGCCTGTACATAAATTGTGGGATTTTATCAGAAATGCATGTTTTTTTTTTTTTTCCTCTTCTGCCCTTATGTAACATCGAAGAAGGACAACAAGCAGAAGCGGGTAAGAAAGGAAGAAGGAGAGGGGAGCAGGTGATGCTTCACGCTCGGATATGGATGACGCACTTTTTTTTCCAGTTTGTGCACATGTTTGGTTATAACTCTGTGTGTTGAGGTGTGTAAATTCTGTTATTGATATTAATTAACTGTGTGACCGTCCATCCAGTTTCTGAAACCGCTAATCCTGTTCCGGATCGCAGGAGGGTCCAAAGCCTACCCCGGAGGCTACGGGCGCAATGCAGGGAACAGCCCAGGATTTTAACGGTGCAGGAAAATATCTAGGATGTCGCAAAATGGAGCCATGTGACACTAGGAACTGGGGATCTTATTTAAGTATGGGTGTAGAGGTTTAACAAAAGTGGGGGAGCAAAGGGCCGCTGAATCTGTGCGAGCAGAAAGCTAAACATACACAAGGAAAAATAATGGGTCTTAAGTCGTAAAAAGGCTACAAACTGTGGGGCTGATTATTAGATTCCGAGCGTGTTTCCTGGGGTGACTCAATCTTACATGATCTTATCTTACAGGGCTGATGACCTACTTTAGTGAGCTCCTCACCTGACTTAGCCCTCCTCTGGGACGTCCAAATTACCCCTTTCCTATAATCATGGACTTTCTCATCGATTAATTTAATTATGACTGTCACAATATTACTCAGCGGCATCAAGTCTTAGCCTGGCTTTCAGAAGGACCCACCCAACCTGATCAGGGTTTGCTAATCTGTGCTCTTATTGGCTATTCCCATGGCAGTGTGTGACCATCACGCATGGCATAGGCTGGTCTACTGAGCATGGGGTCCCTTCAGGCTGGAGATGCCACGGCAGCCGCTCTCTTTCGGCAATATGACCCTCAAAGCCTGGCTTTTCTCTCGTTGTCATGCATCCATACCGTCCTCTGCCAGAGCCCTCATCGCGATTCACACCCTTTCCCGAAGCATGGCTCTTCAACGTTCTCCAGAGTAGACAATAACTGAAAGCCAGTAGCTAAAGTAAAAACAACAGAAGGCCATCAAACTGCCATGGAAGAACTGAAAAACGACCAGGCACACTAGCCTCCAAGCACTCCCTCGTAGCAATTATTCAAATCATGAGGAATTTGAAACAAATGTGTATCTTTCACTGATCCTGTTGGCCTGCACTTGTTTTCTGAAGCTTACAGGAACTGGGAGCTGCCATACGATGTTTGTCAATGAGCATTTCATACGATTGTAGCAATGCCGGCTGGAGTGGATTTACTTCCCCATAGATTGGGCGTGTGATTCCACGATGGCCCTTATGTCTCCACCTTTGCATCACCCAATATCCAGTCCTGTGATTGGATGGCTGGGGGGGGGGGTGATTTTAAATGGCAGAGCCTTGGTTACATTCCTTCTGATGTTCAGGGCCGGAGAGAGCAGCTGGGAAGGAGAAGGTTTAAAAGTACCATCAAGGTGAAGCAATCCCTTCGGAATTTCCTATTGCTGACACACGTTAACATGGAACTCCTACTGTCAGAGAGAAACGGAAAGAATTTGGCATCATTCTTAATCAGACAGTTATACACTGACATGGGGAAAATTGTACATCAAATCATACACTTTTCCCGCTACTGTAGTACCAGCAGTTTTCCTCAGAAGAGAACAGTTTGAGCAACAGGTTATGGAGTCTAAAGTCTCTGCCAATGGTCTCTGTAAGAGACGCATAGAGCAGCAAGATGAGAAATTCCACTCAATGTTGATCAGGTTGTATGTGTCTAGTAGCTTTTATTGCAGTTGGATGTGCTTACGTTTAGATTCAGTACAGTATGCCTTTAAATAAAGAGTGACACAGGGTTTGTTGTGGCTAAATTGGCTACCTCTGATTGGCTGTTTGCTGTCTGATGGCCAGAGTGAATGAATCCTTTGCAGCCATTGGGTAACACTGCAATAGACTCAAGGTCAAGACGCAGCTCCATAATAAGGCTATGAGAATTCCCCTTGACTCTTGACTGTCCTTATAAATGAGGTGCACCTAGATCAGAGGTAGGGAACCTGATCCATGGAGAGCCGGTATGGGTGTGGGTTTTTGGGATGACCTCTCAGTCAGCCAATAATAAAGCAGTGATTTTCAACTCCAGTCCTTGGAATCCACTGTTATTGGCTGATTGAGAGGCCATCCCAAAAACCCACACCGGCTCTCCATGGATCAGGTTCCCTACCCCTGACCTAGATCTTTATTCTCCTTAATATTTGCCAGAAAAGAACAATGTTTCATATTCAATAGTTTATGTCTGTACTAAAGTCTAGTGCATATTGATGTAAAGTCTCTTAGTAGTAAATGGTGAAATTAACCATCCTTCCGTTTTCCATAAAATGGCAGTGTCACAGAGATCCTGGAGCCTCAGCAAGGGAATTAAAGGACAGGAGACACCCGGAATGCCACTGCAGAGGTTGAGATGGGCCTGAAGCCTATCCCAGAATGCTGAGGGCATGTGGCAGGGGACACAGTAGATGGGATAGTTTAATAACATAATGTCAGTAATTCGTTTTACTTATGTTCCCTACTGGTTTAAATTATTTATTTTTGGTTGCAATGGTAAGAAAACATTTTATTTTAACAAACATAACTGTGCAAAATAAAACTATACAGACACCAAACCCATGTTTATAACTGGCAAGGCAGAAATGTTCTCAATGGAAAGTAAGTATGAATAGAAACACATTCTTCACTCAGGAAGGTTTGGGGGGGTCATGATCGATATGCTCCGTGACCATTCTGCTTGCATCCATCTTTTTCTGAGTCAATACATCTTTCCCTGTTCAGTCCCACTCCCCCTGCATTTACCCTTGGGGTCTTAATCTTATTCTTGTGGCCTGTCCCTGTCTGGATGTTCATGCTGAAAGGTGCATTCCAGTAGAAATCGCCCCCATGACATGTTAACATCTTTCACGGGGAAAAGAGAATATTTTTAGTGCATACTTATGACAGGAGTTATTCTTAAACCATCCATGGGCTGTTTTTGTCTCTCTTCAAAGCCCAGTGTTTGGAAGCTTTCCAGCAAGAGGAAGATCCTGTCTGTCTGCCAAGACTAAATACCTCACCTTGCTGCCAGGAGACAGTGGAAGCCCATGTGGTCAGTACATGCAACATACAAACCCCCAAGTGTACATGGGCATAGCACATGTGGCACTCAGTGAATTGTAGCAGCATTAAGCGCCCATTGGAATCAGTCAGTGCAGACAAACACACATGCAAAATATTCCTCATTCAACTGACAGGCTTTCATCGTATTAAGTTCACAAATAAACACACACACACACAGAACATTTTAGCTCAGAAAATATGATATACCTAGCACACACACACAGAACATTTTAGCTCAGAAAATATGATATACCTAGCACACACACGGAACACTTTAGTTTAGAAAATATGATATACCTAGCACACACACAGAACATTTTAGCTCAGAAAATATGATATACCTAGCACACACACAGAACATTTTAGCTCAGAAAATATGATATAGCTAGCACACACACAGGCAACACTTTAGCTCAGAAAATATGATATACCTAGCACACACACAGAATATTTTAGCTCAGAAAATATGATATACCTAGCACACACACAGGCAACACTTTAGCTCAGAAAATATGATATACCTAGCACACACACAGAACATTTTAGCTCAGAAAATATGATATACCTAGCACACACACAGACAACACTTTAGCTCAGAAAATATGATATACCTAGCACACACACAGACAACACTTTAGCTCAGAAAATATGATATACCTAGCACAACCACAGACATTTGGAACAATGAACACATACACTTAAGAATGGGAATAAAAACATGCAAATCTATACAGTAAATGATGTTTCCTACCCCGGTCCTCAGGGACCCCCAGACTGTCCACGTTTTGCTCCCTCCCAGTTCCTTGCCAGACATTTTACATATAGATAGATGAGAGGGAGCAAAACATAGACTGTCTATGGGTCCCCAATGACACTGCTATAAAAGATGCACCAGCAGACATCTTTTCTGTATTTATGCAATGGAATGAGCTTCATCTGGGTGAATAATCCTTCAGGAAGGGGCTGGTACAAACAGTAAGTGGAAATGATGGCATGTCTTGTTGGACTTTCGACAGGGAATCAGCTTCTGAGATGTCTGACTGTTCTGCTCCCTGACCGCAGTGTGCGTGTCACCAGGCTGGACCGCAAAGTATTTATATCTTCAGTGGCAGAGTTCAGTCAGTCAGTGATAAGAGTGCCCACAAAGATGTGGATTTTTTTTTTTTTATTTCAAGGAGACGCTCTCACCCGTAGGTTGCAGTTTACAAATTCCACTGTAAACCAGAAGTGTGCTTTTTACAGTGAATGATTTTTTTGGTGAAAAATTTCTGATTATTCTGATTAAGCACCCATTAATTTTTTATGTATTCATCTCTAACTCACGTGTGTCTCTGACTGATGAAGGTATTTAATATTTAGAAGGTTCATAGATGTGTATGCACGTTGCTTCCTGATGAGGTATCAGGGGATGTGTACAATAGTGACAATGGGAGGCAATGTGTGGCTTAGTGTGTTAGGCCTCTGAGCCTGTGATTGGAAGATTGGAAGAATGGTCACATGTCATTTGGGTCCACGAGCAAGGCCCTTAACCCCCCAAAATGCTCCAGGTACAGTGAAGGAAATAATTATTTGACGCCCTGCTGAATTCTTAAGTTAGTCCATTAATAAACAAATGAGAAGTCTGTAATTTCACTGGAATGTTTATTTAAACAGCAAAAGATAGATTATTAACAAAACAAGCAAGAAAAAAATCATTATGTAACAGTTACAAACCAATTTGTCATTTATCTAGGGAAATAACTATTTGATCCCCTACAAGCCAGCAAGAAATTAAGTCAAGTACAGGTGCACTAACACAACACAAGTAGTACTTAATTAAGTATTAACAGATACCAAGCCATCATTGTCATTTAATGGCATTACTTTGTTAAACAGTATTCTTGGGTCACTAACCTGTCTACATCTTCAACCTTATCACCACTGGAAATACCATAGAAACGTCTAAGGACACCGGAGAAAAGGTTGTTGACCTTCATAAAGGTGGAATCGGCTACATGACCATCAGCAAGCAGCCTGGTGAGAAAGTGACAACTGTTGGTGGAAATATTCGCAAGTGGAAGACAGATAACATAACTGTCAATCTCCCTCGGTCTGGGGCCCCAAGGAAGATTTTATCATGCAGCATCACTGATCTTAAGAGTGGTGAGGGCTAACCCCAGATATACATAGGAGGAGCTCGCTAATGATCCCAAACAGCAGGGACCACAGTCACCAAGAACACCATCGGTAACACATCCTGCCGTTACGGTTTGAAATCCTGCAGTGCTCGCAAAGTACCCCTGCTCAAGAGGGTTCATGTTCAGGCCCGTCTGAAGCATGCCAGTGGACACCTGAAAAATTCCACGAGGCTTGTAAGAATGTGATGTGGTCAGATGAGACCAAAATCGAGCTGTTTGGCATCAACTCTACTCGCCGTGTTTGGAGGGAAAAGGATGCAGATTATAACCCCAGGAACAGCATCCCTACTGTCAAACACGAAGGTGGGAGTATTATGCTTTGGGGGTGTTTTTCTGCCAGGGGTACAGGACAGCTGCACTGCATCGAAGGAAAGATGGACGGGGCCATGTACCATAAAATCTTGGATGAGAACCTCCTTCCTTTAGCCAGGGCATGGAAAATGGATTGCGGGTGGGTCTTCCAGCAAGACTACGACCCTAAGCATACGGCCAAGGCAACAAAGGAGTGATTGAAGAAGAATCACATTTAGGTCCTGGGGGGCCCTAGCTAGTCTATGGACCTTAATCCCATAGAAAACCTATGGAGGGAACTCAAGCTTCTTCTACCCAAGTGACAGCCTAAAAACCTTAAAGATTTGGAGGAGGTCTGCAAAGAGGGGTGGATGAAAATTCCTGATCATCTGCATGCAAACCTGGTGACCAACTACAAGACACGTCAGACAGCTGTCCTTGCAAACAATGGTTATTCCACCAAGTACTAAAGCATGTGTTTTAAGGGATCAAATACTTATTTCCCTAGATAAATGACAAATTGGTTTGTAACCTTTATATAATGATATTACCATTAAAATTGGGTCAAATTATTTCCCTCACTGTATATGTTCTGGATATAAGATTCACCCTATGCTTGGACCCAAAAGTTTGTTCTCTCTCCTCTATGTATGTGTGGGTGTGTATGTGTCAAAGGAGAGAAAGATAAGTAGTGAGAGGCCTATGAACTTATGCAAATTGACAATTAAGCACCATTTATTTTTTTTCTCCATTTTTAATGCCACGAGAACAATAATATACTGCATCATACCATTCAAACGTCAAAGCGAAACCCCAAAGATTACGGAAATCATGATGGGGAACCCATTGTTATCAGAGAAACATGTCAGAGGCCTGCATAGACACTGATCTCAGGCCAAGAGAATGTCTTTGGGAGAAGCTAGGATGTAGAATTTGGATAGGCTGAGATGGTCCACTTCGGAATTGGAGCTTTGGAGACCATTTAACCAGGAGACGAGGACAATACCATCAGCTCTGTACAAGAAACCATCAAAGATGTGTCTCACGGTAAGCTGACATTTATATTCATAACCAGATGCCATGTGACTTAGAGTAGTGGGACACGGGTCATCCCTGTTTCACGCAGCGACCAACGAAGACTTCAGCCCATCTAGGCTGCATCCTGTCTATATCTTCGTGTCGTTATAGGTTAGCATAAGCCCAAGAATGGTTTCCCGGTTCTGGATGGGGTCCGCCGGAGGCTGGCTGCACATTCCTGCAGGAGCTGGTCTCGGGACCGGCCCATATAGGGCTCGTCTGCTCGGGGCAGGAATGCGGGGAGCAGCAGGTCTGTAATGGGAAGCATTTTGTGGGAATTAGCTGTGGAATTCCAAGCGTGTGTTTGCTGATCCCTGCTTCCCCCTTTTTTGCATGTTCAGTTTGACCCAGCCACCTGTCAGCACGTCCCGCCGCAAAGATCACACCACATTGCTCCGCGCCGATCCCCATCATTTTCCGTATCGGTACGGTCTACAGCCGCCCTCCAATCACGCACATGCCCTCTCTCATTCAGCTTGGTTGCCTTGCTATTGCTCTTGCCCACACCGATTGGTGACTTTCGTGGCAATCCCAGCACCAGCCTTGCTCTCAGCCCTCCTCTTGTCACCGGATGCTTTCCCAATTATGTCTTTTGCGATTCCATGAAGTAAGATCCTTTCCGGCGTGTTGTTCGCCTTGCTTTCACTGTTTACTACGATAAGCCGTTGTGCAGGTCGTGCGAAATCATGGTGCCGACTGTCACCTACCCACCACTTTAGCTGGGTTTTGGCGGCCAACGGTAAGCCATGAAAATTCCGAGTTCTGTTCTAATCCAGGGAATTCTGTGCGTGGCAAACAGTACTCCTCTCCACAGGACTATGTGCTGGTTTAGCAGGAAATTTCTGAAAAATCCATATGCACTATAAATCTCATCAAATTCA
Organism: Brienomyrus brachyistius; assembly: GCF_023856365.1. Taxonomy (NCBI): domain Eukaryota; kingdom Metazoa; phylum Chordata; class Actinopteri; order Osteoglossiformes; family Mormyridae; genus Brienomyrus; species Brienomyrus brachyistius. Next base: position 7,675,326 of record NC_064537.1, read on the forward strand.
TCAAATCCTCTGTCAAGAATACAACTCCCAGCTTATCCCACATTCTCCTCCCTGTCTTGTTCTCCACATAGTCTGTCTTCTGCAGACTTACTTTTTGGAACATCACAGAGGGTCCTGGCAGTCTTGTCTGTGGGCCAAGTGTAAATTCTTCCATTACAAGAGATTAATGAGGGTTGGAGTATACCTTGTGTTGCAAACGCCAATAGTTATGTCATCCGACACTTACTCGTTTGCATTAATCGCTTTATTGATTAATATATATGTGTTCAATGCTGGCTTTTTTTTTTTTTAGATATTTAGTCATCATGCAAATCCTTATGTAGCTCAGTTGATCTTTCTTCACTAATGAGTGGTTCAGTGGGCAGCACTCGGTCCTCACACCTCCGCAGTTGTAGACAAGACTCCTGCCCTGGCTCTCTCCCCGTCTGTAGAGTGTTCTCCCGGTGTTTGAAGTTTTTCTCCAGGTATTCTGATGTCCTCCTGTAGTCCTCCAGTTTGATAATGTCTCCCAGCCTCAGGCTTACCACAGTCCAATACTGGACACTGGTTATAGAAAATGCATGGATGCATTTCCTAGATGTGTTTAGGCAACACAAGAATTCATATGATATTTGATCTGCTTAGTGTGTGGAAGTGAGGGACACTGGGTCCAGTTCTGGTAGCACCAGGATGAACATGTTTTGCTTTGCAAAAAAGGTGGACACCAGGGGCAAAGAGAGACGTCAAAGCAACACAAATATGCATACAGAAAATATTCTGACTATAAAAAGCAGATGGCAACATGAAACAAAGTGAAATCCCAGACATTTCAGACATTTTTAGGTCCCAAAAATACAGTCCAGGAAAAATCTGAGGAAAGGTTACCTTAGGCAGCTTCAGTCCTATTTGCCATTATGGAGTACAAGAAGGCTTAGTGTGATACCATGAGGTAATATTATGTTTTCAGTATGATAACTTGTCCGTTACTTACAATTTAATCAGAGAAGACTGACCCCAAAATCTTTGGCACCATACAGAACAGGATGTGTAGTAAGTACAGTAACTAAAGCCCAGAGTTTGTTAAACAAATGTTATAGCTACAAAAACAATTACATATTGTGTCTGTATTGAAGCTGACTTCGATCTGACATCAACTTGAACTAATCATTTTTGGTAGAGAATGATCTGGGAATGCTATAAAAAAAGTGTGCTGCACTTAAGGTAAACTCAAGCGCCCCATTCTAGACTGATTCAGCGTGGAACGCTCTCGTAGTGAATAAACATGTCATGTGATGGAGGTTAATTTCCTTGTCGGATTCACGGGGAAGTGACGTACGGAAAAAGGAAGTGACGAAATCGATCAACAACCCAAGAGGTGGTAGAAAATGTATGTGTGTTACTTTACCTTTCAAAGATACGTTTGCGGTGTAATTTTAGTTTAATGTTCATATTTATAAGGTCCGTTAAAACCGTGTCGTATCTGGAAACAAATACGCGATACAAATACAATGGACACGCTGACATTTGGACGTTATGTAATGCCCGAAATAACTGATCTGTCTAATTATAAGTAGGAGTTACGGAATACATAATGCGATACATCTCGCCACGGTCAACATATAACTGAGGCGGTCAGTAATTTAAAAGCAAAACTTAGATACCGACAGCGGTTTCGCTGTTAAATTATTTTACCTGTATTTTTTGTTTACTATGGTGAATATATATAAGAATTTCATTATACTGAACGCATTTTTATTATATTTGCAATATGGGCTCTTCTGATGGGTTTCATATGATGTCTATCATCATATTTAAAGAAACACATCACCTGTGTGCCTTTCTGATTCATGGAGTTATTCTCTAGTGCTATTTGTGTTCAAATATGACGTCACGTTTGGCATTCTCCTCACTTTTGTTTTCCAGTTGAACGGAGCTTTTGTCTGTGAGGAACCAAAGCAGACAGGATGGTCAGTATCCACGTTTGATCTTTTTATCCTAGAAAGAAATCTACTGCCATTTGAAGCAAATTTAAATGGGTTTTTAATTCTGATTCTGAAATTAGTCAGTAATGCTTTTCCTGATGTCTGGATGCATATTTTCACCACCCTCTCAACATTTTCCCTCTCCAGGGTGAGCGGAAAGGAGTAAACAAGTATTACCCTCCGGACTTCAATCCGGCGAAGGTGAGTCTCGTTCCCACACGTGGGAAAAAGGGGATCCATGTGGCAGACATTCTGGCTAAGATTCAGGGACAGTCAGTGACTGAGACAGATTCAGGCAAAAAAGACCTAAAAAAACATTAAAGATGTATTGGCTGAATTCAACAAATGCATTTGATTGCTCACCTGTTCAGTCACACCCAGTGCAAGGAGCAACTAACAGTATGTAAGTAATTATCAGACGAAGGTGCTGTGAAGCAAATATATAGCAAAGGTGCTGTGAAGCAGATATAAGACAAATCACGTAAAATGCGGGTGTAAAGAGCAGTAATGGGGCCCAGATTTAACTCATGATGATGCAGATGACTGAACCTGGTCTTGAATCTGGTAAAGATGTACTGAACTACAGATAGTGGCTGGGGGGGTGGGGGTTTGGGACAGGGCAGCGTTACATAGTTGTGTTCCTAATTACTTCACCCCCATACCCACTTGAGTTTTCCAGTTTACAAAGTGCTTGTGTCAGGGTTGCTGGTGACGTGTCTGACACCCCTCACTCCACATCCTCTCTTTTGCTGCAGCATGGCTCTCTCAACGGCTACTGGAAGACTCACCCCCTGCGGGAGAGGGCCAGAAAGCTGTCACAGGGCATCCTCATCATCCGGTGAGACCCGCTGGGTGTCAACGTGGCACCTGGTTTTGTTACTGCTCTGCCAAAGGCTGTGTTGTATTACTGCAAAGGTGTTCTGTGGACAAGGTCTAGGGCTTCACGGTCATGGTCCTGACTCCTGTTTGGCACGCAGCAGTTGTAATTTCTAATTTAACCTCTTGAGAAAATTTTTCGTTCCATCAGAATGTAGAATGTGGAGCTAGATTGGTACGACTAACATTGTTTAGCGCTTTGGGATAACCAGTGGTGGGCGCAGCGAACCAAAAAGTTAGCTTTGAACACTAATCCGCTAAGTTTAATTTGATAATGCTATACTGATATACTGTTGCAGACATGCTCAGAACAGACATACATATATATGATTTTAGGGTTTACTAACATTTTTTACCGTTAAACTTTTCTTTCCACAGGCGAAGTGAATAATGTTAGTGGAGTCACAGTTAGCGAACCTAAATTTAGCGGAAGCTAATTGGTCTGGTAACGTCAGCGGAAACGCTAATGCGCTAACGAAAAAGTCAGCTTTGCTAATTAGCTGTTAGAGGATTAGCGGAACCCTGTCCATCACTGGGGGAAAACTGTGCCGGAAAAGAGCTGTATAAAAATAAATGGAACTGAAATTGAATTATAGACGTGGATATTATGACGTGACCTTACCGTGTATGTAAATGCACAGTGATCCCTGCTGGCCTTTCACAGCAAAGCTGCCACACACTCAGTGTCTCACCAAGTGCTCTTTCTGTATCTCACCTTGGTTGGTTGCAGGTTTGAAATGCCCTACAACATCTGGTGTGATGGCTGTAAGAAGCACATAGGCATGGGTGAGAGGCTCCGCCTTTTTTTGTCTCCTGTCCTTTTACTGGTCCTGCTTAGAATTTCTTTGAGTTTAATTTACTTCTTTTGTTGTCAGCTGCTCTGCATAGTTTGCAGTCCTATCGGCTCCCTTAAAACTGAGCAAATAAAGCAGTTTGCATAATTAAACCAGGGGAGGGGTCTCTGTGTATCAGGCTTATTTACTGTGCTGTTCTTCTGGATTCGCCCAGTTACTTCCTGCTTACCTGTTGTGTGTCACAGGGGTGCGATACAATGCAGAGAAGAAGAAAGTTGGGAATTACTACACCACACCCATCTATCGGTAGGTGGGCTCCTGCATCCTGTTTTCTGTGTAGTTAATTATATTTAATTGTGGCTCATGGTTTCCTGAGACGATCCCCACCCTTGCGATGCCCCCATCCGGTCGCCGCAGGTTCAGGATGAAGTGCCACCTGTGTGTGAATTACATCGAGATGCAGACGGACCCCGCCACCTGCGACTACGTTATTGTGAGCGGGGCACAGCGCAAGGAGGAGCGCTGGGACATGGCGGAGAATGAGCAGATCCTCACCACCGGTGCGTGACTCGTGGCCGGTTTGGGACACTGGTTCCAGGCGGCCGGTTTGGGACACTGGTTCCAGGAAGCTGTGTTGCAGTGACACTTTTCACTCCCTGTCTAACAGAGCATAGTGAGAAGGAAAAGCTGGAGACGGACGCCATGTACAAGCTGGACCACGGAGGGCGGGACAAGGAGAAGCTGCGCGCCTCTCTGCCCACGCTCAATGAGTTGCAAGAACAGCAGGCTGCCTGGAAGGATGACTTTCAGATCAACAGCGCCCTCCGCAGGAAGTTCAGAGTATGAGCGTGTGAATGTACTGTATGTGTGTTTGTACGTATGTATAGAAAGGGGAAAGTTGGTTCCCGCTTGATTCCTGTCTGCCTGGGATTCCCCACATTCCAGACAAAAATGAAAGCATCTTAAGTGTTAGATGCTTATAGCCCCAGTACCAAATATGTGTGGGGTTATCATCACGTGCCTGTGTTCCCCCCAACCATCCTGAAAGGATGAGAAGAAGGTTATAGCCGAAGAGGAGCAGAAGGACGACGAGGTGAGGAAGAGGATGGGTCTGTCCATCCCACTGCTCCCAGAGAAGGAAGAGGACAAGAAGCTGGCCTCCCTGCTGACCTTTCAGAGCCCGGAATGTGAGCGTCTGTGAATTCCCCCCCCCCTCCCCCCCCCCCCACACACACACACACACACACACACACACACACACACACACAGGCGGTTAGGCTGCTGGGCATCTGACCCACCTTAGACCAAAAACATCAAGCACCTTCATATTTTTACAGTTGGATAGAATTTGTCAAAATTTATATTCTATTTAGCAGAGAAATTAGAGGCTGTCTGCTATGTTTTCTGACGTCTGTGTTTAAATAGACTACAAGACATAACAGTACTCTCCACAAATGTCTTTTGACTGGTTAATTTACAGAATCACCACATTAATATTCAGCTCAGTTCGGTTGTATTTACAAAGTGCATTTTCAGAACATTACATTGTCTCAAAGTGCTTTACATTATCCTTGCTCAGTGTCCCCAGTGAGCAAGCTAGACGCGGCAGTGACAGTAGACCTAGTTCCTCAGGACCCTGGTACTAGCCTCTTGTCATTTTCATTCATCTCCAGCCTATGATGACCGGCAGCAGAGCAAGCGCAAGGAAATCTCGTCCCGCTCGTGGTTCAGCTGCCCCACCGGCCAGCAGGCGAGTCCGGCTGGGAGCCTCCTTCACAGACTGACTCTGGGGGCCCGGGGGGCCGCGGGGGCCTCTGCGGCAAAGATGTCCTCAGCATCGTCCTCAGCCAGCCCGCTCGGACTCATCCGGAAGAAGGGGGTCGGCGGGAAATCGCCGTGCGCTGCCGTGTCAGCCCGCAGGAAATCCAGCACCGAGGACACGCTTTCTGACACCACGGAGGAGAGGGTGGCTTCTGGACTTTCGGAGGGAGGTGTGGTGGGGGGCGGGTGGGCGGAGCCTCAAAGCAAAGTGACCAATCAGGAGTCAGAAATGATGGGAAAGTGCAACGAGGCTGATGACCCCCCTGCTGGTACTTCAAGGACAGATGGAGCTTCAGCATCATGTGGGAATCGTCAGGGAGAGGACAGCAGGGAGGGGGCCTCTTCTGCTTTGAGGTCTCTGGTGGCAGACTACAGTGACTCAGACTGAGTCAGGACTCTGAGTACCACCGGGGGCTGCTTTGCGAGGCAGCGGGAGGAGTCGCAGTACCTTGGGACCGATGGAGCCAGAGAAATGAGTCTCAAACTACATCACAGAGCTTTCGGTAGTCAGGATAACTGTAGTGTAGCTCTCACTCATGCTCAATGTAAGGATGCAGAAAACAGACTGATCCCGACTGGGTTCAGTCTGCTAGCTTTTTTTCTTTTAAGTTTACTGCACGATCTTCAACCTTTTAAATGCACCATCGTTTCTGGGTCTGCAGACTCAGATCTCATGGTTATGATGTGTGATGCATGCAGGTCTGATAGTGTGGAACATGAGTAAAATCCACAGTGGTGACCAAGTTGGCACTGTGTTAAAAGCTGAGTCTTTGTTGATCTTCCGTGGTCAGTCTGTATAACAGGGAAGTGCTGGGGGGGGGTGTATTTTTCTCTGGATTGGATCATAATGAAGACTGCAAATATTTGTGGCAGAAAATAGAGGAAGTTGTTACCCCACCCGTGCCTTTGGCTGCTTAGATATTTAAGAGTTAAGATAAAATTCTGCCGGCTCATCTGACAACTGTGCCAGCCCCCCCCCTCCCCCCCAGCCCCCCGCTTAGATGTTTACATTAAACTCTGTCTGTAAATAAATGTTTTCCTGTGTGTGTTCTGCTTATTGTCTTCTATTCTTGTGTGGTTTTCTAGACGACACAAGTCTTGCTCTAGACGGGACAGCAAACATAACCGAACAGGAATGACACTTTCAGATTTAGTGCTCAGTTATTTTCCTTTGCTGTGCTTTCAGCTTGTGTGTTTCAGCTTTATTCAGCATGTGGGGCGGCTCAGTGGCTGGGCGGCTGTGCTGTTACCTGACAGTTCTGGCAGTTTCACACCCGCCTTGTGCTTGTAGAGTTTGCGTGTTTTTCCATGTCCATTTTTTCCAGGTGCTTCTGTTTCCTTCTGCAGTCCACATGCCTACATTTCGGTTAACAGGCGTTTGTAAATTGCCAGTGGCGAGTATGTGCCCTGCGATGGGCTGGCATCTTGTCCAGGCTGCACCCTGGGAATCTGCTCTTTGCCAGCGAAGATAACTGCGTTAGGCTCCAGGCCGCCAACATGAGCCAATAAATCCACGAGGTGACGCAGGTGGCCGCCTCGGGTAGTGTATCCCAAACCAGTACTCGGGGAACCCCGAACGGTCCACATTTTGCTCCCTCCCAGCTCCCAGCCAATCAAGAACACCCGAATGCCTGGTAGAGGTGCGCTGGGAGCTGAGAGGAAGCAAAAACGTGGACCGTTCGAGGTTCCCCAAGGACTGAGTTGGGAAATACTGCCCTAGGGTGCCATCTGGGCTTCGACCAGGACCAGAGGTTTGAAGGTGGTTGGAAATCAGTTTGGTTTCCCTCTAGTGGATCTTTCGAGGAACGTTTATAACTCAAAGAGCAGCAGCTGAAGCTTGCCCGTATGCCTTGAGGAGCTCATTACACACCTCACCTGGGCCTCAGGCCCCCACCTCCGAGCTGGATTTTGTTTAATCCCTTAAATAGTCCTTAAGCTCTTAATCGAATTAACTGAACAACCAAGAAAGCTGACTTTGAAGTCAGTCTACATACAGCTGATATTTGGACATCTAATCAGACTTGTGTGGCCAGCGTTCCTGGGACAGCTAGGCAGCCAGCTCACCTTGGACTTCCTCGGATTTTCCCCTAATAGTCCTACCTAAGTGTGCTGTGTTTGTATATGTACATATGTAGTGCTCGGGGTCATTTTGGGAAGGAATCAATAAAATATAATGCGAAATGATTAGATTAATAATTAGTTAATCTTTTTAATGTTTGTTCTGTGGGTTTAGGATGTATCTTTTTTCCTGGAGCTGAAATGACAGTATCTCGATAACTCTCACCAGGCTAAGCGGGAAGCAGACGGATGGATGGATGGATGGATGGATGGATGGATGAAATGACATTGCTGTAGATAGGACCTTACGGCTGGCTTGTCTAACTCACAGGGCTTATCTTCCACCTTTGTTCATTCTGAGTCTCATTCCTGAGCCTCCTGTGCTATTAGTGAGGAGCCTAAACTCCTTATACCGCAATCGAGGAAGCCGGTCCCTGGGGGGAGGGGGGTGGCCTTGTTTGGACAAAGAGAGGAATGCCCTCCTGACTGAACCTCTCATACAGAGAAGGCCTCATGAAGCCAGATATAGCCAGATCAAACTCCAGTCAGGCATTGCTTACCCAGAGAGCTGACCCTGAGGGAGGAGTGTAAAATCAGACTGCATTCTGGGAAGCCCGTATTGTAGCTACACATGCAAACCATGAGCACTGATCATATATAAGATAAAACACAAGGTTTTCAGAAGATAGGGCAAGGAGACATGACTACAGCCCGCAAACCTGTGAAGTTATTGATACGCTCCATGGAATTTGGAATTGGATGTTTTTTTACAAGTTACTCTACCCTTGTGGAGTTTTAGTATTGTTCATGTTCGAGCTTTGTGGCGTACCAATAGCGTGCCTCTACATTACATTACCAGCCTTATAAGTCTCCTAAAATGTCTTGTGCTTCCTACAGTTAACATTGTTAAAAGTGCCTAACATGGCTGACATTTGCCAACTTGAAAAGGGTTTCACATCATAACTCCATACTGGGTTAGCAGTGGGAAGATGGATGGATGGTGAGTGTGAACAGCTTCCCGTTTGCGAGTACGCTCGTGTGAGATGATGCGCGTCTCATATTGACGGCCACCCCCTTTCGAGAGTCACTATTAATGCCGACTGATCAAATCCAAGCTAAGGATCCTCCACCGTTTATTGACTCATGAGCCAAGGACCCATGACTCTGGTCAATAAAGCCTCTACACACAGCAGTCGGAAGAGATAAAAGCAAAATCCAGGCCAGCTGAAACTTCTCTTTGTAACAGTGAAATTTTGACATCATCTGGTAAAACCAAGACTGGTACTATGTAAGGGTCATCCTGGGCTGTGGCTTGGGCCATGAATCTTTTAGGGGGGCCCAATACCCCTCCCCCACCCCCCATAAAATCAGTCCTGGATGGAACTCATTGTTTTAGCTCAGCTGGTATAGCCTGTAGTGTGGATCAGTGAGGACAGGCTGCCAGAGAGAATTCTGGGAAATCCATAGTCAGCTCAGAGCCTCTGTGTGTTTGTGTAAAGCTCACAGCGGTTATCTATTAACCTGGGCCTCGCTGACACCTCACTGCCCAAGGCTTGCTGGTCTCAGTTTGCCTTGTCATGGCTTCGGTCTACCTCCAGACCCTCTGCCTCATCTCCTCATTTTGCGTCCTCCAATCCCAGTTTGTTTCTCAAGAGAGGTAAGATGGTTGCCTTCCACAGTCATTTGTATGGTATGATATTCTCCTGGTATGAGGTTTCTGCTTATGAGCTGTAATTTAAATTTTAATAATACAGAGCAAACAATTTGTGAACGTGGTTGTTCTAACTCAGGAGAAACGTAGTTTGGTGTTTTCAGGAGGATACAATGTGATAGGTGAATCTTGTTTTCGTTTCAGCACGCGATTTCTTCCAAATCAACGGTACGGGTCTCTTCACCACCACAAATGCTGCTGACATTCACGTTCTTCAATGTCTTGCTCAATCGTTTTTTTGATTTCTGCAAAAAAATGTTCGATCTGGAGCAGTGAAAACGGGATTTTTGATTATAAATCTGATGCATGTCATACCTGACACTGAGTTTAAGGGCACCGTCTTTCTGAATAGATGCACTCATGTACATTGGTCAGGTCTAGGTCTGGGGATTCCATGCTGCTGTGACATGTGACTGTCTTTCTGCTTTTCAGACGTCTGTTCCGCAAACTGTTGTTAGGGCGACAGAGAACATGGTTAGTATATTCGCATAGCTTTCCTCCAGGAAACCTGTTTCAAGTACAGTGTTGTGCTAAAATACAAAGATCATGGGTTCAAATCCTGCGGTGTGTGTGTAAATTATAACCCCTCCCTCTACCGTAAGTTGCTTTGCATAAAAGGATCGGATAAGCGTAACTCATAACAGAAGTTGAATCATTTAGTATTATTTTTAATATTTTGTATGATTCTGCAAATATTAACAAAATGACAATGAAATTGATTTGACCAGAAGTAACATTATCTCACTATCTCTAAAGATCAAGGAGCTATTAGAGTCACTCATGTTAAGACGTAACAAACCCAAAAGCTCCCTGGTGCTTTGAGCCGTAAGGTCATACCTGCACTTTATCCAGCAGCAAATGGCTTGTGTTGTCTTACAGGGAGCATTCTCTTCCAGTGTTGGACCAGAACCCCCCACCCAGGTAGAGATGTGTTTCATTGTTACTTTTACAAACCATCAATATGGAGCGCTAGAATATGTCTGTCAGAAAGGGGGAGACCCAGGCAAGAGAAGACAGCTGGCTGGGCATAGTTACGCAGCTGAGCAAAGGCTTCATGTGGAAGCTCCTGTAAAGGAACTGGATGTGTGCTGAGGTGTTTAAGCAAATGCTCACCTTAGTAAGAAATATGAAAGTCACTGTGGATTTCAGCATCTGCCAAGAAAGAGATGATGCCGTGAAACACGCATTGCTCTTCTTGTCTGTATTTCGGACTTATTTCCTCCTTAACCTCACCTCTGCTGTTTAGGTTTGTGCTGCTGGCTCCCAACCTCCTCAGGACGGACAGCGACGAGAACATCTACCTGGAGGTGAATGGCGCGTCAGACTCCTTGACGGTGACCATAACAGTTGAAGACTTCCCAGAACGGATAATCCAACTACTGCATGACACAGTGCACCTGGGGAAGGACAATGATTACAAAGCACTCAAGACTATACAGGTCTGACCAGCATTCGTTTGTCTTTAGTTAAGCACAGTGTTTCCCAATCTAGTTCTCCAGGGATCCAAAGAGTCCACAGAAGCTGGGAGGGAGCAAAAATGAGTTAGTGTGCTTAACCAGTGTTCCCCAATCCAGTTCCACAGCCGTGGAACTGGATTGGGGAACACTGGTTAAGCACACTAACTCATCTCTCCAAAGCTACATTGTGATCAAATAACATATAACCGTGGAAATATCACGACATCTGTAACACCAGACTGTACTGACACCTATCATAACTGCCAGCTTCCATCCAAAAGCTTCTCAAGCGAGGCCAAATCCAACAGCTATGTGTACCTGACGGTGAACTTTGGCTCCCATGTGGCTGAGAAGGTCCTCATGGTCTCCTTCCATTCTGGATACATCTTCATCCAGACAGACAAGCCTGTCTTCAATCCTGGAGACATTCGTAAGTTGCTTAGAGATTTTCATCTACATTTAAACACCTAGGAAAAAAAAAACAAATATTACATTTATTATTGTGACGCCCGCTCCGTCCGCTCCTCGTGTGTGCCACGCCCCCTAATTACTCACGTGTGATTTCCTGATCGTGCCCAGTCGTGTCTTGTTTCCTGCTGCCTTGTTTAATGTATTTAAGTTCCTGATTTGTACTAACCCGTGTCTGTCATTGATGTTTCCTGATGTCTGTTGCCGTCCAGTGTTCCCTGATCCGCTTATCCTGATTAAAACCCCGTTTTCCCCGTATCCCGCTTGCCTGCCTGCTCCTTCCGCACGATCGCCGCTCTGCTCGCGATCGCTGCCTTGTCTCCCGTGACAATTATGACATTTTAAATGAAATCCTTATAGCTGGTAACAGGGAAATATATTTTTTTATTATGTAAATATATTTTGTCACTGAGGGCTTAAAAACAACTTGACATTATTTGAAGTATTTTAAGATTTTGTTTATTATACTACAGTAGAATGAGTTGAGTATCTTAGCTCAAGAATCATCTCGGCTTGGGATCCTGGCTTAAAAGTTCCTCCTTATTGTGTTACGTACATCATACTTGTGACTTCTTTAAAAGGGGACTTTCAGTTAGAGTGTTGTTTTTTTTTTGTCCGGTTTGCAAAGTGAATTACAGGGCTTATGTGGCGAATCCCGACTTTAAAGCCGTCAACAGCTCGGTAACCATTGAGATCCAGGTAGGACACACCTTTTACAGACTATCATAGTGAGAGATCTACACCGATTGCAAATAATTTACTACAGTGTGACTTGCAGAAATATTAAATTTAAATGCATGTATGAAGCTAGATTAATTATTAGTGCCTTACAGGTGATGGTTTCCTTTCGTGTCTTAGAATCCACATGGGTTAGTGATCCACGGAGTGTCACGGTCAATAGCCATAAACGGAATCTTTTCTGAGAATTATCGATTACCAGACATTGTCAGGTAAGTCGAATAGGCAATTATCTCCTTTACTATGTGTGATTGCAGATGTAAGGCTGGAAAAAAAAGTGTTTTTAGTTAAATATATTTTGGTAATGGGGCAGTGTGGTGGTGCAGTGGATAGCCCTGTTGCATCATACCTCCAGGACCAGGGTGCAAATCTCCAGCTTGGGTTGGCATGTTCTCCCCATATTGTCATGGAGTTTTCTCTGAATACTCTGGATATCTCTGGTTTTTCCCGACAATCTCAAAACACGCTAAAGTGAACTGGAGTTATCAAACTGACCATAGGTGTAAATGGTGTGTGTGTGTGTGTGTGTGTGTGTGTGTGTGTGTGTGTGTATGTGTGTGCGCCCTGTAGTTGGCACTCCAAACGGGGGCTGCTTTGGGTCTGTAGTTTCAGGATAGGTTCTGCTCTCCCAAAACCCTGCACAGGACAAGGGGGTACAGAAAGTGGATGGATGACTTTTTTTGAATAACTTTCTTTGCTTGTTTTTGCGTAGTGAGGGGGTTTGGAAGATTCTTGCAAAGTTCGACAGCAGACCTCAAAACCAGTTCAGCTCAGAATTTGAAGTGAAAAAATATGGTGAGTGTTCTTTTTAGGTGGCGTTAACCATGCTGGGTAATCAAGGCTGGGAATAATAGCTAGTCAGTGGTACTTCATTAGAATAGTTCTGAATGTTCTGGACAGGGCTGAGGGTGAAAATATGTCTGGCATTCTCATTTTTTTGCCCTGACACACTGATCTATATTGTCATAAAATTGGATTATTGGCCCTGTTCACACCTGGTAATAACATATCAGACAAAACAATGAACCACTTCATTGGAATTTTCACAAATTTTGAGCTTCATTGGTTATGATTGAAAGCCGAGTTACTGTCATGCGGCAACTAACATGATACTTTACAGACTGAACCCGTTTGCTCTTGAATAGAAAAGTTACAACCTAAGTACCGTAAGACCTTTTTAATATGCACATTTGTATCGTGTTGACGCGGAAGAAAGCATAGAAATTCATGCCTGCAATATGAAACGTAGTATGAAATATAATTTGAATCATTTAAGAAATACAGTTTAAAGATTATACGTGAAATATAAACGTTATGAAATATAATACCTGTTGTGGAATTATTAAAAAATAATGCATTAAGGATTGAAATATAAATTTAGTAACTTATAAATATATTTATTCCATTTTAAGTATTATGGCATTTGTTACAAATTTCCTTGACGGTTTGTTTATTCTGGAACGTGCCAATGCCCTTTATGTCTTCTTCTTCTTTTAATGCTCGGCAGATTGTGAAGTGATTTACGTGTTTATTTAAATAAACTGCAGGAAAGTGAGATCTGATTAACAGTCGGTCGAGATGCATGTTGACGTATTTAGCGCTGTCCGCTAGTGATCGGATTACCCAGGATGCACGTCAATACCAGGTGTGAGCAACTCCTTTGGTTATTACACTCTCACTTCTACAAGTAATCTGTTTTGTTTTTTTTTTTCAGTGCTTCCTGCATTCAATGTCACCTTGACACCGAATAAGCCTTATTTCCGTGTGGATGACAGTGAGCTGGAAGTGGAGGTCACGGCAAGGTAATTTGTGGGATGTTGAGCCATGAAAAAGTCAAGATTCCCTGAAATCCATTGGTCTTGTGTTTCGCTTCAGCTATCTCTACGGCGAGCCAGTCAAAGGGACCGCTTATGTGGTCTTTGGTGTTGAGGTAAACAAGGAAAAGAGAAGGTTCCCTCATTCGTTGAAGCTCATTGAGAACGTGAGTAGAATGGATGAGATCCGGGAGTCCTGGGTGGTGAAGAGTTAATTAAAATTGATTCATGCTGTTTGAGGAAAACTTTTGTCTTCATTTCACCTGGTAAACCATTGTGTTCAGCCTGCATTTGAATTACATGTGGCTTTCATACCCGCTGAGCTTTTCGCAGCTGGAAAAGGGCACAGCCATTTTGAAGATGTCCGACATACAGAAAACGTTTCCGAACATCAAAGAGCTGGTGGGCTGCCCAATTTACGTCAAGGCCTCTGTCCTGACATCTACCGGTGAGGTCCCCCACCTGCCCCTGAGATTGAACCGAGGAAGGGGAGACCTAAACATGACCCTCATGCTCGCTTTGCCTGTCCGTACCAGGAAGTGACCTTGTGGAAGCAGAGAGGTCAGGCATCAAGATTGTGGAGTCTCCTTATCAGATTTCCTTCAAAGATACTTCTAAGTACTTTAAGCCTGGTTTGCCGTTTGATCTCATGGTAATGCTACACTATTCACAACAACCTGTCTGCTTCTGTTCATCATCATCATCATTGTCACCAGCACTCATTATACAGATAAATATCAAATTAAATTACCTTGCTTGAAGCCTGCTTTATTATAAGTCCTGGCCAATAATAATGTTTTTCTTTAATTTGAAGTTTATTGTAGGGTAATATTTAAACACCATCAATCAATTACTTCCACATCTGTTTCCTGGACCAAGTTGCTATAAAGAAAAGCTTGGTTATCTATGGTTCCTTAGCCGTGCCTCACCACCCCTCCACCAAATCTGTCCAGGTTCAAGTGACCCATCACGATGGCTCGCCGGCTCCAAATGTCCCATTCAAGCTGACCTTGAATTCCGACACCGTGACCATCACCTCTCACCGAGGGGTCAGCGAGGTGTCTCTCAACATGCCCCCTGACCCTCAGCCTCAGACCATAACTGTGAGCTTTGCTTTGCCCTTGAACAAAGAAATGATGTTAGCATTGCCTTAAGCAGCTGTGTCACCATTAGCTAAAGCCTTTGCCGCTTGGTCGTCCTTTGAAAAGACACATGGATTTTGTCATTTTCTTCATCAATTTATTCTTATCTCTTCTACTGCCCGCTTTGGCCTGTCCTGTAGGTTAAGACGACGGAGAGTTATCTGAAGGCAGAACACCAAGCCAAGCACCAGCTGGTGGTATGGCCTTACACCCCATTTAACACCATGAACCAAAACTACCTGTACATCTCCGGTGGAGCTCGACAAGTGTCTGTGGGAGCCTTCCTCAATATAGGGGTCCACTTGAAGAATTCCATTGAATCACACAAAGACCTCATCAAACACTTCACTTACCTGGTGAGTTGCGATCCTGGCAGTGGCTTTAACATTACCACTTCTGGGAGAACACTAACATTAATTTCCTGCCACTTTGTTGAACAGTTATTTCTTGTTAGAGGCATGTCACTGCAGCCAGGAGCTGAATGTTGAGTGGGAGGGGCAATGTCGAGTAGGAGGGGCAATGTGAGAGGGGTTTATAATGAGGGGCCTGTTATCTGATACCCTAAACCTCGTTATAAACCCTCTCGCCCCTCATGATAAACCCATCCTACTTAACATTGCCCCTCCTGCTCGATATTGCCCCGCCTACTCGATATCGCCCCGCCTACTCTACTCTACTCATCCCACTCGACACTCGGCTCCCGGCTCCAGCGATACATATACTTGACTTCTTGTGTCATTAAACTCTCTTGGTTCTTATTCTATATGAAAAAAACTGAAGCTGTCATGTATGATTCAGTTTAGGAGTTTTCCAGATGTAGAAACGTTCATTCAACTATCTGCCATAACCACTTATCCAGTATAGGATCATAGTGAAGCGAAGGGCACCAGGTGGGGTGTGTAATGGCTGGGATACCAGTCTAGTGCAGGGCCCATGCACACACACACAGGCAGCAAAGGGCAATTCAGAGGGAATAAATCAGTTGGCTATATGTTTTTGGACAGTGGGAAAAATTGTGAAAAACTGCTGTAGATGATTCAGTTATCCTCTCCTCATCTGTGCTTGATCTGCTCTTAGGTGTTAAACAAGGGCAAGATCATTGTCGCGGACCGCATGCCCATGGGAGGCCAGCATCTCACCATGGTCCCTCTGGTTGTCACCCCAGAGATGATGCCGTCCTTCCGCTTCGTGGCCTTCTACATCCTCCCGTGGGTGGGCATGTCAGAGGTGGTGGCAGACTCAGTGTGGGTGGACGTCGCGGACAGATGCGTGGGCACGGTGAGCTCTGTGTCTGCACAGGTGCCGATTTGCAGTGGTGGATCGGATGATGAGCAAAAGGAACCTCTAAGAGTACCGATGATAATATATATCACTGCTGGATTTAGGATTTGCTGGTTGACCAGAGGTTTGATGAAGAATGAAAGAATAGATGCTCAGGGTATGAACATCTACATCCTAATATGCCTTTACTTTTTATTATCGGCCTCAGCTAAAAATCAGTGAGGCAGAGGGAGGCAACGAACCTATTTACCAACCTGGGAAGTCCTTTAAATTCGAGATCAGAGGTGACCCCGGAACCAGCGTGAGCCTGCTGGCAGTGGACAACGCAGTGTTTTTGCTCAACAACCAGAACAGGCTGAGCCAGAGCAAGGTGAGGGTGCTACCCTTGGAGTCCAGTGGAAGCCTGTGGGCAAGAAACCGTTTTTATGTGAATAGAAGTGTTCATGACTTTCCATTACTGACCGTGACTGACCATGACTGTCCGTGATTGACCATGACTTTCCATGACTGACTGTGACTGACCATGACTGTTTGTGACTGACCATGACTGTCCATGACTGACTGTGACTGACCATAACTGTTTGTGACTGACCATGACTGTCCGTGACTGATCAAGATTGACCATAACTGTTCTTTTCACACCTGACTTTAAACCACATGTTATGATTATGATTAAGGAGCAATAACAACTGCATCTATAAAACAAGAAAGTGATTTATGCCTTAATCTCTTGAAAGACATTATTCTCTTGCAGGCTGGGTTTGGGCAAAATGCAATGGGCAACATCTAAACATCGATAGTCATGATGGTGTAGGATATAGATGGATACAGTGGCTTAGTTGTGATGTCTGTCTATCTCAGTAGTGTTTTTCTTCTGGAATCTCTGCAGCCCACACTTCTCCTTGCTCACAGTACTCTTCCCTCAAAGCTAATCCTGCTAGCAGATCCACAGCTTCGGTCTTGTCTTGCGCCACATGTTGTCCCCCTATGTTCCCCCAGATCTGGAACGTGGTGGAGCGAGGTGATATCGGCTGCACCCAGGGCGGAGGTCAGGATAGCCAGGGGGTGTTCAGCGATGCTGGTCTGATGTTCCACTCCAACAACGTGAGGGTCACAGACACAAGACAAGGTATCATCCTCATCATAATCACCTTCGTCTTCATCTCCTTCTTGTTTTTTTTTACCCTTAGTCTGTCTAAACTTTATTCTCTACATGTTGTAATGGTTCAGAGGTTGTGTTTGTGGGAATTTGGATCAATTCCCTCGCTGTTTGCTTTCCATAAGATAAACGATTGAGGGTACATTTCCTGTGTCGAAAAACATGCTATTTACTGTAGGGCTGGTGCGTCTGGAACAGGAATGGATTTTCCAGAGTTGGGTATTTCTGTAGTTTGGAGGCACTGTGGGTAATAGTCAGATAGAAGTCAGCAGATGACACACGCATTAACATCATGTGACATCACATCAACATCATGTGACATCAATGTCTGTGTGTTCTGTTCTAAAGGTATGAATCTCTCATGTCCTTGGGTGCTGGGTAGAGATCTTAGCTGGCCATGAAATGACTGGCAGTGAAACTATGGGCCAGGCATCTAGGGAGGACCTGTGATGAGGAAGTGGCTTGACTCTGAGTTCACTTATGCCCTTGAAGAAGCTTGTGTTCTGAATCTGAATGCGATCACCTAACCAAGACATGGAGGAACATTATCCATTAAATATACGGAAGGTGCATGAGATGTTGATGTATATACAGCCATGGAAAAAATGAAGAGACCACAGAACGATTTTTGTTTTTGTTTCACTCATTTCTCAATTTATGGCTGTGTGTCTGTGAATAATATATATTTTTCTGCAAACTGCAGCTTGGCTCTTCCCTGTTTCTCATTAATGAAGGGCTTCTTCCTTGCTGTATGGGACTTCAGTCCTGCTTCTATGAGCCTGATATGAACTGTCTTCACTGCACTTCACACCTGCACTTAATGTTTCCCATTCATTTTGAAGTTTACTTGATGTCGTCCTTCGATTCATGAGAAACTGTCAGATGAGTTAATGGTCATCTCTGGCATTAGAATGTTTCTTCCTCACTTTACCTGGCTGGTTTCTGGTCATTCCCAGTGTCTCCTACTTTAATTTATGCTTGTGTGCTACTGTTTTGGAAATTTTCAACCTGAAAACATCCTGCCACTAAGTGTAGCCTTCTGCCAGCAGAACCACAATTAAACAACGATTTAAAAATGCAGATTTGTTTAAGAATATAGAGTGGTCACTTAATTTTTTCCACGGCTGTATTTGACGGTCAATTATATTTGCTATGCTGATCTGTATTCTATAGTTGCTAAGTATATATCAATGATTTTATGGTGTGGTGCAGTGTTTCCCAGCTCATTCCTCTGGGACCCCCAGAAGGTTAGCATTTTTGCTCCCTTCCAGACAGTTCATATTTTTGCTCCCAGGATATGGGAGGGAGCAAAAACATGGACTGTCTGGGGGCTCCCCAAGGACTGAATTGGGAAACCCTGGTTTAATGGGTAGCACGGTTGCCTGACACCTCCAAGGCTGCTTGTTCACATCCTGTCACTGCTCTGCTTGTGTGAAGATCCACTGACACTCTGGTATCATCCTGCAGCCCAAAGACATGCAGTGAGACTAATCAGCGTCTGTAAATTGCCCATTGTGTGTCAGTGCATGCCCTGCGATGGCCTGGCTTCCTGTTCTGAGTGTCTCCTGCTTTGGGTTCTGCATTTCCTGAGCTTCCAAGTTAACCTCGTACTGAAGGTTATGGAAATGGTGGAGGGTCTGAAAAGGACCCTCCCACATCTTCAGGTTAACAGGGCCCCCAAGGACGGACCGGGATAATGTGATCCGGGGCTCATGGGTTATCCTGCAGGCTTCTGCAGAAGTTCAGAGCTGTCTAGCCTTAGGTGTTTTAGCTCCCGTCTCCATATTTTACCAGTATTTGATCATGTACCACAGGGCTGACATACTGTTCAGTCAAGCTGTCTCCTTGACCCATTTCTCAGAACTGGCTGCTGACAAAATCAGAACTGTAGACTTCTCTATGCCCAATGCTGCCTGTGGTGTTTCTAAAAGAATCTCCACTCTCTACCCTGTGTAATGAAAACACAATACCTTGTTACAACAGAATCTTATGAATTTATATTACATATAACTCATTATTTGTCTCAGGCTAACCACCACCTTGTACTGGATAAACAGTCAGGCAAGATGGAAGGTTGGACACAGGCTTGGACAGTATTATGGTATACCGCGGTATTTCACAATCAACGATAAAAGTTGCTCTGCAGATTTTATCATTTAAAATACCATGAGTGTTGCTTTTGAAAATGTAAAAATACGAAAAACTGCAGTATATATGGACTGTATGGTGA
The DNA here is from genome assembly GCF_023856365.1 of Brienomyrus brachyistius. Classification (NCBI taxonomy): domain Eukaryota; kingdom Metazoa; phylum Chordata; class Actinopteri; order Osteoglossiformes; family Mormyridae; genus Brienomyrus; species Brienomyrus brachyistius. The sequence goes on from NC_064537.1 coordinate 7,694,836, forward strand.
TATAAAGAATTAGATACTGCCCAAACTTAACTGGACATAAGCTTTAATTCTTTTGTCCCACCGTTCACCTGTAGGCATTAAATGTGCCAGATCTTCCAGAAGGAGGCGTTCTGTGCGGATGCTACAGAACAAGTCTTCTCTTGGTGAGTGATTGACGATACCTCCGTGATAGGACCAGTGCAAAGACAATAACTGCCTCTGTTCAGTGTCATAGCCCAATACTCTTATTTGTGTAACCTTTCGAACAAGTGAACTTCACATTCTATAAAAGAAAATTTAGTCATTGGTCCAGTTTCATAGAAGGTAGCGTGAAATTTTATAAGGAACTACACAGAAAACAGCGGAAAATATTTGGTGTTAGAAAATCATGCCACACTAAATGGCGAGAGGGTTACGGATATTGTAATAACCTCATGCACGTAGGTCACCAGTGCCGTCTGTGTAAAGTATCTGCACAATGAAGAGGAGGCAGAAAATGTTTTGGTGTTAAAAAATTATGCAGCATTAATAAAAGGGAGACAGAGAGGAAGTGCATACAGCTCTCAGGATTAGGGTCTGTTCCAGAGCAACATATTGCTCCTTTGATGAAGTGTAGTCAAACGGTTGTACGCACAGTAAAGAGTGCGGGACAGGGATACTTTTCACTATTTTGATACATTGCCAAAGGAGGGCAAGCTCATCATTCCCAAGAGCGAAACTGATGAGCACTTTCCTCATATTTGAGAAACACTTTTGCACAACTACTACGGTGTTTACCTTTAGACACTGTTTCCCAAAACCCACATTTTTGCATCCCTGAGGATCGGATTGGGAAACCCTACCTTTAGCGGTAAATAGGTGTCAGCTATTAGCGCTACGGTGCATTTTCCCATGCTGGTACACTGCAGCACGTGCCCTAGCACTCACTTTCCCAATGTTTACATTCTATTGTGCCAGAGGACCTGTATAAAGACCACACTCTGCGGAGGTGCTGTCAGGATGGCATGCGCGAGATCCCCATGGACTACTCCTGTGCCCGGCGATCTCGTTACGTGACAGAGGGGGTCGAGTGCATCAAGGCCTTCCTGCACTGCTGCTCGCAGTACCGGGGAGAGGAACTGGTCAGCCACACCAGCAGGCCCACCACGGCTGAAGCTGCCACTGCTTTTGATATGAGCCACCATGTTCCCTTTTTGCAGAGTCGGGTCAGAACAATGGCTAGAAAATTTATGCTGCAATCCACGCCTTCAGGTGATTAGACCAACAAAATAAATATCTATTTTCAATGATTGGGGTCATTTGATGTCTTCGGCTGTGTCTGCTTTCAGGGGCTGCAGTCTTCTAAGGGTGAATTCGAAAACCGAATGCGTCACAATGTAGACAAGATTGTCCCATTTAGCAGTGCTTCCTGTTCGATCTTCGAAGAATGCAGCATACAAAGGCTACTCCTTCACAGATTGCGTCCTTCAATAATGCAGCCCCTGATTTAGGACACAGCCAATATATTGTATAAGCGGTACGAACAAATGAACTGTTGTCTTAATGGTGCCTCGTCCCATTTGATTATCTATGGGGGTTTTGTCATGACAGTACAATCTAGGCCCGATGATGTTACTAAACAAAATGAAGAAGACGAGGAAGAGGAAGAAGCTGATGTGATTGAAGAGCGCAATGTTTATGTCCGCTCAAAGTTCTTTGAGACCTGGCTGTGGAATGAAATCACTCTGCCTAATAGTCCGACAAGGGGCCGTGGAGATGGGTATGAAGCCGCTTAGCATCCCAGTAACCACGAGTTTCTGAGGCCAAGGGAAGAACTTTGTTATTGTTATTATTATTATGTTATTATTCCAAGGGAATAATCCTGTGATGCTGAAATTGCTGCTCTTGGCTATAATGGCCGGATATGACCAGTATTAATTGTTCCACTTCTTTTTTCTATATTGAATAGCATCACGAGACCAAGAAATGACCGTTAGAAACCCTAACATAAATTGTATGATTGAATTTGAGACTGGTCTCCTTGGGAGCTGCACATATGTCAAGGCTCATGGTTTTAACCTATTATTGCTTCTGGTTCATGTCCCAAGAGCCTTATTTTTGTAAGCTTTATGCTTTTCCTGAATGTGTACAGTTAGATGCTCTCAATCTAAGCCGACTACTTCAAATTGGATAAGCAGTAAAGACGTTGCAAGCAATAAGTGGCTTAGCCAGATGCTTGCTGCAGAGAGGGGTTTCCCCTGCTCACATGTATTTCCTGTCCTCAGACTAGCGTCGCATACTGTGATGTCAGCGCTTCCTGACTCCATCACGAAGTGGGGCATTCTTGCCATTGGGGCTTCTCCCACCAAAGGTAGCCATTCCCCTATTTGGCAAGGAAGAGACTCCATGGATTAACGTCACGTGTACAATTGCATTACTACAGATGCTACAGATCAATCTTTAAACAAATCTGCGCGGAGGCTTGATACTGATGTATTTTCTGTTATATTCAAGGCGTAGGCTTACAGAACATCAGTGTTCAGTGTATATTGACTTTGTCTCCAGGGTTTTGTGTAGCAGAACCCTATAATGTCGTGGCCAGGAAGGACTTCTTTGTGGACCTGCGGCTGCCGTATTCTGTAGCCAGAAATGAACAAGTGGAGGTCAAAGCGGTCATCCACAATTACAACAACCAAGACATGGAGGCAAGCTTACGGCCCAATGCATGCACCTGTGACCTTCTCCATGTCTCCTACAGTCTACTGGAATTTGTTCCCATTGCATAAAATCTCTTAATTCTATGTGGAATGCACTGCTCCTAATCATTATAAATTTCAATTTCAAATAGGAAAAGCACCTAGTGCGGAATATTTTCGATTGCTACCAATGTGCTGCCCGTGTTCTTGAGAATTTCTTTAGTAAAAGTACTGTAGACATCAATCCATCTGTCGATCCTCTAAGCCCCTATCTTGGTCAGGATCAAAAGGGGGCCTGTAATGTAGCCCAGGTGTGGCGTATAATGCTTTACACGATGAGAGTCAGACAGATAACTGACTAATCACAATCATATTTTGACATAATTTTATTTCAGGGGAACATACAGGGGTGGGGCCTTATGGCTCCATCTAAAAGCTGATTGGTCCCTTGAGTACCTCCTTCCCCTTTGGCACCTCTGTATGAAAAATGACCCCTCTTATGCCCCCCACCTTAAAAAATGTTAGAATCACCCCTGATTTAATTTCCTTTCCTTTATGTAATTTCATCACATATTTTTTAGAGATTTTACCATAAACGAGCCCTTGCCTCATAACTCAGATGACCATTCTTTAAACGTCAGCCTCGCAGAGATCTTGTGCCGGGCCTCACCGTCTGCCTTTCTGCTTCAGGTTATCGTGATCCTGTACAAGACGACAGATATCTGCAGCGTGGCCTTCACTGAGGATCACCGGCAGGAGGTGAGTCTCCGTGCCCAGTCCTCGAGGGCCATCCCTTACACCATCATACCGCTGAAGGCCGGACAGCTGGAGCTCGAGGTCAAGGTCCTCGGTCGCAGTTTCACCGGACACGACGGCGTGAGGAAGCGACTGCGTGTTGTGGTGAGTCGCCCAGTTCAGCCGGGCCGATCATCTCATTTGATCTCTCGACTTTTTATCCTACTGAATCCTTCATTCTTAGCTTGTCAATAAAGTCATGGCTTGTTCTTTACATTCCATGCAACCAGTTGGGTTCATTGTCCGCATATCACCTCCAAGGCACATGTCTGTTTTTATCTCTTAGTTGGAGGGAGTGCAGAGGACCAAAGTTCAAAGTTTTGTCTTAAACCCATCACTCAAAGGCGACAAGGGTGAGTATTCAATGGTTATTTTAAGAATATTTGACTTTATACATTTTTAATGAATGAAGAGAGTGGTAGGTAAGAATTTACTCGGCAGTATGATCGGTGCAAGTATTTTAGGAAACATTTTGAAGATTCAGTGATGATAAGAGATGATCACAGATCTGTGTAGTGTTGTGGTTCTCCACCCTTAACTATTTCGCTATGCATCTGGACACCGTGGAAATATTTGCAGATGGGAAACAACTGGTAAAGATTTCCAACATGAAGTTGGATTCTGTGGTGCCCAGATCAATCCCAGAGACATACATCAATGTCCGAGGTGAGCATTTCATCAAGATTCATGGAATGATTTGACTTTTTTTGCACCTTAATTTTTCAAAAATTGTTTAGAACACTGAGTTACTGGTGTAGAAAGTTTCTCAAGTCACATGGAAATTAAATAGAGCCTATTGTGGTGGCCTTGTGCCTGGCCTCACATCTCCAGGATTGGGGGTTTGAATCCCACATCTACAGAGGTATTTCTCCAGGTCCTCTAGTTTCTTTCTGCTGTCCAAATACATGCAGCCAGGTGGATGCATAACTCTGAATATCCCATATTGTCTGACTGCGGAAGTGAGTATATGTCCAGCTTTAGACCGGCATCCTATCCAATGTGCTCCCTGCCTTGTGATCTGTGATTGCTGGTATAGGACGTAGGCTTACCATGGCTATAAATAAGGGATGGATGAGCATATTCTGGGTACTAGAATAAAAGAACGTGCGGTAATACTTTACATTAAGTACACCTTCATAATGCAGTCATTACGCATTCATAGAATATTCAGTGCACCTTCATAATGCATTCATTACGCATTCATAGAATATTCAGTGCACCTTCATAATGCAGTCATTACGCATTCATAGAATATTCAGTGCACCTTCATAATGCATTCATTACGCATTCATAGAATATTCAGTGCACCTTCATAATGCAGTCATTATGCATTCATAGAATATTCAGTGCACCTTCATAATGCATTCATTACGCATTCATAGACTATTCAGTGCACCTTCATAATGCATTAATTACGCATACATAGAAAATTTAGTGCACCTTCATAATGCATTCATAGAACATTCAAAGGTAGCATGCAAGTACACCTTCACATCATAACATCCCTTAACAGCTCTAATATACATTAATAATAAACATTACATGATTATATACTGAACAAAAATATAAACGCAACACTCTTGTTTCTGCTCCCATTTTTCATGAGATGGACTTAAAGATCTACAATTCATTCCAGATACACAATATTACCATTTCTCTCAAACATTTCTCACAAATCAGTCTAAATGTGTGATAGTGAGCACTTCTGCTTTGCTGAGATAATCCATCCCACCTCACAGGTGTGCCACATCAAGATGCTGATCTGACATCATGGGTAGTGCACAGGTGTACCTTATACTGCCCACAATAAAAGGCCACCCTGGAATGTGCAGTTTTTTGCTTTATTGGGGGTCTGGGGACTCAGAACCGGTCAGTATCTGGTGTGACCACCATTTGCCTCATGCAATGCAACACATCTTCTTCGCATAGAGTTTATCAGATTGTCAATTGTGGCCTGTGGAATGTTGGTCCACTCCTCTTCAATGGCTGTGCGAAGTTGTTGGATATTAGTGGGAACTGGTACACGCTGTCGTATACGCCGGTCAAGCACATCCCAAACATGCTCAACGGGTGACATGTCCGGTGAGTATGCTGGCCATGCAAGAACTGGGACATTTTCAGCTTCCAAGAACTGTGTACAGATCCTTGCAACATGGGGCCGTGCATTATCTGTCTGAGTGGCTGGTCTCAGACGATCTTGGAGGTGAACCTGCTGGATGTGGAGGTCCTGGGCTGGTGTGGTTACACGTGGTCTGCGGTTGTGAGGCCGGTTGGATGTACTGCCATATTCTCTGAAACGCCTTTGGAGACGGCTTATGGTTGAGAAATGAACATTCAATGCACGAGCAACAGATCTGGTTGACATTCCTGCTGTCCGCATGCCAATTGCACGCTCCCTCAATGCTTGTGGCATCTGTGGCATTTTGCTGTGAGACAAAACTGCACATTCCAGGGTGGCCTTTTATTGTGGGCAGTATAAGGTACACCTGTGCACTACCCATGATGTCAGATCAGCATCTTGATGTGGCACACCTGTGAGGTGGGATGGATTATCTCAGCAAAGCAGAAGTGCTCACTATCACACATTTAGACTGATTTGTGAGAAATGTTTGAGAGAAATGGTAATATTGTGTATCTGGAATGAATTGTAGATCTTTAAGTCCATCTCATAAAAAATGGGAGCAAAAACAAAAGTGTTGCGTTTATATTTTTGTTCAGTGTACAATTATAATGTTTGTTATTATTATATAATGTTTGTTATTAATGTATATTACAGCTGTTAAGGTATACATATATGATGCTTATGAATGTTTTATGAATGCTTAATGAATACATTATGAAGGTGCACTGAACGTTTTATGAATGCAATATAAAAGCATTATGAAGGTGCCGTTAATGTAAAGTGTTACCGAATGTGCTTCCCTGGGTCTGCACTACAGCTGTATGAGATCTCATGTGTGTTTCCACGTCATCCTGGCTAACATGCCACCCTCTGGCCTGTGGTAGGTAGCGTGATCGCCGACACCATCGAGAACTCTATCAGCGACGACTCCCTGGCCTCGCTGTTGCGCATGCCGGGCGGCTGCGTGGAGCAGAACCTGGCCAGCATCACGCTGCCCCTCATCGCCACGCACTATCTGGACCGGGCACAGCAGTGGGAGAGCGTGGGGGTGCAGCGGCGTCTCGAAGCCGTCACATACATCAAGAAAGGTGAGGGTGTGGGTGAAGGGGGCAAGGCACCGAAATGAACAGAAATAGCAACAGCCGCGTGCTATTTCTCCTCAATTTGTTCTTGAATGTGAGGGGATTCATGAGCCCACATCTGACAAAGGTGCTAGGAAACAGTGGCAGGGTGTGGATACCTTTAAATTACAAGACTTCCGCTCCTCGTCTTTATGGTTTGAAAAATGTCTAAAGTTAGCATTTAGCTCTGCCTATAGAGGATAAAGACCTTCATAGATCCCTCCAAACGACTGCATAATGGCACCAATTAACTCTCTTCCCTCAAGGTTATGAGAAACAGCTGGCATACGCCAAGAAAGACAACTCATACCCACCATATCGGAATGAAGGAACGAGCACATGGTAACACCAGTTTGTTGCAAATGGTGCTCCTGGTCCTGACTAAGAGCAGATTATGGTCACCGTCTCCAATACCAGTCACCAAATTAGTACTTTATGATGTTCTATACTGAACAGTAAAAGTAATAAAGTCATACAAACTGCTGACCCCTTCCTTCACCGTCTAGGATAACAGCGTACGTGGTCAAGGTCTTTTCCATGACCTACCCCATTGTAAGCATCAGTCAGGAGCACCTGTGCGGCCCACTGCTGTACCTGCTGAAGCATAAGCAGCAGTCGGATGGATCCTTCAAAGAAGACAATCCGGTCTATGCAGCCGCCATGACTGTAAGCCACGTCTCTCTAACACTGTCTCTGATTGGCTTCCTGGCCTTGTTGGCATATTGCTCATTTGCTATCTTTCGTTCCTCTGGATATCCTTTTCTAAAGAACAACTGTTTAATTCAATTGTCAATATCGACCCAGTAGAGAGGATCAATTGAATTGAGAGGGCCCCATTATCCAGGTGCATCCCAGGTGTAAATTCCAACTTTGTACATTTATATTTGCTTACCAGTGAGTGGTAATATGTACTCACCCAGACTTTGTTTAGCCCTGGATGCGTGTCAGGGGTAAATCACCCTCCCTCACTCTGTTTCACCCTCTCGCATTGACCCCAGGGAGGTATACAAGGGGCGGAGTCCACAGCCACCCTGACAGCCTTTGTACTGATAGCCATGTCAGAAGCCAAGGCTGTGGTGGACTGCCATGAAGCTGGCTTATCGACAGAGGTGACTGCCCCTGCGAGAGGGAAAGGGCTACCGTCATTCACATATGGGGGAAGTGTCATGTTTGAACTGAGCAATCGGCACAGATGACTTATCGATCCGGGAATTTGCTGGCCTTTGATCTAATGGCTCACTCTTTGTTGGTGGCAGATACGGTGTTGTGCTTTTTCTCAGACTTTATCCTTGTCAGTTGTTCATTTGGGACGTACATATTAGTACTCGTGTGTCCTAATGGATCGTAAATCGCTGACTGTTGGTTTGTTTGTTGTGGTTTTGTGCATCTTCCTGCCACTGACCTTCTAGAACCAAATGAGGAAATCCGTGAGCTACCTGAGGAATCAGTTGCCGCGGCTGAGCAGGCCTTATTCCGTGGCCATTGCAGCGTATGCCCTGGCCATGATGGGCGAGGACCGAAACTTCCTCAGAGCCCAGATGCAGAGGGTTGCTTCTACAGGTAATGCGATGGCAGGTTTGCCTCTTCAACGAACGGAACACTTTTGTTAATTCCTTTGATGTTGGCTTTAACGACCTTTTAACAAAGTTTTGGTTATTAGGGATGCAAATCAAATCCAATCAAATCGAGTCAAACCCAGTGCACAGCAGTTTTGAGAGTAAGGTAGAAGACCGTACCAAAGAGGATCAAGAACATTTTCGTCTTCATTTAGTATCATGAAAATAATATCCCACCAAGTTCCCGATCCTACAACTTCTTGTCCATAGATCTGACTCACTGGCCAGACTCAGACAACTCCCTGTTCACCCTGGAGGCCACTGGCTACGCATTACTCACCCACGTGAAAACGGGGGAGATGGAGCGGGCGGCTCCCATCTTCCATTGGCTCAACGAAAGACGAAAACAAGGAGGAGGCTATGGCTCCACACAGGTTGTCAGGAATGGAGCGGATCATGTAGCTAAATGTTTTCTATGAAATCTCAATAACATGAACAGCCTAGGGGAGGGATTTGAGGCCTGGTCAGAGTAATATGGCACAGAGCCGGGTGGGGGGTGACCCTCACATTCTCTATCTGCATCGCCAGCCCACCATGGTAGTCCTGCAGAGTCTGTCAAACTACCTGATCCAGAAGCCCCCTCCTCAGGACCTGAGCCTCAACGTGGCCCTCAGAATCCATGGGCGCAGAGACACAACCTGGTCCTTCACCCCCAAGACGGCCTACCAGGCTCGCTCCACCAAGGTACCGTAACCAGCTACGAGAAAAAGCCGTGTTCTCTTAGGGCGACCCAACCAGTCTCAGTCTGTACAATTTTTCCAACACTAATCGGAGTTTTAACTATTGGATATAGTTTCTATCCTTGGTACTGATTTTTTTTGCCGACGTTGGTTGTTTTGTTGATATTTATATCAAAAGCAACTGATAATACATTGTGCATTTTAAAGGTATGTTTACTCCATTGAAAATATTTCATTTGCTTTCATATTTTGATATACCTGTGGGCAGCTCTCATTATTTCTGTGTGCAGAGCTCATTCTTTCCTATGTAATAAAATGAAACAAGGCAGTTTTGTGATTCTGCGTGCAGACAGATATATTCATCTGTGGGCGCCGATGAGAGTGACAGCCCGTCCTTTATCTCCATATGTTTTTTACCTAAATTTCCTTCTGGATAAATAAAGTATCTCTCTCTCTCTCTCTATCTATCTATCTATGCTTATTTTCTGTTGTCATATAGACAACTATAAACCAGGACTTTACAGTGGAAGCTTCTGGAAAAGGTCAAGGTATCCTTGAGGTACGTTTCCAGTTCAGAGCCTGTGGGCTCCTCCTTCTGCCGACATATTTCTCAATTGTGATTGTAGACAACTGATGACCTTCGTCTCTATGTCCCCTTTTACCAGATTGTGACCATCTACAACGAGCTGCCTGACGACCAGGACAAGAAAAGCTGCAAGAACTTTGAATTGCAGGTCTCGATAGAAGAGATGCGTGATGGTAGGCTTTGCTTCACACACTATTAGTGTGCATCTCTTGGAGAAGTGTAAAGCTATATGGATGTAATGTTACTCCTTCATTATTTCTGTGTGTGCAGAGCTCATCCTTTCCTATGTAATGAAATGAAACAAGGCAGTTTTGTGATTCTGTGTGTTTCCTTCAAGGAAAGCCTTCCCCGGATAATGAGCGGTCGTACAGACTGGACATCAGTGTGAGGTGAGGAATACAGAGTACAGTCATTCTATAGGGCAACGGAAAAACACCATTAAGCATTTAATGAGCATTGAGCTATTCAAAGATATAGCTGATAATATTGCATGGGGGGGGGTTCCTCCAGTTCCCCCCCACAGTCCAAAAATATGTTAAAGTGAATTGGTGCTGACAGATTGTCCATAGGTGTGAATGTGTGTGTGTGTGTGTGTGTGTGTGTGTGTGTGTGTGTGTGCCCTGCAATTGCCCCATGTTGGGTTGGCATCAGATACCCACAACCCTGCATAGGACAATGGAAGGATGGATGATGTTATTGTTATTGTGATTTACACTATTTAATACACAAGTTCTTCTCTGCTGTGTTACCTTCTTGCTTTGGTGCTAATATGAAAATAGTCCTCACGCTTCAGCGCGTCGGGCAACAAGTTCGTTTCCCTTCTCCTTTGCTGTTTCTCGGCATCATAGCGACCACTGGTAAATCTTCGTGGCTCAGTGTCTCTTCTCAGAATTAACTTCTCTGACCCTTTCTGCAGCGAAGTGAGTTGTCCTCCTCACTCTTGTCTTCTCCCGTCTCTGATGTTAGAGCACTGGCTCAGGACGAGGTCAGAATGACTGTACTGGATATTACCATTCCCACTGGGTTCGTCCCAGAAACCAGAGATCTTGAAACGGTGAGATCGCACCAATAATAAGAGCAACAGTGACCCATTTAGATTCTAAAGAATCAGTGACAAAACATATCTAACTGCGGCTTGTTATTTTTGACTAGTTCTCACAGTAGATCCACGAATTTCCTAAAAATTGTGATTACTTTTTAAAATGCTATTCACTTTATTAGCTTGTTCAGCAGACATTTGTGTCCATAATGATTTACCATGCAGGCAACCTTAATATGTTTTTACGGTAACACCAAACAAATATTTAGTAATAACTCAGTTACCGCTGAAGTGCAGATCATGAACAAATAGTCGCTACTTGAGATAAAAGATGCATCACGATTCATTAATGATGAACAAACATGAGATCAGTATTTCATTTGTTCCTTCAATAGTTTCTTCAGTAGCTGACAATTGTCTACAGAATTAAGATATAATAACGCATCTAGTAACTGCTTGAGATAAAACATATATCATGATTCATTAATGATGAATTAACATGAGATTAGTATTGTACCCTTGTACCCTTGAATAAGGCTAATGACTTACTCTCACCTTTGCTCTCCTGTGCTCCTGCAGTTGACCAACTCCGTGGACCGCTACATTAACAATTACGAGATTGTGGACAGTCTGAGTGACAGGGGATCCCTCATCATTCACCTCTTCAAGGTAACTATGACAACCATAGTTGTCACGCGTCTTTGCTTCCAGATGGTGACGGACAGCAGCTGGCTCATGCTCTTCAGTTCTCTGTTTGCTCACAATCCGCATCTGTTTACAGGTGTCAAACACGCAAAGTGAGACCATCTCCTTCAGGTTGCTCCAGAAGTTCAATGTGGGACTGATCCAGCCATCTTCGGTCACAGTCTACGAATATTACAACCCAGGTGAAAACAGTGTTAAGCCACACGCCCGTTTGCGGTGCGGGGGGGGGGGGGGGGACGTTGTTCCCTGGAGTAGGACACACAGACTGTACTTCTACCTCCACCAGCCACATTTACTTCATTATTTATATACTGTAGCAGACGCTATGGTCCAAAGTAACATGCAACTGAGGATCAGAGAGCCGGCTCCCTGGAGAAATTGGAGCCATGGGCCCAACAGTGATGCAAATACTCTGCTGGCCACCATTTTGTAGTTTGAGTTGTGAGCATCCATGATATCCGGATTTGCTTTTCACAGTGTAAGTATCTGTATTAAATGTTTCTCAGGGTCTTCACTTCCACTGAGTGCTCCATGTGACATTTACTCTGTCCAGTCACCTCTTCAGGTTGTCTAAAAGGGCTCTTTCCACAACAATGACAATCCTTAAAATCAACCCACTCATCCATCCATCCATCTTCCAAACCGCTTACCCTACTGGGTCTCGGGGGGTCCGGAGCCTATCCCGGAAGCTATGGGCACGAGGAAGGGAACAACCCAGGATGGGGGGCCAGCCCTTCACAGGGCACATTCACACACCATTCACTCACACATGCACTCCTATGGGCAATTTAGCAACTCCAATTAGCCTCAGCATGTTTTTGGGCTGTGGGGGGGAAACCGGAGTACCTGGAGGAAACCCCACGACGACATGGGGAGAACATGCAAACTCCACACACATGTGACCCAGGTGGAGACTCGAACCTGGGTCCAAGACGTGTGAGGCAACAGTGCTAACCACTGCACCATCATGCCGCCCCCATCCATCCATCCATCCATCCATCCATCTTCTCTAATTACTTATCCTGTTCTGGGTCGCAAGGGGTTCCAGAGTCTATCCCAGGGGCTACTGGCACAAGGCAGATCCTTTGAATCTTCTCTTTATTTACTACTTTTATTATTAGTGGCCAAAATGATTTTGAGTTGTAACATATGTAGGGCTATGATTTAAAAAAATAATTTAACAGAGTGACACGAAGCAGAAACACCTAAGTTCCTGGGACTGTTTCTGAGTGCTTTTGCTCTTGTTGGATGTCTGTCTCCCAGAACACAAATGCATGAAGTTCTACAGTCCACTGGGAGAAAAGGCTGAACTGCAGCAGATCTGCGGCAAGGAGACGTGCCGCTGTGCTGAAGGTGTGTGTGTGTCATGTATCTATTACTGAAGGTGTGTGTGTGTCATGTATCTATTACTGAAGGTGTGTGTGTGTCATGTATCTATTACTGAAGGTGTGTGTGTGTCATGTATAAATACCTGTTATTTTAATGTTGTGGGGACCCGTCCCCATGTACAAGGAGAAACGCAATGTTCTAAAGGTCTGTGACTGCAATCAAAAACCTAAAAACACCCAAAGTCTTATATTTTGTTGAGTTACTTATGGTTAAGGTTAGGGCTGGGTGGGGCTTAAGGTTGTCATTGTTGGGATTAGAGTTTTACCCATGGAAATGAGGGGAGAGTCCATGTAATGGGTAGAATGGGTGGGCTGTGAGTCTATGTGTACCATGGTGTCTGTGTATAGCTATGAGTCTGGTTAGGAATGTGTATGACTTTCTATTATCACATATAATTCTGTGTGATTTTTCAGTGCATCAATATTCATACAACCGTGCAGTTTCACACTGAAATATGACACATTTCTCAGAGCCAGTGAAGCACATCTCTTGTCATCCGCTTTTTCAGGTGACTGCTGCGTCTCAAAGAAGCGAGATAAGTCCCTCACCAGCTTCGTGCGCCATGATGTAGCCTGCGATGGCCTCAAGTACGGTAGGCATCGTCACACGGTTGGAGGTCAAAGGTTAAAGGTGAAGTGGCCCAATGAATTGTGTTTCGGTATTAAGATTTCTGCCATGAAACTCACAGACACTTTCTCTACAGTGTATAAAGTGGGGGTCTCCAAAATCAGCAGGAGCCAATATGACAGATATGAGGTTGAAATAAAAAAGGTTATAAAAGAAGGTGAGATTCTTCTTCTTTTACTGAACCCCATTGTAACAAATTTCATTAGACAAAGTCTGCATGAATTACGATTATGTGATTATGTGTGAATACGTAACTCAAAATCTTTGCAGCCTAGAACCGCCATATATTAATAATAGTGGTAATTATAATTATCGCACTAATAATAATCATTATGCATTGTGAAACTTTGCAAATTTATACTCTTATAATATTAGTATTCATAGAGTATCTTGCTGAGAAGCTCAACACCAGATCTTTTAGGCCACGTTCACATTGCCAGGCTGAATAAAATCTGATAATTTTTTTTTGCCATATTGTGACACAGATCTGATGTTTTCAGGGCTGTGAGGAGACACACAGCAATCATATATTTTCAGATTGGATTTGAGTCACTTTCATATGTGGTCTTAGATCAGATACGAATCCGATTCATGGCCATGCGAGATGAATGAGGACGGTCAGATATAAATTTCTTTATTTGTCTCGCCTACATGCAGACGCTTTATTAGCGTTATTTTTTTAACGGAGATGTAGGGGACTTGTGCGAAAACGTATCGATGTGCGGATGCATGCCATTTTCGAGGACAGATGCGTTCACATTACAGTTAGATACAAGTCGCTTGTAATTATGGATCTGAACCATGAAGACGGACAAATCTGATCTGAGCAAAGAATTTAACAATAAGGCTTGTAATGCGAATGTAGCCTTCGTCGGATTTGAATGTGAGACCATTTGATCTCTGGTTCTTCAGCTATCACTCCATCTGTCATGTTACATTTTATCACATTTAATCTCTCGTAGAATTAACGCAAATGGATGTCATACTTATAGGAACACATACTGGAATTCAGGCAAGAGGACAAATCGTCTTCTTATCACATGCCGGTTGCCGCAACGGTCTGGACCTCCAGGAAGGCAGAGACTATTTGATCATGGGACCTCCTGAGGATGTTTGGCATGAGGATGGGGACACCAGCAGGTGAAGTGGAGAAGAAATAGTTTGGTCTCCTAAACTGGTCTCCTCCTAGGATAGGGAATGCGGTTCAGGTGAAGTACAGCCTGATTGTGTGTGCAAATGCCCTGCAGAGGACTGACATCCTTTCTTGCCTGTATCGCATTTCATGCCCTATGCTTCCACAGATAGGACGAGTATTATTGTAACTCCAGAAGGGAAAAGTCATCGTGGCTAGATGGAACACTGGAGGCAGTAATAGAGGGACCCCCTCATGTCTTGAAGAATTCTTATTCTAATCCTCGTTTCCTCTCAGATTCACCTACGTCTTGGGAAAGAGAACTTGGGTAGAGCACTGGCCAACGGAGGCCGAGTGCCAGAGCGACGCATCGCTCCAGGAGACAAGCACCCAGCTGGAGGAGTTTGCAACCAGCGTTCTAGAGAGCGGCTGCCAGTACTGAGAATTCCCACGGCTGCCGAGCGTCACTATGACCAAAAGCTGCATGTGGAGGGACGTGGGGAGGGGCTAATGGAAAACTGGATCCCAGACAATCCAGTGGATCATCACTATCGCTTTTTCACTGTTCTGGATAAAAAGGAATTTGTTTTGTCACTGAATGTCCATAATGTATGTTAGTAAAACACTACAATTAAACTTTGTGTTGGTTCAAACTTTGTGTTGTGTTGATTCCACATAAGTACAAATGACACCACTGGCAAAAAGCCTATTGACTCCTGCTATGGTGTCAAGTAAAAAAATGTATTTTATCTATAAATTATTTTTTAAAATGTCAGCTGAAAGACTTCTGCATGAGAGTAGGAGCTTATATAAAAGAAACAGAGATGGAATAAAACTCAGTCGCTCCAATGACCCAGACCTCCCTGTGGCATGCAGTTTATTGTACAGTAATGCTGAATGTGAACTCTGGTCCTGTTAACTGAAACCATCATTTTGAATATACATGCGCCGAATAGTCTAGGAACAACTGAGCAGATGCGAAGATGTGGCCAATAATGACTCTTTGGCCTTGATAAATAATTAATCAACATGTGGAAGACTTAAGTTCCAACAGAAAGGACGAGAAAGCCCACTCAAAGTGAACTGCAGCCTTTTCTGTAGTGCAATGCCATGTTAGGTCACTCTAATCCAAGCAGGGCACTCTGGAGTAATGGATTTGCAGAAGCCTGATCCCTTTTAGCTTTCAGTGCAGGTCAGCTTCAGTTAAGTTTTATAGCGTCATTCCGCGGATTTCGCATTTGGAGGAATGTGGAACGTCACACTCATAAACTATTTGCAGACAGATATTTGAGACTCGCTCCCGACCAGACAGCAAATGTAATCATGTGACATGGGGATCGGAAAAAGAGGAAGGAAGGTTATTGGATGGGAAGGACTGGAGATGGATTCAAAAAAATAGTAGAATTAATGACAAACAAAAACACACACAATAATATAGGAGGTATCAGGTTACTATGGCGCTACAAGAGTCTCCAGGGTTAGACCCAGAACCTAGATGGGATTGACGGGACAGCAGGCAACAATCCTGCACCAAATAGGAATAAGGAAAATTATATTTGTAAGTTACATTTTGCTTATTCCCAGAAAAAAACAAAATATATCAAATAACATGCTACATCTGAGAAACTGCTAAAGATACATATTGGGACAAAATTTCATAATAAAAATTGATTATAACAATTGATAAAAACTTTGTTAATGAAATGACAATTTTTCCAGGAAATTCGGCACTATACATGCATAATTTCAATTTATTTATATGCATAAGTTCATTTACGGGGGCGGCGTGGTGGTGCAGTGGTTAGCACTGTTGCCTCACACCTCTGGGACCCGGGTTCGAGTCTCCGCCTGGGTCACATGTGTGCGGAGTTTGCATGTTCTCCCCATGTCGTCGTGGGGTTTCCTCCGGGTACTCTGGTTTCCCCCCACAGTCCAAAACCATGCTGAGGCTAATTGGACTTGCTAAATTGCCCGTAGGAATGCATGTGAGTGTGCCCTGCGATGGGCTAGCCCCCCATCCTGGGTTGTTCCCTGCCTCGTGCCTATTGCTTCCGGGATAGGCTCCGGACCCCCCGCGACCCAGTAGGATAAGCAATTTGGAAAATGGATGGATGGAAGTTCATTTATAAATGGAAGACTGGCTCCCCCTATTGGTAGCTTTTTCATGATACACAGTATACATTTATCTGTATCTTCTGTCTACATACTCTTTTACCTTAGAATCAATACATCTCTTGCTCTGGGGAATGTCACGGTGTGCTGGATCACCTCTACAAACTTAAACTGATTTTTTTCCACGCCCGTTCAAACTGTCTTAATGCATACATTTTTTTTTTTTTATCTCAAAGCCAACTTTTAAAGGAAGTCTATTGACCATTTCACCATGATAAAATTAGAGAAAAATTAAATTTATTACCATAAATGCATATCAGGAACAGTGTTTTAGACACTATTAAGGCTTTTTCACACAATAAATCTACTGTCACTGTCTTCTCGGTATGTAATCATGGTATTTTTCCACGCACGTCACTTTCCACATATTACTGCGCTGAAACAAATTTTTTTTTCCCCCCGAATTACTTAATTAGACCAACAGAAAGGTCACACGTACACGAGTAGGCCTACCATTTCAAAAAGTTAAAGCCCAAATATGCAGGCCGGGATGATAATTGACGCCGGGATGCTGAATGACAGATTGTGGTTCAGTGCAGAATTCAGTGTTATTTGCTGGATCTGTCGTTTGTCATTTGCAAGGAATGTGTACGAATAATTCAGATAAGTAATCACAATGACTGCTGAACGAGATTACATTTAAACCAACAAATTGACCGTCCAAGACACGCAAAATTTTTACTTAATCTGGCCTTCACCGGCATTTCATTTTATTGAATAATTAGTAGTGTTTAAAGGTATTAATTTAATTGTATTATACGTAAGAGCTGCTCCGATTGAAATCTGCCATCCTATGATTCGAAAGGAAACTATCAACCTTTTATTACAAGCTAGAAGTTGGTTAATATTCATGAAACTAAAAAGTTGTGGTACTTGTGCAATTTATACTCTGGATGTCGCTTTAATTGTTGAAAGATCAAAGAGGCGGGCTTGGCCGTAAGATGTGCTGTTGGGACTATTCCTGCATTACTGCCGGTCACAACATGCATCACGGGGGAAAAAAACACATTACATAATTGATTAATATCACGAAATGTGAATCGTTATATATACACAACATATGTCCATGTATACGATTTTACTGTTCAGAAACATCGCAGAAAATCTTATTTTATTTATTTAAAAATGGAACAGCACAATAACATATTTCGCTTTTAGTTTGGAAATGATTTTGGAAATAAATTTTGCAGCTTACCTGTAAATATTTAGGGCATTAAAACATACTGTGCTAGATTGAATTTCTTTGTTTTGTTTTTTTTTTTTTTTTAGAATTAAGGAGCATTTTAGGGTGTTGGAAAAGCTCCAGGTGACAGGCAGCTGACTCGCGGCGCGCCGGCTGCATGTGTGCAATATGGCCGCCCCCTATGGAGGAGCCGGCGATCGGCGCAGATCGCTCAAGATGGCGACAAAGCCGGGAGCTCCTTGCATGCCAAAGGGGAAGAGCGAATGTTTTGTTCTGAGTCAGTTCCAGCTCCAAATACATTAACGTAAATAATATTTGCCAAAAGTATAACAGACCTATTGCCATTTCATATCGTTTGAGGACTACTTGTATTTTAAAACCTCCTTGTTTTCTATTACTTCTATCAATAAATCGAAATCCTACATACATCTTGGTCAGTGAGTTTCTTGTTATGTGTCACAATGTGATTTTGACCTTTCAATATTTCTGTTAAGCTGTTTCTGAGGTTTGTTTCTGAACTCAAACTGTCTTACTTCTCTTTAAAACCTCTTACTACAAGAAAGCCAGGATTTAACCTCCAACGAAGAAGTACGTTACTAATGGTTTAAAATGTCATTTCCTGTAATTAAACATGCATATGAAAGATGACCTAAAAGGAAGGAAATTATAAAGCATTTTGAGATTAAGGTCAACATTTTTTTAATTAAAGTTTTATGGTTTAAGTCAAAATAATCTTTATAGATTAAAGTTGAACGAAACTGTGAAGTCTGGCAGTGTTATGTTGGGGTCGTGGCCTGACAAGCTACACCCTAGTAGACCTGAGCCTTCGTTTTATGTGGAATGAATCCAGAAAGCTGTCAAATGTGAGGCATCTGGTTGGTGTCGTCATGAAAAGCGAGTCACCTCCTACTCACAGCTCACAGTCACTGACAGGTTCCTGCCATTTAGCTTTTGCCATTTTTCCTTCAAAGTTCCTTTCAACTTTAATATGGAAAGTCTATTTTGACTTAAATCTCAATTTTTTTGTCATTTCTTTTTGTTTTAACTAGCCCTAATATTCCATATATATCTCATGTAATACAAGTTCCAAAAACTCATCAGGCCTAACCAAAGTGCTTTTGTAAACAGATTCAATACTAAACAAAACCGACACAGCCTTTGTTGCCAGTACACCCTGCTTAATGACATCAAATCCCGATTCTGTGTGCTAAATGACGCTCTCGCTCTGTGTTGAAGATACCCAGGGCTTCACACGTTTTGAAGGATCCATGCCAAATGATTGATGTGATCTGACCAAAGTAATGATGTCTGTCCTCCACTGTCGCATATAGACATCTTATGCTAATGCTCACTTTCAGTGTATATTAGGCTGTTACACTCTTGCACATACTGTATAAAGACTTTGATCACAGAAGACACGTCTAGTCCGTTATTTCTCAAAAACTATTTTCAGGACAAAAACTGTTGCATTTCTGAGACTCCTTCAATGCAATCCAAGACTGATTGTAAAACATCCAGGGCTGGGGATGGGGGCCAACGGAGGTGTAGGTGCCGCTGTCTCTGGGCATTTCAACTTGTGAGATTACACACATCAGATGATTCTTACACAGATGCAGGGTGACGTACTCCTTGGATGCTGAGGGAGCTGACATCACCATCAGTTTATGGACTGATGGCTGTAAATGATGCATCTCAGCAGGTGTGTGGATTCCTGCAACATCTTTTGGTGATATAAAAGACTGAAAAGTATTAAGTAGTTGTGGACACCCAGAATAACTTACGCGAGATGGATTTTAGCAGCAACAAACTAATCCTCTGTTGTTCTGTAGCGCCGGCATGGTCGAAACCTATGCATATATATATATTTGTCAGGTGAAGTTACCAAAAATGCAACAATTTTGGTAAAATGTTTAAGATGAACCTAAAACACATATAATAAGGCTGTTGAATAAAAGTGTATAGGTCGCTGTTGTCCTTAACCACTGCGTTTAGAGCCGATACAGTTTTAATAAAAAGATTCAGACATTCAAACAAGATGAATACAGTTTTCTTTACCAAGAGGCTGTTTCAAATAAATAGTAAATACGTTTATTATTAATGAACATTTATTTAGTAATGTTTATTATTATTTCCTCAGAACATAAACCACAAATCTTAAATATAAGAAGCAGGAACAGATTATGGGTTGTGTGGCCCCTGGGCAAAACGTTCGCGAGGGCCCCCCCCCCTCCACCACCACCACCACCACCACCAGCACCACCACCACAACCACCACAATTCAAGGGCCCTTGGCAGCCAAACGCTCTCCCTATAGGGTCAGGGGCCCTTGTAGGCAGAGGATCAAAGAATGTAGGCCCTCTAAAATAGACAAACAAAAATACATTGTTGATAAGCGTTGCAAATTGTTTTGGGCTAGTGGCCCCACGGGCCCCCTGCACCCCAAGGGCCCCTGGGCAGCGGCCCCGCTGGCCCGGTCCGTAATCCGTCCCTGATAAGAAGGAAATTTTAAAGTGTATGTGTGTGTGTGTGTGTGTCTGCGTGTGTGAAAATGTTCCTTTATATCGCTGTCAGTCTGTATTGGTGTCACACCATTATTACTACCAAACCCCCAGCAGCTTCCTCACATGCTTCTTCAGATCCTCTCAGATAAACGTTCTACACCCACAAAATTCAAAGTTGACCAATCACATGCTGATATGTAAATATAATACCATTGTAGTAAAATTCCAAGACAACATGTTTTTCATGTTGGATTTCATTACTCAAAGAGCAGCACATGCAGAACCTGATTTGTCCAATTTTAACTGATGTCCCACTTTTGTTGATGTTACCCTATATACAGTACAGGCCAAAAGTTTGGACACATCTTCTCATTCAATGTGGTGTTTTTATTTTCATGACCATTGGTAGATTGGTAGATTCTAACTGAAGGCATCAAAACTATGAATGAACACATGTGGAGTTATGTACTTAACAAAAAAAGGTGACATAACTGAAAACATGTTTTATATTCTTAATATACTTAATTGTCATGAAAATAAAGACAACACATTGAATGAGAAGGTGTGTCCAAACTTTTGGCCTGTACTGTATCTGGGGGGGGGGGGGGGGGGGGGCAAATCCTGTCCTTTTCTGAGTGCCTGGAATTTGCGTGTTCTTGCTGTCTCTCTAGGGTCCCACGATCCTCCCACAAGCCAAACACTCAGAGAGGGGAATTGGCATCTCTAAATTACCCATCGTGTGTAACTGTGTAATAATTCACTAGTGATGTTAGTTTGCCCTGCAAAGGACTGACATCCCTGCTTTGTCCCCTGTCCCACGTCCAGGCTGAACAGGGGTAAGGGTGCACATTAAGAGCAGTTAATTAGTACTACAAGCGGTATATTTCTTTAAATTAAAGCAATGGAAAATGCTACGGTCAGTTCAAAGTAAAGTCAGATAAAAGCGTAAAAGTGATCTGGAGAAGATCTACCAGCATACACTCTAGCATTAAGGGTGGAAATTTCAGTTTATCACCTTTTTTTTTGGTAACCACATCTGTGCGGCTTCAAAGATCTTCTGAGTAGCAGAATGTGCCAGAATAGAAACTGTCTCATGGTCCATAGTTGCAGCGGTGAAAGCAGAACTGCAGCTCGAAATTCGGTGTTTACCCCAAACGGCCGCAGCCATTCTACCCAGGACCAGAACCCCCCCCCCCCCACCCCCAGTGGCTGACCTACACCCACAACACAATGCAGGCTCCTTACCTAGCTTGTCTGACTGGCATGAAAGCTAACAGCTCCCCCCACACTGATCATAGGTATTACTGCTGAGCGTGCAGAAATGAGGGGGGGGCAGACTGGACTGCTTATACAGACACATTTCCCACCCGTTGAGATAAACTAACATGAATATATGCTGAACCATTTAATATGACTATTTGGAAATGTCAGGGGGCGGCATGGTGGTGCAGTGGTTAGCACTGTTGCCTCACACCTCCGGGACCCGGGTTCGAGTCTCCGCCTGGGTCACATGTGTGTGGAGTTTACATGTTCTCCCCATGACGTCGTGGGGTTTTTTCCAGGTACTCCAGTTCCCCCCCACAGTCCAAAAACATGCTGAGGCTAATTGGAGTTGCTAAACTGCCCATAGGAGTGCGTGTGTGAGTGCATGGTGTGTGCGTGTTCCCTGAGATGGGCTGGCCCCCCATCCAGGGTTGTTCCCTGCCTCGTGTTCCGGGATAGGCTCCGGACCCCCTGCGACCCAGTAGGATAAGCGGTTTGGAAAATGGATGTTGCCTTAATGGTCTTTTCCAGGATGCTCTGTTTGTGTATGGTGTACTTTTAAAAACTGTGTGCACTATGTACCTTTCTGCAGTTTGCACTGCCTACTGTTGCACTTTGTCTCGTTTCACACTATATGTTGGTCTGCACTTTTGCATACAAATTCCCCCGTTGAAGTGATAAAACTTGTATTTTATTTATGTATTTTATTCATGCTATATCTGAAACGTGGTCAAGATTAAGCAGAGGTGAAAAGTTCAGGTCCAGCAAATAAAAATCCAGACGAAGATTTTGTTTCAACCAACCAGCTGAGTCCTCTGTGACTGTCACTTTATACTCAACTGGTTGGTTGAAACAATATCTTGGTCTGGATTTGTACTTTCTGGTCCTGAACTTTCCACCTCTGAGATTAACCACAGAACCTCAGTTCCTGGCTACTCAATTTGAATTTTCCTTTTTTTTCTTCTTATAGTTCAGGCACAATCTTCGATTTCTGATTGTGCTTCAAGTACAGCGTTACCTCTTTAAATCTCCATAGATTAAACTGTCTCATTTCCTGCCCTTTTCATCAAAAACACAGAAATCCGTTGGCTTTGTGAGTATGATGTCTCACATTACTGGCAAGAATCCATATAATTAACTTCATGCAAACCTCTCCTGGAATAGTTTAGTGCAGATATTGAGCAGGAACTGTAGACTAGCACAACAAAAGGGAGTGTTCCGAATTTTATTTTGCACCTCCAAAGCTAGGCTGAAAAACAGAGTAATCCCTGTCTTATTGAAGTCAGGTGACCCTGAAATGATCCTGGTTTTCATGAGTAAAACTGATTATATCAGTTTGAAACAGCAACAAGACCCCAATAGCTGCACAGCAGAAATCCACGGTGAGTATGTTGCAGGACTTTAGATTCGGTGTGTCTGAGAAAGTCATCGAAGTCCATCGAAACGGATCAGAACAGGCTGCAGCCTGCAGCTGGCTGGCTGCACATAATCACAAGTGCCAATCACCTCCCTTCCTGGCCCGCTGGCCTCGCCCCCACAGTAAAGCTTGATGAGATCGCCTTTCTCTTTGGGACTTGTGATTTTAGACATACGTGGTGGAGATCAGTAGATCCGGTGGGAGGATTGTACCCGCCAGTCATTTGCCTGCTCTAATTTATGAACCAAATGAGAGGTGACGCGGATGTTCGGCATTTACACCTCTGTCATCGTGCTGTGCGACACACAGCCTGGCTCACTCAGGCTTTTCCTTATGGTGCATATGCTGGCGTACACAGTCTGAGTTTAAACAGACAAAATATAAAGTTGGGCTTTCATTCTTTAATATGAGTGACACAGTGGTGAGTCTGCAATCTATCCTGAAGTACCGGGCAGAGAAAACTCCGGAAGGGGTGCCAGGACACACACTCAAAACCTAACGCCAATTTAACGATAGCAGTCTACCAAACTGTATGTTTTTAGATGCCTGGAGGAAGCCAGGACATGCAAAGGAAATCTATAAAAATTCCACAAACTCACACACACAGGTTTGTGGGGACTCTCCATTAATTTCTATTGGCAAAACCCCAATCCCAATTATGGCACCCTTAACCCCTACCCAGCCTTAACATTATCCATAACTAAACAAAGAAAACACACGACTTTTGGCATATTTTTTTTTTTTTTTTTTTTATTGCAGTCAAGGATTTTTATATAACTGAAATTATCCTTGCGGGGACCGAAAAAGTGTCTCCGCAACTAAAACAGGTTTTTATCACATAGTGTGGAAATCCACAATGTAATAATTACAAACACACACACGAACTACATTGCCATTCCTCCCTCTCCCATGACATATTTCGGGTTTTCTGGCTTCCTCCTCTTCTATGAGACAATGACAGCTGCGGCCATTTACCTTTCATTTGACTTTCACTTACCTCACTCCAGCATCCACGACCGATCCGCGCCCCAAAATTTCCCACATGCTGCTCCTCAGCTTTAAATTCTACCTCGGGCAGGGGGGGGGGGCGTTATCACGGAGATTGATAGCCCAGCTGGCCAAACAGACCAGAGACGGGAGGCTACAGCCAAGTTTTATTTTCAGTCAGGAGCCAATCACTTGTAAGGGCCCGTAGACAAAGGGGCAAAGGCAGGGGAGAGTGGGATTAGGGTAAGGAAACCAAAGGACGAGCCAGAGATCACTTTGGACTTGAAGGTCTTAGTATTTCTTATAGTAATGTGGTATGCAGATGTATTATTTAGTTACTAACGAGGATAAATAAAATAATTTTCTATAATTCTCTCTTGGCAGCTGTACTGACCATGTGTTGGAAGGCATATTAATTGTATATGTAGGTGTTTTTTTCTTCGTAAATAGAACATATGGCTAAAGAGAAAAAATCTATAGACTATTATCAGATTTGGTAGTATTATTTGAATTAGCACTATATGTTTAATATTGATGTTAGAATCCTACCTAGAAAACAAACAGGAATGAATGCATCTTAAGTTTGTAATTAATGGAATACACTGTAAAATCGCCATATCGATTTTTTTTTGTTTCCTCTTGACTCCCCCCCCCCCGCATGAAATCACCGTAGTGCACTGCTGAATGATTTCTTGACCAAATAAAAACTTTAACGTCAAAGTCTATTGCATTACAGACGATGCATTAATTTCTTGTACGTAATGTGTCATTTCTGCGAAATTTTCCGATGTTTTCAATATTTTCTGGTGGCTGCATAATATATATACACATCGCATATATTATATAGCAAACACTATACGCCACACCTGTAATGGTTTAGGTGGACAGAGGTTTAGGTCTTAGCAGCGCAGATAAGGATCCGTGACAGCGGTTCATAACGTGGTCTGTTTATGGCTCAGTATCATGCTGCTTTCTGAGAGGCAAACGTACATATTGGTGTAAACCATCATTCCATATAAGTAATATCAAAACTTTCCGGAGTTAAGCATATGCTGTATATAGTCATGTCAGTATGATACGTTTTGAAAGATTTTTTGTAAGGAAACCCGTTTAAATGAACTCGCAAAACTAGCAGAAAATTGATCATATAGAATCACCAACACATTTTCATATTAGTATATACACTACTGCCTGTTTTAATGAAAATATATTATTCTATACTATTAAGAATAAAGTACTGATCCACTTTATTTTTAGTCTTTAAATGTAATGTTATATACGTGTGTGTGTGTTTGCGCGCGTTTCCTGTTTTAAATAACACCGCACATGGCGCTGTGCAAAAATATCATTCGCCTTCGAGCTCTACAATATAGTAATGCCCCGTATTGCAACTCAACCCCCCCCCTCCCCTATTTATAGGCAAACAACAGGGAGGAGCTGTGGGCTTGAGCACCCCCCCCCCCCCCGCAAGGGAAAAGCCGAAAAAATATATATGTAAAGAGGGTTATGCTTTTCATATGAGCGGAAAGGCGTCACTGACCGAGCAGAACACAGTGGGGCGAGTCTTAGAAAAGGGAGTGGGGCTGGTCCGCAGATAACAGGCAAACGGAGAATGAGGGGAGGGGGCGGCTCACTGTGAAAACGTCAAAGTCCTATCAAGGGCTGAGAGTAATTTCGCCTTTTCCTCTTACCACCGAGATTACTATGTATATCCAACACCTTTGCCGTCGTTAAATCAACTGTCCGGACGTCATACGCAAGGAGCGCACCAGCGATTTAGCTCCTTTTCTAAAACCTCTGCTTTCTCGATTGTTATTATGCAGTAAACAAGAAAATCATATTTTATCGCCAGTTTTAAAGGGACAGAGCGGTCGACGGACACAGGGAGGCTGACTGATCTGCTTTCTGGTCTCTTTTTTTGTTTTAATCTGGAGGAATTGCACAGCGGCTCCCACATGCACAGCCCCGGCGCGCAGCCCCAGCTATGCAGCAGCGGCGTTAAAGCAACGCCGATCTACCGGGAATTAAAGCGACGCTGGTGCCCCGCCGCCTAACCCGGCGTGAAAGGCGAAAAATTACCAAATAAATAATTAAAATTGAGAAGATCGCCGGATTTTTTTTGTCTCCACGGCGACGGTGAGACCTGCTCCTTATCCGCAATGAAGCTCTAATAGCCTGCATCACCGTAGGCGATGGGTAAGCTGTTTTCTTGCGGCAAAAGATGTGCGGTTGCACAACTGCAAATCGACCCCCCCTGTCTGCTCGCACTTGCGTGAATTTATATGTGTATTGGGTGCTATGTTGAGCATTTGGGCAAATTCACCAGTAAATGTACGAGCTGTTAAATTATACTAAGCTTGCAAGCAGCTGGATAGGAAAGGAAAACGCCAATGCTATAAATAATTGCACTGTGTTGCGTTGGTATATTAAAACATTTCTTTCCTGACAACGTCACATTAAAGGAGTCCAATACACCTGTTTTTCTGATCATCTGCATTATTCAGAAATAACCTCTGTTTTGCTGTCTCAGTTTCGCGCCGCTAATTATATTTTGGTGGTATTGCCGATGCGTTATCTGGAGACGTTCAATATGATGTCGGCTTTCTGATACCATATTTCATGAATTGCTGCAAAAAAGCAAGCTTTCATCAATAAAACACACCCTTCTACGGCCCGGATTTATCAATCTTGCGCACGACACACATTGTAAATGAAAACGAGATGAGATCATTTGCAACAGACTGGTCCATTACACTCCCCACCACCCTTTAACGTTTTGTCTTTTCAGGCACCTATTTTGATCATTATTTAACATGACATGACAAAAACACGACATGACAAAAAAACGTTTACTACTTTTAACAACGCCTTGCCAAGATATGGGTTCGATTAAACGTGACAAAGTTACTGTTATGATTCAGATTGCATCAGATTATATTAGAAGGTCTTGCCTTTGTATGATTAATCCATAATTATTTTTAGTTTCGGTTTTTGTTTCGGATACTTGTTTCCACATCAGTACCATGTTATATATTGTTAATTTAAATAGTAGCTACGGAATGCAGTTCTGATACATTGTCAACCTGTCAGAGAAATTAAGTCGTAATGCCATCATACCTTAGTTGTGCACAAATTATGTGACTCTGACAACTGGTGAGCTGCAGAAACAAAATATGTTTAAACGCTCCACCCGTAATCGTTGCCCCTTGGGGTCCTTGGAGGAGATCCAGTAGGGAGAAAGGACACGGATGTCTGTCTGGTTCTGGTTCTGACTAGACCTTAATTGGATAGGATGGGTCTTTCAGCAGTGCAGGCTGTGTTGATGTTGCAGAGATGCTGTCACCCTGAAAAAGGCTGAAAAGGGAGATAATGTAAGGTAATGAAGTCGTACTCTTGAGATCTTCTTCACCAAGGTTATTTCTGAATAGCATGTATGTAGGGGATGTAGAATCATGTGCGTGGTTTATGCAGCAGCGGTAATGTCTTGGGAATGAGTGGCTACCCCCTGGCGTCTGGCCAGAGCGGGGGGGGGGGGGGTTAAGTTCTTGCTCTCGGCGGTGGGTTTCCGTTGGGTGAAGGTGACTTCCTGGGCTGTGGGGGTTTGCCCTCAGAAATGAGGCCCCGTCAGCAGGCCAAACGGCCTTCACTAGCATGGCGAAAATGGAAACCGTTTGTGTGTAGCCACACTGGCGGGTCCTTGACGGCTTTTGTGTCCACCCCCTTTTGTCATTCCGGTGTCAGCTGTCAGACTCACCCCCCCCCCTTGCCCTCATGTCACCTGCTTCGGAGAGCTTCTCTCTGACCTGTGTTTGAACTGCTGTCTGCATGTTAGTGCTGGACATAGCAGATGGTCCGATTTGCATGTCAAGTAGGGGGAAGAAATGGAGGACAATATGATTTTATTTAATATATATATATATATATATATATATATATATATAAAATCATTCCAGTAAATCATTCAGCAAATCACTTTCTGTGCTTTATATTATTATTATTATTATTATTATTATTATTATTCTTTAAGCATAGATCTATGGTTGCTGGGGCTGAACCGTAGCTGTGATTTCATTGGTCACTAACAACATTAGCCAGTCATTATTTGGGCTGTTTTTTTTCCTTCTATTTTTGAAGGAGCACCGAACTGTCAGGCATATGAGTGAGCAGCTGCTTGGCTCCCTGTACCAGCTGACTGTCAGTCTTGTGCCGTATGTGGAGAGAAGCGTGCGAGACACAACCCCCCCCCTCCCAGATACACGGGCACCTTGCCTTATGGTCCAGGCCAGCCAGCATTTCCCATATTAAATTAATTCTGAGAAAACATCAACTTTAGTCACCCCAGGGGGGAATTTCTTGTTCATACAGCAGTATGTAAAGTGCAGATAAACAAGCATATATACAGACAGTCCCCAGGTTATGAATGAGATCCATGCCCTAAATCTGTCTTTAAGTTGAATTTGTAGGAGAGTCAGAAAAGTAATAATACAGAAGTGTGTGATGTTTCCAAGGCGGCACAAAGTACTACGTATGTGCGTATTACGGACCATTGCATTTAACCTGAATTTGTAATATTTCAGGCTTTATAGCAGTCTGTTCATAAATCCATAAGTCTGGCTTTCTTAATCCCGGGGACTGTAGCAGACACAGACTGTAGTAAAACAAGACAGACAAGTAAACATAGTAAAAAGTGCTCAGGACACAGACAGAGTATACCGAAAACAGAATATTACATAAATAAATATTGTAATGTGGTGGAATGGTTACTTCTGCCTCACACCTCTAGGTAAAGCGTTCAAGTCTCCGCCTCGGTTGCTGAATTTCTCGGGTGTTGTGGGGTTTCCTCTGGGTTCTCCGCATTTCCCCCACGTTCATGTTTAATTCATATTCCAACCACTTACTCTGCTGAGGGTCATGCAGTGCGGCCTGTAGGCTATCTGTAGTAGCTAATGCGACACCGATGTGTAAATTTTAGCTGGTGCCGATGACGATTCACTTTTGTCTTATTACCAGTTCCGATAACCGGCTAACTTCCATGCACCACTGATGTCGGTAACGTGACTTATTAAGATCCTGTGAATGTGTGTAGCGACAGCATCGTATAATGCAGGCAATGAAACGTCAGCAAAGTATCTCCACCTTGGAAGACTGTAGCGAGGTTCTATGTGGCGAATGAGCTTCCTCTTCCTGCACAATGGAAAATGGCTGATCATCATCTCTGTTATTTTAGTAGTTATGTGTTTAGCTCTGATGCAGCTAACTTTGAGTACTGACTGCCATAAGCCTGTTGACGCACCTTGCACTATATCAACCAAGATTGACACATTGACCTGATCGATGTTGAAATCTTTTTTTTTTTTGGTAACGAACATTGGTCAATACTGACATGATAACTGATAGGCCTTTTGTACCTCTTTTGTAGTAGCACAGGACCGAAGACTAGGTTCTACCCTAGATGGGATCCGGTGCCGTCCTTCACATCCTTTATTTAGTAATATGAGAGCCAAATTTCAGAGTCATGTCTGCCCCCTTGACCTGAGTGTTTTGCTTACGTTGTAGTCGTTAACTAGACTGGCATAAATCTCTTGGCGAGCCGTAAGCATTATGTAGAGCGTTCCTCCTTTCTGGCTTAGGTTTGCCCTCCAGCGCCGCTTCAGATGCCCTGTTCTGTTTAGACACATTATAGTACGACATGTTCCAACCTTTTGCTCGTTGATCTGAGCGCTGCTGCAGGCCCTCAAAGGACTATCAACCTGACATGGTAATATTTGGACTTGCAGGTGTCGTGATTTTACCCATCCTGCAAAAGGTGGGTCGGAGTGCTGCTGATTGACCGGATTTCATCAGCCCTCTGTCCACTCAGGGCTGCCTCATTTATGACCTGCTTTAAGCCTAATCGTTTAATATTCAGTATTTATATTTGAAGAAATACAGGCATGTGGCACGTATTGAAAAGGTTGTGATTTGATCCCCATAAAGGAGCAGGTTGCCGTTTGGAGAGCCTGACGAGTCAGTGTGCTGTACTGTCGACTGTGGTCACCGATGCTTCCATCGATTTAGTAAATTCACAGCTTTATAGATGGTACCACCGTAGAAGCTTCACTTGAGCTACAGTCAAGTTGCACTTAGGCTTGACATTTTAATTTGAGATGAGGAAGTGTTTTTCGGGTGTAGACGAGTCAGTCACTCTGGTTCCTCAAAGTTGCACCATAGATACGGAGGTAGATGCCATCCTGGGTTGTTACACTTCCTCTGCAAGCCGCTCACTGTCTCCGGAGAACGGCGGGACCTCGTCGGGTCTGTCAGCTGGTAGAATGGTACCGAGCTGTGCAGAAAGACCTGAGGGTTGCTGTTGGTAAGAGACCAATTAGTAGGTATCACTTGGCACTCAGAACCGCTGAGCGTGGCCATATGGAGCCAGGGTCTCCTTGCTGACTATCGGCAAATGAAGTGCACCACAGACCACCAGCTGTGACCCGGGTTCCAGGCCGGCACTGGAGGATTCCGGGGGATTCTCCGGAATTAGCGCTCAAATCGTAGCCCTCACTTATCTATACTGAACAAAAATATAAACGCAACACTCTTGTTTCTGCTCCCATTTTTCATGAGATGGACTTAAAGACCTACAATTCATTCCAGATACACAATATTACCATTTCTCTCAAACATTTCTCACAAATCAGTCTAAATGTGTGATAGTGAGCACTTCTGCTTTGCTGAGATAATCCATCCCACCTCACAGGTGTGCCACATCAAGATGCTGATCTGACATCATGGGTAGTGCACAGGTGTACCTTATACTGCCCACAATAAAAGGCCACCCTGGAATGTACAGTTTTTTGCTTTATTGAGGGTCTGGGGACTCAGAACCGGTCAGTATCTGGTGTGACCACCATTTGCCTCATGCAATGCAACACATCTTCTTCGCATAGAGTTTATCAGATTGTCAATTGTGGCCTGTGGAATGTTGGTCCACTCCTCTTCAATGGCTGTGCGAAGTTGTTGGATATTAGTGGGAACTGGTACACGCTGTCGTATACGCCGGTCAAGCACATCCCAAACATGCTCAACGGGTGACATGTCCGGTGAGTATGCTGGCCATGCAAGAACTGGGACATTTTCAGCTTCCAAGAACTGTGTACAGATCCTTGCAACATGGGGCCGTGCATTATCTGTCTGAGTGGCTGGTCTCAGACGATCTTGGAGGTGAACCTGCTGGATGTGGAGGTCCTGGGCTGGTGTGGTTACACGTGGTCTGCGGTTGTGAGGCTGGTTGGATGTACTGCCATATTCTCTGAAACGCCTTTGGAGACGGCTTATGGTTGAGAAATGAACATTCAATGCACGAGCAACAGATCTGGTTGACATTCCTGCTGTCAGCATGCCAATTGCACGCTCCCTCAATGCTTGTGGCATCTGTGGCATTTTGCTGTGAGACAAAACTGCACATTCCAGGGTGGCCTTTTATTGTGGGCAGTATAAGGTACACCTGTGCACTACCCATGATGTCAGATCAGCATCTTGATGTGGCACACCTGTGAGGTGGGATGGATTATCTCAGCAAAGCAGAAGTGCTCACTATCACACATTTAGACTGATTTGTGAGAAATGTTTGAGAGAAATGGTAATATTGTGTATCTGGAATGAATTGTAGATCTTTAAGTCCATCTCATGAAAAATGGGAGCAAAAACAAAAGTGTTGCGTTTATATTTTTGTTCAGTGTATGTTGGCCGATCGAGTGCTCAATGCTGACAGGGGAATCGAGGTTTAAGACCTGAAGTGGGTGAGTTTACCACCTGTTGCTGTTTGCGTCACTAACATTCCGGGATGAAGATGCACTGTGTATCTATACGGGTGTGGTTGTCTATCTGTGAAACGGAGGACGATAGGTGTTTTGTCAGGCTGTCAGCTGTCATTTCCTGAAAATAAGATGAGCATAGTTTGGAATGGGGGGGGGGTGGCTGCATGTTGGACGGGGTAAGCGCCCGAGGGGGAGAGAAGGGGGCCATTGTGTACAGCGGATGAGGAATACACACCGTGATACTGGAGATTTGGGGGGCAGGACCCGGCAGAGAATGAGCCTCATTGTGCCGGGATTCCTGTCCTGCCCCTGGGTCGCAGTGGCGCACAGACAGACCTCGTACATAACACTGCCTAAGTGCATGTGCCATCCATTGTCCCCTGCTATGTGCTGACGTGCCGCGCCATAGCTCAGGGAGAGTGGCATTCTGGATGCCCTCTTTGTTTGAGGACAGACTCCCCGTGTTCCTCCGTGGGAGGAGGCCGACACAGACGGGCACGGACGACCATATTGGATTCTGCTGTAGAAGTTTCCCCTGAGTCACTTCCATTTGCAATGCAACCTAATACTGTGTTAAGGACTTCAGAGGTTCTCTGGGGGTCTGTACTGGAGAAGTGGTTAGAGGATGGACAGACGGATGGATGGATGGATGGATGGATGGATGGATGACAGGCCGGAAGCTTAAAATTTGCTCCTATCTTTGGGGAGAAAAAGATATTATTTTCTCAATTACAGTTTTTTTCTGATTGCTTAGGCACAATCTTGGAAACTATAGGCTATTTTTGCAAAATTCTGCTCCAGGGCTGCACGTTAACACACTGTGATGTAATCGTGATTATGTGGTGCTTGTGCAATAATCACCAGGGCTTTAGGTGGCGGGTGAAACGTGTGTTCAGATGCTGGCTTTTCAGTGCTGTACAGACGTTTACTTTTGCACTCCGTATGGTAAGCAAATTAGCACAACGCCTAAAATATCAATGAGATGCTGTTTTGTGATACTCAAAAGTTAGTGACCTGTGTAAATGCGGCATATCCTCATGTTTATTAAATTCAGCTAGCGGAGCGTGCTGCATGTTTTTGCAAATTATGGAAGCGATAAGCGCTGAAGTGGAGGTGAAGAAAGGGACAGCTCAGCAGCCACGACATCCTTTAAAAGAGGAGATGTTGTGGATAAACAAGATAAAATATGTCGGTTGTATAGCGGTACTTTTTGCAGTTCAAAGTCAGACATGTTTATTAAACAGAAAGATATGTCAAATTTATACAGATTACTAAGTCTTAGGAATCATAATATGCCTCTCATTAATATTTTAGACGTACTACTAATTGCTTGCCCAATTGTGGGCGTAAGTAAACATCTGTATAGTACCGAAACACCGGCGTCCAGTTTGCACCCATTAACTAAAGCCCTGGTAATTATTGCGCATGCAGCATATAATCACGATGTGGCATCGTACAGCCCTTCTCTGTACACTAACCACAAAATCTTGCATCAAACCAGCAAAATGACCTCTTGAAAAAGCAAACCGTGCTTGCAAAACTCTTCAAAGTATTTTTAAAAAATTGTCATCACCCGCAAATCATCATTTGAATTCACACTTGAAGCACCAACTAGGCGATGACGGTATAAATGACAAACGCTTATGGCTTCAGCTTTAGCTGTGTGCAGTTTGCAAAACTGTGCAGTCAGTCATACATGCACAGTAGCAAACACACACACACGGGTATCTAAAAGTACGAATGTATATTCCCAACATAATATCATCAATAGGGGATAAAGGTTTGTTTTTGCTTTGCAGGATGTTATAACACTGCTCAAACAACAAAAATACAAACAGTAGATGAAAACAAAAACGCTTGTTCTAGGAAAATAAAGAACAGAAAGAAACCAGGCAAAATCTCACCTTCTGCTGTCAACCTGGAAAGGCAATTGGTAAAATATTGTAGGAA
This sequence comes from Brienomyrus brachyistius, assembly GCF_023856365.1. Classification (NCBI taxonomy): domain Eukaryota; kingdom Metazoa; phylum Chordata; class Actinopteri; order Osteoglossiformes; family Mormyridae; genus Brienomyrus; species Brienomyrus brachyistius. Next base: position 7,728,574 of record NC_064537.1, read on the forward strand.
GCCAGAGAATTGTGTCATTAAGTTACAGAATGTAAAATAGTGAATTATGTTTACGGTAAATTCACTGACTACACGTGTGAATGGTTTGGAGAATCTCTGTTAGTATTTATGCATTCAGAGAAAAACGGTATTAAGATGATCTAATAAGCCTTTCTGTAGTCTGTCTAATCTCTTATCCAAACAAGGTCACAAAAATCAAGAGAATGTTCTAAAAATCACTGGGCCCAAGGCAGGTGATACCCCGCATGGGATGCTGGTGATGTGGGCCGTCTTTGAACCAGAAAACCAGTGTTCCTACCAGCAGAATGTGTAGACATTTTACTGTTTTACACTGTTTTTGCACTATTTGTTTATTTGCTTGCTATTTCCATTCTGCCAAAGCTTAATTCCAACATCTAATGGAAAGACAGACCAGAAGAGCAGAAGCTACAATAACAAAGGGTGGATCAACTTTATATATCAGTTTTTTTTTTTAATTGCTTAAGCACATTTCCTGAAAGCTTCCATTATTTTCTCAAAACAGTAAACAAAACCTTTGATGACTTTGACAAACAGTCAAACCTACTCAACCCTATTTCATCTTTGCTCAAAACCAAACACCGCCTTCAGATCACACTCAAAGCCAGTCAATACAGTACATAAACACTACTGAGCCGTCATTACCCACTACAGCGAAACGGTGAAAACTATTTCTGGCATGTAGAGAAACATTTAAACTGTGCAAATGGTCTTTTGTATGTTGGGTCGCAAAATTGGAATGCAACCGCACAAGTAAAAAAAAAAAAAAGGTTGTTCAGCAAAAATGTTTGTAGGTAAAGCAATATGCAATATCTGCAGTTTTCAGCACTCCAAAAAAGTTATAGTAAAGGATAAAGTTTAAAAAAATGAAAGACGCATCACAGTGAAATGCTGTACAGCTGCCAAGCCAAAGTTAAGGATGAAAATTTATTCTGCCTAATCATCATGTGTCAGGGCTGGGTCACAACAGAGAACTTCGTCTGCACCACAGGCTACAGTATGTTCTCCCTTGCTAGGCAACAGGGGAAGAATTTTCTGTGATGACCCATCCATACCTTGACATTGAAATCCAGCTCACCTGCAGCACTTGCACTCTCATGCAGCGTGCATTGTTCTCATTACTCGTTGCCTTTTTCACGTGTTTAGAAACGTGTGAACAATTTTGAGTCATTGTGTTTAAAAGATGACTACTGTGTGTTTTTGTGGCCTGCGTTTCCCATTTCGCATCAGAGTTCACCGTGGTGCAAAATATATCTTGATGAATGAGGATGTGTTTAGATTTCTGCAGAATGGGTGACTCATTCCTGCATCCATCCATCCATCCATCCATTTTCCAAACCGCTTATCCTGCTGGGTCGCGGGGGGGTCCGGAGCCTATCCCGGAAGCAATGGGCACGAGGCAGGGAACAACCCAGGATGGGGGGCCAGCCCATTGCAGGGCACTCATTCCTGCAAATAGTGTCTAAATAGGTGAACACTGCCATTTTGCAAAATGAGTGATTGATTCAACGTGGTTTGGCAATTAAGAGTCTTGCGCTTTCCTGTTTTAGCTGTTCACAAAAACTGTATTACCCTTTCAGAATGAGATGTTGGACACGCTGGTGTACATAAACCTTAGGCCATATCATGTACCATGCTGCTATATACATCAGAATTTCGGACTGGGGTCACTGAAGTTCATCTTATCTTATTGGTACTTTACCGGAACCTGGCGGCATGTAGATGCGACGTGACAATGCTCCTCATTTTGTACATTATTGAGGATGTTTTGATCTGATAAGAATGTGGTACATAAACACGCTTGCATCAAAATAGTGGTTGCAAAAAAGAACTTTCAGTCGTGATGCAGGCCTGCCTTTCTGCCAGCCACACATCTGCTAAGCTTCTCAGTATGCCTCCATGCTTGCACCCGATAAGCCATGTGTCGGCTGACGATTTTACACAGCAGCAAAGCTACAGACGCGTCACGCAGGCTTCCGAGCACCGTCCATCTGCTTGCTGAGCGTATCGGTGCTGTTTGCCAAAGTGACGTCCGCCGTAGTAGATGCTGCCTTGTTGATGAGATGTGCCACTGGCAGTCAATTGTTAACAATTAATTGTATTAATCTGTATGCAGCCTACACCCTGTACAGTTTATTGCAGCAAAAGAAGGTGGGTGTTGAGCTGTTGAAGTAGCTTGAATCATCAGTTAAAGCGAAACCAAAAATAATGGAAACTGGTAAACAGTTTATCTTTCAATGGAAAGTTGAGAGCAGTGAAAAATCAAGTCCATTTTCCTGTTTTTAGGCTGTTGGAGGAAGCCTGAGTAGCAGGGGGGGGATGAGGGGGGGGGGGGGTACCGGATATGTGCCAATTCCCCTCCCACAGTGCAGAGTTGGGAATCAAACTCCAAACCCAGGAGGTGTGTGAGGGAACTGTGCTATCCACTGAAATGCCCTTACAAGCATCTGATTCTAAAAGTAGTTGGGCTGCAGCTATCGATTATTTTAGTAATCGCATATTTTATCGATTATTCCATCGATTAATCAGGTACGAAATACTTTTGTCTTATTAAAGAGCAATAGTGACTATTCAAAAGAGAAAAAACACAGGTCTCTTACAATTAACAGCTCGTGAGTTTCCCTTTTTATTTTTGATGGTCAAACTGCATACAATATGTCGAAATAACTAAACCCTTTTAGTGCGTTCATGTACATGTGTTTATTTTTTTATCTCCTGTGTACAAAGGACTTTCAGGAAGCACTTATTACATTCCTCAGATCTTTAGTGACCCAGCATAAATAGGCTATATTTAAAAGTCAAACCACAAATAACCGTAACTCTGCAAACTTTTATTGAATGCATCTTCTCCAAACACAAGGAACAGTTTCTGAACAAACTTAAATCTCAAGCATTGGTCCTCCGGCAAGCTGGAATTTGCTATTTTCGCATGCAGCATGCTAAAACTTAATTCTTAAATTTTTGAGGGAAAAAATAATTTGAAAAATTAACTTAGAAATGTTAAACTTTCAAACAATTTCTAACCGTTTTCGAAATAATGTACGAATAATAATATAGTAAAATGTTTCATAAAGGCTGCCAGTCAAAATATGCATTTATTTACTTGCCTAGAAAGCAGCCGTCTCTCAAGTGTCCAGTGATCAAAATCCATTGTCATTCTATTGTCGTCCGCAAAACAAGCTAAACTGGGCAAATTGGGCAAACTTCGCAAAAACTGCCGCTATATGGGGTGTCCAACTCACACCTTGCACTTTAGGGACAAAAAGTGGGGGGAGGGACTAATACAGGTAAAAAAAATATAGGTCAATTTGGACAAACAGAAGTTTTTATTTGAAGTGCATATAAAAATACAATGCGGTATTTTTATAAATTACCACAAAATAATTTGAGCTATTTTGCCAAAAATTTTGTAGTAAATTCACACACAACCACGTGACCCGAGGAGGGCTGTAATCTGATATTTTAACCAGGTGTATTAACATGGCAGCAGTGTAGCTAACTGTAATCATGGCGCTTTTGATAACCAGAACAACTTAATATGTAATTGACTTCACATCAGTGAAATGGGAAGGTTAGCCTCGATAGCTGCTAAGCCACCTTCATAACTAGTAAACTGTTAATTATGATGAACATTAACAGCTAATCTATTCAATCTTTTTTAAAATAATTGTTTTATTACCATATTGCTTAAAGTGCTTGGTAAGCAATGGAAATGAACGTGATTCTATGCCGAAAATGTCAATGTTTGGAACTATTTACCATCCCCATGACCCGGAAGCTTCTCTGGAATTTTCTTTAAGGGGTCTCCACGGGAGTGTCGTCACTCTGTGTCGTCTACCGCTCTGCTACACGTAAAGCAGCGTAAGCGCACTGTGCGACACTAACGATCCTCCATGTGAAACGCGGTGGTCACTGAGCAGTACGTAGTCGCGCGGATTACAGGATTCGTAATGCATTTTTTGTAATCGAGTTATTCGAGTTACTCGATGAATCGTTGCAGCCCTAAAAATATAGCATGCCTGATGGGGCATAACTGGAAAAGTCAAAATATGCGATGTCTCCCATGACTGAAGCATCTGGAAGAGGTCATGCATGGACACACTGACTTGGAATGTAGAATGTTTAATTATATACCATAATGCGTACTGGTGTTTTTACGCGGGTTAGCCCTGCACGGCAGATTTGCTGGCAGTGTTGTGCCGTAAACACAGAGGAAGTCTGGGTGGCGTGGGGGATCCTGCTCGCATAGACGGTCCGAGGATGCAAAGAGGTCGCTATCTGCCTCTGCTCTCGACCCTGTGTGACATGGGCTTTTGGGATGAGTCGGAGAACAGAAAAGCGAGCGTCGCTCAAGTTAGGTACAGCCATACACACTCTAACACCTGTCCACACTTGCGCCACAAAATCCCTTCTCGGTCAGTGTCGTTCTGTCTGCACAACCTTCCACCCAAGAACACCGGCGGTCACCGAAAACTTGTCCGGATGTCCCCTTTGGCAGCACCGTCAACTGCATGTGACAAACTAAGACCCTGCCCAGCCCACAGAAGCTCTTTCTTTCATGCGTTAACTTAAGCGTGAAGAACTCAAACTTTTCGCCTGGGCATAACGGATGCATTTGTCACACACAGACATTGGCAGAACGCTCTAAACGGAAATTTAGCTCGGGATACAGCTTTAAGTTGTTTACACTTGCAGTGAATGTGATCTATCTATAATGCTCTATGTGTTATTTATGTAGCTCTGCAGTACAACTGATTGAACAGGTTCTGCTTCACTGACATTATTTGCTTTCTGTTCCCCTCTTTGGTCTTTCTGTTTCATACTCAGTAACTATCTTCTGACGCATTGCCAGTCTCCAGGAAATGGTTATCATTGCATGTTGATCTGGAGAGTGTTCCCCTGAAGAGCAAGTTCATCTTTGACTCAAAAGACAAATATACAAAAGAGTGTGTTTTCCCCAAATACCTTTAAACGCCACGTGATATTTCAGACTCTGCTGCGATATGCTTGCATCGGTATGTGATTGTTGTGCTGCGCATTCCAGCAAATTCCTTCAAAGAATACAGGAAAATGGTGCAGTTCCTAAAAAGTGGACACATCCTGTGAGGTTTTGAAGGAATGCTGGGAAAACGGGTAACACTCCAGCACCACTGTTCCTGAGAGGGTTTCGCCAACAAAAGGCCGGATATGGGAGACCTACCCAGTGAAACCCCCTAGTTAGAGTGTTCAGCTTTACTGTTCGTGAATCTAATGACTTTTCAAAGCTCACTGTTAAAATTTCTACATAGCAATTAGAAAAAAAAATCCAAATTTATTGTATGTTTGACTTATTTTGTATCTCATACGTCTTCTTGTATGTGCTTTAGACAGGATATGTCTAGCTAACCTGTTTCTTGGCAACCATGATGCTGTTGAGCCTAGATGGAATGTCGTCCAACGTTGGGGAAAAGCGACTAAAGGCAGAACTACATGTCAACACGGATTTAGTTTGAGGATTTTGTCATATAGAGTCGCCAGTTTCTTTTTTTATATGAGCTTTATTTTCAGTATCCCTGCATCCCGACGAACAGACGCGAGAGCGAGGATGGCTGAAGAGTCTCGTCCATGGGAAAGGAGAGTACATGTTCTGTCTTCGGCATGATGACCTGCTCTTGGAGAGCCATGAAATGTGTGCGTGTGACTGGACGTGAAAACCAGTTAAAAGCAAGTGGGCCGGTGGGTTTGTGGCCTAGCAAAATTTCTCGTGTTCCCCAATCGGCAACATTTTTCGTGAGTTTGTGTGTGTGATGAGCCCATATGGGCAAAAGGACACAGTCACTTCTAAATCCCAGGCTAGTCCTGGTTAAAAATGTCATGCAGCTGATGTATTTTACGTCTTAATGTTTGTTGTTGACATTATAGCCAAGTGCTGAAAAATTTTGGCGGGAATTGCGTGGCGGACCAGGTGTTTCCATAGCGTTTGCATCGGGACGGTAGGGATGGTTACGCTTTTGTGCTCATTCGTAAAAGTCATGTGGACAGGAGACCTCAGCTACATTATCGTGTCAGCACGGGGGTGTGGGCCGCCTCTCGTCATTAAGCCTGTCCCCCGCTCTCTGCCTCTCATGATAAGGTTGGGCAGCTTAGCAGACCACGGCCTTTGGCTATTCGGGACTTGTGTAGCTTTAGCCTGTGAAGCCTGTAGATGCTTTTAGCACCCAGCAAATACCTGAATCTTAGCGAGGTAGGCTGGCAAGTGCTTAGCCCAAGTCATAATTACGGGTTTTAGGAACCTCTTACATCGATAAGGATGGAGCCACTCCTTGTTATTTTTACCTGTGAGACTCCCAGCTCTGAATGAGTCACGAGGGGTCTCGCTACCTCAGGCATGTGAATGCAGGTAAACCAATTGTATCAGTCACAAGACGTTAGTGAGAAGGATATCTGCGAAATGGAGCCATTACAGACCTGCAGGGGGCAGTGCAGAGTGAGGCTAATTGAAGTTAAGTGCCGTTTTAGCTGTGTGGGTTTAAAGGGATCTGCGGGAAGCTCTTGTTATTCTCCCTGGAATGATCGAACTTGGTTAGCGAGTCTCCCAGAGTGCATATACTGCTCACTAAGTACTGCATATCTTGGAATATATACTGTAGCACTCAGTTTGCAGCATCTTCCTGTAAATTACAAAACTGTAAGATTGTTTCTTGAATGACTTAAACAACCGAGGCCCGGTCGAGTCATCGGTCGGGCTGAAATCCGCAGCGGCAGCTACATTACACAATGCCACGACACACGGAAACGTCTCACGATTCTCCGCCTTGGACTTGAGCTATAATCTATTAAAGCGCTATCGCACTGTGAAGTTAGTCATAACATGTGGCAAAACAGAACTTAGTGTTACTGAACAAAGACTAAATAAATCTAGGAGTTCATATAATGGGGAAATGAGGAGTCTGAGAAGGAAATGTGTGTTGTTTGTTTAGCTGATGATCTAACATGGGGTTTGGGCAGAATTCAGTACGTTACAAATGTCGAAATACGAATGTAGCAGTAAGGAGGAGTTTGTGAGCTGAAGGTGCTGTGTTGCAGGACTGGGTAGTGGTGTGGATTTCCCCAACTCTGGGTTTGGGTCAGGTAGTTCACGTGCTTTAATTTACGTATCTGATCTTTATAGCTAAATTGCCTTTCAAAGTTTATAAGCTTCTTTTGCAATATAAATTGGTCATTTTTTAACCAAGGTGACTGGGGTTGAATAGCCAGCTCAAACGTACAACAATGTACTTTTATTACCGTGAGAAGTGCCCTTTGCTGTTTGCGTGTTGCATTCTGTTGTCGGGGGAACGTTATTTCATACCTCTCTATGCCTGTATATGGATGGCATGTCAGTGAAGTCCACACAACCTGAACCTTCAACTGGAACAGCAGGATCACAGGATGACTGCCTTCTGTTCGGTGGCAAACAGCTGAACTGAGCTGAAATCTCTGGACTGGTCGCTGGCAGCTTCAGGCAGAATAAGCACTTATCTAAGGCCCCCTAACTACATCTTTTGTGGAAAGAGTGAAACGATCATCGGTTTTCTTGGAAAGGAGCCTCCAGAGTAAGTAAGGCCTTGCCTTCGCCCCCCCGGTCGCTGTTGGTGAATTGACCCATGTGTGAGAAGAAGACACATTGAAGGAACAAATTTTACAAGGTGCCGAAAGTTAACGAGTGGTGTGTCTGCTGTGGACTGAGTAACTAGTAAGGGTGAAAGTCTAAAATGTAGTTGAACTTCTAACCAAGACCGGATGAGGGTAGGCGGGAGTGGAGAGGGGTTTTGGCGGGATGGAATAGCTCGCTTGCTGGTGTGAATGCAGCAGCCATTCAATTAAAAGCTAAAGGTAAAGCCCCGAGCGGCACGCCACATCGGATGGGCTCCTCTGCTCCAGCGGGCATCCAGCCGCGTGGCGCACAAGTTACGGGGTGGGGGGTGGGCCCCCTTTGCGGACTGAGCGGAATCAGAAACGTGGGCTGATGTGCCTTTTACAGCCAGTGCGCGAATCCTGCGGCGTCGGCGATACTGCAGCGATAGCGGGGGAGCAAGAGAGGCCCTGCGATGGACACGGCGCCCCGGTCGTAGCCCTTATGGGATGTGAAGTTGGCACCCGGCCCTGTTTTCGCTGGCGCCCACTTAATGGCTAACAGTACCGTTTTGTGGGCTTTGAAACGCGCCTTCCTGCAACTGCAGTAATTCTGGCCTCCACAAAACAGGGTCATTTGACAAAGGTCATTAAGCAAATTCCATTAAATGCAATCGGGAGGAATCAGCCATTTAGTAACACGAAACTGACCCAATTTTTCCCCAACATGCATAATTATGCCATTATATTTGCTGACAGAGTTTTCTTGTTTTCTCGGCCGGCCGTTTGCTTGTATATTAGGTTATGGGCACAATGTCATGATTTTCAGTCAGTTCTTTTGTCCTTCAGACTGCTTGTTATCCTGGATCCGGCTCGAACCAGTGCAGCATCAGGTCACATGCTTCCTCAATTCAGCCTGCGCTTATTCTGTTCTCTTCTGCATCTCTTAAATTTGCATTAAATGACGTTTACATTATTGTCACCTTATACGCTTCCTGGACACTCGCGTGCAGAGAGAAAAACGTGAGGCACCGTGCCAATAGTGGACATCGGTGAAATTGTTTCGGGAAATCCGCAGTTTGGTTCGTGCCACATCAGCTCACATCACATGTCTTTCATGCCAGATTCCATAAACCATTAACTCAAAGTGCTTCCTCTCTGACAGCAATTCCAGTTCACCTAGTTTTTATACTCATTGCACAATTTTTTTTTTTGGCATGGAGAACAAAGGGAAAAAGAGGGATTTTTTAAATAGTTAACCACCCTGCTGTTTTACTGTTCTGCTGATAATCCATGCTTCTTGCACAATATAATGACTTTTAAACAACCGTAATCTCTTACTTACCGTAATTCTTCTAATATTGTTACCACACTCCCCTGATGTTTCACATGCCGGTAACAGAAAAGTGACTGCACCTACAGGATTTCTTGCTCTCAGCGACCAGGGCCACTAGGTCCCTAGCAGCCAACACAGGTGCTTAAACCTGCAATGAAACTCTCAGCAGTTTCACAACAGTTTACTCTGCATAAAACAATCATTGACTCACAGGAAACTTCTACTGTCCTCAGCTGGATCTGATCCGGACTCTAGGGGGATCCATTTTTAATTAAATTCCGCATGCTATTTGTCAGAGTGTCACCTGAGCCAAAAAATATGTAAGAGCTTGGTTGACAAAGAGGGAAACTGCTTTGTTCACCGTTGTCACTAAGCCAGATGTAAGGCAGATCTGGTGTGCCGCAGATAGATGTGTAAATTCTGTGTCGAAAAAACAACAGCTCCATTGTTTTTGTCTTGTATGTATCGACTGAGCAGCTGCCTGCCGTTGCATGTCTAGCACTTCTTTCTCGCATTCCAGTCGGTTCTCTCGGTCGCAACTTTCACTCGCTGTTGTTCTGAGTTCGTTCAGCATCATTACCGTTCGAGCTGCTTGGGATTCACGCTGTGCATTGAATGCGAACGCCGGCAGGGCGTTCTGTAGTCTGTGGCAATCGTTTTAAATTTAGAACGGAAAAAAAAAACACAAAACGTAGTGAACGTTGTAGCCTGAAAAACATGTCACGAAATGCGCGTTGGCTTCGCATTTCTGACTGCTTTCAGTCGTGTGTTTGTGTGACATTTATAAAAACTGCTGGTGCTTTTTCATGTTGTGCAGAATCTTTTCTTATTTTCCGATTCTTCATTTAAAGCAGGACTTCTGATGCAATTTAATTTTGACTCTCTCTCTTTTTTTTCCCCTCTTACCCCCATATCCCTTCTCTCAGGATAAAAATGCGACGGCACAGGGTGTTCTTGCTTTGCACTGTGGGCCTGTGTGTGATCTCCTTCTTGCATTACTACAAGGCCCTACACTACGTCTCCTTGTTGCGAGAACTCTCTGCCCCTTATCCCAACATCAAGTCCTTCATCATGGTCACCGGTTTCTTCTGGAAGGAAAGAGATATGCCTTTGTCCAGCACTTTCTCAGATGATGGCCCCGCCCCGGTCATACGACCCTCTGACCCCAGAGCTTGGGATTCCAGGGCCGTGGAGCAGCAGCCCAAACCAGAGATAAACGTGGATAAAGACTTGAGGGTCCCACGAGCATGGGGGAGATTGGATGTAGCAAAGCAGAAAGAGGGAGATGCCTCTCAGGTAATAACCTGTTTGTCAGTTTGCTTGTTGAATGGCTTTTAATGTCACAAGACAGATTAACAGATATTCTTTTCCTTCCATAGGACCTTAAGGTCATGGAAAGAGAGATAAACCTTAAAGAGGAAGAGCATAACATTCCCCCTAAACCCTGGTATCACGGTGATCCTGCTGAAGAAAGGGTAGTGGTGGAGAAGATCCCTCCAACTCCTACCCTACCAGATCCCATAGAGTCCCTTGGGGACCTCCACTTGCGTCACTTCCAACTCGTTGATGATCAAACCCCTTACTTTGTGCATACTAAGGCCGGAGCTCTTTGCTTCCGACAAGGGACTGAGTTAGCCGTTCCAAGGGACAGTCTGGGAATGGGAGTTGCTACAGCAGCAAGTCGTAGGATACTGGAGCTTCAGGAGGCGGTCAACCCAATCAAGGCCGGAACCAAGAAAGGCAAGAGGCTGGTAAAATGTGTGTGCCGTCCAGGTTGGCATGGTCCTTACTGTGGAGTCCCCACCATGGTGTACCATTCTACCCTGCCTACCAAGGAACGGTTAATGCCCAGGGAGGTGCCCCGTAGGGTTATTAATGCCATAAATGTCAACCATGAGTTTGACCTTCTTCATGTTCGCTTCCATGAGCTAGCCCAGGCAGTGGACCTTTTCTTGGTGTGTGAGTCTAACTTCACGGCCTATGGAGAGAGGCGCCCCTTGCGATTTTTAAATCTTCTCCAGAATGGGACATACGACTTAGTGCGGCATAAGATCCTGTATGTGTTTTTGGACCATTTTCCTGAAGGTGGGCGGCAGGATGGCTGGATCGCAGACGATTACCTGCGCACCTTCCTGACACGCAACGGGATATCCCGCATAGATGGACTGCGGCCAGATGACGTCTTCATCATCAATGATGCGGATGAGATTCCAGCCCAAGAGGGGATCCTCTTCCTCAAACTTTTTGATGGCTGGACGGAGCCCTTTGCAATTCACATGCGCAAGTCTCTATATGGCTTCTTCTGGAAGCAACTGGGATCACTGGAGGTGGTATCAGGGTGCACTGTGGGAATGCTGGGTACCGTCTATGACAATGATGGCATCAAGCTTAGGCGACGAGAGTATTACACCATGCCTGGGTTCCGGAAGTATGAGAATGACACAGGCCACATTCTGGTCCAGTGGTCGATTGGGAGCCCTTTCCATTTTGCAGGTTGGCACTGCTCCTGGTGTTTCACCCCAGAGGGGATACGCTTGAAGCTCATCTCTGCCCAGAATGGAGACTTCCCCCGCTGGGGGGACTACGAGGACAAGCGAGATCTCGACTACATTCGAGAGTTGATCCGAACAGGGGGCTGGTTTGATGGGTCGTTGATGGAATATCCACCCACGGACCCAAAAGAGCACATGTACGCCCCCAAGTACTTGTTGAACAATTATGACCGCTACCGTTATTTGCTCGAGAACCAGTATCTTAAGGAGGGCAAGGTAGCAGGAGCTTAGTGCATAAACATTGAGGTTTTTGGCCGAGGGGTAGAGCTGAAGTGTCGTCCAAATTCGGGGAAAGCACCACTATGGACTTATTTCCCCCCCCCTCCCATTTCTGGCTCATCCTAACCCTTGCCAACCTTCCATCTCATTTCCCTGGTTGAGGGTGGCAGGCTGGTGTTGTGGTTTTGCTACAATGGGCTGGGTGTTAATAACAGTGAGTGAAATAGCGGGCAGAGTCTGCATAGCTGACAATAGAGACTCTGTACGCAAGGCACCTTATACAATCTTTCAATGTTTCCTGCTCTATCTGCTTCTCTGCCTCCCATCGGTAAATTGAGAATGGAGTCCATTATGCTGTCAAATGCTTTTTGTGATATTTTTCGGTCATGCTGCACAAGTTCTAATTGACTTTTCTCTCAGTTTTCTCAATACTGTCAAAATAAAAAAAACCAGCCAGTGCGAGTGCAGGAAGTGGAAGAAAGGGCCCCGTTTACTTGCTTGTAATGTGATCGTTCATTAAATCCAATGATAAATGCTGATTTGTAACCGGACCTCGCAGACATGAGCCAGGGCCATTCAATATGAAAAAAGTATCAATCGTGTAACAAGCTGCAGTATGAGCCTTGAGACCATGGTTGAGGTGGATAGGGCCAGTATGGTGTAAATGGAATAGAGGGGGTTATCTGTTGGCCTTTGTCTCAGAAAACATTGAGGGGGTAGAACAGCCTTCCTGAATCCTCCGACTATACTTCCCATCAAGGTCTCTGTGCTTGCAGCAAGGGCAGTCAAACAGGGGGGAGATAAGATTGATTTCAAGGACGTCTGAGTGACAGGGGATCTAAAAAAATTTGGAAAATAATTGGGTTGGTCTTGGTTGCGGGACCCAAAATTCACATCGAGACTCCAGCCGGCAGCAGCGTTTTTGTGATCAGCAGAGGGGGGTGGAATTTGCCTAGTGAAGGAGTTCAGTCCAGGCTGCTGCTGTTCAACAGGAATCTAGAGCAGCACTCCAGCATCCAGCAGAACTCAGCAGCGGCAGCTGAAAACCATCCAAAGAGTTGGAGGGAAAAAGATGAAAGAATGCAGCATGAGAATTTCTGTGTCTCCTTGCCGCCGCAGCCGGCGTGCTTCTGCTGCTGAGCCCTCGGCTGGTCGCATTGCACCTCCGCAAAATCCAGGATGTCTGTCTACCACTTGAACGTTGGTGGCACTTTACCTCCTTCCACTTGGCAGATAATTCTGGCCACCCACACCCCTGCATGACTGCAGGATGTCACTGTTCCCCTGGAGGCCCTGCCCTGCTCAGTGCCAACTACATCAGGACAGAAATATAAAGCACTACCTGTATCACATGTACATTTGAAACCCTCTGTTGTACCTGGCTGCAGCCAATAAAGATACTAGTACATGTTCAGGCAGGACAGACCCCCCGACTGCTGGGTTGTAAGGCCTGAAACCTGAATGCTTCGCTTGGAAGCCAATAAGCCACGCCCCACTTTCCAAGTTCCGCTACTTCATCGCTGCTGTAGTGGGACTTTGCACACCAAGTCTTTCACTCGCCAAGTGTCAAAGTGATGTGGCAAATAAAGTGATTTGAGTTGGACTGCTAAAGCGATCTAGATTCCTTCATTTGAGACACAGAGGGGGTGTGGATATTGAAAGAGGTGGTGGTGTAAGCGCAACACAATGTGTGTGAGTCATATGACGGTTTTCGCATTAGTCAGCTTCGCTGTCTTCGTTCTTTTATTCCGTACCGTCTTACATGTGGTCACTTAGCTGGTTACCGCTTCCGCAGAACATGTCTGAGCACTTGACCGTAACCCGAGTCAATCCACGACTCCTCAGTCAGACGATTCAGAGAAGGGTGAGTCACAAATAAGGGTTGACAAAGGTTTCTCCTGTTTTACCTTCTCGTTCATTGTGTTATACCGGATCTTTCTTTGTACTGTTGGTTTTTATGTTATTTACGTTGGCACTGATTTATTTCGTCCCCTCCCAGGTTAAGGGACCACAAATGTCTGGTGAATATATGTAACGTTTGGATGAGGAGAGTATACAGTTCAACCGCGGCGTGAAATATTTGATGCTAGCTGCCTACTCCACTTTCAGTTCATATCTTTGTGTCACGCACTATATTTATAACCATATTTAGTTAAAACGTCTCTCCATATATGAGTGATGAACTCACATTGAGGCTAAAGAACAGGGTTTGGTTGCTCACACCTATCTAGTATATAGTGATTGTCTCTGTAGTGTGTTAGTCCAGCAGTATCAGTGACGTTGCGCTTTCCTATTGGATAAAACTGTGAAAACGATGAACAGGCCTGGCAGTGTTAATTGATCACAGAGAGCCTCAGGACTCCAGTAAACACTCTCTGTTGTCAATTAACACTGTCGGAACGTGTCCTTAAGAAGATTCCACGGAAAATTAATATGCTCCCTCAGAACAATAAAAAGCAAAGTTTTGCAGAACGCCCTGTGGTATGGATATGCAAAAAAATAAAAAAATAAATAAAATTCAAGAGCCATTGTCGATTGATGTTCCATTTGAACAGAAAGCATAGCCCGGACTTTGAAGAGCCGTCTCAGTGCAGCCTAACTCCAGCCCCTGCATTTTGTGGGTTTTGAAGTTAGCAGGAATCTCTGGGAAGCTTTGAGCACAGCTGTTGTTGTTTGTCTCATTAATGCAACCCCTAGAAGGTTGAAATATAAAGCCCGTCCAAGCCGCTTCAGCGCATGTCAGCTCAGTGTTACCCAGCACTACGGGTGACCACTTGAGTTGTACACGGGTGTCAACATCCACGCAGTCACATGATGCACTGACTTTGTTTGATGCGGGTTTATTTTTAAGGGCACTGGTTGTTGGCACGCACTCTCTTCGGTGTTTCGGAAACACTAGTAGGGCGACGGAAGTGTTTTTCTGGGGCGTACGCAGTGCCACAGCAGGTCATAAGGACACACTGGGTGACAGATGGGTGAGCACCAGGCCTGTGACCATGTGATGGCACCTGACACACTGCTGAATCCTCCCGGTGCTTCTCCAGTCCAGCCCAGTTCGATCGAGCCCCGAGAGTCAGGCTCACGTTAGGGACATCCAACCGAGAAGAGAGAAATGCAAGAGAAGAATAGCAGCCTGTTTGTGTTTCATGAGGCTAGATGAAAATGTCCAAGTGACCTTAGCTATTCACTGTATGTTGCTAAAGAAATAATGCCACTTGCGATCACATACATACACATGAACAGCTATAAATGGACTTGCCTTAATGTGAACCGGAATTTGTAATTGTTTACAGTGGTCGTGTTACTGATTTTTAAGTTTTCTCCTTTTCGTTTGTCTCATTTCTTCAGGCAGCTTCTTATTAATATATATTTTTTTAAAATCACATTAAAATGGACATTTGCTGCACCCCCTCCCAAAAAAAAAAAAAACACCGTCTCCTTTCCTCTGGGAGGAAGTGATGTCACAGTGAGGGGGCGAGCTTCACTGCTGTCCTCTCTATCCTGCCGATCTATTTCTGTCGCATGTGGGAGTGCTTTAACACGTAAGGGAAGTGAGAAAAAAAAATAGCCCTTTAAATATTGCTTAAACTCTTGACAGTATTTTATCACGCTAGGGATGTTTGTCCATGGAGTTTATACCACAGTAAAACATGGCATATTTTCCTCTCCCCCATTTGTAACTGTCGGAATTGCATAACCATTTAATGCTGTAGGTGCTCTTTTCATGTCTGGGTATATATACTTCTCACAGTTGTAGCTGATCCCTGGCAAAAGAGAAAGACCAGCGACTGTTTTGTTTTTTTTTTTTCTGTTTTAGTCTTACCTCTGTCTTCTGTTGACACCATGAAGGCATAAGCGTGAGGTCCGTGTTCAGGAATGTACATTGCATGCTGAAACTGCAGATAGCCTTGTCTGTGAAATGTAAACTTGCACCTTACTGTAGCAGAAATGTTTTTGTTTCGTGGTAGAGCGGGGGTCTACATGGGGTCTACACCCGTGCAGGGCGGGGGGGAGGGGGGTTGGAATGTGGTTCTCTGTAAACCCCACATCTTCAGAGCTTCAGCAGAAGGAGTGTTATGGTGTGTGATCCGCTGTGTATCTGGGAGCTAGATGGCGGGACAGATAGGAAGGCCTCGGTTGCTTTACTCGCAGTCCTGGTCTTGGACCCCACCCCTTTCTATGCACTTTTTGTTCCAGCTGACTTGCCCTTAATTAATTACACCTGGGGGAGCAGTTGACTGCTGACACTGCGGCTCAGCCTGTAGTGCTGTTGCCGCTGGTGTGTGTCGGAGAGTTCCCCCTACGGCCGTTAGCATTAGCTTACTACAGCCCTAATTTGATGGGAAGATCGAATGGATGATTTAGGACTGTTGACTGCAAACAAAGGCAGTTCCAGACTGTATTGGGGGAGGGGGTTGTCCAGTACTTCTTCATTCCTAAGGATCAAATCCTAGAATCACCAACAAGTTTGTACAGTAACATTAACTGGGAGTAACTCTACCAAACTCATTTGTTTTACATATATCAGATTTTCTGTGCACTGGAAATCTGCATCGACTAATGCTTACGTCATTTTCATATAAAGTGAAAAAAAAGACTGTGTTTGTTTACTTTTCCTGGTGTGTGAATCGCAGATGGCATTCGGCAGTTTGACACAATTTATGTGACGCATGGTGCCATCGTGTCTTCGGATTGATCTACCTTTTCCAAGAATTATTGGAGAAACCAGGAGAAAGAACGGGATGTAATGTCAATATTACGGGACTCTGAGCACAGTTATTGACACAGAAAGTGTGGGATACCTGCAGTGTGCAGAACTTTCTTTTTAATAAAACAATGTGCCAGTTCTCATTTCAGTAAATTTACTTTGGATTTGCAGGGCAGCCTTGGGCTGTGAATGAAATGACCAATAATTGGATTTTGGGTGGCTGCCCTGATTTATTATCACAAACGGTCTTGTAATCCCTTTTAAAGGGATTGTAGTTTGCAAATGTTTAATAGATGTGATTTTAGTGCCATACTATAAATCCAGTCAAGTCCAATTAATTAAAATCTGGACCAGTAACCTACAAACATGGACATGGGGTTGGACCAGGACCAGTGCCAGCAGCCTCTGCTGTCGCCTCAGGCAGGACTCGCCACAGAAAGACGGGACTGAGGCCAGCCAAGCTGGTACCTTCACAGACTGACCTATACCAGGAAAGATGGGACTGAGGCTGACCAAGCTGGTACCTTCACAGACTGACCTATACCAGGAAAGATGGGACTGAGGCTGACCAAGCTGGTACCTTCACAGACTGACCTATACCAGGAAAGATGGGACTGAGGCTGACCAAGCTGGTACCTTCACACACTGACCTATACCAGGAAAGATGGGACTGAGGCTGACCAAGCTGGTACCTTCACAGACTGACCTATACCAGGAAAGATGGGACTGAGGCTGA
Source organism: Brienomyrus brachyistius (assembly GCF_023856365.1). NCBI lineage: Eukaryota > Metazoa > Chordata > Actinopteri > Osteoglossiformes > Mormyridae > Brienomyrus > Brienomyrus brachyistius. The sequence continues at coordinate 7,745,736 of NC_064537.1, forward strand.
CCAAGCTGGTACCTTCACACACTGACCTATACCAGGAAAGATGGGACTGAGGCTGACCAAGCTGGTACCTTCACACACTGACCTATACCAGGAAAGATGGGACTGAGGCTGACCAAGCTGGTACCTTCACAGACTGACCTATACCAGGAAAGATGGGACTGAGGCTGACCAAGCTGGTACCTTCACAGACTGACCTATACCAGGAAAGACGGGACTGAGGCCAGCCAAGCTGGTACCTTCACAGACTGACCTATACCATATAGCGCCACAGCAATCTCAAGAATTTTCCAGCGTAAAGTAAGCCCTTCGTAGGATGTCACGTAAAACCGCAGTCTCCTCAGAAACTGCCTTTATCATCTTCGAAGATTGAGAAACCCACCAATTACACAAGCAGACAGCTTGTCTGAATACATTTTAATTACATTCGCCTGGGTAATTATTACACGCGCAGCTTGTACCTGCCCAGTTTTTTTAGAGTGTCCCAGTAGGGTGTGTTTCAGCAGTTTCTGGATGGGGGGGGGAGAAAGGAGTCTTTTTTTTTTCTTATTTTTTATTCTGTTGACAAACAAGGAAGAGTGTACAGTTATAAAATCATAATAAGTCATAAAGGCTTTTTCTGTATATGGACGGCTGTACATTAACCCTGAGTGAAAACTGATTCTATGGAAAATATATATAATAAATTAATTTTAAAGTTTGACACCTAGTTTTGAGTTTCTTTATGTTGGTATGTTGTTTGTACTGTTAACCTGATATATATGTTTAGTTTTTAATCATGCAGAATTTCCTACTTGGAGTAAGACCACAGCCCAGTGACCAGGATTCCAAACATATGTTATCTTCTGCATAAACTATGCATAGACTGCTTATGATGTAATGCTGTTTAAATTACAGGAGCGCAGGTAAGCCTCTCTGTGTTTTGTAAAGAGGACATCCCTGGAAGAAGCTGGAAACCAGCGCAGGTAAGGACCTTCAAGCACTAGGGGGCAGCAGAGATCCAAAAATCCAAGCATTCTTCTTATCAGATGTCTCCACTGACAAACATGATCTAAAGGTATGTGATATGAAAGACAAAATAATCTAAAGCACTTGAAGCCTAATAATATATCAGCTTTATGGAACCCAAGTAAACAAATTTCTTATTAATATATATATATTGCGGCAGACTCTTCGGCGCAGTAAAACAGACAGCATTTTTTGTTAATACACAAAGATTATAAAGACAATCAGATTATGATCATGGAAACAACTTAGTGGATTTCTGTTCTGTTTAATATAAAATGTACAAAACTCCAACCCGTTAATTTGAGGCCTTCCCAGCATGCACCAGAGTATAAATAACTTTTACACCACTGTGTCGTTGGGATCCCACGTGTCGTGTGACGAGAGCCTTGCTATCATGGAGGTCGAATGCGATACTGTGTGGAAACTGAATGGACCAGTATGAGCTAGAGCGGGGGGGACGCATCTCCGATCTAAGAACGAGGGGTGTCGGACCACGTGTAATGGTGGACCTGACCAGCCTCGTCCCTGCCTAGCTGAGGGGCTCCTCCCAAAGCATAGGAAAGAAAATATTTTGGTTTTTAGTTTAAATACTTTCTGCTATTATAAAAATAAATAATAGCTTACATTGTAAGTTCTGCTTATCCGCCTGCTTCCTGTCCCTCCCGTCTCAAAAGAAAAAGTGGTTTGACCCTCTGGTGCGTGTGCAGCAGTGGTTTTTGCTAATTCTGAATCCCAAATGAAAACTAAACTAAAATCATGATTTCAGAAGAGCGAGAGCAGGAAGCGAGACGTAACGTTAACAGGGGGCAGGCAGCTGCTGACTGGCTTCCTTCAGAAAACCAAGCCTAAAGTGTCAAACAGTAACGCAAGTAAGTTTGCTGGGGGGTGGGGGGAAGGGGGGGGGGTGCAGGCACACTGTGTCTGGGACCCAAAACTTGTGCTACTCCCCTGCCGAGAGCCCTTAAGGCTTTTTAGGGAAAACAAGCCAGAATGAAATGAGCTTTCCGAACAGATCCCACCCAGAATATCTCTGCGCTGCATAATTACAGGGCGCGCCGGATGGGTGTTGGATTGAGTCACATCTTACTTCACACATGAAGAGTCTGACCATTGTATTATGCATTACGCTTGTATTGTGACCCACGTGCATAGGGGTCACTTTGGATAACAGTTAATATTCTTGAATCACTATCAATTTGCAAAGACCTTCAGGATGCCGTGTGACTCCGTCTTAGTTCCTGTTGGTGCATTTTAGTGTAACTGCCTTTTCCTTATATATGTGCCACACAACCAACTTATATCAACTTTAATTGTACACACTTACAGATGCGTTTGATGATCTTTTGCCATCTTGTGGCCGACTCATTGGAATGTATTGAGGAAGATGGGAATGTCTCTATGTAAAATCTTTGCTCTCTCTCTCTCTGTATTCAATGTGCGTTGGTACCGCTTGCCAGTTTAAATCTTTGGCATTTATCCGTATTTCAGAATTATTTTCCTAGGTGTTGGGATAGATTTCATTTAGCAGGTGTCAATCCAACCGTCCCTTAGCACCCTGCCTAGGAGACTCCACCCCCCCCACATTCCATGGGATTAGGTCCAGGATCAGTGTGACCTACAAGCAGGACTAACTGACATGCAGCATCTTGCCGGTCTGCCGCCGGATCGTGTCTGAATGTGCTGCCTGTTAAATAGCTGCTATTCTGACAGCCCTACCAGCCTATCAAATACTGCCCAGCCCCTGTCAGAGTCCCCACTACTGTCCGCATCCTATAAACCACAATTTCATGCACTGCTCACCTGTTGCTCATACCATGTTCCCGCTGTAGCTAACAAATCTTCTGCTCACTCCATCTCCTCTAGTCCTGACGGATTTGACTCACACCACTGTTTATGTTGGCAACACAGATCAAGGCCCATAAAATCCCTACTTCCAGCCACCAAGCCAAGAAAGCACCGCTGCCCCCTGCCAACGAGGGGGGGGAAGACGCCCCGAATGCCCATTCAGAACTGCAGCCTATTCACACGACCAAGGAACTTTCCGGCCTACTGAAACCACAACTGAAAACCCACTGGCTGCATCGCAGGTTCCGAGTGGGGGGTGGGGGGGGGGGGGGGGGGGGATCCTGTGCCAGTGTGCCAGTCCTTCCATGATGCATGGCAGCTACTTAATGCCGAGCTCTTTTCCTCAAAATGAATGATCGGAATTATGGATTCGAGCATGTGGGCCAATGTTTAATTCTGTGGATTAGGATTCTGTGTCTGTTGCTAGTGTCAGTGTTGGGCCTCATACAGTACAAGGCCTTTAAAATAATTTGCTTTAGCTAGTTATTAACTTTGCTTCTATACATCACTTTTGATAAAAGCTAAGTAAATGTACGCAAATATACTTACATGCAAATAATTATGCATCAATTGAGTTTTGCATCACAAAGTACCTCATACGCGTATGAAGCACATTCCAAATGAATGTATTCTTTTCCCTTAGAAAAATGAAGACCAGAAATACTGATAGTGATAATCATAACGTCTGAGATTACAGGGGTGCTGGTGTTTGGTTCGGTATGAACTACTCAGTGTCGAATTTCTATGTTCTATTTTCTCCCCATCTTCCGCGGTACCAACAAGATCCAAAGTCTGGTTGCAATTAGAGCAACCAACACATCCTCTGTTAAAACAAAATCTGTATATTTGGAGACTGAAATGAAATTAGGATCGAATTCAGGCTTTGAAAACGCAGCAGAGCTCTGCTCTGGCATCTCCTGGCATTTAAAATGGGCGCCTTGATTATTATTTTGATAGATTTTCTTCGGTGTCGCTCCGCAACAGGTTTTTATTCAGCGCTTCTGACGCGACGCTGTCTGATTGTAGATACTGGGCCAAAATGTTGTAGCTGTGAATTCTTCAGGTGTTGTCTATAAAAAAGGAACATTAAAATGTATTAACACTGAGGAGTTACCCCATAGTTCCCCAATAGCTATGTCAGTCTGTGTGTTTTTCATCAACTGACAAGCCACTGACTTAAAGGACTGCACTCATAACGAAGAGGATGCAGATACCTCAACAATTATTTAGCGATTTTCAGTAACTGCGGGACCCCTGCAGGGCATCTTAAAACCAGAGGCACCACCCATGCTGCCCTAATATGGTCCTGGCAGAAATCGGCGTCAAACTGATGTGTAGATTACGGCCTAGTCTGCAGGAGACAGAAAGGCAGCCCCGCTGGATTGATAAACTGCCCTGCAGGGCATGTCTGACCCGCGTGCTTTAGGCTGCCTGGGAACTGCTGCAGATGTCAGGAACATCAGAGGGAAAATCCCAGGCGGCCTGCTCTTCTTCTGCACAGCTGCCGGAGTGGACCCAGGGCCAAACCGGGCTTTTTAATGCGGCAGGAAAGGCTCGTTCATCTCTCCAGGCGTTCAGCCACTACGATCAGGAAGGCCCACCAAAGATGCTGTCACACATGAAAGACAAGAAAGTACGTTTTATGGGAAACTAAACTGATTAAAACAATAACTCTAAAATGATAAACTCTCTCGTGATTCGGCATTATTTTTCGAATATTTTTCTCATGATTTCATTATTTTGTGATAACTGAATACCAGTGGGGCAGCACGGTGGTGCAGTGGTGTGTGTGAATGGTGTGTGAGTGTGCCCCCCATCCTGGGCTGTTCCCTGCCTCGTGCCCATTGCTTCCGGGATAGGCTCCGGACCCCCCGTGACCCAGAAGGATAAGCGGTTTGGAAAATGGATGGATGGATGGATACCAGTGTGTACCTGAGACCGAGTTACTATTATCTAGGAGCATTTCTAGCATTTATGTGCAATGGAACCTCAGTTAGTAATATATAGAAATACATCATTCAGTCTCCATGACATGAATTAAAAACACGAGTAGGGTCATTTAAATATTTTAATGAATAGATGGCCAGCTTCCAAATAGTAATGGAGAAGTGACATTTTGTATGTGGAGGTAGAGGCAATAACAATAAGTAACAGGACAGTAACTACTGATAAGTTAGAGTAACACCCGGCTTCTTTGATTGGCTGAGGTTGACACACCAACCACGTGTCTCTGGCAGCTTGACTTAACTTTGGCCTCTGTCGCAGGAGAACAATACGTGGCCAATGAGGGGCCACTGGGGAGATCAGGCAGCGCCCCCCCTACAGCAGAATTCTGCACCATGTCTCAGGGCTGGGTCATGTGACCCACTGACCCTTTCCTGATTGGTTAGCACCATGTGGCTGAGCACCGCGACGGGCGTGTACTGAAACCGCCGCTGCAAAAAAAACCTTCTTTTGTTCCTGCCGCTGCCTCTCTGCTCCATGCTGTTTCCTGAGACACTTGCTGGTTTTGCTCACAGGACGTTCCGTTCGAACTGGGTCTCATAAGCGAACCCTTGGTTGTGGTCCCTTCCGCTCCGGCCGCTCCGTCCCTCGCAGAACGTGATCCACTGGCATCCCCGTAGCTACGGCAACGCAGCTCTAAACAGTTACATTCATATTATGCAAATGAACCTCCAGCCAATCAGAGGTCCCTTTGCAGTGAAAAAATCAGTCCATCAAGAACATTAATGGCATGGATTCGGCATTTCACTGCAGAAAAAGACTTTTAAATAGCGCCTGCAAAATATCATCTGGGACCCAACTAAAAACTGTCAGTTACATATGTAACTGTAACTATATAATACAGCATTACTTAGAAGTACCTCCTTATCAGAGGATATTTGCAATTTAATTCCTACATTCCTCCCTGGTGGTTGTACAATTAATAAAGCATACTTTTCCCAAGGGTAAAAAAGCAGTATACATGTATATTTCTTAATCTCTTGACCGCCTTAATTTCACCTTTTCAGAAAACTGTCCTGCATGCATATTTTTACCTCCTTGCAACAGATACCAATAAATGTTGCACTGCGACATTGACAAGTTCGGGTTTTTCAGAGCAGGCATTGTGAGAGGATGTAGCACTGAGCTGCCATGCTTTGAACCCCGAAGGACAGTCGGGGGTCCGGCACCTATGCGTCAATTGGGGGATTCACTCAGCGGAAGGCTTGACGAGGAACCCACTGAAAGTGACGTAGACGTCCGCATCGTCGCTGTACACTGCGTTCTCCCTCTCGCGCTTGTAGAGCCGAGCCCACACCTTGTCGTCCCGCCCCAGCAGAAGCATGATTCCCTGGCTCTGCATGATGCTGCGGTCGCTCGGCTGCGCGTAGACGATCGCCGCCTTCTGCTCATTGTGCATCAGGTGCAGGTAGGTCTCCTTCAAGTTCCAGGTATGGACGTTGAGGTTGAAGAAGTAGACGCCGGGCACCGCGCAGTAGAACTTGCCCTCGAACATGTTGAAGTGCTCCTCAAGGTTAACAAAGACGGTGTCAAAGACCAGAGGCTGGTAGTAGTCGGTGCTGTGCAGGGCCTTACGCCTGCCCACAGAGAAGGCAGAATATTGGATCTTGCAGGCTTCTCTAGGGGCACCTGCCTGTCCTTTGCTGCCTTTGAAGCCAATGGGACCTCGAGCACCTGGAGGTCCGTCTTGTCCTGCCTTCCCTGGCGTCCCCCTGTCCCCTCTGTCTCCCTTGTCCCCTATGACAGAACACCGCTGTGAATTGCTAAATCACTCACTGTGTTATATATTTTATGTTTACGGCTGTTCAGGTCATTGCCAGCTGTGCAGTGAAAATGACCAGGGATGTGGGTCTTTTAGACCACCGACTTAGCAAAGCACAACCCGGTCAAATTTAGTTTTGTTTCATAAATTTTGTTTTGTTGCATAAAACAACAGGGCAGAACGAATCAAAGCAGGGAATTCTAAACTTTTCTAAATAATTGACATCAAATAACTCAATTAGAATGACATCCTGTACATTCCAGTGAGGAGCCTCGTGCCAAGGTGACAACCTTCCATTGCATGGACGACCCATCTCATTTTATATGAACCGCTGCACTACTCACGAGGTTTAAATAAAATGATAAAACTAACTCGAAAACTTCTTACATTAAATTTATTTTGCAGATCTCTTTACCCAGTGAGGCATGGAAGTGAGGAGAGCTTGTGGTGAGAGCACAGGGTCAGCCAGCATCCAGCATTCCTGCAATAATTGGGGCTAAAGGTCTCGCTCAAGGGCTCCATGGAGAAACAATTAGTCATACAGCCATGGGATTCAAACCCACAACCTTCCGGAGACGGGCAAATCCCCAATCGAATGAGTCACACACTGCCCAGAAAACCTTGCCTGCCAAAGCCTATGTGTTTACTTTTTATTCTCCAGCTACAGCCCAGAAAATCAGGTCACACACCTCAGCTGAGCTTCTGCCACATAAGCAACTTCAGTGCCAGGTGTCCCTGCAGAAAGCAGAGGCCCCCTGCGGCGTGAAAGTAAGCCCCAAACCAATGCCTGTTTTCCTTTTTTAACAAGTACACTCAAAAAGCACAGAGGAGTCTTAATTAGCCACGGCCAACAATTTTTCGCCGATGAGTCATAGAAAACCACAGGCCAGTTTTCTTGAATTTAAGATACTTTCTGGCCAAGACTGAATATTCAAACTCTACTGTGTCAAAGCGTTTGAGACCATGTAATGGGCGAACCATCTTTTGGAGTATTTCATGGGCAGATCTGATCTCTTAAGTTTTATTAGGAAGTTATAGTAATAATTACCCTCCCATACTGTTTTTGGAATTTTAGAAATGCACTAGCATGGGCAAAAACCATGTTAAAGTCGTGCGAGTGTGTTACCTTTCAGGATGGTCATATTGATGTAGGTTCGAATTTCAGGCATCTGGTAGGGGGTTGCACTGTGCACCGTGGGGCCCTCTGACTGTCCCAGATCATCACAGCACCGGCGACAAAGTCTGGGCGGGGCCCTGGACGGGAGGGCACCCCCAAGAGGGAGCAGCAGGACAACAGCGAGTAACGGACCAGACATTTCTGCTCCTGGACATTCAGACAAAGGCAGGTTATCACTCTGGGTTTCATCACCATCTCAACACAGCCTGCAGGATTTAAATGCGGCAAAACAGACCCATTTAACTATGTCATGTGAGGTTTTATTATTGTTTAACTGTATTTCGTAATGGAACGATTGGTGGGATGGTCAACATGGTATGTGGTTGGGAAGCAGGGAAAGGTAGCAAGTGGAACTAAACTGCACCTCCATCTTAAATGTACCTATTTTTTTTTTATTACAGGGTCATGTGACTAATGAAAGGGACTAATTGGACGTCACTGAGCAAACTGCTTGCACACTTAGCTGGGAAAGAAACATTTAAGGTTTGTAGAAGTGCAGCTGGTCTGGTTCTGAGTACACTTAGTGTGTAATGTGTCCCCTGTAGAGAAACTGATAAGCGCAGACTGAGATGTAATGCTGCCATTTATCAGTCAGACTTTTAAGCTTTTAGGCTAACTTTTGGCTCCACTGTTCTCAAAACACATGTTGAACATCAGACTTTGATAGCAGAATAATGAATGTGCGCCTGACGGGCGCAGAAAAAAATCCCTTGGGGTTTACTGGTCCAAAAAACGTTAACCGGAAATTCACAAGGAATTCTTCTCACAAGCAAGATATTGGACATCACTTTACCACACATTTTTCTACTCTGCGTGTGATTTTGTGACATTTTAACAACAACAGCCGGGGGTGGATATTGCAGCTCCAACTCCACGCACGGCACATACACTGAACACCGAGAAGCCTTCGTTCTCCTCACATCTCCATCTGTACGTCTCTATTGTGGGTTTATTACCAGTAATGAAGCAATAAAAATTACAGTCAATAAAATTTACAGCTTTACAAGCCACGTACCTCGATTGGCGTCAGATTTTACGCCAGAAACTAATTATTTATCTAAACACGGTTTCTATTTCAGTTATCCGCTATTAATTGCAAAACACGACATGTATGACACAGCGGCGTTTTCAATGCAAGGTGACGTTACTATGACGTTGCTGTGCTTTTTCATTATTATTCTTCGGGCAAAAGTTTTATATTTTTAAAAACTTCCCAATATGTTTATTCGTGCACATGACACCTGATGCAATGTTCTCTACAGTTAAAAACAGAAAAACTAGTTTATTTGTCAGAATATAGGCCTACTTCGTCTAGTTTGGCTAAATGTAACTTAAATATGTTGTTTCTAGCGTAAATCACAGTGAGATGTATAAATATTTTTTTTATTATTATGGTATCTAAATAACTTGGTGAATGGCAGCAAAATCGCGTCATGTGTGCAAAACAACTTGGTAGCGTTGCAGCAACAGCGCGACACTTGCAGAATGGGCAGCGTTTGCATTTCATTGCAACGTTAAATGCCATCTCTGTTGTGTTATTACAATAGTCACACAACGTGTGTACAATAAATAATTTTAATTTCCAATAAAAAGGTCAGGATTTCAAAATTTATAGCGTTTTTAATAATAAAGGCGATATCGCTGGTACTCGGAAAGCGAAATTAAACTGCCGAGGCTACCGGATACCGTAGTGCCAAACTTTATTAAGTACGAATGGTTGAGTCCACTCACCACCGCCTCCGAAGCCCTGCTCACCCTCCGAGCGGCTGCTGTCGTGCCGATCAGCTGAGAGACCAACGAGAGAGAAAAGGAGAGAGAGAATGAACTAGGGAGGAGGGAGACGCTGAATAAACTAATCGTTGCTCTTTCTCATCATTATAATTTAGTTATAGTCATTCTTCATACAGCCCCCCTTAATGCACAGAACCACGTAGCAGAGATAGCGATAACCTCACAGAGTGATTTTTGGGGTGGAAGTGGAATTCCTGGCATAGTGGTTAGCGCTGGGACCCGGGTTTGAGTCTCCGCCGTGGCTCCATGTGTGTGGGGTTTGCGTGTTCTCCCTGTGTCGTTACTCTGGTTTCCCCCCACAGTCCAAAAACATGCCAAGGTGAATTGGAGTTACCAAATTGCCGTTAGGTGCGTGTGATGTGAGTGCACCCTGTGAAGGGTTGGTGTCCCATCCTGGGTTGTTCCCTGCCTTGCACCTGTGGCCTCTGGGATAGGCTCTGGACCCCCCCCCCCCCAACCTTGAATAGGTCAAGCGTTCACAGAGGATGGATGGATGGATGGAAAAATCAAACTCCTATGGCTTTTGTAGCAGGAAAAACAACTTCTAGGGGTCCAGGGTCAAACAGCCATAAAGTTCACTTTATTTTTCAGAACGAAGTATGCAGGTGTCATTATAGTAGTTACACTCACACACCATTTGAAGATGGCCACTCATCTGCGGTAAGCACTTAATTCATAATCTCTTTGCCTTTCGCAGTCAAAACTAATTAAGGATACATTGCTGTGGTACTTCGGGCAGTGAACGCAAGGAATGCCACACGTATATGGCCGTTAATTCGTCCAGCTGCTTTCTGTAACTCATTTCTGGCTCTGCCTTATGTGGAGTTTTTTTTTATTACAATTTCTCAATGCAGAATGTTTAGCTAGTTCCACCCTCTTCGCCGCCTGTGATCTAAAACATGTATAAACAAATCTTCACATTTAAAACAATCAACAGTAACAGAACATGCATGTATGCGACCTGAAACATTCATCTTCTTTGCCCCGTGTTCTTCTCTTGGCTACCCCCAGGGAAATTTAACTTTACAAAACATCCATCCGTCTTCCGTAAATGTTTATACAGTAGAGGGTCACGCTGAGCCTGCAGAGAGACAGAAAATGCAAATTCCAAACACAGACGAGAGTTGAAACTCCTAGTCCTGGAAGTATAAACTGTATATCAGCGATAAACCATTAGCATTCCCCCCGAAAGTATGCATTGTCTGACTGGTGTCAGCGTATGCTTCATTGGATTGGAGTCAGGTTCTCAAACTATGAAATGTATTACTTTCGTGCAATGTTAGTATATTTGGTTATCTTGACTTTTTATAAATGACAAGGTAGCAAGCAAATCCCAGATAGTTAATAAATCAGCTGATCGTGCTGTTATGTTCCTTGGTCGGGCTTCCGTCCGGCTGGCTCCTCTTGGTTTTCTCATGAACGGCGCCTGCCCCTGCAGGACTCTCAGGACAAATTCGGAAAGGCCAGCAGGAAGGTGTTGCTGTAACCCAAAGACCGGGCAGCTGTTTGCGGCTATTTGCTTTTACCCAAATTGCATGTTCTGCATTTTCCTGGCTTATAGTAACAGCGTCGGCGGTGATCGCGCTGCACTTCTTGTCTTTGTCATTCTTCCCCTTGTTGTCTTCCTTCTCCCTCCGTTTTCCTCCGCCATTCTCACTTCCCCAACATCTTGCTGCACTCCCTCCTCACCAGTGCTAAAATAAGGGGGGGGCGGGGGGGGGGAGTCGGCTGCACCAAAGGGAGTAAAGCATTTCTCAAAGTCTTTCAGATATGAATGATATGAAGGGAGTTGCACTGGACCCCACCACTGCCCCCACCCACAAAAAGAGCAGAGAGACAGGTACAAAGCCACAAGGGGGGGCGTTCTCCCCATCTCCGGACCCAGCTTCACAGCCTTGTTGCATTGCTATCAGATTGGGAGTTTCCAGGGTAGGGGGATCCCACACGCTGCTATTGACAAACCATGTGTATATAACACTAGGAGAGGAAACAATTCTTGATCATAAAGGCAACAATGTCCCTCAATGTCCTCATTGTCTATATATAGAGACACACGCAAACTTCTCCGAAGACTGTTTTATTGTTCTTCTATACTATTTCAAAACTACATTACATGGTCCATTGTCTCGGGACGTTATATCCATTAACCGTTATGACTTGGTTACGCTGGAAAGTTCCCTGCCCTAGAAGTACTGTACATGTCGTGCATGTACCTTATTGGCTGCGACATGTGACCTGAAATGAAAAGACCGTGCTACAGTATGTTGATCTTTAAATGCTCTTTGGCAGCACCGAACGTGAAGATGTCAGCAGTCTTTGCTGTGATTATGTCTTTAAATGGATCAGATATATTATATCCTTCTGCCTGAACTCCTTCTCCTGTCCTCCCACCTGAGAGCTGCAAAGCGTCAGAATAAGCTTGGGCCAGGATGCTCTGCTGCCCCCAGCTGGCAGGAGGACCACCCAGCGCGCCACCATACCGGTGCTGCTTCTCTTCACGTGTCAGACTCACATTTCTCATTATACTGTGTACGGTTTACAGGCCTGGAAAATGTTAGGAAGGCAGCTTTTCCTCATAGATCTCCTTTGGGAGATATTTTTTCCACCCTATGACATTTGCCCCTGGTTCTTCAATTTTTTTTTACACCAATTGCTTTTGCTAATTGCCCATTTGTACTGAGTGTCTATGTGCTCTTGGCTTTCATCCTGTTTCCATCCCCTAAATTTCCATCCCCCAAATGTACCGAACGTCTGGGGAAAGTCCGAGGCCTTGAGTGATTTTGGCATTTCCTTTTGTGTCTGTTGTGTCATTGTTTTTTATCCCAGATTTAACCAAAAGTTATTGTAATAATAATAATAATCAAATACAGCGTCCTGCACAAGTTACATTTACACTTAGGCTGTTAGTACTCTAGATATATCCGGACAACTACACACAAAAAGTTACCCGCAACAGGATCATTTCACACTCAAACACCAAAACATATAATACACACACTGATTTGAAGATAATTATTTAGTTTAATTTAGTATTCAAGATACGCGACGGACAGTTAATCTTTCCCCTCTTTTCCTCAGCGAGAGTAACAGATTATTCAGAGGCTTCCCAGTTGAATTTTGTTGGTAATTATGTCATTCCTCTCAAGATGTCAGGATGTGTAAGAGAATCCATATGTTTGGCTCAAGTACGTCCTGCTATCTTATTCCAGCAGCTCTGCTTTGCCAACTAAGCAAGAACTGGGTCAAGTTCCCAGTTCTGGCATCTCCCATCATGCCTTCTTGTGCTCTTATCTCTCCGCTTCCCGCACATTTACCCTGTCAATTTTCTCAAACTCCACTCTTCCTTCTCACCTCCTCCCTCCCTTCATCTGCATCCGTTTCCCCTTTCATCCGTTATCCATCTCCCTCTCACTTTCCTGCTCCTGCGCCGATCTGTACTCCGCCCCCCGTTTGCTCCAAGCGAGCGGCGGCAGTCTTTCATTTTGCACCCCCCCCCCGCAGAGATCGGAGGAGCAATTTCCCGTGCCATCTGCACTTTCCCCCAGCGGATGAGGGGGTCTCTCCCGGTGCCCCAAGAGCTCCGTCGGTTTTACACCGAGCTGCCGACCGTAAGCGGAGCCGAATCGCGGCGTGCCAAACACTGCAGGTGAGACATCTGAAGGGATGTGGGGGGTCGGCCGTTTGGTGGGGCTCCCCGTTATGCAGCTGTGGGCTAATTTGTCTTGATGGGACACTAATAGAAGGGCTTGTGTACACGGGGATCGCTGGACTGCCATCTGGACTGCATTACCCTTTGAATCTTATGTAATTGCACTGTGTGCCTCTGACTAGCACGCATGTGGACATATTTCTTTCCCCAGTTTACAGACGCTGTAGACTTGCTTCTTTTTACCATGAATATCTAAGCCGCCCTTTTTGTCCCCGCCTTATGTCTCCTTGACGACCCACACATTTTCCCAGATTCGAAATAAAACCCATGATTTATTATTTCATATGCTGGGGCGTCTGTATCAAGTTCCTCTTGATACAGCCAACAGCGGTCATGCTGCCTTCTGCACAGAGCATAAATCCCGCAGGCTTGCCCCCCCACTCCCCCCCCCATTCTCAAAGCAATTATGTATTTTCTTTCATTACTCAGTTCAGAGCTACTTCTATTTAAACAGCATCGATGAGACGCTCCCTGTGACCCAGTACTAGATGAGATGATATTGTATCCATCAGCAGCTGCAGGACAGTTTACTCATGGAGGGTGGGGGGTCGAGAAAGCAACCAAGCCAGAGCGTTGCTTTTGTGTCTTAATCGTTTTTAATTTTATTTTTTCATTAGTATAATAATTAATGCTGTTTTATTTATCGCCTTTGTTGTTCATCTGAAAGGACGTAGACAGCATGTGATAATCATTACAGATTGTAGGACCCCCATGACCCTGAAGAATAAGACCTTCGAAGATGGATGGATGGATGGATGGATGGATCGATGGATTCAGGGGTGTTGTAAAGGGGAGAGGCTTAGGATGACTCCAGGCACCAGTGCAACATAGTTGGATTGGTCTGGGTTGGGGTCTTGAGTAAAAGTAGATATTTCGTACTAGGAATTTGAGTCCTTACCCCTCTCACACCCCAAACCATTACAATCACTAGCCACCCTACAAATGCTCCCCACCACACAAAAAACCTTTATTAAAAGCCCAACTTCATGTGAATTGTCCCAAAAGAATCAGGTCCATCAGAACCAAGTTTTGCTTTGATTTGCCTCAAAGTAAAATACACAGGGAAGTTTGAAAAAGATTTGTTAAACACTTTGAGAGTTATTGTATCCAACGCGAGGATGGATCCCGACCTCTCACCACTGCTACGCCCCAGCATCTGCTCTCACCTTAAATGTAACAGTGGTTGGTTTCGGATTGACTGTCTGCTCTTGCTATATTAACCACCTTAGCAGTTTCCCTCTTGTGAGGAACTGTTGACTCTTGTCTAGTTATCGACTGTTACTTATCCCTGTTTTTGTCTGAGTGCCTGATTCCCCTCCAGTGCCCTCTGGGAGTCCCGAAGCAGCTGACAGGTACCAGCAGGCCAAGTGGAATGTGGCTCAAGCAGTTGCTGAAGCGAAGCTTGGGTATGGGGGGAGTTTGGCGAGGCCATTAGAAATTACTTTCCATCAGCCGCAAAAAGATTCCAAGTATATACTGTATCACTGCAGCTGGGAGCCAAATGTTGAGTGGGAGGGGCAGTGTCATGCGGGAGGGGTTTATCACAAGGGGTAGGGGGGTGTATAACAAGGGTTAGGGTTACAGTATCAGATGATAACAGGACCCTCGTCATAAACCCCTTCCACGTTGCCACAACTCCTGGCTGCAACAATATGCCTCTCAAAGAGTCTGGAACACAGTCAGCTGATTCAGGAAGGGGAAGCAGAGCTTTACACATGCTGTTTACAGGGTGGGGTAGAATTGTTGACCTCAAATGGGGATATAGTCAGGCGGTGGAAGGAGTATTTTAAGGATCTGCTGAGCTCCACTGATATGCCTTCCTGGAGGAAGTAGAGCTGGAAGACTCAGAGAGGGACCCATCATAGGGGCTGAGGTCACTGAAGTGGTAAGACTCGCTGGTAAGATTCCCGGGGTAGATGAGATTCGCCCTGAGTTCTTGAAAGCTCTTGATGTTGTTGGGCTGTCTTGACTGAAATGCCTCTTCACCGTTGCATGGACTTTGGGTACAGTGCCTTTGGATTGGCAGACTGGGATGGTGGTACCAATCTTTAAGAAACGGGACCAGAGGATGTATCACAACTTCGGGGGATGTCACTCCTCAGCCTCCTGGGAAGGTCTATGACGGGGTACTGGTCCCCGGAGTGGAACCTCAGATCCAGGAGGAGCAATGTGGGTTCCTTCCTGGTCGTGGAACACTGGATCACCTCTTCACCCTCACTGGAGGATTCATGGCAGTTTGCCCAACCAGTCTACATGTGTTTTGTACAGACTTTTGTGGGGCGGGGGGGGAGGGGGGGGGTCAGAGGTGCTTTACAGGATTATGAGGTACAAGCCATGAGGTACAGTACAAGCCATGAGGTACAGTACAAGCCATCGGGTGCTTGTATAAACGGAGCAAAAGTTGAGTTCGTTTTTTCAGCAGCAGTGTTATGCAAATTACAAAAAATTAGTTATAGTTACTAGTTATTTTATTCAAAATGAATTAAATAAATTTACCAATTAATGCATGTAAAAGTAATTAGTTACTAGGGTAAGTTACTTTTGCATTACTCTAATTCTCTTATGGGGCGGCATGGTGGTGCAGTGGTTAGCACTGTTGCCTCACACCTCCGGGACGCGGGTTCGAGTCTCTGCCTGGGTCACATGTGTGTGGAGTTTGCATGTTCTCCCCATGTCGTCGTGGTCCGGGTACTCCGGTTTCCCCCCACAGTCCAAAAACATGCTGAGACTAATTGGTGTTGCTAAATTGCCCGTAGGTGTGCATGTGTGAGTGAATGGTGTGTGAGTGTGCCCTGCGATGGGCTGGCCCCCCATCATGGGTTGTTCCCTGCCTCATGCCCATTGCTTCCGGGATAGGCTCCGGACCCCCCGCGACCCAGTAGGATAAACGGTTTGGAAATTGGATGGATGGATAGTTCTCTTATTAATGCCTACAACACACATTTGTCAGCAAAACACTCATTTAAGATCGAAACCTCATTAAATGATCACGTTCCAGTTAGGGCATTTAAAAATATTTAAACGATTACATAAGATAATGTGTGTTTTGGCAAACACATTTTTTTTTCTATAACTTTGCTTTAATCAGTTCAGCATAACTATTGTGACTCTTTCTGTCATATTGTCAATATTTAAAGTAAGAAATGTACAACTTTTAATCAGTTAAACTGTTTGTGTGGTATATGGTTTTAAAGACTATGCCAACATGCTGGGTAAGCTGAAGAAATCTACCCTACAGGATACAAATATGTGCTGTATAAACCCATTGGGTATTATATAGCATAATTGGGAAAAATTATAGTAGGCTAAATGTTGCATACTGATCTCATTAACATGGTGTTGCTGTTGAAATACATTACACAACCATCAGGGAAATGTCGAATCAGTATTCAGTAGTGATGTCTCTGCGACATAGAGATGCCGATGGATTTGCCAGCATCGTGGCAACAACGTGTCAATGCATGTGTGTTGTTTGGGTAGGTATATTATTTTAGTGTTGCTGCTGTGACAGTGGGAGACAATTCAACTGTCAGACTGTACCTAATATCACCAATTCATCTGTGCTGTCGTAAGGTTGGATGACACTAGATCAGTAACAGAATCTTTGGGGAATTATTTTTATGCAAGATAAATGTAACAAGTAACGAGCCAGTTTAAATTTCAGTACTTTTAATTGCATTTCAGGCAGGTCCAATAATGTACATGTAATTCATCACAACACACCCTTGTATAGCGCCTTGGGGTGACTCTGTTGTGAAAAGCACTATATAAAAGTAAAATGAAATGAATGGAATGGAATGTCCAATTAGGAGGAGGCCCCAGGGCAGACCGAGGACACACTGGGGAGATTGTATCTCTCGGCTGGCCTGGGAACGCCTTGGTAATCCCCTTGTGGAGCTGGAGCTCCCACAACCTGACCCCAGATAAGTGGCGGACGGATGGATGGATGGATGGATGGATGGATGGATGGATGGATGGATGGATGGATGGATGGATGGATGAAATTTCTTTACAACTGTAGTTGAGTGGAAAGTGAAAGTTGTTACTATAGTTAATAGTTGAGGTACAAAATTTCCAAAATACTTACAGTATACTACAGTAATGGAGTATTACTGTACTCACCGCTGCCAATGTTGGCCAGTGTTTTGCAAGTAAGCTTTCATAAATAATTCATGCATGAATTTCTTAAATGAAGTACCATTGCTGGATAGATCAGTGAAGACGTAATACTGTAGGATGCTTTTCACAAGGTAACGTGCCCCGATGCTATAAACTGTAAAATGAGTTATTGTTAACGACTCTAAATGCAAGGGGCGGCATGGTGGTGCAGTGGTTAGCACTGTCGCCTCACACCTCTGGGACCCGGGTTCGAGTCTCCGCCTGGGTCACATGTGTGCGGAGTTTGCATGTTCTCCCCGTGTCGTCGTGGGGTTTCCTCCGGGTACTCCGGTTTCCCCCCACAGTCCAAAAACATGCTGAGGCTAATTGGAGTTGCTGAATTGCCCATAGGTGTGCATGTGTGAGTGAATGGTGTGTGAGTCTGCCCTGCGATGGGCTGGCCCCCCATCCTGGGTTGTTCCCTGCCTCGTGCCCATTGATTCCGGGATAGGCTCCGGACCCCCCGCGACCCAATAGGATAAGCGGTTTGGAAAATGGATGGATGGATGGACTCTAAATGCAGCGTAGTCTGCTAGGTCCTGTGTGCTCAGGGTGAGAGTGCAACTTCCTGCAAACACGATAGACTCCGTGCAGTAGATATTATACTCAAAACACAACTAATAGCCTCCGATCGCATGCAGACGTGCATCCCTGGCTCTGTGTCTGGATGTGTATCTACCATTCGTCATTCACTGACGTACAGATGACTAGATTATGAGCTCATGCTGTTCTCTGGCAGAGCCGATTCTGTTCGTGACGGGCGAGAGAGTGGCATTGAGCTCATTTCGGTGGTTGGAACACGAAAGTGCTCCTTTGAGTGACTTTTTTCGTTCCCTTTGATCCGCCTGCCATTCGGCACGGATTTGGTTTGCATTTCTAAACTGGCTCGACATCTGGTATTGGGGAGAGAGAAACAGCTTTCACACTGTCAAGAAAAGACCACTCATAATAACATTTAGTAACCGATCATTCGTGGTAGAGTCTTTAAACACCTTAGTGAGACACGGAGTTCAAAATCATGGTATTTATTTGCAGTAGTATACGAGTCTATCTCCGAAAGGACGTGAGAATTTATTATTTGTTTCATTTTTATAGATTTAATGCATTTTCATGCAATTTATGGTTCTCCTCAAAATACTCTCTCCAGTGTTTCCAAGTAACTCAAGTTGACGCAGACACTTCAGCACCTGCCTGCGTAACTCAAAGGCAAGACGTTCACTCTTCCGAAAGGTCCACAGAATAGCTGAGAGGCATTTTACACCGCAGATGTCTCGTCTCGCTAACATTACCAAGGTCCTATGGGAACCTTTATCCACACTTTAAAAACCTCCATAAAACTCAGAATTGTGGTTTAATTTTATGGGTCTGGTGGGCTGGATTCCTCTTCCTCTCATCACTGTGGGTGAGACCGAGCGGATCGTTCTCGTGTCCCGTGGGCATTAGTCCTACGTCACTGGCGGAGCCTGCAGTGAAGCAGGTGGCTGATGGCTCACATACCAAAGGAGGCGGCGAAAGGGAAGATGTGAACGAGATGCAGGACGGAGAGCCAAAGCAAACAGGCCGCCAGAGAGAGCTACAAGAGCAAGTGTAAACAGATGGGTGCACAAGAAGTGCAAGGGGAGGGCTAGTCAGCTAGCAGGCGTCCATTTTTACTGACCTTTTCGCTGGCCTTGCTAGCTAATTAAAAGGGAAATAGTTTTGGAAATAGTTTGTGGACTAATTGGGCATGTGTAATATGGCAGTTTTCCTATTTGTCCCATCCTATAAATGATAACTGTTATAATGTCACTCAAGATGTAAGAGTGTAGCCAAACAACAAAGAAATCGAATAAATTATATTCCCAGTACAAAACAAGGGACAAGCTCAATATAAATATTAAAGACATGAACTGGAGTGCATCGTGGAACATATAATTAACTGCTAAGACACATTACAGCCAGAACATGACGAATTAATCAGTGCTGACCAAATTATGGCAGCTCTAAGACATTGTTGACATTGACAGCGCCTCATAAAAATACGAAGTCCTTCGTTTAATCTGTTTTGCTTTCTTTGCTGCCATCTAGAGGTTAGTAATGAATTTCGTCGAATAATTTCCAATTGCTTCGGGATAATTCAAGGTCAACTGTATTCAAGTGTCTTTCTAGGGACTAGGCTACCTCAGGTTGCTATAACAATAATAAACACAGACACACACACTTTTGTAAAAACAGCCAGTTCAATTGTGCTTGTATTTATTTCAGTATCTTTTCTGATGTTAAGTCGTAATGATGTTTCTCTGTGGTTCTTGTGCTAATAACGATCTTATGCTGTGATCATTCACTGGACGGATCAGCCTAGCAGCACTTAACTAAGTGTTAAGTTGGCTCATGGCCACTTATTACGGGAATGTGAATGTTTCAAGAACAAATCATATAAGCATATAAACACGTATTTTTATGCTTCATTAAAATCATAATTTTCAATGTATGTGCAATGGAAGTCAGTGGCAGACTTGCAAAAATCTGTCATGTTAATGGAGAAAAAAGGTTCCCGCTTATAATTGCATGTCAAAATCAGTAACTGTCAAGTCCAGATCAGTCTGTCATGTTCCCTGTTTGGCCAGCAGGTGTCTCCCTGTTTTACTCCCTGTGTTGCACTAGGTTTATCCTCTCACAGTCCTCATAGTCACTGTTCCCTGGGCCACCACATAGTTGAGTGGGCTGAGCATCCTGCTGATTAATCATGCATCCCAAACCCCGTTCTTATAAATTTCAAGTTAATCAAGTTTCTTGTACTTATGTACTCCAGTCTGTCCTTGTCTGTAGTGTCTTTGTTTATGTCGTTTGTGCCCTTTTTGTATCTATGTCCTGTATTCAATAGTGGTGGCTCTGAGGCTAGGGACCGGTGCTGGCAATGGGATGTTTGCTGGAGGAGGTTTGAATCCTCTGAATTCCAGGAGTGATTTTACTCTGTTGGGGTCCTGAGCAAAGTCCCTAACCTGCAATTGCTTCATCTTGGGTATTCAGCCCTGCTCTAATTCTCCAGGGAAAATCTGAGGGCTGGTGGCAGGGTTGACACTCCAGCCTCTGGAAAAATGCTCACACACAAGTTTGACCCGCTGCATGGCCGTCCTCAGGTTCTCATCCCTGAGGTGGTTTGCCGTGTGGTGAGTACGGTAGCGTCTGCTCCTTAACCCCTGCTCAGTTCCCTGTTCCGAAACTGTGAGTTCCCTCAGCGTTTCCTTGTGTGCATTTGGTGTCTTTGTAAAATCCTGCCTTTTTTTTACATCCCTCATGGTCTCTCGGATTTCTAGTTCTTCTGAGTTGTATTCAACGGTAAAGTTCCTTCTGTGTGTAAACCGCATTTTGGACCGAGATCCATCCACGCTGTAACTTTGACTATGACTTCAATTATTTCAAAATGATAGTTCCTCAGTTATTGTAATGTGGATCTTGCGTGATAATTCAATAACATGAACAACTAATATTTTACAAAACATATAATAATAATAAAACATTTTCACAATAGCATCCTTTAATCCCGAGCCACACAATCTCCCTGCAGAATAGAATCAATACAATTATAACCTGGGTATTACTGAGCTGACATAATTGTTTAAAATGCATTAGTCCAAAATTATGTTTTTAGATTAATGGCTGAATTGATCTAGATTAGAAACAACAAACACATATGAACTTCATCAAATGATGATAAAACAAAATATGACTATATCGTATATACGTGTTTCGTATCAAATTTACAATTTTCGGTTAACAGAAATGATAATGATATGCAAGCAGTACAAAACAATCGCGAGTAATGCGCTTTGCATTTATACATGCAATGTACTGTATAGGGGGCGGCATGGTGCTGCAGTTGTTAGCACTATTGCCTCACACCTCTGGGACCCGGGTTCGAGTCTCCGCCTGGGTTACATGTGTGTGGAGTTTGCATGTTCTCCCCATGTCGTCGTGAGGTTTCCTCCGAGTACTGTGGTTTCCCCCCACAGTCCAAAAACATGCTGAGGTTAATTGGACTAAATTGGACTAAATTGGATGGATGGATGGATGGATGGATATACTGTATATGGAATCCTCTGGTCCCTAGCATTTTACGGCTTTGCTTCGATTAGAACCCATTCACACGGTAAAAGGGATTTAAACACTTGACCCTATGTGAGAATTACAGGTGGAAGTCGGGGAGATGATGGTACTTTCTTCAGGCATCGCCAAGGTCGTAAGTCAGAAAGTGAACTGCTGTTCCGATGGGGAGCTGGGCCACTGCTTCCTCAGACACCACTGTGGGAAATCGCTGTCACACTTCAACAGCCTTTAGGAGATCACTACTTATCACACGAGGTCTTAACCAAACTTTGTTCCCTAACATGCTGCCCTGACGTTCCCGGAATAGCAATAAACCATCTTGAATCTTGCATCGTTGAATATGGTCTGCAGTAAAACAGGAGCCTTTATAAGAAATAATCACTGATACTTTATTGGCCCCCGTGGGGAAATTCTCTTTACGCCTCCCCCCAACTTGCTCTCTGTAGGTGAGAGTACGCCGGCCATGAAGGACAGCCACCCATAGCGACGCCCAGGGAGCCGGGGGTTATTTGCCTTGCTCAAGGCCCCACAAATGTGCCGAGGCTGGGCTGAAACCAGCAACCTTCTGGTTAGAGGCACAGATGCTTAGCCCACTGAGCCACATGCTATAGTGGGAATGACTCCAAATATGAATGGTACACAGGGTTAAATCAGAATCAGTGTGTGTGTGTGTGTCTGTGTCTGTGTGTGTGTGTGTGTGTGTTGTGATTGGTCCTGAATAAACTACTCTGTACATTAGTTATCATGTGTGTTCACAATCTTAAAGATGCAGTATGTTCAGTATGTTGGCATGTTATGGTATCACTTCAAAACAATACAAATACACAAAAAAAATGTTTTCTAAAAAATTATTTTTATTTTTAGAATTCACATATACTGCATGGTTAATTAGTACTTAAAATTTTTGAAAAAGCTTTGTGGGTACATGTATATGGAATACATAAAAAATGGCTTATATTCTTGCTTATTAATTTGTAATGCCCTTGTAAAAATGCATTAAAATGTCAAGTTATTCACAAATTGCTATATACACGTCTTACCTCTAAATGAGTTCAGCTAGTACATGAGGTTTTGGCAGCAGCATGGTATGCGAGATAAGTCAAATAAGTGTAGGAATCTCATCCACTCGAGGAATGATTGTCTGGTCAGAGCCGCTAATGAAAATTAACGTTAAAGCTGATGAAACACTTTTAGTGCAAAACTGACCTTCTGCTAAACTGTTCACTTTGAATCTCTTGCCAATTTTTGGGACATTAATTAAGAAAAATGGTTGATGTTGAAGGAAGTGGCGCTGCGTTCCGGCGAGGTGCAATATGGACGTATGGAGGCGGAGCTGGGCTCAGCGAATATTTAAACCATAATGCTACATCTACTGCTTGGTGCAGTTATACCTCTAAGAGGAAGCGCTTCTGCAGCTCTTAAGTAGCATTCAGTAACGGAATAGGGATTTAGCAAAACTGAAGACTGCTTAGTCTGTATAAGGTTGTCATCTATGATGTTATGGCATTACCACAAAAAGCTGCATCCTGCTTGCGTCATTCAGTCTGGGTTTTTCAGCAACTGTTGCGTGTGTCTGTTACGATCATATACCCACCACTAGATGGAGATATGTTCAACAAGGAGGACTGGTGAAGCAACGATGTATGTAAATCAAGTTCAGCAAGATCTGAGGGGAAATGAGAGAAGCCAGGAAGATTGTCTGGAGTGAGTGCTAGTCCAGATGAGAAGGGCAAAGGGAAGACAGATAGATCTGAATCTTCTTCCTCTTCATCCATAGACCGCTGAACCTCCGTCGCCAATTTAGAATTTGGTTGTCTGGGCTGACAGAGTTGTTCCAGTGGTTCATAGGAATGGCTGCTTTGGGTAAATCCACTGTCAGTCATCCAGGACCCACTGGAATCGCCTTTCTCTCTGGCCTCTGAAGAGTGGTAATTGAAGTAAATTTGTCAGACCTCAGTCTCATAGGTGCCTTGGTGACTAGAACAGGTGAAGCTCATACCTTCGTCACAGGCAGAGATTTCAATGGGGGAGATGTCCTCAGAATGCATGGGAGTGGCAAAGTATTCGAGGGGTAAAACAGGGTGCAGCCATTTCTGAAAGGAATTAAACAAGAGTGTCATACGATAATTCCGAAGTCCTGTTGAACATAACATGAAGTCACAGAAGAATGAGTATTCCTGTGCTCTGACAGAAATTATCCCAGCAAGTCCTGGGCAGAAATGATCCCATGTTAATACCTTAGAAACGTCACAGATATAAACAAACTTGTTTCATTGGTTAAGCAAATTCTGGCCCAGTGTTTCGTCATGGACACACTCAAAGGGATCATGGGGTGAAGGCCAACATAACCACGAACAGACAGAGCAGGCCTGCTGAGATGGACGTATGTAGCTGAAACTAAGCTGGACGTGGGTCTGATACCTGGAAGCTCCCGATATGAACTGAATTCAGTCCTGTAAAGAACTTTGAGGGATCAGGAACAGGCGTGAACTTGTGATCCCTACAAAACACAGAAACAAGAGAATGAAAAATGATGCTCGCGTCTCATTGATCTGGAAAGGTGGGATATATACATACAGTATTTATATTGGAAAATCTGTTAACTGGCCAGTCATCTTGACAAGTACATGTTTACTTCATTACATGCAGACATGATCCTGTTTCTTTAGGTCTCTGGTCCGCCTCTCTACCTTTTGTCCTTCTACCTACCACAGCAGGTAACACTTTTTTCTACTGAGACCAGCACCCTTTTTCCCACTGATTGGCTTCTCTGTGTCCCCATACATTCATGCAACTAGCCCAGCGATAATCCCCAGTGCTCACCAGCTGAAGCGTTTCACTTTGATGATGAAGAGGAGGACGAGACACGACAGTACCATAACTGGGATACCACACTGCACTCCCACCAGAGCTGAATGAAAAGGAAAAGTTATTTTCTGAATTCTTAAGAATCTTAAGAGTGTTATTCACTTATTTAGGGATCGACAGGGGACTGTATGTCTAATCTAATCTACTCTACTCTACTCTAATCTAATCTAATCTACTCTAATCTAATCTAATCTAATCTACTCTACTCTACTCTAATCCAATCTAATCTAATCTAATCTAATCTACGTACAAGCTTTCTCCAAGCAGTTGGTAATTTTAATTACTGATTTGCTTTGCCTAACTACAATATAACTCGATATAAGCCACAAGGTGAGAAACATCTGAAGACGTCTGAAGGATGTATTGAGGACATCATAGAGACGCAGTACCTGGGGGCTCCGTTGGGGACACCCCAGCTGTAGACCTCCAGGAGGACACAGGACTCCAGTCACTCCATTCTCCTCTAAATCCCTCATGATCAACCAGAGCCCGAACCCTGAAGTCATACACGACCCCCTTCACCAGTTTCTCCTCGGAGATCTCCACTGAGGTCCGCATGTCTCTCACGTTTACAGACTCTGCGTTCTATGGGAGACACATCACCGTTTAGCAGACGGCCTGCTGTTTTACCTGCTCATTTTTAACAATTAGCCTCATTTTAGTCACTCTTGATAAACATATAAACTGGTTTGCCTGAATTCTGGCAAGTGGCCCCAAGCAGCCGACCTTGTAGTGAAGAGTCACCTAACGAAGTACTGCTGGAGGGCCAGCATGTCATTACAAGCTGTTAGAAGCTTGGATAAACGTTTCCGCCACAGTACTGGATATGTCCCTCATTTAGGGATCAGGAGGGTCTTATTAGCCTTTTCAAGCAACGTACTTTGACTAAGTACCACACAGCAGCTTAGCATACCAGGATTTATGTCAAAGTTGACTCCTCGATGGCCATAGGCCTTGTAGCAACAAGTACATTTAGCAGCTGCGTCTTGTCCTAATTCAGATGCGTCTGTGAACTCCAAATCAGCAGAATTTATATAAAAAAGAAAATGTATCTTCACCACTCACCTCCCAGATCTGGTCTGACCGCTTGAATTGAAGTTGAAAGTAGTAACTGACGATATATTCTGAGAGAGGGGACCCAGGGGACCACGTGATGGTGGTATTGGTGAAAGTGTGAAAAGCAGGGGGGTGCATTTTAACTAGACAAAACAAGAGTGAGAAAGAGGATCACTCTGAGCACGTTTCACTCTTCGAATTGTGAGCAGTAGCACGGAGATTTGGCTTCACATATTGCAGGACTGACACAAGCTGACTCACTGTGCAGTGATGGTTTATACGTTCCGATGTGCACGGCGGGATGGCTCGCGTTCCCACACGTGATTCTTATTGAGAGGCGTGTGAAAGAACCAAACTCCTGAAAAATAAGGTGACAGTTGCTGAAAATTAGATTTGGTGACTGTTATTTCAGTATTACACTGCATCAGAGTAAACTGAGGCCATTTCTGAGCAGAGATCACAGTGTTATCCTTTAGCACCCCCCCCCCCCCCAATTCAGTTGAGGGCATCATTAAAATCATTTGTTTATATTTTCCAAAATGGTATCACTGCATGTATCAAAAATCCACAGAAAACAGGTTTTGTTCATTTCAGTCATTTCATTTTTATCAAACTCTCTGATCCAAAGTGAGGTGCATTTCCGAGAAAACAGGGTCAAACAGTCCCAGGAGTAACTGGGGGCTGAAGGGCCTTGCCCTGGGGGGTCCAGTGGTGAAATTATTCCGCTGACCCTGCAACATTCCCGTCACAAGCACAGCATGCTAACACGCTAACGTTCACCATCTCCCATGTTTATCTACTGAACGAGCAAGAAGGTTCGACAAATTAATTTGAAAGTATATTTGCGTAACGCACCACATTCGGAAAGAGGAGGCTGCATCTCAGCAAGTTTTGGTCATGGTCAACGAAGGGCATCAGGTCGCATTGTCTACAAGGACATAAACATATGCAGGACCATGACATCTCACCAGATTCTCCACTTTCGCTTACAACCCTGTATTTGACAGATCAACGCTTTTGTGTTAAATAAGCAAATAACATGGACCGACACAACTTAACATCTGTCTTGAATTATTTTCTATACCTTCTATACCTTATCTTTACAAGCAACTATATGAGGTGGGACCAACCAATCAGATAACGTGGTTCTGCCTCCTCTAGTTACTTGGACATACGTCCTCTGCAATCTGATTGGCGAACTCTGAACCAATCATTTTTCCTTCTCACCTCAGAACATTTTTGCTTTATGAACCTCTGCAAACAATACGACCGTCACCACTGGAAATCATCTAGCAACAGGAGCCAGGCACGACTTGAGTAACACTGCCTACTACAGGCCGTCGGTGTACCAGATTGACCCATTTCCAGTCCAACCATTTTATTTTCGATGTAGGGCAGCATTTTACCATTTTAAGGCCAATTTACCACCAGAATTGGGACACAAACATTCAAGAGCACTAGCACTGTCCCAAATCCAATCACGAAACAACTTTCAGAATGTCCTAAGAGCAACGCAGACTTATGTTGATGTTGGTAGAGTCCTTGTAGAGTACACGCTGTGTCGGGGTTTCGTGTCGTGCTGTTCCACACACAGGTCACGTTGTTGATGAGGTCGTTAAGGCACCTCAGATCTGAGGGGAAAAAGGGGGGGTCAACATTTCATCCATCAGTGTATTCAGTACTGGGTCACACTGCAGCTGAAGCCCTGCATCTACACCTACAGGACAAAGCATCAGTGTTTTCACGTTTTATTCATTATTTAGCAGATGCTTTTCTCAAAAGTAACATACAAGTACGGCAACAGGGTCAGTGAGCGCCTGCAGCAATTGGGGTTAAAGGCATAAGCGTCCAGAGATGAAGCTGCTTTCCAACTACGGGATTTAAATCAGCGGCCTTCTGATCAGAAGCAGAGGATTAACCCACAGCAACCCATAGCTTTCTAGAGTACTGAGAAAAAACCAGTGAGGCAAACCGAAAATGTGTAGCCCCCACGGAGAGATAGCGGGGAAACACAATATCCCCACTTATCGTCATTGTGCATTTCTCTTTCGACCATAATTTTTTGACTTGGCTTACTCTGCAGACTGGGCTGGGGAAACGTGCTGTGGAGCAGAAGGAGAGTGGGCAGCCACGTGGTCCACATCGCCCCCCCTCCTCAGGCCTACAACGGGAATCAGGGAAAATGCTGAAATATAAGCAGAGACACATCTACGAAGCGAACCAGGGAAGCCAGAGAAGGGGCATAAATAAATAAATTTTCTTACATTTTTGGGTTTCAGCAAAAATAACATAGAAGGTCACATGTTCAACATTTTCTTATCATTTTCTTAGAAAATTACGCAAGACATTCTGACGCCAGCAAGGCAGTTCCTGCTGTAGTGCACAGCCCCGTCACCAGAGTGCAGTTAATTTGCTTATCATGGCTTATATAATAACATAAGAAATTTACAAACGAGAGAAGGCCATTCTGCCCATCAAGCTCATTTGGGGAGAACTTAACTAATAGCTCAGAAATCTTATCTAGTTCTGATTTAAAGGAACCCAGGGTTTTAGCTTGCACTACACTAATAGGAAGTCTATTCCATACTCTAACTACACGTTGTGTAAAGAAGCGCTTCCTCAAATTCATTTTAAAATGTTCTCCTGCTAATTTCCACATATGGTCACAAGTTCTAGTATTTAAACTAATATTGAAATAGCCATTTGGCTGAACAGCATCCAGACCTGTTGGAATCTTACCCCCCCCCCCCCCCCTTAATCTCCTTTGCTCGAAGCCTTGCACCACATTTGAAATACCTACATGTTTGTAGCATGTAAAAACTTATTTGTCCAAAGTCTGCTTTCTTGCTTTCCTGTGCTTGTACCCGGTATGTATTTGGTTCTCGCGTGTCTTCGTACTCTTTGTAAATACCCACTTTGTGTACCACCAACTATAATTGTAAAGTGAAGTGTAATATATGGGCTGTAACAGACAACCAAACACTTTACATTGTTACAATTACAGGCACTATTCTTACTTCACTATTAAGTATCGTACAGTAATTGTGATGTATACAGGTACAAAAAGAATGAATCTGTGCAGGGAAGTGAACGTAAGTGTCTAATTCTTGTAAGGGACTCGTTCCCCATGAATGAATCATTCAATGAAGGCCTCACCATTAATTCTTAGTAACAGGTATTCCATAGGCTTTATAAATACACAACTTACTTAGTGTTAGATTTACAAGTGTAAAGCGTACTTTAGGGTTAATATTTAATATTTAGCTATAGTTAAGTGACAGGTATGTCAAATATACTTTGGGTAATATACACTATATAAATAAAAGTATTGGGACACATGGCCATTACACCTACAGGAACTTTTATAACATCCCAGTATAAATCCATAGGCATCAATATGGAGTTGGTCCCCCGTTTGCAGCTATAACAGCTGCCACTCTTCTGTGAAGCCTTTCCGTAAGACTTTGAAGTGTGTCCATGGCAATTGTTGCCCATTCATCCATCATTTGTGAGGTTGGACATGAAGGCCTGGCTCACAGTCTCCGTTTTAATTCATCCCAAAGGTGTTTCAGGTCAGGGTTCTGTGCGGGCAAAGTTCTAACAAAGTTAGAAGCATAGAATTGTCCAAAATGTCTCGGCATGCTGAAGCATTAAGAGTTCCTTTCACTGGAACTAAGGGGCTGAGACCAACCCCTGAAAAACAACCCCACGCCATTATCCCAACAACACCAAACTGCACACTTGCCACACTGCAGTCAGGCAGGTAACGTTCTCCTGGCATCTGCCAACCCCAGACTCATCTATCAAACTGTAGACAGAGAAGCGTGATTCGTCACCCCACAGAACATGTTTCCACTGCTCCAGAGTCCAGTGGCAGCGTGCTTCACACCACTCCATCCGATGCTTGGCACTGCACTTGGTCATGTGAGGCTTGCATGCAACTGCTCGGCCATGGAAGCCCATTCCGTGAAGCTCCCAATGCAGAACCCTGAGTGCTGGGGTTAATGCCGGAGGAAGTTTGGAACTCTACACAGCGCTGGTGACTTTTATGCACTATGGCCTCAGTGCTTGGCAGCCCCGCCTTCCTACTTTACATGGTCTGCCACTTCATGGCTGACTTTCTGTCGTTCTTAAACACTTCCCTTACAGATGATGCGGAATATCTAGCAGAGACGAAATTTTACAAACTGACTTACTGCAAAGGTGGCATCCTACAACAAAACCACACTGGAATTCACTGAGCTCTTAACCCAGCCTTTCACAAATGTTCGTAATCCTGACTGCATGGCTGGGTGCTTGATTTTATACACCTCTAACAAAGGGTCAGAAGGAAACACTTGAATTCAATGGTTAAGAAGTGTGTCCCAATACTTTTAGCCATATAGTGCAGGGTGAGTGACAAAGAGTTAAAGGATTTTTCTGTTTAATTCAAGTTGAAGTCTGTATTTTCATAGGATTGTCTTAGGACGTTTTTCCCAGCACACCAGGTACGATTTTTCTCATCCTTTTTTGTCTTGCAACGCCATCTTGCAATGGAATGCGGTGGAAAACAGACCCTACTGGATGTGAATTGCCGAACGAATATGCCCATTTCAAAATAAAAAGGACCTTCGACATTTTATTTCCACTTAAATTTTTGCAAATATTAATACGCATAAAAAAAGCTTGCTCTCTTTTTATTGTATATTTTGCAGTCATTTTATTTATTTTTCGTTGTTTTCTTATTTATTCTTATCGTTTTATGTTATTTTGTTTTTCTTATGTATATGACACATATCTGACAAATAAAACTCGAAACTTAGTCGACTGTGTGCTGTAATTCACCGATCGCTCAGTACACTGTCACAGCGAGCCTCCACTTATCCCAGGAAGGGCAGCGCTATTGGCAGGGGGGGGGGGGGCCTCCGGTTAGCACACCCAAAAAATCACTTTGAACTATTTGAATTCTAGATTTTCGGAATGCAGAAGGAAAATGCATTTGAACAAGCGGAAGAAGAAGCCGCTTACCTTTTTAAAAGCGGTGACCCAGTGCGTTCCAACAAATAAGCTGCACAGTAACGTGCCGCTGGACTCTGCCTCGTCCCCCCACCCCCGTGTCGCAGCTAGTATTTCTGTCCACACCGCTGATCAGTGACTGTCTGCGGATGAAAGGAAGGGGAAACAACCAACTGCAGGAAACCTGTAAGAGAGACACAAAATAGTCACACACATTATCTTTCAGGTGTTAGAAACATATGTCAGGCTGCATGCCCAACAAGCCCCCCCTTTGTGCAAGGTCAGAACATAGACTGTGCTCTCCCTGACTTCCAAAATATGCAATGCAGACCCATACACGCTCAAAACAATTACTGCATTCCTATAACTTCACCTTCACCTCTGGCCTGTGTGGTCACTCCTTTATAACTTGGTTGTGAATGTGAGCACTCTCCTCTTACCTAGTGGAGAGAGGTAAGGAGCATGCGCTGCTTACAGCGCATTGCCACACCCACCACATGACAGACCATCAGGAATGAGACCCAAGCACAGCCATGTGGTGGATGATACCTCAGCACCACACTAGCACAAAAGAACACTGTGAGTTCTTTCCCCAGTGGCTGGACTGCCAATCCTACCACCAACCACAAATTTCCCTGTAAGATGGAGGATCTCAATAGCCAAATATAGCCAGACACGATACAAGCATCTAATTTCACTGATGAGGATGGTGTAGAATGAGTCCGACACGTATCACCTGTTGCGGGTGTCCTGCCCCTACCCTTTGACTCCATCACTGAAAAATCAGCTTGACGTTCCTCCTGCCATCTTGACACTTGAGCTCGAAGTCCTGCAGACTGCTAGTCCAAGGTTACAGTCTGCTGGTGGCGAATTTGTAGGGCTGTACAAAGGCCACGTAAGCATCACACAGTCTCTGTCCTCCAGACCAGTATATGCAGAGATACACATGAAGCTGACCCAAACCCGGAAGGGGGCTAAATGGTGCCAGTACTGACCTGGCCTACTTTGGGTTTGTGGGTAGGACAAGTGGCAAAGCTTCATTCCAAAATCTCTTTTTTAATTAACCACCTTACAGTTTTTCTCAGTTGCATTTCATGCAATATATTTTACATTCTCAAGACCTTAAGAGTATTTCTCAAAACAGTTCATGCATACAGCAAAGCACTATGGTTTAGCTGCAACAGCCTGAAACTTACGCAAAACAGTTAACTCATGTCTCAAAAGCAAATAATTTCACCAATGAATTAGTCAGGGCCACCAAATTAAAAAGTACAATCAGCATTATTTTAACAATGAGCATAAAGAAGCTTAGATATTTTGGCAAAATGTCAGAGCTCCACAATTCAGAATGATAGTTCCCGCTTTCTCATTGTCTCTGATTGGTCATTTTTCTTTATCATTTTTCCATATGTGTCATTCTTCTCAAGACACAGAACAAGAGCAAACAAACAAAATCAGAAAGCACTGAAAAACACAAAAACAACAAAATGACAATAGAAGAACAATAAAATGACAACAAAATCATGTACCGTGACGACCAAACACACAACAACGCCGTATCACTACAATTTATAGAATATATTTTTAAATCGCTTTGAAAGCTTGGTTAGTGGCTTTGCAGGTCATGACTAACACGATGATCACAGACATATATAGTCTTGGGTGTAAAATTATTACAATGGGAAAATACATTTGGCGCACATGACTAAAGCAACTGAAAATTGTACCAAATGGTGACAATTATACAAAACCATTTGTATATATGTAGTAAAACATTTGGAAATTTGTGTGAAGCAATGAGAAATGATGTTCTGCTGTGCGGAACTGACATTTTGGTGTGGGGATTACAGGTGTTGTTTTGCAAATGTTAAGTGTCATTTGAGAAATGCTCCAAAACAATCGAGAAACTGTAAGCATAGTGACAGGCCTTGCGTGCAGTGTGACAGTGTGCAGTGTGACAGTGTGCAGCGCTCTCATTCTGTTTACAGAGCTTCACCTCATGCTACAAGCTGAATTGTGCTTCATTTCATTTCAACTCATGTGCATGAGAAGACATTTTGTGCTCCAGGTGCTGAAAGTATGAACAACCAATAGATTTTACCGAAGTTCTTTTGAATCATCAGTAGCGATCAAGAATTAACACCAAAATAACGAGCATTAAACTTTTTCTCGATTGCTTGAGCGCATTTCTCAAATAAGAAGTAGCATTACTAAAACAACAAGTGTTATCCACACACCATGACGTCACTTCTGCACTGCAAAACATCGTTTCTCATTACGTCATACACATTTCCAAATGTTTTAGCACGCGTATGCAAAGAGCCTTGTACAATTGTCATCGAGTGGCATCATTTTCAGTTGCTTTAATCTTTTTGGTCATAATAATTTTACACCCAAAACTATATATGTAAGTGATCATCCTGTAATTGATACAGTACACAGTAACAACAACAACAAACAAATTTATTTTTCTATAGCGCGTTATCACAACATTTCATCGTCTCAAAGTGCTTTACAGCATCCCCACCCAAAGCCCCCAGTGAGGAAGCCATAGGTGAGAGCATGGAATTCTCCAATTGTGTGGTCAAAAAATCCTTAGTTCATAGACACAAATCTCTAAGTCATTAGAACAAATTAAATCGTTTTTTTCATCTATTTAGTTTTATGAAAACCCGAGGACTAATCATCATGCTCTTGACTGGGTTTAACCCAGAATTGTTCAATAACACAGTACTTCAGTTTTCTTAAAACTATTTTTTAATGTTTACAACTTCTGCAGCTACCCGTCAGGGCTGCCCTCCTAGAGGTTTTTCAGGTCATTACCACATTGGTTATTTGTACTTCCTGCCATTGGTAACTCCAATCCACCAGCAAAGATGCATTTAAAAAGAAAAATATATATATAATGCATTTCGCGATAAACTCTAGTATGCTGATGGAACTGCATGTTTGACGGATTCCTCTTAAGAGACGTATTTAATGTGTATTTTACACAGAAAAATCCTATTAAATAACATACAATAGCTTAGCGCCACACCAGCAGCAGCAAGACAACAATATGAATATACATATATACATACATAAAATACACATATGAATACTGTAGGAAATGTGCAGTGTGGTTGGCACTTATCTTTCCAGTATGAAATGTCTAAATGTATGTTATAGTTTTTTCAGCACATTTGGTGCACTTCATATAACATACTTCACATTATCAAGTCTAGAAGAGCATTTCTCAAAATAGTCCTTGCATAGAGCACAACACTATGGTTTAGCTGCAAAAGGCTGTAACTCACCCAAAACAATTAACTCTTGTCTCAAAAGCAAATAATTCCACCAAAATGAAAAGTACGATAACCATCATTTTAACCATGAATCAAGTCAAGATGTCAGTGTTTGTCTCCTTCTGAGTTTCACAATTCTGAATGACAGTCAGTTCAAACTTTCTCAATGTCACTGACCGATCATTGTTCTTTAGCAAACTGATATTTATTCATGTCAAAGACAAGAGTTTCAACACTGCAAGGATCTACATTACGGTATGTAAAGTTCACTGGCAAGAGTAAGCAGGTCGCATGCAGACGTAACTTTTCAGCCAGCACACATATATGCTTAAACACACAGATGCACGCAGCCCCAGTGAGCACACAAAGAAAAAAATATCACAGAAATTATATATTTATGTGTGTTTGTATAAATATATAGATAAAACCCACAGAGACTCAAATCTTCCTGCCATGCATACTGTGAATAATTCAACCACAGATGTGAGAGAGCAGCCTCTCACCTCATACTCCAGGACCAGTCCCCCGCCCCCCCCCCATTCCGGTTATTCTTGTTTTGGTGACCACTCATCTGCAGAACGGCCAGGCCAAAGGTCATTCATTTCCTGATGCAGCAGGGCTGTTTCATCCGTGTGTTATTTGAAGCGAAATGAAACTTTATTTGTCATTTGCACAAGCATGAGTATCCATGCAGTGGTTCTGCATGTTCCATCTCCTCCCCTTTGTGAGATACACACACAAATATATACAGGAGAAAGTGAGATCTGAGCACAGGGTCAATAATTTTTCTGGCACTCGGAGGCGTTTTGTGGTGGATGGGATTCGAGCCGACAACCTTCCGATCACATTAACAGAACCATAACCATTACAATGTAATATTTTTTACATTTGTGCAGTTAAATAAGGCTGAAGCCCCCCCGCATCTCTAACTGAAGTTTAGGGTGGGGGGGGGGCTGTCCTTGGCGAAAACAGATCATGGATGAATCAAAACATTCCAGCAAGTGGGTACAAGTCTGCCCCTGACCTACGGTTTCAGTCAATATTGCTAGTTTTACAAATTCAGTGATAATTATCCCACCAACCTATGAAACAGGTGCTGGAAGGAGAACCTAAGGAGAAACATGACTACCATCAGCACAGTCGCTTAGTGGGTAGTACTGCTGCGTCCAGAGGTGGACGCTTGAGTCCCACCCCCGTCCGTGGGTGGATGTACTGGCTCTGGAAGCTTGCCCTAAGACCTTTTCACCATTGGCTATGGTCCATGGCACTTCTGACCGATGCCGTTTGGCCTGTGCAATGCCCCAGTCATGTTTGAGAGGCTCAGGGAGCATGTCATGGCCCAGGTCCTTTAAACCCAGGGTGTCATCTCAACTGTCTGCTTCTCCACGCCATTGACTTCACTGTGGCACTGAGGAACCTAAAAAAAAGCCGTCTTGGTGATCCGGCAGATAGGGTTATGGGCTGAACCCTTGGAAGTGCTCCCTTCTCCAGTGTCAGACACCTTAGCTTGGGTATGTCGTCAGCGGGGAAGGCGTGGTCCCTGACCCGGAAAAAGATGGCGGTGATGCAGAAGTAGTTGATGCCGCGCAGCGTGACAGAGATATGTTGCTTTATGAGGCTGGTATCTTACTATCGGTGCTTCGAGAAAGACTTTACCAGCATTGCAAAATCACTGCACCAACTTACAGAGAAGAGAAGCAGTTTAATGTGTAACCAGCTTCGGGTGGCACTCGTTGATGCAGCTTACCCTGACCTGTGCCTTCCGTTCATCCAGGACATGGACGCTAGTAAAGAGGGGCTAGGTACTGTGCTGTTGCAGGAGGGACCTGAAGGAGACCATGTAGCGGCATCCTTCAGCTGGACACTTGCCTGGCGGAAGCACAACTATTGGCTGACCCAACGGGAACTGCTGGCCATGATGCAAGCATGCAAACACTTCCGTCCCTATCCCTGTGTCCAGTGGTTTAGGTCATGGACAGACTACGCATTACTGATGTGGCTGCTAAACTTCCACAGTCCGGAGGAAGAGCTGGCCCACTGGTTGGAGATGCTGGCGGAGTTCGATTTCGGACAAAGGAACGAAGCACGGGAACGTGGACACTCTTTCTTGCCGGTCCTGCACTGATCAGAGGAGTGGGATCGGCTCGCTGTGACTGTAGCTGCTGTCCACACTACGCTGGATGGCCAGGCCCGCCAGGTTCTGATCCAGTTCCCCTTCCCACTAGGAGCAGCCATTGCCAGGGCCGGTGGTGAATACCCCAGCAGCAGGGACTGATCAGGATGGTGGGGGACTTGGTGCCCCGGAGCTGCCTGGAGCGCTTTCTGGACATTGGGGGGATTCCGGGACGGTTAACCCCCAGGATACTGACGGGTAGAGCGGCAGGTTGGACTGATGCCACATTTGTAAACAGCTCTCTATAGTCGCATTTGTAATGAACATAGTGTGTCCATGTGTGCGTGCGCGTACCCACTGCGAGTGCTTAGAGTAAGCAGAGGTGGGCATGGTGGGTATTGTGGCTGTGTTTTGAGTGTGACTGGTGTAGGTGCAATAAATGCCACCAAGGGGTTGAATCCAGATCTGTCTCAGTCTGATTGATATGCACCATGGTCTGACAACCCACTTTTACAACATGAAACGAGAAAACACAGTTGTTGTTTTTTTTTTCTACAGACTGGCATGTCCACACAAATGTGCAACATTTCATGCTTGCAAAAATTAAGCTCTGGAACCAAAATTCAAGTCACTCGGTGCTGCCAGAGTAAACGAGTTAATTACACATAAAATGATTGAGGCAATACAGCATCAAGAGAAAAGACACAGAGGCATGAACAGTCACCCTGTGGGAGCAGAACATGAGGTCATCATGTGTTGTATCGTCAAGTTCAGGGACGCTTACTTCAGGTTTGTTAATGTCGAGAATTTAACCGTGAGATTAGCGTTCTGGATATACTAAGTAACGCTTCTCTTCCCTCTCCATCAGTCTGTTAAGGGTGATTACATTAGTCTGAGAAAAAACGCATTTTCACAGATTTGTGTTGCTTAGCGGGAGTTAATTGCTGGTGTCTGATTCTGATTGTTAATTGATTTCTCTGCATTTTCCCAGACGAATTTTTTTTCATGCTGCTGTCCTGCGTTGCTGAGTGTTACTTTGCACTCGTTACTTTTGTTAAAAAAAGAAATGCGATGTCTTTTGACATTTATTTTATGGACAGTCGCACAGTAAATCAATAAATAATATCTTGAATACATTTATACAGTATATTGTTTTATAACTGAATAGGTTGCTTAGCTGTTAGCTTTTTTACTGACCTCTCAAAATGTTTCTTGGAAGCATTAAAAATGCAGTATCTACCTGAACATATCCATTTTGAGGATATTAGAGCATAATGTGGGCTGTGCATTCATGTAGGATTCTCTAAAAATCAGGCACATAAAATCTACAACTTTAAGTCTATCCCAAAAAATAAAAACACTAAAACTTAAACTGAATCTAAAATATATAAAAAGAAAGTAGAAATATACCTTCAATATATAAACCTAATAAAACGAACAAAAAACTGAACTGTACTTCATACGAAAAATTGACAGTTGACCTCATACAGATTTAGGTGTGGCCCGAATTTGTTCATTGTGAACGACACATAACACAAAATATCGCACTATAGCTTCAGTCATGGAGGAGCAGCCAGATTGGCTGGCTGACTGTGCTTCCCGAGAAGGTCAGGATCTCCTCACTTCTAACACTGACTGGAATGTGTCTGCTTCTGAGATCCATCAACATGCCTGAACTTGGCTGGTTAATCTGTGTTTTGAAGCGGCACCAAATCCCAAAACATATATAATCCCAAGCGAGCTGCCAACCAAACAAAACTATCCAAACTATTCCATAAATTAAAAGGCAAAAGAGAAAATAACAGAAATATCACAGCGTTCAATAAAAGGCCACGCTCTGCATGCTTTTGATGCACGGATCTATTTGCAGACAACATCCTGAGTCCTCTCCCTGCTGTCAGTCTGTTTCCTTTGTTTTGTCTTGTTTTTTTTACAAGTTTAAAGCCACAAATTGCTGCCTGTGGTGTACAGACCAGCTCATTTGCTATGCCCTGCCATTTTGACAACTGATACAGGACGCATATTCTACTCCAGATTACGACCTTTCAGTAAAATGAAGACCTCTGCTGGTCCCAGTGTGCCAGGGTTACGGACCGCTTCATCTTGTTTGATATTCCTTACATGAGTTTTTCCCAACGTGTGTGTTCTTCTTTGGTTCAGACACAAAGAAGAGCGCAGAGCATGCAACCCCCCCCCCCATGGACTTTCCAGTACCTGTTCACAGCATCAATAGCTGCTGGCAAAAGATAACTGCGATGATGTCAAAATACCAGTGACAAACCTCAGCGTGAACTAGATACAGAGCTGTAGTCTTTTGTGTCCTTTTTAACTGTGAGAAGAGGGTGAGGGCAGTTTGCCAAGCATGAGGGATTTATGTGGATGCCCATGTTCACTACTTATAAAACGTGGCGATATCTTCGTTTAAGACATAAAAATCGACACAAGCACACAGACAGTTGTACTTGTCCATATTTATTTTGAATGTATCGTTTAAACATTCCTATAGTCTTTCGCTAGAAGAGTGTGTATGAAAAGGGGTAATCGATTCTAATCTAAGGTGACGTTGTGGTATGAGATGACCTCACCTGCCCTGTAGATCCTACAGGATTATCAACAAAGACAACTACTTACAACAGAGATCTGTAGGAGTGAAGCGTGCCCCGATTAAGACTTCAGTAACACTTTACTTATACTGAACAAAAATATAAACGCAACACTCTTGTTTCTGCTCCCATTTTTCATGAGATGGACTTAAAGACCTACAATTCATTCCAGATACACAATATTACCATTTCTCTCAAACATTTCTCACAAA
Source organism: Brienomyrus brachyistius (assembly GCF_023856365.1). Lineage (NCBI taxonomy): Eukaryota > Metazoa > Chordata > Actinopteri > Osteoglossiformes > Mormyridae > Brienomyrus > Brienomyrus brachyistius. The sequence goes on from NC_064537.1 coordinate 7,784,404, forward strand.
TCAGTCTAAATGTGTGATAGTGAGCACTTCTGCTTTGCTGAGATAATCCATCCCACCTCACAGGTGTGCCACATCAAGATGCTGATCTGACATCATGGGTAGTGCACAGGTGTACCTTATACTGCCCACAATAAAAGGCCACCCTGGAATGTGCAGTTTTTTGCTTTATTGGGGGTCTGGGGACTCAGAACCGGTCAGTATCTGGTGTGACCACCATTTGCCTCATGCAATGCAACACATCTTCTTCGCATAGAGTTTATCAGATTGTCAATTGTGGCCTGTGGAATGTTGGTCCACTCCTCTTCAATGGCTGTGCGAAGTTGTTGGATATTAGTGGGAACTGGTACACGCTGTCGTATACGCCGGTCAAGCACATCCCAAACATGCTCAACGGGTGACATGTCCGGTGAGTATGCTGGCCATGCAAGAACTGGGACATTTTCAGCTTCCAAGAACTGTGTACAGATCCTTGCAACATGGGGCCGTGCATTATCTGTCTGAGTGGCTGGTCTCAGACGATCTTGGAGGTGAACCTGCTGGATGTGGAGGTCCTGGGCTGGTGTGGTTACACGTGGTCTGCGGTTGTGAGGCCGGTTGGATGTACTGCCATATTCTCTGAAACGCCTTTGGAGACGGCTTATGGTTGAGAAATGAACATTCAATGCACGAGCAACAGATCTGGTTGACATTCCTGCTGTCAGCATGCCAATTGCACGCTCCCTCAATGCTTGTGGCATCTGTGGCATTTTGCTGTGAGACAAAACTGCACATTCCAGGGTGGCCTTTTATTGTGGGCAGTATAAGGTACACCTGTGCACTACCCATGATGTCAGATCAGCATCTTGATGTGGCACACCTGTGAGGTGGGATGGATTATCTCAGCAAAGCAGAAGTGCTCACTATCACACATTTAGACTGATTTGTGAGAAATGTTTGAGAGAAATGGTAATATTGTGTATCTGGAATGAATTGTAGATCTTTAAGTCCATCTCATGAAAAATGGGAGCAAAAACAAAAGTGTTGCGTTTATATTTTTGTTCAGTGTAGATACCTTCATAATGCATTATAATGGCCGGTATAAGAATTAATAAAGCATCACGGCATCTTCTATTGACAGTCATAAGGCATCATAGTGTTGAGATACCTTCATAATGCATTATAATGGCCGGTATAAGAATTAATAAAGCATCACGGCATCTTCTATTGACAGTCATAAGGCATCATAGTGTTGAGATACCTTCATAATGCATTAAAATGTTCGTAATATGAATTAATGATGCTTTGTACCTTAGACTCTCCTCATACAGCTGATTACCACAACCGCTGCAACTATTTTCCCTCTATTCGATGGTTGTTGGCTGCCGATCTGTGAAAGCCCACACTGCCACCCACTGGAAATACCCAGTCAATTATCTTGTTGCGGTTGATGTTGACGGATGCACAAGGTTTCTGGGCTGCACACCACGTGCACCAACCACAGTCATCCGCAGCCAACTCCTGATAATGAGATTTACGTCACATCCCCTGGTCTCAACTGAAAGCACACGTGGAAAACTGAAGTATGAATTGGCCTAGAGAGGGCTCTGACTTAGCAAGTCAATATCACATTGTCGCAGACAGGGGGCGCCACGCAGGCTTCGACCGGAACTAGTGCAGCCTGATGATGGCCCTTTACAAAGCAGTAAGATGGCTCAAACAAAGGGAATTCTGAACAGGAGAAGTTAGGGGCTGTATTGAAACACTGCTGCATGACCTAATACAAAACAGCTATATCCTGTGTGCCCTGACCAGCAGGTCCTGGAAAGGTTTGGTTAGGGTTGGGGTCTTTGTAGGACAGGCAGCCAGTTACCGTACTCAGTAAAGATCCATGTACTTATTCCAACCTAAGCTGTGAATTGAAATATTAAGCTTGTGTTTTGGTTAACCACACTTTTTATTCACGATTATGGTTTGTATGAGGAACACATCACAGTTTGGTGAAAGACTAATTCAGGAACCCCGATAATTCCACAGAGTTAATGAAGCCTCATAAATTCACAGTCGCTCACAACTGTGCAAAAGTGTGTGCACCCTGTAGTTCAGAGAAGATTATTTGTATGTAAAATGGCTTAACGGGACACACGTAATGCACAGACGTTACACCCGCAGGTAACGCTTACATAACACTGGTAAACTAGACGTAGACTCTGACGTTCTTTCCAAGTGTGATAATAGAACAAGATAATACCTATATGGTGAATACTTAACTATCCAAGGGTGTACATTTGGCTATGGATGTCAGGGACGTGTCCTTACTGTACCAATGGGATTTTTATGTTAGGTTTATGCAGCAAAGACTGATCTGATGTGTCGGGAAGTCGGGAAGGACAGAACACAATGAAAGAGCTACCAGTGCTATGGGAGCAGCGTGAGTGTTTTGGGGCCCACATTGTACACCTTTAAACCTCATCCTTTTTGCACACAGAGCTGTGAATGTGAATTGTTAGTTGAGAGGCACGTTCTATCAGATTTCATTTACGCACATTATATGCCACTTACTGACTGTGGAATTGTGGGTACGATAGATACAGAAAAGTGCTTATCTCAGTGGCCGCTGCTGGACGTCTGCCGACACACTGGAGCGGGCAGGATCTGATAGTAAACAAATTCGCTGTGTACTGAGGCATGCAGTTCTCTCTACAAAATTGACTGCAACTAAATTAATTCTGGGTGGATGTTTATGAAGTTTGTTATGTTTCCCCGCTGACAGCACCCATTTACTTCCTGAAATACAACAGGGACCAGCTCTTCGAGGCTCAGCTTGAGCTCGAAGCCAAGCACAACGGCCGGGGGGGAGCCAATGGTGGCCTTCCATCTGGGCCTGACTCCTGAAGGCTGACTTCAGGAGGGTCTCCTCGACATTGCCCCCAAAGCCATCTTTCGGTTTTCAGAGCTAAAGGCAGTGCTCAAGCAGCGGATCAGGAGCTGCGGAAGGGAGGTGCACACCCAGCACCTGTCCTGCCTCGGGGGGTGGCCGCAGAGGAGAGTGACGGGAGCTGCTGGCCACCAGCGTCAGCGCTCTGGCTCGGTAGGAGGAAGGGCCATTGGGCACGGTCTTGCCAAGAAGCCTGCACCGAAGCAACCAGGAGATGGGAGGGGCATGGCATAGTGAGAGAGATGCTGCCCTGTCCTTCTGAAACCCTTCAGACAGGCAACTGTGCCAGGACCACCTACCCCGTCGGGTGAGTATGTAACCTGTGGAGCTCCTTCCTGCCCGGCGCCATCCGTGGAGTTCGCCTTGATCAATTCGGTTTCCATCATCAAGGCAAGACTTTTGCCTTGGACGAGGGTGCCCATACTGCCGGGCTTGGAGCCCACCGCCACCCGGCTGCTCTCCAAGACGGGGGAGACCATCCCCAAGCAGGGCAGTACTTCTGTCCTGTTAGTTCTTGTTTGCCCCTATTCATGATGACTGCATCGTTGATCTCAGGAGCAACACCCTGGCCCTAAGAGGAACTATGGTCTCACTGCCCACCACAGTGCAGCCCAGTCCACAGGAGCTAGTCGCTCCAGACCCGGTCAGTTCTCCCACCAGTTTTCCCCGCTAGCCCACCTGGCCCCCTCCAGAGACGACTTTAGCAGCCAAGGAGAGCAGGACCTTCTGGGGGCTCTGACTGCTCCCCTGCCAGAGCGGGCTCATAGAATACCCCCCACCCCAGAGGCAGCAGAATGAGGCCACAGAAGCAGACGTGCCCACGACCAGCCGCAGCAGTACCAGTGGAACATGGGGGGGAAGCGGCCCGATGGTCAGCAGCAGACCCCCACAAAGTCACGTAACACTAAGGGTCTGCGGCACCTGAGGGACCCCACACCACTGGCGCCCGGCCACCTGCTCTCCCCAGTCTCACCAGCGTCTGCTAATAGCCCCGTACTCCCAGTCTCCATCTACAGCTCAGCTTCACCAGCTAATAAGGACACTGTCCCACTTTATGTCTGTTTTCAGGCTTGCCAACTGGGCCGCTTCAGTTTGTAGGCCTGTGACCAATGACTGGTATGGGAAGAGGGAAATATCATATATAAATGAGATACATTTATTTATAAAGCTGCTGATTTTATTGAATAAGACTTACAGCTCATCAGTGACAACTAAAATTATAACATTAACAAATCAGTTCTTCGTTCAAATCATGTATGACAGGATACATTTGCATGCATAGGCACGGGAACAGGAGCTTGACGGCGAAAGTCCACCAACCATAGGCGTCCTTAGGTCGATCACGCAGGGCTATATCCTTGTTGGAGTCACATTTATGTTGCGCTCGCTTTCACTGTTTTACGGTAGGGGTGTGTGCATCACGTGGTGTTAGACGCGGTGGATTGTGATTTACCTGAGCACTCGCTATTGGAGCTAGAGAGAGGGTGAATAGGGAATCGCAGTTTCTTTTGACCGCATACATCTGTTTACGCTTGTAATTCTATGTCCTGTGCCTTGTTTTATTGTTTTCATGTTTGCGAATAATGAAATTAATAGTTTTTCACAAGGTAATATGGACTATCTTTCATGAAGAATAGAAGGCAAGTCGCACAGACCTTCTTACTTTATCTTCTCGGCGATGCCTTATGGAAATTGCCCAAACAAGCCCCACGTTATACCCGATTCCAATCTTTCTTCAAAAAAATAAAAAATAATGGCAAAGCTTTCGATAGCTAGAAACTGCCCTGGAAGCAACCAATAGACTTTTCTGAGGTTCTTTTGCATCATCGGTAGCAATCAACAGCTAGTAAGATAACAAGCATGAAAACATAGGCTGGCCAAAGCAACGCTCATTAACTGCAGCCTGAAATACTGATTGCCAAGGTGACGACAAACATTGCACTATGCTTAGAAACTGAGAGTTATCGGTCGCCGCAACATAACAGCTAATGGTTGTAAACCAAATGTTTAAGTTATTAAATCACCTGTGCTGCTCGGTTGCCGATTTGTTATTTGATGAAATCTACAGGCTTAAAAGTACAATGTCCTATGGTATCCTGACACTGCATTATCAACCAGCATTAACGTTGTCACAATTGTGCAGTTCTCTAGTTGCAGTGCTCCTATATTTCCTTGGATTTACAGTTTACAAGTTGGTTCCCATAAGCACTGCACTCCCAGCTGATTGTGGCATTTCGAGCCCCACTTCCAGCAGTACTGATTAAATGTGTTGCCGATACTGTAGGTTACCAAGGATCGGAAATGTTAAGAAAATATTTTTCTTCGCTAAAACAGATTTTTTTTTTTTATCAAGATCTGTATTTAATTGCATCTAAAGCCACTAGCAACCTCAACCTTTGTATGGTTCAGAAAGTGTTTAGCATTTAAGAGGTATTTCAGCTATTCAACACTTATGGACTTTAAAATTGATACAACTTGTAAAAATATGTAATGTCACGGCTGTAAGTGTTTCCCTCCATCCATCTCCCATAAGCACTTTTCCAGTACAGGGTCCCAGTGAACCAGTATGTATATCATATTTCCAAAAATCTCTCATCTAGACTCTCCCCGAATAAATCAATAATACGACAGCAATATCCGAATAATCTGTGACATATGTAACATCTTGTAAAACTGTATTTTTTTGAGTGACACATCTGCGATTCCTCTAACGTACTGTCAAAAAAGAGGGGTTAGCTTATGTTGCATATGATAAAAATTCAGACAGGAAAATATGAATATGGGTAGAGTGCAAATTAATCTTGCTGTACCGATGCATTATGGGAATTTTAATGTTTCCCTGCCACCCTAAATGTGATTGCTACATTTATGATCCACCATTATTATAGACTGTAGCTTATAACAAAAATGCCCACACCGTAATATTCCCTTCATTTTTACAATATTTAAAAATGATAAAATTTCTAAATGTTTTAAAATCCCCGTGAAAGATTAATATATTAAAACCTTACAATCTTATGATTGACATTCAAAGTCATTTCATAATGTGAAACCCCTCGTCCTTTCACGGCCACCAGGGGGCCGGAGCCTGTGCCAGGCAGCGCAGGGCACCAGGCTGCGCCTCAGCCTGGACAGGATGCAGGGATATCAATCGGCATCTGCATCAGGTCTGCACAACAAGTGTATGTATATTTCTTCTATTCAAACTACTATTAACAAGATTAGGAAAATCAGAGATTACATAAAATTGCTTTAACATGGGATCACTAAATGTAATCCAACTTCAAATCATGCATCCTGGTCAGAGTCGCAGAATCTCTCCCAGGCAGCACAGGACACTAGGCTGGGTCCACCTTGGACAGGATGTCGGTTCATCAACATCAGTGCTTATTAAAAATCGCCACATTTCCAAACACATATTTCTCTACATATGCTTTTCAAACTCCAGTCATTTGCGTTCAGTCAGCTCTTAGTCCATGAGATCCACAGATATGGAACTTGGGTGCCTCATTTCAATGCATCTTCAGCACCAGCAAAGCAGCATTCCATCCAGCCGTCACTCGTCACGTGTCCATACGCTCCGGCGTCTCTAACCCAGAGGAGGTCGGAGCACAGAGAGTGGACAGGGGCCATCGCCTCCTCACCCCCAACTTGCCTTGCTCTCCATCCTTCAGTCTGCCAGCAGAACGGTGCTGCAACCTTTCAGAAATCAACTGAAACCTACGCGGCAATGGCCGCAGTTCGTGTTAAGTGGTGTCCCCTTCCTTACTTTCCTGCGAGAACATGATTCGGATAGTCTTTTTCTCACCACCATCATTTCATGTCTATTTTTGTTCTTTCATACATTCACCTGGTCACTTTTAAATATTGAAATACCCATAATATTTTTTTTTACAGTTAATCTCAAGTAGTCACACAAAGAACTGTTTAGGTGCTCTTGGATGCCTACTATCACTGCTGTCGGAAAGACTTTCAGCAACTGTTGTGTGTATCCTTCACTGGCATATAGCCACCACTAGAGGGCTCTAAACTCAACAACGAGGACTTGGAGAGAACATTCCCCAGCAGTTCTGGAGTTCTACTTAGTGCTGTATCCAAATCAAGTCCAGGAAAGGGCACTGGGAAATGAGGTAGACCAGGCAGATTGTGGGGAAAGAGTGGAGGTCCACAAGGAAATGGAAATGGGAGGACTCCAGAGGGATTAGTAGGGGTTGATGTTGCTTCTGGTGAATCCTCATCTTCCTCTTCATCCTCAGTCTGCTGATCCTCCATCGTTGAGTTAGAATCTGGGTGTCGTGGCTGACTGTGATGTTCCAGCGGTTCATAGGAAGAGCTGCTTTGGATAGGTCCACTGTCAAGATTCCTTTCCCCAACTGTGTTACCCTTCACACTGCCCCCTACTGGCTGGTAGCTGAAGTAAACATGACAGGGCTCATAGGAGCTAGGGTGCGTGGAGCAGAAGTAGCCCAGGTTTGAGAAGCTGGACGACTGGCTACTGCTCTCCCAGTGTTCTGGCAGTCTGGTGGAGTCCGTCTTGAACAGCGTGTTGGTTTCCTTGGTGAGGGAGACCTCAATTGGCGAGATGTCCTCGGAATGTTGGGAAATGGAGAAGGACTCGGGGGGATAAAGGCGGCTAGGCCATTTCTGGGGGGGGGGGGGTTAAACAAAAAGTGAATGTCAGACTGTGCAACAAACCCGTCAGTTCACAGCAGTCTGCCTCTAACCTGGAAACTTGCCATGGACTCGACAACAAAACTCGACGTGGTTTTGCGGTTTAGGCACCTTGCCATGCTGCTGCTTAGACATTTTAAGACATAAAAATAGATATGCTCCCCCTGAACACGGCACTGGCAAAGGAGTGGCACCAAGAATTATTCATTTCTTTGAGCAGCAACACAATTTAAAAAAAAAACTTGTATTAAATGAAGGCACATTAAAACAGAGGAACTCAAATCAGAAGTTTAAGATTCCGAATCTGCCAGCATGTTACATGCGTGTGTGTGTGTGTGTGTGTGTGTGTGTGTGAGTGTGTGAGTGAGCCAACGCTTCTTTCAGTGCGAGGGATTCACAGAAAACAGAAACCACAGCCTGAAGCATTCGTTTCCCAGAGAGCTGGGGCTTTTTTTCGTGAGGAGACTTTCCTCTCAAACAGCCCAGAAACCACTCAGAGAGGCGCCTTTCAGTGACTCAGAAAAACTGCCCTTTGGTTCATCCTTTACAAGAAAGTCAATCGCGGTGGCTGCAGCCTAGTATTCTGGATGACTATAAATTAGTTTGGTCCTTTTTGCTTTTAAGCTTTTTATTTTTGCTTTTTTTGGCCTCCAGTTCCCACCCATGGATACTGTCTGACTGCTAAAATTCACCATCTACATTGTGTACAGATGAGTGTTTGACTCGGCGCTAACGTGTCGTCACAATTGTGCAGTTCTCTAGTTGCAGTGCTCCTACATTTACTTGGATTTACAGTTTACACGTTGGTTCCCATAAGCACTGCACTCCCAGCTGATTGTGGTATTTGGAGAACATATTCAAATAATCACAGGGGTCGCCACAGGGCGAGAGCCAAAAGATACACTTTGAATAGCATAGATTGAGCGATTTAGGTTGGTCATAGGATTTTTTACCTTGAAGTCTCCATTTCCTTCAAAAAACTTGGATGGATCAGGCACTGTTTTTAACAAGAAAAACCTAAAGAACACAGAAACAAATGAGACAAAGGCACAAAATTAATTAGTCTGCATGTGCTTCTTACCAGGATAATGTGTATATGTACCTGATCCCATCTGGGACTATCACGGTAAATATGTGTGTACTATACATATTCCAAGCCTGTCTATCTCATTGGTACCTGGTACTATATCTGTCTTTCTATCTACCACAGCAGGTAACATCTTTGTCTTTAGCTTGTACCATTTACTGAGACCAGCACCCTGTTTCCCACTGATTGGCTTCTCTGTGTCCCCATACATTCATGCAACAATTCCACCCATAATCCCCAGTGCTCACCAGTTGGGCCGGTTGACTTTGATGATGATGATGATGATGAAGATGAGGATCAGACAAAATCCCAGGACTGGGAGGCTGTACGTCAGCCCCACCAGATCCAGATCCAGATCTCCTACCAGAGGGGAAAAAACACTTTAATCCATCAACAAAAATGCTTTTGAGGGATGAAAATCAACTTTCTATAGGTTTTTCACATGCTGCCAGCTGTTCTGGGGTGTCTAAAATAGCTTTGTTATACCAACAGATACAATAACATTGAAATTAATTTCAAAATTATAGGTAATATATTACATTTCAGTATTTTGTGATATAAAAATGAAGTCTGGAATTTTGTATGGGCAAGATGAAGGACACCTGAGGACTGACATCATACCTATTGGAGACACCCCAGCTGTAGACCTCCAGGAGGACACAGGGCTCCAGTCACTCCATTCTCCTCTAAATCCCTCATGATCAACCAGAACCCGAACCCTGAAGTCATACACGACCCCCTTCACCAGTTTCTCCTCGGAGATCTTCACTGAGGTCCGCATGTCTCTCACGTTTACAGACTCTGCGTTCTATGGGAGACACATCACCGTTTAGCAGACAGCCTGCTGTTTTACCTGCTCATTTTTAACAATTAGCCTCATTTTAGTCACTCTTGCTAAACTGGTTTGCCTGAATTCCAGCAAGTGGCCACAAGCAGCCGACCTTGTAGTGAAGAGTCTTTTAATCTATAAATGCTGAACTGCATCAATCTGTGAAGTTCAACTCTGTCAGATATTTATGCGATTTGGATAAAGTGTAGCAAAAGATTCGTGGTCCTGATAAACCAGCGAGAACGTAATTCAAAAAGACAAGATGAAATATCTCCACTGTACCCACCTCCCATTTGTAGCCTGACTGCTTGAATTCCAACTGAAAGCAGAATCCTTGCAAAAATAGGGGCGTGTTAAAAATCCAGGAGACGTTGGCATTTTCAATATTGGGTGCAGAAGGGGGCTGCAGTTTCACTGTCAAGACACCAGGAGGGAAACAAGGAACATGTCACTTCAAAGGTACATCAATCCGAAAAATCTTCACTTTGTGGCAAAAAAAAACTAAGATTCAATTGCAGAAGAGGCTCACCATTGTCAACAGGCATGTACTCTGTGTCATAGATGGCATTTGTGAAATTCTCACACTGCACTGCCAGGTGAACGGGGGTATAGTAGAAAAAAACCTGAAAGACGAAATATTATACCATTTATTAAGCAGGCCTTTGAAAAACCATTTTGGGCAGCTTGGAAACCGGGGCTGCGATTAGTTATTGCAAAGCTGAAAGAATTTCACAGGGACAAGCCAAGTGTGTAACCACATTAAGCAGTTACACATATCTCATTTATCATGTCTAAATAGTCGTAATAACTCACTTCACCCGGAAAATAGAGGTTGCAGCCATATAGTTTTTGTCCAGGGTCACCCAGAGGCATCAGTCTGCAAGTGTTGCTGATATAAAATAAATAAAATTAATAACTTTTTCGTTTGGCTCCACGTTAAATAGAAGGTTAGGGTGGATATTCTAAAAAGTTGGAAAAAATAATATATATAGTTTCTGCTATTTATTTGCCATTTACCCTCTATGTCAAATTTAAATATCAAATCGAATTTATTAAATGCAGTGATAACAACAGATTACTGTTATTCTACTCCATATGAATGACTAGCTATTTAATTCGCAGCTGTTCAAAAGAAATAACATTTCGCCAAAGGTCCATGCACATGACAGTCAATTTTCTCACAGTAACACTCACGGCTCTAAATGTTGTTTTCCTGTTAAGGTACAGACGGTGTCCGGCTTCACTCCTGTGCTGTTCCACACACAGGTGATGTTCCTGACGAAGTCGTTGAGGCACCTGAGGCCTGAGAGGAAAATGGGCGACGGACTTAAAACCCACGCCAGCAAAACCCGACACACACACTGCGTTTCTGACCGCAGAGGTGTGGCAGCGAGGGCCTCACCCACTGCACCAACCACTGCGCCACCCACTGCACCACCCTGCTGCCTCAAATTCACACCACCACGCCCTGCAGATCGTGCTGCATTTTGCACGTTCAATATATTTAGGGACATTCATTTTTTAAGAAGGCACAACGACTGGAGGTTATGAACCTTCATGGACCGATAACCTTCTGATCGCAGACACAGCATCCTGAGCCCTTCGCCCCCCCCCCCCCCCCCCCCAGCCCCACTTCCCCCCCCTTTCTGATTCCTTCTTCAAGGCCGAGCGCCAGTGAGGCGTGGCAGTTCCCAGAGATTCATGCTCTCTTACTACAATCACAGAGCTCCACCGGCAACCACTTACTCTGGAGGCTGGGCTGTGTAAAGGCACTGAAGTACAGAAGCAGGAGGAGGAGGGGGGGCAGCCACGGCGTCCCCATTGCCGACTCAAAGCACCGTCTTCCAATGGGCCGGGGGGGGGGGGGGGGGGGGCAAGACCAACAGATGATAAGCCACTTTCTTACTCTTTACAAACATTATCAGTGCCAACGCAACAAAGCACAAACCTTAAGTTCACATACACATGAGTGTGTGTGTGTGTGTGTGTGTGTGTGTGTGTGTGTGTATGTGACCTTTGCACATGCACTTTTATATGCTGATTGCAAAACTAGTTCCATCCATCCATCCATCCATCCAAACATCTTCCACACCACTTATCCTATACAGCATCACGGGGAGTCTGCCCCATAAAACCCTTCACACAGCACTACTCACTGAACCACAGTGACTGCATAGCAGGATGTGTCCAAGCACAAACATAAACTGAGACTTTTGTAATATAGATTACAGGACGCGTTGAATTAATTTCAGGTGTGCTGACGCATTCATAGGTTCATAAGGTTATGCTATACCCCCGGGAGCATTCAGCCAGTGACTCAGGTGTGCAGTGGACAGTCCTACAGAAATGAAATATCCGCCTACATGCGTGAAACTAGAACCGCTTAATTACCTGCCCCCTGCTATGTCACATATGGGTCAAATGCAGAGGACACATTTCGTTGTTGTGTACTGTGGTGTGTCAACAATGACCACTGGTCACTAAATTCTAAATATATAGTGCGGCAAATGTAGCGAGAAATTCAAACACCGTCTGTTCGCGTGTAATTCATACGAAGCACCGCTTCGACAACTTTACAGAGTAACGCATACGTACAACTGTCGTCCACAACTTATGACCATTTCCAACAAACACTAACCACGCGTGATTAGTCTGAGTACACTTTTTTGTGTGTCGGCAGCTAAATGTTTCCTTATTACCAACTGCTTTGAAATCCCGTGGTGGCATCATAATGTGGCATGTGCGTCACCTACGGGATACTGAATCATAACCTACCTATTTAACACACTGCGGTGACGATCTAATGAACTTCAACTAAATCTGTAAAAAGCAGTTTTTTCGATTTAATGGAAATTCCTAGTGACCAGGATAAGCGGTTTGAAGATGGATGGATGGTTGGATGGACGGATAGAAGGATGGAAGAAACATGCTTCGGCATAGCGGAAATGAACATTGATGTTTCCTATTTCAGTCGATTATTGATTATTAAAATTAGATTAAATAAACAGTCGAAAAAGAGAAAAACTTACCTTTTTAAACTGAAGTTGTGATGGAACCGGTTTCCTTACTCGAGACGTATTTTACATTTTTGGCATTTTTACATTTATGTTAACGTATTTTATTATTTTAAAGTAATTATTATTTTATATCCGTAAATCGAGTTTATTCTGTCACTCAATGACTTCTGTTAAAACAGTATTTGAGCCGCATCTGTTTCTATAGTGTATGAATAACGGTGCCTCCCGATGAATTTCATGTCTTCGGCTTGACTGCTTCTCATATCCTTCCTAGTCTTAGTCGAAAACAAAAACTCAGAATCAAAAAATGATGGACAAAATTAAAAAGCAACGTGAACAAGGCAGCATCCACCGCGCGTAACATGCCGCACATTCTGCGCTCACGAGCCTTTTCGAGCCGCTTTTCCCCGCCCACCATGACACGCTGACAAATGACATTTTGCACCGCAAACGGAAAATTACCGTCGCATCGTAAGCATATAAGGCGCTCGCTGGGTTATTTGCGGGGCAGTAAGGAGTTGAGGAATCGCTGTCTTGATTTACAGGCGCCGGTGTCTAAGTGGGCAAACTTAGACCCGAGACTAAGACCCACAATTAACGATAAAGTCGCAGCCTGCAGATGAAAAATTACCACCATGTCCATAAATTAAATTTACATGCTTGTATGAAATCAGTCCCATTAATTGAATCTATCGAACGCCAGCTTCAGAGGTAGGTCTAACAATACACGGGATTAATTGTTATCGTGAAGCCCCTACTCTATCAGTTAACGCTTTCCCTCCTATTGTAATCGCCAGATATGACGGCGCGGGGGCGCCTTCTTCTACGAATGTGACATTTCTCCATCAGACTTCTTGTTATAGCCACGGTTGCGTCTGAAAATTGTCTGACTTGTTCGATGTGCTTGTACACAAGAAAAATTACATGAAAAATGTTTGGGGTTGCTCAAGGATTACAGATGAAGTCAAGTGTCCTACGTCATGCCAGTCCAGTAATGATGTCGGCTCCATCGGCAGGTTAATTTTGTCTACCTAGTGCACTAACAAGCCAATTATATAAAGGTGTAAAACCAGCAACAGGGTCTTGCCAAACAATTGCAGTGGTCGGCTTCCATCTTTTATTCGTCCATTATTTAAAAAAAAGTACAAAATCAACGTCACAAACATTCAAAATTGCTGCCTGACTTACTGTGGGTTTATTTCCTTTGACCTGAAATACCTATTGCTCATTTGTAAGTTGTGCCTGGCGAAGGCGTCAAAGTAGGTAAAGACTCCGTCATTATAAGCTCATACTCTTAAAAAAAACACGCCAGTTAAAGGCTGCGGTTTGCTATGGAACAGGAATCGACAGCAGCTGCGTGGGGTGTATACCAAAGTAGCAAATGAAAAAGTGATTCCACCTGCGGAGCTCCAGCATGTATACAGAGCACTGCAAGAGTCAGAGGAGGTTCAGAGGAAGCAGGTGCTGTGTGGTCAAGTCTCTGGGCTCGTGGGTCAGACCTTGAGTTGCCAGATATAGTTTACAGTTTTTTCTGAATGCTTAAACACTAACAATGATTCTTATAGCACAATTTCTGCAACTATTAGATAGATAGATAGATAGATAGATAGATAGATAGAACTTTATTAATCCCTCGGGAAGGTTCCTCTGGGAAATTCTAGTTTCCAGCAGCAGTACACCAGCATATTACAAGTTATAAAAATACAATTAAAAAATACAATATAAGAGGAGGAATTTAAAATACAAATACTAAGGTAAGAGCCAACATACAGATAAGGATACGGATAAGGATATTAATAGTTATAGCAAAACCACTCACTGAGTTTGCAAAATCAAAAGCACAAACACCGCTTTGCACTCAGTTTGCACTTTTGTAACACACAATTTGCAAATGTGTAAATACAATCCACTGCACAGCACTCTTTTTGCGGAACTGTAAACACAACTCACTGCTCTACACACAATTTCCAAATGATCAACACACTCCTAGTAAAACTATACACATTTACGGCTATTGTTTACACTACTTTGCCAACTGCCTGGTCACACTGTCACATGTGAAAACGGTTTTAGATAATCAGTTCATTTTGCAATCAGCATGAGCGCTATAAATAAGCTGCAGGTACAGTAAGCTTTCAGTGTGGAGAACAATGGAGGGAGAAGGAAGACCGAGAAGAGTGAGAATTAGAGAAGGGCGAGGAAGAGGACGATGACTAGGAGGTGAATTTAGAGGATGAGGAGGTGAAGAGGAAGGAGGAAAGGTAAGAAGAAATAGAATAACTGATGTCATCAGAGCTCGGATCATGTGATCAACCATGGAATGACCCTGAGGGAAGCTGGCCAATGGGTTCAGCCTGACCTGAGCTGCTACGCTGTAGCAGGCATCATAAGGACGTTTCAAAATGAGAATCGGTTAGTACAGTTACTTCACACTAAGTTTTGTAGTAGTACCATACTCTAATGAGGAACACAACAATGCTGTACAGGTAAAAACTGAAATGTTTACTCTACAGACCTGCTAGACATCTCGAATTTGGGGGCAGAGGAAGAATGTTCACTGAAGAACAAGAGACCCATATAGTCAATATGGTGATGACAAATAATTCCACTAGGCTACGAGAAATACAGCAGCGTATAATAGAGGATGACATCACCTTCCGAAACATGAACAATGTGAGCATCTCTGCATTATGCAACAGAATGAGGATGAAACAAATGTACAGAGTCCCTTTTGAAAGAGACAGTGAACGCGTTGGCATGGCAGGAACATTACTGGACACGGTGCCATAACCAATGTCCCAGGACAGCGTGGTGGTAACATAACTATGTGTGCAGCTATAAGTCAGAACAGTGCTGTTCACCATCATGCAGCCCTGGGCCCATGTAACACTGCACACATTATTACATTTCTGGACAGCCTACATCATATGCTCACTAATGTTCACAGACCAGGTATGTCATCATATAGGACAATGTTAGTTTCCGTAGGGCTGCTTTGGTCCGCAACTGGTTTACAGTCGCCCACCCTTCACTGTACTCAACCTCCCGCCTTACTCTCCATTCTTGAATCCAATTGAAGAATTCTTCTCTGCCTGGCGCTGGAAGGTCTATGATCATCATCCCCATCAACGCATGGCTCTTTTACAGGCAATGGAGGAGGCATGCGAGGATATTGACCAGGCATCATGTCAGGCCTGGATGAGACACTCCAGGGGATATTCTCTCTGGTGCCTTGGACTAGAAAACATTGCATAGGATGTTGATAAAATTCTGTGGCCGGACCCAGAGAGACGACAAGATTGATTTTTTTTCTCTCTCTCTTTCAGTGAAATTGTATGTTGTTTTGTGTTTGTTTTGATGTGTGTGAATAAACATTCATACTTGAAATTTGAATCCCTGTGTGTTTACAGAACTATTTATGACAAAAGTATGACCTCAAATTGACATACCTTGTGCTCAGAGAAAGCAAAAGCCAGATGTGTTTTCCATTCAATACCATCAGTGTGTAGTTGGCACATTGTCTGCTTATTACAGTTTTGTTGGATTGCTTACGCACTAAAATTAAAAGTAGTACACTATTAGCAAAACCTCACACTCGACAAGCAAAACATCAGCCCATATTTGCACAACTATAAGCACATTGTCAACCTCACACTTGTTGCAAAACTCTACACACAGTGATTTGCAAAACACTAAACACACTTAACATACATCACACACAAATATCTATCATGAAGTCACTTCCTTGCAATACCAAAGCACTGACTGTCAAATTACCGCACCGTCCAACTAATTGGTTCAACACAGTCATCAGGTGTGCAAACACTTGTTTGCTTAATTGTAGACACACCAATCAGGTGTTTAAGCACTATAAAAAGCAGCGGGTGAGTTCATCGGTCGTCAAGCACAATGGAAAGAGTCAGAGAAAGAGTAAGACGACAAGGAGGACAACGAGGAGGAGGACGAGAAGGAGGAGGAGGAAGGGGAGGAAGAGTAATCAACAGAGGAAGAGATGGAGGCCATGCTGGAGGTAGAAGAAGAGGAAGACGAAGACAAGAAGGTGCTCAAAGAGGACCGATTCTGACAAATGAGATCCGCGCAACACTGGTTGACCACGTTGTCAACCACGGCCTGACGCTGAGGGAGGCTGGACTCCAAGTGCAGCCAAATCTAACCGCTACACAGTGGCAAGTGTGATAAGAACATTTCGGCTGGAAAATAGGTACAAATATCACCATATCAAGAACATCTGCACCGTTTCAGTAACTGCTTTACAGTACTGTATTCTAAGCATTATCAGCACTTCTGTTACCTTGTCCTGTGAAATATACTGTACTAATGTTTACTGTTTACTTCTACATAGGATTGAGGGTCAGGAACGACAAGGGGGAAGGCCTCCTATGTTCACAGAACAGCAAGAGAGGGAGATAGTAAACATGGTTTTGGCCAACAATGCCAAAAAAATACCATTTTTACAAAGGTTTGAAGAGTTAAGCAAGATTTATTAGCTTTTGCGAGAGACCTTACAGTGTTTTGCTGATTTGGTGTAAGGTTTTTTTTTTTTTATTTGTGTGTAGAGTTTTTTGCAAAAATAGCCTATAGTTACAAAAACGTGCTTAAGCCATCAGGAAAAAAATTGTAAAAGAATCCCTAAGTGGCTTGGAGGCTGAGAGGACTGCAGCTGAGCTTGTGTGGTCTCATGCCATTTCCCTGAAGTACTCCGGCTTCCTCTCACAGTCCTGTAAAACATGCAGCTAGGTGAGTGGTGTCTTTTACTCACCCTTATTGTGTCTGTGCCCTGCCATAGACTAGCGTATCCAGAGTGCCTTCTGCCTCTGCCACAGATGCGGTTTCAAGTTTCAGTTCACAGAGATGCACGATTCTTCCTCTCAGACTCCTTAACTGGTAATTGATGGCATGAAGAGTTTATGGCACTGTGTAGAAATAACCTAGGAGACGCATTTTTCCAGGTAGCCTACAGGTCTGTGTGTTTCCTTGGAATTTTGTTAACCAGTATTTCCGGGAATCATCTAACCCCATCTATCATCTCAGTGATAAAACGTCCTGTAACTTGTGTGGTTTCTCCACACCTCTGATGATTTCCTGTTCTGTTATCATAAAATGGCTCCTTCCCGTTTCTTCTCAAGAGATATCAAGACCGAGCCCCCCTGCGTAAGGTCGGTCTCACCAGCATGACGAAACTGTACATTCGCCAGAATTGTGACTTGTCGCAAAATGTTGTATGCTGGGTGTCAGAAATGCAGTAAATTAAAATACATTGAAATATTGTTTCAATAAGAGTTACACTTGCATCAGATTATGTGACAAGACCGTGATCAGTGGAAAGTGGGACAAATTTAAAAATGCACAGCCAACATCACCCAGCCTACAAACGCACGAGTATTCCGGAGGTCGGTGGTCAGAGATTAGATATGAGATGAAACTCACAGAAACATACATTTCTCCGTATGATTGCATATGCATGTGCGTGCGCCTTTGTGTCTACGTGTGTGTGTGAGTGTGAGTGTGTGTGCGTACGTGTGTATGTATGTGTGCCTGTGTGTATGTGTACGTGTGTGTGTGTGTGTGTGTGCGTGTGTATGTGTGTGTGCATGTGTGGGTGTGTGAGTGTGTGCGTGTGTGTGTGTGTTTACATGTGTATGTGTGTGTGTGTTTACATGTGTATGTGTGTGTGCGTGTGTGTGTGTGGGTATGTGAGTGTGTGTGTGTGGGGTGGCATTTCCTTGTATCGTTGTGTTGTTTGCAACTTTAAATAAAAGCCACAGCATGAACATGTAAGACTTGCCCCCAGAATCCACAACCTCCTTCTGACTTCCTCTCTGCCTCAGGTGTCTTTTCATCACACCGTAACGCAATTGAGTTCACAACGATCCCTGAAAAAGCTGAATGTTGCGCAGTGATGGGATACAGAACAGGTTGTTCTTTGGGGTTAGGGTTTGGGTTTCCCCTTTTTGGGGTTTCAGGGACAGCGCAGAAACTCGACGTAATAGAGAATAAAGGCCATAGATGAGGGAAATACGACACAAGCAGTTCTGGCAAAAAAAGACAAAATACATTCGCAGCCAGTGATTATCTGGGTCCTGTGTGCCTGTTTAATATTTAAAATTTACACAAGTGATTTTATATACAAAGAAAGCATATGAAATAAAACTACAGTATCTACTTTAATGTTGCAAATAACATTTGGGAAAATAAAATGTCAAAATATGTGTGAAATATTGTTCCAAACTGCTGAATCGTCAATCATGTAATGGGTCGCACCGAGATTTTACCATTACATCTTTAAAGAAACATATAATATACCAAGTACATATTAGTTTTCCTGGCCTGTTTAAATCAGTGCTGACAGTGTTATATTAAAAGGACAATGGCTTGTAGTTTTTCTTAAGTGTTGAAATAATTAGGGGACTTTTGTCCCAAATACACACTTCAGTGGAGATCATTCAGTGTAACGGTCTTTGCTCCCCATATCGTTTTAGTGCAGAAGAAGAAAAAAAATAGGAAATACAATAGAGTTCCAATACTGTGTGCTTGCACCCATCCATCCATCCATCCATCCATCCGTCCATCCATTTTCCAAACCGCTTATCCTGCTGGGTCGCGGGGGGTTTGGAGCCTATCCCGGAAGCAATGGGCACGAGGCAGGGAACAGCCCAGGATGGGGGGCCAGCCCATCGCAGGGCAGTGCTTGGACCCTTAATACATAAAATCAGTTATTAAAATGACAAACATTTTTATGGCAGATAGAAACTTATTAAGATGTAGATTGATCTAGTGAAGTACGAAAGAGGACAAGATGAATGGCGAGTGAATGCTGTCTGTCTTTAAGGGGCCAAAGAATGATAATCTGACTTTACTTCAGCATAATTTTAAAAGGGGGGGGGCGGTAAATGGAAATGATGTCACATGACTCTCAGACACTGTTGTTGCTACAGGGGCCCTAATTACGAAATTATATAATGTGGGGGAGGAGTGGGGGGCATGGTGACATTTCATCAGGGGGGGCAGAAGTCCTTGCCGTGCCCTGGCTATTGTGCGCGATGGAGTCCATTTCTTTTCCTGCCTGTGGTTTATGATCTTATACATTCATGCATTCGTCTGCCATAACTGTTCATGACATGGTCCATCCCAGAATGCACAGAGGCCAAGACAGGGGACACCCTGGATGGTGAGACTCGCTTAATAAGAGTCTCACTTCATCATCTGTGACCCAGCATTGTGGGACATCATACATTTTTCACTTCCCATGTAGCGCATTGTAATCCATATATCAAAAATCTGCCGCACTCTCGTTAAAAGTGCCATAGAATGCATTTTCCCACATTGTTCTCTAGTGGTAATTACACAGGCTACCTAGCATAGTGAGAGCTGTTTTATAACTCCTGCTAATAGGAAAATACATTCGGTATGAGCTGGTACTGGTCACTTTGGTTGTTACCAATGTGTCCTATTTTATTAATCTGACCACTGAATTAGTCAGTTTAGTTAAAAAAAAACTGTCAGTGTTTTTGAGATAAAGGCTGTCTTTCTCTGAACGTAAGACGTAAAACAGAAGCTGACTTCTGAAAAGTTACAGGTTTCTGCGGTCTGTCACTGAAACCACGTCAGTGACATCGCTACACATTTTCACATCTAATCATAGATGGCAGCGGCAGAACAAAACCTTGTTTTCTCGATTCACATGTTTTCTCTCCCCACTGTAAAGATTTTAATCTCTTTTCCATCTTTTCTTTGTGGTGAGGAACAGCTTTTGATTTTGGATGATGACCTTTGATGTAAAATTATTTCGCAGGGTCTGCAACAGCAGTATGGCAAAAATTCCCCTCTTCCTCTTCTGTCATTTTCTCTTTCTTTATCACAGAATTTGGTGATAGACATTGATAGAGTGATAGAGTTTCTTCTCAAACTACCACAGTACACTCCATAATGCGTCAAACCCCCTCCAAAAATAAAGGAGGGTATAACTGCTACATAACTGGATTCAACTGGATAATGCGTAATTTTTGTTCCAGGAAGGAATTTAAAGATCACACTGAAGACAATGAATGATCACGATGTATGATCCATTTGAAGCCGAAGTGAGGCGTTACCCATGTATCTATCTTTCATGAAGAGCCAAGTGGGGTATGTAAGAATTACCTGGTTCCCTCATTGCATGAACAGCGTGCCTCAGTTCCTGGTAGTTATTTTCAGTCAGACCCTGTCCTGTCACACTCTAGAACATCATTATAACCTGCGTGGAGGTTACATAACAAGGCGTTCACAACTTAATAACGGTTACGATCCTCCACTTACTTTCAGTCAGTTTCCTTTGTTTTTGTTGCACCTAAAAAAAACCACAAACGGGGGTTTTTCATGAAGCCAGGCACACTGGCTGCGGTGTACAAAGCTTTTCAAAGCAGCATCAAAATGCTGATGACCCCCCCCCCCCCCCAGCTTTGATGTGAAGGAAACGCAGCTGTGAAAAAAAATAAAGAGACCACTGTATGCTTTTAAACAAACCTGCACTTTTTAATCCTGGCATTATCATGATTCAGCTGGCAGAAGGTGACGCTGAGCAGCAGAGCACGTCCAGGTTCAAAGTTTCTAAGACAGCAGTACAGAAGAATAAGGTGAAGCAGGAGACACCGGGAACGAGCAGAAACCAGCCAGGTAGAGGGAGGAAGTGACTTTCTAATGCCAGAGATGAGCGTTAACTTATCCGACAGTTTCTTATAAATCGTAGGATGACATGAAGTGACCTTCAAAAGGAACGGGAAACATTAAGTGCAGGTGTGAGGTGCACTGCTAGGTCAGTTCATATCAGGCTCCTAGAGGCAGGACTGAAGGTCCAGGAAGCCAGGAAGAAGCCCTTCATTAATGAGACGCAGGGAAGAGCCAGGCTGCAGTTTGCATTAAAAAATAATAACGTATTATTCACAGATGCACATCCATAAATTGAGAAAGGAGTGAAACAAAAAATCGTGCTGTGCTTCTTTCCGCGGCTGTATGTCAGTCTTTACCCTATGGACCAGAACAGTAGCTACCAGCTATTTTTTTGTTGCGTTTTTCTACCTAATTTTCCAACTGGAAGACACATTTTAAGTGGCTGCCAGGATTTCAATTTGGGGTCTGTGTATATAAGGTACCATACTTCCGAAATAAAGAATTGCGTTACCCGCGACAATAATCTGTAGCATTTATGTTGTTTCAGTAAAATCATCGTCCGGATTTTAAAGCATTTTAACATCTGCAGATGTTACAATTGTGCAAAGCTGCAGAAGAAGCTAACAAGATATACACTATATGAACAAGAGTTTTGGGTGGTATCTCATAATCACTGAATTCAGGTGTTTCATTCAGACCCATTGCTACAGGTGTACAAAATCAAGCACCTAGCCATGCAGTCAGGCTTACAAACATTGGGTCAAAAGAATGGTTCATTCTGGAGAGCTCAGTGAATTCAAGTGTGGAACTGTCATAGGATGCCACCATTGCAATAAGTCTTCTTCCCAGCTAGATATTCCATGGTCACATGTTCTGTGGAGTGACGAGTCATGCTTCTCTGTCTGGCAGTATGATGGATGAGTTTGGGTTTGGGTGAGTTTGGTATGGAAGAACTTGACTGTCCCGCACAGAGCCCTGACCTCAACCACATCAAACACCTTTGGGATGAGCTAGAATGGAGACTGCGAGAACTTCACGCGCAACATCAGTGCCTGTCCTCACAAATGCTCTTCTGGAAAAATGGGCAGTAATTCCCACACACACACTCCAAAATCTTGTGGACAGCCTTTCCAGGGGAGTGATGGCTGTTATAGCTGCAAAGGAGGGACCAGCTCCATATCGATACCTATGGATTTAGAATGGGACGTCATAAAAGTTCCTGTGGGTGTAATGGTCAAATATTGCAATGCTTTTGTCCATATACTACACATTCAGTTATAGCTTCACAACTACCATGTTGCTGTGTATTTAAAGAAAAAACATTCACGGTGAACATTAGGCACCAAGAATGGTGCATACACACGTTCACACGCCATGGCAAAACAATGGCTCCCAATTTCTCATAAACAGAAAGTCCTGGGAGTTCCCAGAAGGAACCCACACAAATAACAAGTGTGAACAGATAACAGCATGCAGGCAGAGCTGTTACCTGACAGTATCCTGTAACAACACTGCCACTACCCACTCATGCTACATAAGTGATTTTGCCTTCACACATTTTAAAGCTATTTAATAAGCTAAGTAGTTTCTCTGGGCGATAATGTTCAGTGAGGAGGCAAATATTTCATCCCTTTATCAGGCTTAACCCTGGAGGTGATACCCCATGTGCTGGTTTTCGTTTCCTTGTTGGGTGCGTGTCCAAAATAAATTTCCCCTGAGGGAATGATACATTTTTCTATCTATCTATAAGACAGAGCCGGGTCATTTCTACAGTTAAAGTTTTTTTTTTTACCACCATGATTTTTCCCCAGCATGGTTGTGAGAATACGCCATTTTTAACATTTAACCATGCATCGTAACGTCATTCCCCCCCCCACTTTGTGAACTATCATAGATATGTCAGGCTCGGAGTCTCAGGAAAGCGAGTCGACAGAGACGGCTACACCTGAAATGGGGGGGGGGGGGGGGGGGGCAGTTCATCACGGGGCACATAGTGTGATAAGGCTCTGGTGGTATGAGGTTAAATTGCACCCAGAGTCACCACACCGATGACAGGAATCAGCTCTTCTTAGGGTCATTTCCGTCGGGTTTGCTGATAAGAGCAGATACAGACGGGGATGAGAGACAATGGAAAAACGCAAAGCCAGCTCAACTCAAAGTCTGTAAAACACCCTCGTTATTGCGGAATCACAAGTGGCTAGAAGATGGATGGATGGAATATCTACAACCAAATCTAATTTACTCATGACCAGATTATTAATATTAATGGCATGACAAAGATTACAGGTCATTACAGTATTCACATAGTTTACCTGTGATATTCAAACAAAGAAGCTCTATTAATTCACACCGATTTTGTACTTCAAGGAAAACCCCGCATTGTCCAGTGCAGTGTATGATATCCACTGATTATATACTCACATAATTTACAAAATTCTGCAAAAGCAGTTCACTGGTGAATTAGATATTTTTTGTTGTTGAAGAACGTGTTTGTTGTAAAGTGCAAAGTCCGGAACATTCCTGCACGCTGCAGGCACACTCCACAGCTGCATGAAAGATCATGGAATCACTTCGTCATTAAGTACTAGACTCTTATGAGCGTGTTTCACAGATACTATCTCTGGTGCTGAGGAAATCAGTCCCAAAATCAACCCAACCCAAAATCAGTCATTTATACGAGGACTAAATGAAAAGCAGCAGAAAACGGAAAATATTCAGCGTGATTCTCACTGCAGGTTGAGGTTCTACTGGGAATTTTAAAAAATTCTGCCACCACTTAGTTTCCATCACCTTTATTCTAAAAAAGAGGCCATTGTGGTTCAGAGCATTTCCTCAGAGCTGAAGAGCTTCTCTGGGGAGAAGCGGCCGACCATGGGCAGATGCATTCATTAACGTCCCTTGTTCCAAAGCTCCTCGGTACTCGCTCTGCTTCACTGTAGCCAGCATGAAAGGAAGCAGGAACTGCATTTGATAGAGCGCTTTCTGATGCAGATTAAATAAAACTGAATTGCGAAGACTGATCATAATTCCTGGAACTGAGTCTGTGTGCCATCACTGCTGTGTCAGGGAAAGGTGCACCATCTTCATACAAGACTATCAGCCATCAGCAAGATGGTGCAGACGTTGTGGCTTCTGTATCTCGCAATGCTCAGAATATTAAGGAGGTTCCTCTGAGCCGGAGAAGGTCAGGTCCTCTAGGTGGAGGTGAGCTCCTTGATCCAGCCTGTCATCTTGGTGATGCGGGTGTAGACGCCATAGTAGTAGGGGCGGCCGCAGCCGATGCCCCAGCTGACCACGCCCGCAAGGAACCAGCGGCCAGATGACTCCTGGCACACTAGAGGACCCCCAGAATCTCCCTGCAACAGCGGCACAGACAGAGAGAAACTGCTTGAGATTAGTGAGTTTCCCACAAGCCAGCTCACCAGCTTTCAACTGTTATACCCAAAATACTTCAACCATAGTGACTTAACCTCATTACCACTCTGTATGAACCTATAAGTGGGCTGTGACCATTAGGGTGCCATATGCTGCCTCTGACCATCACTGCTAATCGGTGTTGATGCATTCTCTTTTACCCTTATTTTTATTGTCTTTTATTTGTAGTTTTTCATTTTCCAGTTCTTAGTAATTGCTATACTTTGGTCTTATTTTATGAAAAGCACTTGGAATACCTTCTGTGTTTCCTATGAATAAAAGTTTGCCTACTATATTTTACCTCAAACATAATTCAAATGTACTCAAATTTAAATACCTTTTTTAAAGGTCATCTGCTGGCAGCTCATGGCCAAAATACGACCCTATATAGGACCCAATAAGACCCCAAACGAACGTTTGTTGGACTGCAGGAGGAAACCGGTGAAGCTTTTTTAAAACCACGCAACATGAAGACCATCGTGGCTCATACTGCAGATTGGAACCGGCATCCCTGGAAATGTGAGGTGACGATGCTACCCACCATTCACTCACACATGCACACCTACGGGCAATTTAGCAACTCCAATTAGTCTCAGCATGTTTTTGGACTGTGGGGGGGAAACCGGAGGAAACCCCACGACGACACGGGGAGAACATGCAAACTCCACATACATGTAACCTAGGTGGAGACTCGAACTCGGGTCCCAGAGGTGTGAGGCAACAGCGCTAACCACTGCACCATCATGCTAACCACTGCACCACCATGCCACTCCTTGACAGGCACATCACTTCTTTAATGACTTATGGTCTGAATAACAAATTAAATGCAGTAAACGCTTTACTCCACCTGACATGCATCCTTGCCACCATCACGGAATCCAGCACAAAGCATCCTGGGAGTGATCCGGTAGCCGTACGACTTGTTGCAGACGTCCTCGCTGATAAGCCGCACACCCACCTTCTGCAGGACATTGCTTACGGGGCCTGAGGAGGCAGAAAGACAAAGTTGTGCTGCCTAATTTCTTGCCACCCCACATGGGGATCTCTAGGAGATGCTGTTGCCGCTGTGAAGCTGTTTTGTCTCTTAAAGAGACAAAGCGACGCTTGGCAGATGTAGCTGAATCGGTGGAGCGAGTGTTTTATAGCATTAATGTTATGCGATTTTAAATTAACATCCAGAGATGATAGACCAGATCTGCATGAGTCAATTAAAAATAAGCTTGTTGGTTGAGGTGGACATTTCATTCCAGAAAGTAAAAATCCAGACCATGATTTTGTTGTGTCACCTAAGCATAAGGAGTCACAGTCACAGTACTCAACTGGTTGGCTGAAACAAAGGCTCGGTCTAGATTTGCACTTTCTATACCTGAAATGTCCACCTCTGCTTACTGGTATAAGTATCATAGTTTCCAGACTGCTAGGTCTCTATAGATGGGGGAAATGGAGGGTCCCACGCTCTTCCTGTCCACCCCAGCAGCTCTCACCTCCCTCCTTCAGCGACCCCCAGCCGGTCACCCAGCAGAGCAGCCCCGGCTCCAGGAGGTGCGTGGGGGGTGGCAGGCAGGCGGGCTGGGCCAGGGTGCGAGAGGACACATGTCGCTCCAGCCTTAGGAGTGCCAGGTCGTAGTCGTGCGTGTCATCGTCGTAGTACTGGTGCAGGTGGATCTCCTTCACCCGCAGAGCTTCCTCGCTTTGGCTGCTCCGGTTCAGGAGCAGCTTGCCAAGGTAGACTGTCCACACATTGGCGGAGTAGAAACTGGGAAAAAGGGGAGAGGTGTAGGTTCAATAACATGACAGTTCAATGGGCATCAGCCGCTAAATTGCCTCATGTTACCCCATCCATCCAGTCTTATGGCCAGAGATCTGTTGCAAGGTTCTAGTGAGCCCATTGGGAGCTCATGCCTGTACACAAGGCAGGGGACAACCTAGACAGCAGGCCTGTCCATTACAGGGCACAAGACAGGGGACAACCTGGACAGGAGGCCTGTCCATTACAGGGCACAAGACAGGGGACAACCTGGACAGCAGGCCTGTCCATTACAGGGCACAAGACAGGGGACGACCTGGACAGGAGGCCTGTCCATTACAGGGCACAAGACAGGGGACAACCTGGACAGCAGGCCTGTCCATTACAGGGCACAAGGCAGGGGACAACCTGGACAGCAGGCCTGTCCATTACAGGGCACAAGACAGGGGACAACCTGGACGGGAGGCCTGTCCATTACAGGGCACAAGACAGGGGACGACCTGGACGGGAGGCCTGTCCATTACAGGGCACAAGACAGGGGACGACCTGGACGGGAGGCCTGTCCATTACAGGGTACAAGACAGGGGACGACCTGGACGGGAGGCCTGTCCATTACAGGGCACAAGACAGGGGACAACCTGGACGGGAGACCTGTCCATTACAGGGCACAAGACAGGGGACGACCTGGACGGGAGGCCTGTCCAGTACAGGGTACAAGACAGGGACAACCTGGACGGGAGACCTGTGCATTACAGGGCACAAGACAGAGGACGACCTGGACGGGAGACCTGTCCATTACAGGGCACAAGACAGGGGACGACCTAGGCGGGAGGCCTGTCCATTGCAGGGCACAAGACAGGGGACGACCTGGACGGGAGGCCTGTCCATTACAAGGCACAAGACAGGGGACGACCTGGACGGGAGGCCTGTCCATTACAGGGTACAAGACAGGGACAACCTGGACGGGAGACCTGTGCATTACAGGGCACAAGACAGAGGACGACCTGGACGGGAGACCTGTCCATTACAGGGCACAAGACAGGGGACGACCTGGACGGGAGGCCTGTCCATTACAGGGCACAAGACAGGGGACGACCTGGACGGGAGGCCTGTCCATTACAGGGCACAAGACAGGGGACAACCTGGACGGGAGACCTGTCCATTACAGGGCACAAGACAGGGGACGACCTGGACGGGAGGCCTGTCCATTACAGGGTACAAGACAAGGACGACCTGGACGGGAGGCCTGTCCATTACAGGGCACAAGACAGGGGACAACCTGGACGGGAGACCTGTCCATTACAGGGCACAAGACAGGGGACGACCTAGGCGGGAGGCCTGTCCATTGCAGGGCACAAGACAGGGGACGCCATGGGCGGGAGGCCTGTCCATTGCAGGGCACAGGACAGGGAACAACCTGGGCAGGAAGCCAGTCCATTACTACTCCTCCTAGGAGGTGCTGCCTGGAGACCTCAATCTATCAAGATGTCCAGCATACCCTGCTACATGTGACACTACCAGTGACGTCCCTGCATCCAGCTCGCCGTTCTGCTTGTGTCATTTTCCATGTATGACCCGCTGCCTTACCTCTAGTTGCCTGGTGATTGGAAGAAGACTCGGCACTGGCTTGTCATCACCTCCCTGCTCTCCAGTTATTTCTCAAATCTTATGATTGGGACAGTGTGACTTGGCACTTAACCATCTCTCCTATTTGACTCTCCCTGCCGGCCCCTGGAGGTTGGGCTCCCCTTTGAGTCTGGTCCCTCCCAAGGTTTCTTCCTTCTTGGGAGTTTTTCCTTGCCACTTACTCACTGGGGGCTTTGGGTGCGGATGCTGTAAAGCGCTTTGAGACGATGTAATGTTGTGATAATGCGCTATACAAAAATAAATTTGTTGTTGTTGTTGTTGTACAGGGGACACACACTACGGTCTGTCTGAAGACATCAGTTGTCCTAACTAGCATTCACTCAAACCCTGGAGAAGTCAAACTACAAAATTTCTGTGCCATTACCGTTAGTCTACCAGGAAACATTTAAAGTCTTTCAACATCTTTACTGTCAATCAAGACTTTTTTTCTGGGCACAAGCTGTGCGATCTTTATTACGCTCGTCGCCAAAGACACCAAAATTAACTGACCGTCGTCTTGGCAGCGTACCTGTCGTCATAAAAACAGTGGGCCGCGGAAGCCACCCATTGGCTGGAGATGAGGACGCCCCCACAGAGGTGCTGACCCCTGAACTGCAGGCTTGCCTGCCATGGCCACTCCCCCTCGCTGGAATGGAGCCCGCCCACCACGCGGCTTGGAAAGTGTGGGAGCCCACAGTCTGGAAATAAATGAATTGTGCACACATGGGTCAAGCCTTTGCCTATCATACTTCACTTAGTGTCTTGGAGGACGATACTGAGATTCTCTCCAAGGGGCCCACAGATGTCTCACCACAGTGTCTTTCATCGGACGCGTCTGGGCAGTCCGTGACGAAGTCACACTCCGGGTTAGACTTTTTGATGCAGGTCCCGTCAGCGCACTTGTAGGTCATTTCCGTACAGTGCACACCTAGCCTCCCGGCACGGACATGAACTTTCAGAAGCGGACACCACACAGATGACCATCTACCGCAGTACAGTGAACTGGGGTCACTATAGATCACTGACCTGAGCATTCACAATTGAGGCATTCATATGAAAAGGAACAATCATCCGCGCGCATAACCACACATGCGTAAATAACTTCCATGCGTCAGTGAGACACTTCGTTGAATGAGAAGAGCTTAATTCAGTGTACCTGCAGTGCAGTCCTCCTCATCCATTCCGTCATGACAGTCTACGTGGTCATCACACAACTTGAAGTAGTCCAGGCACTGGCTGTCCTCAGGACACCGGTACTGGGCGGTGCACACTGCAAATTAAAGGTTTGGGTAGTGCATGTGCAATATTACGCATAATGCTCAGATGGCTGCCTTAAAATATGCACCCAGTGGGACATCTATTGATTAGCATCTCAAAAAAACAGATTAATTGTGATGTGTGTGGAATATGCATGCTCTTCTAGAGCCCTTGAGGTGTTTGCCTCTGTGAGGGACTGTGGACCCTCACAAGTGCCCTGAAAGAGGTTTACAAGCTCACTGTTCATTGGTTGAGTGGTCATGGAAAATGGAAGAAAGCCTTGTGGAAACTGGGCAATATCTTGGAACTGAACCTGCAAGGTGACCACCCGGTGACACATTCCCCGCTCAGACCGTTGTCCACCTTACCGCAGTTCCTCTCGTCCAGGCCGTTGGGACAGTCCCTTATCCCGTCACACGCTGGGACACACAGCCCATTCACCGTGCACAGGAACTTCCCTGGACAGGCTGGAATATAATATTCTTATCTTTTGGAATGGAAATGCTTTCACACTTATGTATTGGGCTGAGGCTGTTGTCAAAATACCACACGAGTGAGGCAGATAACCCATAATTAGCAAACAGCTCTCAAGGATCCAGCTACGAGTGCTATGCTATTCTATGCTATGCTAGGCTATGCTATGCTAGGCTATGCTAGGCTATGCTATGCTATGCTAGGCTATGCTATGCTAGGCTATGCTTCCAGTGATTGACCAAACACACTCCGTCATGACATCATTATCAAGCCATGTGAAGCTCTCAGGATCTTACATCCCTTGTATTTAATTATTTTAACACTAGCATCATAGAAGCCACTAATGAGTCACTAATAAAGACTAAATTTACACATTTAGCGATTCGTCACCTGATATACAACTAGGATACATGGCAGCTAGAGCCAGGTTTACTCCTCAATCACCATGGTGAAAAGAGTTACCATGTCAATATTTACGCCAATGAACTACACTGATGTACAGCAAAAACAGCAGGCCTCTTGGGGGTGATGAGGGATAGGGGCGTGTCCATAAGTCAGGTGACTAGGTTTGTTCGTGCAGATTCTCTGTCCACCTGCTGCAGTTCTGCTCAATCTCCTGATGAGTTCCAACCTGCACCCCGTGCTTTTTGTACTAGGAACCACCCTGGTGGACCCTGTACCTGCCCATTGTCATCCATGAATAAGGGAATCCTCATCCCCGATAGGTTAGCACTGTATAACCCACCCCCATGTCACATACCTGCTTATCATGCTAACTGCAGGTATCAACATACAATATACAATTTTGCAACCACTCACGCTCTGATTGGTTGAAAAGGCTGTAGTGGACCTGCAGCCCAGGCCCGGTGAGTGACACCTCAGAGGTCATGGTGACCGTGACGGAAGTGGAGACGAGGTACAGGCGCTCGGCGTAAGGCTGAAGGGTTCGTGTGCCGCACAGTCTGGATGAAGAAATGAGAATGTGTGGGGGGGGGGAACTAGCGCTAACCTGCGTCGTAGAGGGAACCGGCAATGGGCTGGACCACTGCTTCGGCATATGGGTGACTCATAACTAAACAATCGGTGCTTCCAGAGGACGAGTACCTGCGATTCTGAATCACCCACTGGCCCTGAGTGCAGGCTTGGTTGTAGTTGGCTTTGCTGAGCTCATACCCCTCAAACTCCAAAATCAGCCCAAAATCCAGGGAGGGAACCTGAGATACGAGCAGAGGAGAGAGCAAGGGCAGGGACAAGATTACAGCGGCTTGCCAATGTCTGAGCACCCCTGGCCAGAATTTACGTTACTGTGAATAGCTAAACAGGCGACCTAATTTCCAAAAGGCAAGTTAAAGGTCACACATTTGCATAAAGCCACATTTGTGGGTTGGCCAGACAAGTTTCCGAATAAGAAATGGGCAAAAGACCCTGAAGCAGAAGTTGAGGCACCCTGCATGTTCAGTGCATAGTAACACCGCCTTTGGCAGGTATCACAGTTGGTAAACACTTTTTAAAGCCAGTTAGCGGCTTTTCAGTTCTTGTTTGGGAGATGTTCACCCATTCCTCCTCACAAACAGCTTCTAGTTCTACGAGATTCTTGGATGCTCAGATTTTCAGTGAGGTTTAGGGGGGGGGGGTGAGGCCAAAAGCTTTAGATTGCCCCTCTTCAGGTAGCCCATTGTGGATTTTGAGGTCTTCAGGATCGGGTGGTGTTTAGGATCATTGTTCTGTTGTAGATCTTCAGCTTTGTTACAGATGGTGTGGTTTGCTTCCAGATGGCTGGTATTTATTTTAATCCAGTCTTCCCTCTACCAGTGAAATATACCCCATGGCACTGCCTGCAACACAAGCCCAAAGCATGATTGATCCGCCCCTGTGCCTGATAGCTGGAGAGGTGCTCTCTTCATGAAGTTCCGCACCCTTCTTCTGCAAATTACCTCATTGCAGGCGAAAAGTTCTATTTTAATTTCATCGGTGCATGAGACGTATTCGAAATGCATCAGACTTGTTTGGATGTTTGTTTGCAAACTTCTGATGCTGGATTTTATGCTGAGGATGCAATAGAGGTTTTCTTCTGATGCCTCTTCCGTGAAGGTCATATTTGTGTATTTAT
Organism: Brienomyrus brachyistius; assembly: GCF_023856365.1. NCBI lineage: Eukaryota > Metazoa > Chordata > Actinopteri > Osteoglossiformes > Mormyridae > Brienomyrus > Brienomyrus brachyistius. Next base: position 7,816,217 of record NC_064537.1, read on the forward strand.
AAAGCTTTAAAAAATTCGCTTCACCTGGCCTTTCCAGATGATGACTGTGAACGAATTAAGGTCTGAGACCTTGGTAAAAGTAATCGGAGAGCTGATACTCGTATCTCTTGAGATGCCCAAACATTTGTCTGGTGCTTCTTTCCTTTTTCCATTCTAAAATTATGCAAAACAAAAACAATGCACCAATCTTGCTTTAAATGTCGAAAAGAAGGTTTCAACATTAATTTTATGCCTTTTGGAGATCAGATCAATCTTCTGCTCACTTACGGATTCACAGCAACAGAAATTTGGGCCAGAGGTGACCATACTTTTGCAGCTTCTGCACCTAAGTCCTGAAACTTTAAGTAAATAGCCAACTTGGATGACAAAGCTGAATTCCAATTCTGATGCTTTGGACAAAACTGAATCCATTATTTTGAGCATGTTTTATATAGCCCATAGACGTAGTAGAAGATAAATGAATTCACTATTGATTTTTATTGAGGTGTATTTTGAGCTCATGGAAATCCCACAGAACAGTAACTCTGTAGGCGTAGATGGAACATTGCTAAATCCGTCAATGTCTGTCATGCAAAACGCCGTTCCAGGGTAACGTAAGACAAAAAATAACGTATTAACCATCACAATCAGCACTCCCATCAGATGGTGAAATGGCGCAAATCATAATGACACCGACGCTTCTTTAGCAAGAAAATTATCCGCAGTCAACTGTTTTGAAACCGAAGAAGAGGTTCTTCTGAGTAACTGATGACAGCAGTTTCAGTAAAAACCATGAAATGGGCAAATTGTCGTGTCTGCGAGATTTTGACAAAAAATAGTAATGAGATTGCTAAACAACAATCGCTCTATGAAGAAGATCGAGGCCCCGATTCGATCGTGCAGACAACCTGAAACAGTGTAAGTCTGCTTTTGGTGCCCCTTTTTAAGCCCTTTCAAATTTTGTTGAAATTAACTATTCAGTATCTTGTTGAAGCATTTATCTTTCAGCTGCTTATGTTATTTACGCATTGGCATAAATTATGCGTGGGATGGGGGGGGGGGGTTGTAACCCCCCCCACAATAATCAAAACCAGCCAATATAACCCCCTGGACCCCCTTAAATGGATGGAGATCTCAACCATCCCCAATGTTCAACCCAACGTTCTGCCCCTGAGTACCGGGTAGCTGGGAAGAGTGTAAGGCAGGGGACGTCGTGGAAGGACCGTCAGTTCATCGCAAGGCACACGCTCACCCCTTACGGGAAATTTAAAAACACTGGTTCATCTAACCACTTGTTTTTTTTGCGTTCGAAGAAAAGCAGAGTAACTGGGGCAAAAAGCGGGCAAACATGGGAGATGCTCCAAACGTGGAGTGGGGACAATCCCCCACCCCTGAAGATGTACAGCTACAGTGCTAACCGCTAAGGCACCACGCCGCCCATTTTATTTCGTCAGAACGAAAACAGCGTCACACTCTGTTATGGTGGGGTAAACAATTGTGCAGGGTAAATTGCGGGAACAACCTAACCTCTACTTAAGCACACCACCTACATAACCTTTACTGTAATCAGTTGCGCAAAATGTACAGCTATTTTCTAAATATAAATCTCATACATACGACTCGATGGTACATCTCATAGTTCAGGTGTGCAGCAGTGAATGAATGCTTACTGTGAATGTCCAGGTGCACTTAGTGTCCGGTGGGTAGTAACTGGGGTAGAAGGGCGTTTGGAATCTGCCCTGGACATAAAGAACAGGCTGCAAGCTGAACACAGACGAGCAGGCTATGAAAGAAGGGGGGTAGATATGGGTCACGGTTATCCAGTCTTTGCTCACAATCATCATGAGCAAAACAGAGAAGACGTACAAAATCACAATTCATATTTGACTTTCATGACATCGTCAACACGCGTTTCACGTGAATCGTTGGGTGCTCTTGGTGAACATACGAGTCAGCAAGTGAGCCGATAGCATGAGTGTGGACAGACGAAAGATGCTTTTCCACAGGGAAGCAAACTTTCCTACTCTATGAGAATCGAGGGATGTGCTAGGTCTGGGCTTTGACACTGCGGCCTACCACGAGAGGGCCAGGCCTGAGCGGAGAGGGAAAATGGGTCCTTGTAGTTGTAGAGGCCCTGTTTCCACACCACGGTCATCCACTGGTCTGAGGACAGCAGCCTGACGACCTGCTCCAGGCGACTGCACTGGTACAGTCTGAGATGGCAAAGGCAGAAAGAAGCACAATCCAGGGGATGTTCTCTCATTCATACTGTTTATGTGTAACACAGCTGCTTCCATTGCTGCCTAAGTTCTAAGAATTCCACAAGTGTTTATGTTCACATTGTGTGTTTATGATGTCATACGCAGACTTTGTGCATTTGGCCTGCCTGTCTCGGCACTTTATGTATGTATATTAGCACCACGGTCCTATGGAACATTATTTTGTACCGCTGCATACTGTGTGACCATTTAAGGTCAGTGTGACAATAAAATCCCACTTGACGACTCAATTCATCCCTGAAAAAGGTGAGGAACCTGCAGTGCAATGTGGATATATCTGCTTGGCGGGTGAAGTGTAAAACTAAACCATAAATGGGGCTCAGGACGTCCCAGACTGCCAAAGCAGTGGGGTGGTCATCACTCACGAAGTGATGAGCCGGGAATCGCTGGGCGCGGTTGAGTCGTACACGGCCAGGCGGTCCCGGCAGTCGGGGAGGAGCCACTCGATCTGCAGTTCCAGCTGGGAGCCTGCGGGCGCCTCCAGGTGCCAGATACAGGAGGAGCGCTGCGTGTTGGGGCCCCGGAGGGCCACTGGGGCCCCCGAGGGCACCCATTGATACCTATAACAGTCTGAGAGGTGCACTCAGTGAGCACCATTACATGGTGACACGTAAAACACACCAGCTCTCATTAAATACGGGTTCAGAGTAAATAATACATTATAAAATGAAGTGACACTAAAAAAAGGAATTAAACAGCAACAGAAAATCCATCATACCAAAGGAGGCTTTTAAGAGATCTATGACTTTGGCATCACACTCTGCACAAATAAAAAAAAATGAGGGAAAACATATTAAACATACCAAGATTTATCATTTTAAAAAATTATTAAAACTTGTTTTGAGACCATCTAGGTTTGGACTGAGCGTGCTAATGCTGCATCTCACCAGTTATAGCGAGAGAGGGTATGGAGAGCAGATATCCCTCGAAACTGGCTGTGTTGCCATTCCCAGTGGCCTTCAGCTTGGCGTAAAGGCTGTTATTGACATAATTCGGGGTGACCTTCTCCACAAGGCTCTCAGGCACTGACAAAATAAGCCAGAAGTACACCACCACGCTGCCCTCCCTGTGGAAACACAGCGAAGAGCCTCACAACCATCACGCTCACATTTGGTTATGAGCCACTCTGGAGCCGGATCTCCATCTGCTTGCTTGTTCACGTCACAGAGAAGTTACAGTTAACCAGATTGTACTGATCTGCTCTGACCCACTTACCCAAAAGCAAACACAGCAGTGGAGTTGAAGTACCAGGAAAGGTAAGTTGATTTTACAAGGTTCTTCACCTGACAAAAAGGAAAGATGGGAAAGAGAGCAGCTATAACGTCTCGTAGTACTTACAGCCTGAGACCCGCTCCTGCTCAGGACCGGGCCTGGCACGCGGACCGGCACAGGGAACTTTAGCACATTAGCACTTTAGCATCAAATGGAGACTAACTTAAGCTGTATAGACAAGTTCTGAACTAACTAGTGAAGACCACTGGTAAAAAGGGGAGTAACTGGAAATTCTGGGGGACCTAACAAAATGTCACTTTGGGCCCCCACTAGGGCTGACACTCTTCATCGGAAATAATCCAGGTCCCCCACAGTAAAATTTACTGAGCACCAGGTAAATTGGATCCCAAGTTCATTAACTATTATTTCTCATATTTAGCCCCCTGCCCCCCCGCCCCTCCCCACGAAGTGCTGGCCCCCCTGAGGCTGCCAGGGTTTCCACGCCACTCCGACCCCCCCTGACTATGTGAAAAATGCAGCAGAGTTGGCACAGGGATGGGGGCTCGGTCCCAGCCTCTCAGTCGGCGTATGGGGAGGTGGTATGTCCTCCTCACATGGACTTCAGCCAGCTGTTACCTAACAGATAGCCCACCTCTACATTGCTCACTGTGTCGATGTGTCTCTTGCCTTGTCAGTTTGTCCTGTGTCTCGTTATCTGTCTTTTTATATAGAATTTCTGTTTAAATTCTAGCGACGGGGGCTGACCGCGTCCTGCAGGACTCGAGCCTCGGCCTTGAACTCCGGACTGCTGCGGGAGGACAGCTGTGCGGTGAAGTTTCGGTTCAGGACGGTGATGGTGGCCAGGTACTGCTGTTGCACTCGTGGCTCCAGCACCATCACTCTGTAGACTAGGACGGCGAACCAGAGAATGGAGAGACCACAGTTAGACCCTAAACACCTGGGAGAGTGCTTATTTAGCTAATGGCCAAATGCAGTGGTGCCCAAAATGGCAGACAATGTAAAGTTTCTGCACAGCGAGATTTCGTTGCATCATCTCCTGGAAGCCTGCTGTGCTCACTTGTGACCTTCCTGCTAGCGTTCGCAAGTTTAAAAGGTGCTTCTAATAAACTGGCCATGGTGAACACGAAGAGGGGCGGAATAAATGACTGCGGTCAACTGAAAATATCTAGATCGTGAAAAGATACAGCATACTGCGCATTTTGAGTGTCAAACTCAAATGGGGACAGGAGCTATGATACGGTGTGACCTTTCTTTCCATTTCCGTTTCCTGCCTACCTAGAAAGTACCAGGCGAGAAAGCCTCCCCCAGCAAGGATGATGATGAGTATGACTGGAGGGACAGCTACCAGCCACCTGGGACGCCTCCGTCCCTGTGAAGGTGATGGAGTGCTGGTGTGATTCGCCTCCGTCTGTGAAGACGGAGAAGCAGCTTTTTAGCAGCAGCACAACAGGAAGAAGAAGAAATATCTTAAGCCCCACTGAGACTCACACATTCTCAGAAAAAGGGCAAAGATTTGTACCTTTGCTTGTCACTGATGCTGTACCCTTGCAATTGCACCTTTTAAGGCACAGAAACGGACTCTGAAGAACAGCCCAAAGGTACAAACAGCATTAATGTACCTTAAATGGTACAGAAATGTTCCTCAGAGTCCATTTCTGTACCTTAAAAGGTACATTTACCTACAGCTCAGGGTACAATTGGCAGACCCTTGAGGGTACAGCGCCAGTGACAAGGAAAGGTACAAATTCCCACTCTTTTTTCTGAGAGTGCAGAACACGTGGACGACCATCATTTTTAATTATCTGTATACTCTGCTGAAAAAAACAGCATATACCAGTATGATTTGCACATGACGCTGGTCCACCAGCACCAAAACACAGCATATATTGGTATAAACAGCATGCATTATGCTGGTATATACTGGTTTATGCGAGTTGTTTTTTTAGGCGGGGTGTAAAGAACCAACAACCTGCCGGGAACTATGCAGAGTTGTCTTTATATTGCTGAATACCCGAAGCGGACTTATTTAATGTTCTTGCATCTGGAAAACTAAAAATGTGTGTATGTCGTTAATCGTTACAGGCCATGTGTTTGTGTATATATCTGTCGGTGAGACATACTTCGGCACAATGGTACCTTTTCACCAGATAAAATACGTGCTGCACCTATTAAGCAACTCGAGATATTACGAGCACAGGACATGAGTAGGTTGCGGATGCGTTTAGCATCAGTGTGTTCTTCTACACGTTTTGCCGATTTACATGAAAATACCTAACTGAAACCTTTTCAAGAGGAACAAACGTTATTAAATACTAATATTGTTACTAAAAGCAATAATAATAATAAAACATTCAGTTAAATTCCTATATTACACGAGGGATCATTTAATCGCTGTAATATTGTTGTTAACGTTCTTCCTGTTAATGTTGGCTCCGGTTACATAGCAGCGTCTGCTCCTTTACTTCATTACAGTAGCTGGTTATAAACGCTTACGTGATTTTCCTCCTTCATAGTCGGAATGGACGCGGTCCTTACATCACGTGACTTCAGTTCTACTGACCCGTTCTCCAGCACCATGCCTACCTAGATCATACTATTTTAGAAGGTCCATCTCCAACAAAATCGTTATTCTTTCGAGAAAACAACACGTTCTGCCATGCAAATGGACACCACAAGGGAACGGAGCCCCTCTTATTTGTAAATCCAAAGTTCATTGTCGATCAATACTTCTTAGCAACTCAACCTGAAATGCTCATCCTGGTATTCTGTTTTACCCCATTCGCCACCGCCAACACAACATTTTGAACTGCTAATTTGTAGGGGAAGAAGTTGCATCGACAACGGCAGGCGTAATTCTATGTTTTTTCCATTGTCGGTGTACAATAAACGCCTAGCAACAATGTCACCAGGGATGGCATAGGTGATGCATACTCCAGTGACAATATCATAGGGGACAACTGTTTACTACTTAAATGTTCGTCTCTCTTCTGGTGGTGAGTAGAAAAGTGTTTGTATGTTAAGCCCAAGTGACCAATTCAATGTGCCAGATATTAAAATATCGCTGGCAATCTATTTGAAGAGTTTCATGCAGCTGGTAGAGCTGTCAACGAGCAACTGTGTCTGCTATATAAGTGCCATGTTTAAACGTTTTATCTTCTTATCCATTAAAGTCGCTGGAGCGTTGAACCCAACAGCGTGTCCTTCCTTTGTACGACCTTAAGTGCTCACTTCTTTTTGCTTTTTGCTTCATTTCAGCGGATATTCAGATTCAGGTCCAGAATACTTTATTGATACCTGAGGAAATTATGTGGACCCAGTTGCTCCCGGACAGAAAGAAAGTGATTAACAAGTTAAATACCAAAAACAAATAATACAAATATTACAATGCCAACATTACAAATGGCTCTACGAGGAACTCAATGTACAAACAATAGTGTGTGTGTGTATATATATATATATATATATATATATATATATATATATATATATATATATATATATATATATATATATATATATATATATATTAAACGCTTTGAAAACACGCACGCACTGCATTGAGTCGGGCTTCTCAGGATGCGCTGCGGTCTTACGGTCCTTTGACCGGCGCTGCTTTGATCGGCGCTGCTTTGATCGCTCTTGCTGAAGCAGCCCTGGTGGTTTCAGAAATGCAGTGGTGCCACCTGACGCCGGCTGTTTCTTAAAACAAATCTGCGTTTAACGGAAGAAAAACTGCTTTTTTGTAACTGGTCACCCAAGAAGATTACAGGGAACTACAGTGTAGCCGGAAAGAAACTCCTACCACAATTTGCCTACAGGATTATTTGGCGACTTTTTTTATATATGATTGATATGAAACACTGCATTAAGATAGTAGTTTTAAATCGGTAGTTAGTGATAACTAAAAACTTGCTTTGTCCGTCTGTAGAGTCGGGCTAATGAACATGTCACAGTTTATTGTACACTAGAGACTATACTGGAAAATTATAACCTTTTAGTGACGCACTTGTATATCCGCGCTGGGCTGCATGGCCACTAAGCCTGGTGATTTTTCCTAAAGCCCCGTGACTCGTCACTTCGGTGACTCACGCTGCTCGTACTGATCGTCTACAGAAAAACTCCTTGATCTCTCCCCGTTTCCAAGATAACAACCGGCATGCTGCCAACTAACTTCTGAAAAATCTGTTTTGTGGCTTAGTTTTGAAACCACGTCATTGTCGCTGATACACATTTTCACATCTTCAATAAGTTGACAATACTTCTGAAAAAATCCCTTCTGTCTTTCGTTTCAGATGTTCCCCCCAACCCCCCACCTGCGGTCCATTTTCTCGGTTTCTTTTCCTGTTTAGTAAAGAGCAGACGTTTCATTTTAAATGTTACCTCCAACCTGTTGATATCGCTTTTTGCACATAACCACCAACCAGGTATAATCGCAGCCAAAAGGAGGCCAAAATAGCATGTGGGAGTATGCAGTTTAAAATTGTTCAGCTTTCTTGTTTGATTTATTTTTAACTTCTTAACGTTAAAACACAACGACTTCACATTCTTCACATGAATATCAGTAGAAGGCAATATGTTACAAATATCTAGTTTCTGCTATGATCACAGGCCTACAGTGGCCATTAATGATAACCTACGGCATCTGGCCGAAAAAAATGCTGAAAGGAATTTCAGAAGAGAAAACGTATTTAAATCGCCACGCAACAGAGTTTCTCCCCACAAGGAAAGACACTTGGAAAACGGTGCCTTGCATCTGACACTGTTCTGCTTCTGTCTTGCACGAACAGTGTGCCTTTATTATGGAAATATTAATCTGTTTCTCTGCATCTTATTCTGAAAAGGAGGAACACAAGGCAGGAATAACCGAGCCCGCGGCGCCATCCCATCACCGGAGGTGGGGGCATCACACACGCCATTCATACCAATGAGCAATTTAGCAACTTCAGTTCTCCACGTAGAATACGGTAACTGCGTACCCATGGAGGGGCTCAAACCCCAGTCTCCAGAACAAATCAGTACTCTGTCCAGTATCACTATTTTTGTTTTCTGTCATCTCTAACCCGGTTGTGGTTTGTGATTGATTTTTGGACACGACATGTGCAGGAGTGTCGGAAGTTTTATGTCAGGTGGGAAGCGGAGTAGTGTGTGCGAGTCTGAAGTAGGCTACGTATCGAGGGGGGAGGACCACGTGGCATCTGTTCCCAAATATATCTTGGAAATTTGCTCGATCTTTCTGTTTCTGATTTGTATTCATAGTCCCCGCATGCGTTTCCGGGGTGATTTTGGGATTTATGAATGCCTTTATTGTGCGCCTGTCGCAGTTTTAATGTGACTAAATACTGGATCACAGAAACCTTGTCAGTGTAAATGACTGTACAAGTGCGTCGTGGCTCAGTGGGTACCATTGCGGTCTCACACCCGCGACCCCCTGAGCTTTTGCATATTCTCACTCTTCGTAGATCCCAAAGATAAGCAGTCTAGAGCGACTGGCATTTCCAAATTGTTAGTAATGTTTACCCTGTGAAGAATTTTCTGCTTAAATTTTCTCCTCAAAATAAAATAGGTAAATAAATGTAATGTAAATGATGTTTTACAAGTGTAGCATAAGTATGGTTCCATGGTGTAATGGTTAGCACTCTGGACTCTGAATCCAGCGATCCGAGTTCAAATCTCGGTGGAACCTTTCGCTTCTATTTTGGGAACAGTGACGTACACCTGTTTTTGGCCATAGTGCGTATGTGTGAGTCAATCGCTTGCTGCCCTCTTCTGGATCAATTTGACAGAAAGCAGTACACTCTTCACACGTCTCTGTTGCTTGTAATCACGCACAAGTATGTATGATCCCTGGTGGTCTAGTGGTTAGGATTCGGCGCTCTCACCGCCGCGGCCCGGGTTCGATTCCCGGTCAGGGAACATTATTGTTTAAGTAGCTCCCACTGTACCCAATAGAACCCCACGTTTGACAGAATGGTTTCACCATCAGGTGCATGAGAAAAGCTATTAATGTAGCTATGTTCTAAATTAATGCAGCTATGGAAGTTCGATACAGATTAAGGACGACAATGTCCTCAGTTTCACAGATCTCAGCATTACAGCGATTTCATTATTTTATAGTCAATCTCATAAGGAATGAAGATCACCATTGAGGGAAGGAGAGCTGAAAACCACTGATCTGAACAAAAAAAGCAGTCAAAGCCATTACTACACTTAAGAAAAGGATACTGTTTTTGTTTCATGCGATTGCAAAAAAGTCCATTTATTTAAACCCTACGTTACAGTGTAAAAAGTCCAATATAATCCGTATCCAGAACAAAAATAAAAGGAAATTTAATTCAAAGAAAATTGAAGGAAAGACCCATGCTTCTGACCTACAATAACAAATGTCCACGTTCAAAGGACACTTATGACATTAGAGAGTTTCCAGGATGACCAAATAGTCAAAGGGCAGAGCTTCTGAGAAACTTGGTGTGAAACTAAAACTCCACTGTGCTGTGAAATTTGTCAGGCGTTTCTTCAAGCACTGGCTTAAAGGTCAAAAGCCAGGAGACACAGAGGCACTGCCCTTCATTCCTGCGTGTGTTTTGGGTGGATTGGGGAGTCCTATACTGGACAGGGCTCATTCCAGTAAGATGCAGTATCTCTTCGGCCAGGCAGTGGGCTGGGTCCTCAGAGTCCGATAACAAGCCGTGAGCACACAGATAAGCTGCGTTTAGGCCGACACCACTAGGGCCTGGGAGCCAAACCTTACTGCGTACTTACCGGAGCATCCATCATAAATAAAATGTGAGCCAAGTAAATTAACGTTAAAAGGGATTCAAGGAAAGGCCCAAGGGGAAGCATGTGGTAGAATCGATTTTTATGTCGGCAGTGGCTGTTCGTGTGGTTCACCTGGCATGGCTGCCCCCATCTCTCATTTATATTTACTGGATTCATTTCTTTCACTTCGGCAGCACCAACTTCCAACATAAAACGACATCCTTCCTTGCATTAAAACACCAACAGCTGCCTGCTCAGATGGGGGGTTCCCGACCCCCAGACCGAGGAACTCTGGGGGTGTTCTGGAGGCGTTGGATAATTTCCAAAAATAAACGACATACTTTTTAACGACCCCTCACATACGTGTGTTTTGTTCACATGTGGAAAAAAAATTAATACAATTAAACGTGAATTTCGTCGACTGAAATTTCTGTATGACATAAGCCAGTCTGTAGACGTCAAAAGGTTGTGAGATCCAGTGCTGTTTTGTTGGATGTGCACTGGAGACAGACGACCCTCCACTGCAGAGATCGTGATTCCAAACACTGTCAACGCACACCTTGGTCTGAGCCTCAGGCACTCTGTGCCCCATCAGATAAAATTCCTCTCCTAAGCATGTTGCTTGAAAAAAAAAAAAACCTCATTTATCTAATAATACCGACCAAAGACCCTGTTATAATACATTCTTCTGCACTAAATATCTTAGATCTTATAAACCTTTATCGTTAATTAGAAATGCATTGTGCAGTGAGCATCACAGACATCCTCTAGCAGAACATTCACAGCCTCTGGAGTGTGGGTTCTTGTTGTCAGTGATCTACTCAGTAATGAAACACAGAGGCATTACTAACAAAGGCTTTCTAACACCTCAGCAACCTTTAAAACGCTGGATACTCTAAAGTCATGTCCAAAGAATAGAAGGCCGTCACACACTGAGTGTTTACCTGCTGTGTATCTGTTAGCCTGTCATCCCCAGCCCCTCACCCCGCAGTCCCCGGAAAATGTGTTTTCCCCTCCCCTCGGAGATGACGTATTCCGGTGGGGCCCTGGCGTACCACTGGGACCAGCCTCCATCATACACCGAGGCCCCCTGGTGGCCGCACAGGTAGGCAGCCAGTGTGACGAGACAGGCGGTCATCGCCGAGCCTCCGGATGCGCAGATGGGCCGCGTCAGGTCCACCCCGGCGGACCAGAAGAGCACCCCCAGCTCCTCGGTGGGACGCAGACGACCAGAAGGATCCAGGAAGGAGGAGAATGGCATGTTGATGGAGCCAGGGATGTGGCCGGGCTCGGTGTCTGTTAAAGGGAGGTGCAGGGAGGTGATGACAGACATACATTAATCACATCTGCGTGATGTGGGATGATGCTCCTGTGTGTCGGGGCCAAACTGCCCTGTTAGGCACCGTCAAAGTCACCATGTGCTTAGCGGACACAGAAGAGCAAGCGGAGGGGGGGGGGGGGGGGATATTAGCTATCGATGGTGGCTTTAATGCTTCAGTGCCTTTGTTACACGTGTGAGCTAGTTAGCAGATGCTGAAATGTGTTTCTTACAAATGAGCGACAACATTTATTTTCCAGGTTAGGGGGGGGAGGGGGGGGCAGAACCCAATATTGTCTGTTGAGCCAGAACATCCAGGGCCTGCCCTGTGTGTGTGTGTGTGTGTGTGTGTGTGTGTGTGTGTGTGTGTGTGTGTGTGTGTGTGTGTGTGTGTGAGATACAGACATCGTAAGAACCTAATACTTAAACCTAATAATTAAAGTAAAGAAGTACAATTCCATACAGTCCCAGATGCAGAGCAAAACCTGACATTTTATATATTGAGACTATATTTACAAATGAACCCTTGCAAATGTTTCTGTACCGATAGATACTCCGTTAGCTTCATGATATATTTTGCGGCACTGACTGCATGACATGCTGCCGTCTACGGATACGGTCCGCAAAATTACACTAAATATTGTTTCCTGCTGTACAGCGGAGTGCTTAAAAGCAGAGTTAAACTTTATGACATTCTGAATTTTTACATTTTTGTTCAGAATGGAATATTGATGCAATTTGGCCACCTGAAATTCCTCGCCATTGATTGGCTACGTAAGTAATAATTGTACACGGTGAGGTTTCAAAGACTTTATTCTACGCAAAGTTCAAGCCCGTTTAAAAATCCCGCTAACTGGGGTATAACTGAATTAAAAGATTAATAAATTAATAAAGACTATCATGTGAATAATATTCCATACAAGACTCCTCGCATCTGCCGCGTTTCAACTAAATGAATCAATTTTTTGTAAGTTTAACATCCCAATTTTCAAACTTTAAGGAAACACGCACAATGGCATGCAATTGCAATCGACTGGTTATAAACAAAGGATCCGTTCGTGACACCTGTTGTGTGCAAAGACGACAAAGACATTCTGTTTAATGAAGGGACGGTTGTTACGTACTGTCCATGGGTTCTGGGTCGATCCCACGAAACCGGCCGCACGGTCTAGCGTCCACTAATTGGAAAACCTTGCGGTCCACATTGTCCAAGACGTCCTCGTACGTCTTCACCCAGGAGCGGTTCATCCCGGCTTGGAAGTCGACGGGCTCGGGCTTGCGGTATCCGCTGGTGACAGGGTGTCCTTCTTGGAGCCAGCGCTTCAGCCCACCGTCCAGCACGGACACCGAAATGTGGCCAAAGAGCCGGAACATCCACCAAACCCGCGGGGCAGAAAAGCAGCCCCAGTCGCTGGTGTCATAAACCACGACGTGCGTTTTGTTCCCGATCCCCAAGCTTCCCACATAATCTGCAAATTGGCTTTCACTGGGCAGCATGTGATCGAAAGGAGAGGTTTGGTCGCTGCATCTGTCTAAGTCGAAGAAAGCAGCCCCTGGTACATGTTTAAGTTTAAACTCCCTCTTTGCGTCGCGTTTTAATTTCTGCAGATACCAAGAGGCATCCAAGATGCGAAGACCGGGTCCGACCCGGTTACTTTTGACGGCGTTGGCAAGCCACCTTGCCCCTACCAGAGCCACTGTTTGAATGTGCGCCATTCCCGATTTTCCAGACGAAATGAATGAGCAGGAAGGTCTAAGGCACATACTGAGATCGAAGCACTTTACTGTGTAGGGGCGTAACTCCGTGTCAGATAAAGTTCACTTCAGAGATACCGACCCCTATTTTTGATTATAGGCCTACCCGCAATGTATTATTACCTATACACCCAATTTAGTTTCAAAACTGATTATCCGGTCGATGATGATGATTATTTTATTATTACTAATAATAATAACCGACTCCGGTAATTTGCTGTCTGTAATTGTTTTGCGAAGCATGGCCGGCAGGTGGCAGTATGCAAAGTTCGAGCCAGTAGATAAGTGAGTAAACGCAAAAAACGACGACGAAGAGCAAGCGGCACCGGAAGTTAAACTCACGTGTGTAACCGGACTATATGGGTGTTATGTGCGGTTTAGCCGAATATAAATAAACATTATTGCCGTTTTATTTTAAAGGGGAGGGTACGTTATTTCACGAAAATATGTCTGCTTCAATGATCAGGAGAGGACTTGAGCTTTTGAGCGATGACATAAAAGGTAAATTAACATCAATTCATGCGGGATTTAAATTTTTGGGTGGGGAGCAAACTAAATTTTGACTGTACGCAGTTTTGATGGCGTAAAACTGTGGCGGAGGTTTTCTTTGTCACTTTGTTGGCGTTATACATCATACACCCTGTGTGTTCCCTGGTCATCTCACCTTTGTTGTTTTTCTATTTCTTGATCTCCCCGCGATTCTTATGTTAATTTTCCTTCTGATTTTATACTACCCGAGATGCTGTCGGTGGCCGGAAAAGTAAAAGGAAGCTCAAACCAGGAGAAAGATCAGATAAGAAAGATCAGATCAGCTCCAACAAGCAAGGCGTCACTAAACAGCTCCGCCGACTCCGTGGACGACCAGGCTCAGCTAAGAATCGGGCCACGGTTAAGGACAAGAAGGTTAAATCAGCAGTTGGTTGGTGTCTTTTTTTTCTGCGGTGTTTGCGCACCGATTCTTAGTATGTGAAGTTGGCGTGGGTTTGCTGCTGCAGTCCAAAGACATGTAGTAAAGTGAACCGGTCTCTGCAAATTCTCAGCGGGAGTGTGTGTTCTCAGTGATAGACTGGCATCTTTTCCAGTGTGTTTCTGCCTAGGCTGGTTGGGATAGGCTCCAGGTTCACCATAACCCCCTACTGGATAAGTGCTTGGAAAAGAGATGGATGTGTGGATTTGACTGTAGTGAGACCATAGACTTAATATACTTTAAAAAAAAAAGCGACAAGTATCTAATATCTTTGTGTTTTTTTTTTATTTAAGAGGAATTTCTGAAAACACAAAAGAGCCATCTACGTGAAAATCTAGCCTATTTCCGGGGAACAGAATACAGACCTACTCAGTCGGACACAGCAAAGGTTGGAATGGTTTTTGCATTTGATTTTGTCCGTATATCATGCTTAAAGTTTTTTTTTTTTTTTTTTTAAATGATCACTATCCAGCATAGTGTTGTAGTGGTAGGAAAGAGTTTTTCAATACCATGTCTACACATTAAATGCTTGTATTTAGGATGATGATGATGATGATGACGACCACTAACTGGCTGTCATTGACCAAACAGATACTGCTTCAGAACAAAAGTCGGCAATCCCGTCATCGGCCTGATGTTCCTGCCAAGAAGCCCAAGGAGAAAATGTCCCTGTTCACAGAGGAAGAGTTCCAGCAGTTCCAACTGCAGTATTTCGGTAGAAAAGTTGAAGACAATAAATGAAAGACTGCAGTGACTTGGACTGTTTTTGGATGGATGAACACGGACCCGATTCTTAAGTCTTAGTCTTTGCCAAGTTAGAAACAGGCGAAAATAGCTTTTCCTATTTAAATTTAGTATGTTTGGGTATCTTGTCTTTGTTATGTGATTTATAAATAAAGAAAATTGTGCAGATTGATTCAGGTGCATGACCAAATCATGCACGTTTGAAATAGGAAAGGCGACATTTAAAAATAGTTTTCTTCTTCCTCTTCTCCTCCTTCTGTGTTAGGATACTGAAGAGAAGGTGGAGTGTGATTGATTGCATGGCAGAGTGCAAGCCAACACTTTTACGCTTAATGGCATTTTGACAAAACGTTTAATGTTTTACCCCAACGGTCTAAAATATTTAATGTCTGGCATTTGAGATTAAAAGCACAAAAAAGGAAAAGATACTTATAACATGCACTCGTATACTAACTGCATGTATAGTACAATTATTATTCAGTTAAAGGATCAATGTACCTTGAAATACTCAGAACTGGGTAGGTTTACACTTCATTATGTTGCTGCTTGTTAAGCAGCAACAGGTTTGACCGAATCATTGTTTCTGCATCCGAATATAACTCACCTCTCAACCTCACGCAGTGGGTTTTAGCACCTCGACATGTTCTTGACCTCCAATCATTGATCCAATGAACATCACCCCAGCGTTGTTTTTGATAACAGTGTCTCCCTTGTCATTAACAGCAATTATTCCACTGCAGTTTCCTCTCAGGTCTTCAGATATGACCCTCTGACAAGCCTCCCGCAGGCTGTAGTCCGTGTCATGATAGAGACTGGCCACTTTATGAGCTGCCATACGGCTCAGTAACAGATCTCCGCTGCCGGAGCAAACCACGGCTAACGTGCCGTCCGCATAAACCCCCGCCCCCACTGCCGCCGTCTGCCCTACTTGACCTTTCCCTTCGCCGATCGTCCCACCCGTGGAAGCCGCAGCGGCCAGATGTCCCCAGCAATCCAGAGCGGCGGCTCCCACGCTTTGCGGCCAAGCATGTTCACCAGCTCCCTGTGCTGATAACTCCTTCCACATGCTGCTCTGGAAGTACTCATCCCCTGCAAGTTCATCGCTCTCTCCGAACTGGCTCAGGAAATCCACCACTCCCTGCCCGGCGAGTAACGCATGGGGACTGTTGTCCAGGACTTTCCGTGCAGCCTTCACTGGGTTTTTCACACCGTGCACACAAGCCACCGACCCGGATTTCAAACCAGTACCGTCCACTATGGTGGCTTCCATCTCATGCCTCCCTCCCTTTTTCGACACGGAGCCCTTACCAGCATTAAACAAGAAGCAGTTTTCCAGTGCGGCCACACATTTCTGCACTGCGTTGACACTGCGTCCCCCTCCTGCCAGCTCTTGTGTCCCAAGGACTAAAGCTGCCTGCAGAGAAAACTGAATCATGCCCACAATATTCTCATCCATTTGCATCTCATCCATTGCTCCACCATGGATGATCAAAGTGAAATCGGAATTCAGCATAGCGTCTGGGGGGGGCCCCTTCTTGTCAGCTTGGTCTGACCCCTGATGACTAAACTGCGCTTGTAAGCCACCGCAATCAGTTCCACCCTGTCCTTCTACCTCCTCTTCCTCCAGCAAGCAACCGATGGCTTCCATCTGTCCAGCAATGGCATACCTAAGGGCCAGAAACATCATCACCTTGAGGTCTTCCTGTAAATTCTTCTGAAGCTGACTTAGGATGTTGGCAAAGCTGCCTTTGGCATTGATGGCCAGACAGATGCTGTCCTTCTTCCCAAGGTACGTCAGAGCTAGCTGGTCGAAGGCATATACATTTCCCACTGCACCATTCAGCCCCTCTGTGAAATCTTTTCCCGTGACGTAAACAGATGGACTGACGAAAAGATCCAGGAACTTTCTAAGAGGGTTTCCAGGGGGCAAGGCCCTGTGCAAGGCCGCTAAGTGTGGACCTACACTTTGGCCCTTCTTGGTGACCTTAATCAGACGTTTGTGCTCCTGAAAAGCTACATGAAAAAGGCGAAGAAGTGCCTTCGTGTATGGGGGAGACTGACTTGTGCCCATACAGGACATCAGAGTTCCAACTAGATGCCTGGACTGCGTGGTGACAGGATAAGTTGGATCACAGCGGCCATGTTTGTAGTGACGCATGTGGGTAGGTGTGACGAAGATGTAGCTCATGGCAGAGTCTCCTACAGTTTGCCTGAGAGCCAGCTGCAAGGAGAAGTTGACCCACGCATCAAATAGGGCCCTCTGACTTCGAAGCGTGGCAAGGAAGTCTGGGTAAGATGGAATTTCAAATGTGACAATCACATTGGTGTCTTTAGGGGAAGAACTCGGGGATGAATGGAGAAGGTTGGTGACGTCAACATTGAGTGGTTTCGCAGCAAATAGGGTTCTAGGGTTGGGTGATCCAGTAGTCCTTGACAGTGGTGGGTTGGGGTCTACAGTCAGTGATTCGGAAACACACCAAACACTATAAGTGATGAGTCCAGCCACCATTCCATCCAGAGCACTGTGCTCAAACAGCATGCCAGCGCCACCGTCCTGGAACACCACCAAATTCACCACCTGGATAAAGACAGAATAACATGTGAACGAGGCCATCAGCAAAATGAAATCCGACTACTTCACTATTGTCAATTTCCCACTATTCTAGCAAGACAGAGAACAAGGCCAAATTTCTTTGCTTTTCCATGACAATCAGGAAACTTATAAAATGAAGGGTTGGTCCTTCTAATCACAGGATAATGGGGACAGATCAGCGTTTTCACAGGCAATCGCAGACCTTTAGCAGTATGGTATCCCCATACCTTATCGTAATATCTGAGGCAGTGGCCCTCGCCTCTGCCCAGTCTCACGACATTGAGGGTCTCGGCCAGGCTGGCTGGCGCACTGCAGTCCTCAAGGGCGACAGCCAGCACCGCGCTCTCCATCCGCCCAAGCGAAGTCGCCACAGCTTCACCTCCCGCCTGGATCTTCTCCCGCATGGCACACCACTCCTGTCGCGGCAGAGCTGACAGGCTACAGAATGGCGAAGGCTCTAGCCCCCTGGCCACCCCCGGTCGGCGTGCTGCCTCCGCTAGCTGGGTGTAGATGTCGTTCACAGACAGTGGTGACATCGGTTCCCCTGGGTTTGACTGGTGCAGGATCTGAATGGGGAAAATTCCTCCAGTACAAAGCAGGATGGCATGGAGGCTCTCGGGATACACCTGGAGCAGGAAAATCACGCAGCGATCCATAAGCACACCGGTCAGGCAAGAAAACACTTTGTTTTATTGAAATCAATTTGAAATCATGCATAGCAGAGGGTGCTTTTGTTACGTTTTGTTGCGTTTTCCACTGGCATACAGGAACCAGGCCGTACCTGAGCCTTACCACGAAGAGACGCTATTCACAGCACAGTTCCAGATCGCTTCAGTTTTCCACTGCAGAAGGTCAGTCAGCTCAGTAAAGCTGCTGCAGGGTTTGGACAGCGACAGTAACGTAAAGCTTCTCAAGTTCCGAGTCATCCAGAATACATCAGTACATTGTGATGTGCGATGCTACTAATCCATGCATATCAACATAGATCACTGTTCCTTTCTTGTCATCATGTGTTTTGACCAATCAGATGATGCTGATGCAATCAGCTTGGTTTAGTCGTGGCTTCGCCCCTGCTGTTAAGCAGGGCCATAGGGGCGCGGGTACGGCTCGCGTAATTTGCACTGGAAAACTGGAAAACCGTCCCTTCGCAGTCTGGCTCAGTTTTGGTGGCAGAGGGAAATGCCAATAATCACTACCATTGGTCATGTGATTTGAGGTCAACATGTTGAAATGTATAGGCCGGTATTGTGGGACCACCGTTTAATAGACGGACCAAACCTGAATGTAATCCTGACTCTTTCCAGGTATGCGGGTGGCAGCAAACACTTCTGACTGCTGCGTTCGTTCAGTTGGCTCGTCTCTCTCCACCAGCCAAGGCTCGCTGTGCAGCCTAGCCACGGCCCAGAGCAGGGTGGCCGCGCGCTCCAGCTGCACATCCTCTCGCTTGGCGGCCTCGACGGGAGGCAGGATCATGGGGATGGACCTGGACGAGGGCAAAGAGTCACGGCAAGACAGAATGTAGCTCTTGAACTGCGCCGTCGCCCAGTTCTCGCAGCCTGCGATGGCAGCAGATATGCGCTGATGGGCCTCTTGCAGAGCCTCCTCTTCATGTTGGAGGGCATTTATGTACTGGGGGTATTGCTCTGGACTCAGAATAAGTTGAAGCACACGGCTGGCCTCCTTCAGGGTGACCTCCAGCTCTGGGGCAGGGTAGTCTGGTAAAGACATCCTAAACACAGGGGACACAGTGAGTTGGGCAAACAAGAATCACATGGGTATTTAGCTAAAACGTAGACTTCTGAAGGAGATAATGACAGGCATTTAATGTGGCGTGGATGAATGCTTCTTAAGAAAAGGAGTACAAATGAAACTACAGTCCTCGTAATTTTTGAGTGATAAACAAAGTTACACTTCTGTTGCCTTTGGAATGTGCCCCATGCCACATAACTACGTTTAATAATTAAACCTAACATATCCCTCATTGTCTCCACCTGGGTCACATGTGTGCGGAGTTTGCATGTTCTCCCCATGTCATCGTGGGGTTTCCTCCGGGTACTCCGGTTTCCCCCCACAGTCCAAAAACATGCTGAGGCTAATTGGACTTGCTAAATTGCCTGTAGGAATGTGTGTGTGAGTGACTGGTGTGTGAGTGTGCCCTGCAATGGGCTGGCCCCCCATCATGGGTTGTTCCCTGCCTCGTGCCCATTGCTTCCGGGATAGGCTCCGGACCTGCCCGCGACCCAGTAGGATAAGCGGTTTGGAAAATGGATAGGTGGATGGATATCCCTCATTGTTTTTCGAAATTATTTAACTTTTCACAGACCCTGATAATCTTAATTATTAAATTCTAACTATTGTTGACTGTCGTGGCCTTCTTCTTATTTAGTTAACGATTTTAACTGAAATAACTGCTGAGTTTCATTCGCCTGATGTGAGAAGTCAAAGATGAAATAGCGTGAGCAGAAAGGGGAGCCACTACGCAGAGAATGGTGCCTCTGTTGCCCTGCTAGGACGTGAATGAGTTTCACGCGGTCATTCTGCATTCCAAGAATTAAAACCTCTATTTTGTCTTCCATTTTAATTCAATTTTTGCAGTAAGAGAGAGCTACTATTTGGTCTATGAAACGTTATTCATGAGCAGAAAAGACCACCTACACAATAGCAAATGTTCATCCCGTAATTTTCAAAGCCAGTCTGCAAAATAACCGTTATAAAACTTTATAGATCTTTAAGAAATGTTCTATAGTAGCTTTCTGTTCTGTATAGGCTATACATATTACACCATCTGCAGGAATTATTCTAGCTCTCGTTGAGGCTGGATGTGTAACTGCAGTGGGACAATGGCATCGATACATTCTCTCACTAGTGTTAGAGCCCCATCTATGGCTTGGAAGTGAACAGCAAGTAAGCCAGACAGACAGGCAGTCAGGCAGACAGTCAGGCAGACAGACAGACAGTCAGACAGACAGTCAGACAGACAGACAGACAGACAGGCAGTCAGACAGACAGGCAGTCAGACAGACAGACAGGCAGTCAGACAGACAGACAGGCAGGCAGACAGTAAGCCAGACAGACAGACAGACAGGCAGGCAGTCAGACAGGCAGGCAGTCAGACAGACAGACAGACAAACAGATAGATAGGATGCTGGTAACAAATTAATTTTTGTGTCAGCCTTAGTTTTTTTTTAGAATTATTCTTGTGTAAATTCCATATTAACTGTGCAAACACGCTAAATAAGCTATGCTTTCATTGGTCCTACCTTGCATCACTATTGTACTATGAACTATTTATAGACTTATTTTTCTTTCAAGGAAATACTGCAAATATTTATCACATTGCAGCTAGTTGTAAAATAATGGCAACATTTTTCAATGCAAACATATACACAGAACAAGTGACAATCCATGGATTATCATCAATATCTATAATAATAATAATAATCTATCCATCCACCCATTTTCTATATCTGCTTATTCCGCGTGGGACCACAATGTTCCTGTAACCAATTCCAGGGACCCCTGAGTTGCCATTCCGGGTCAATGCAGGACATAGACTCACACACAAAACACAGCACAATCTAATGTGAACACTTACTAGCAGTACTTAAGCTATATAACTAACTAAATATATATTGCTCAATATAAACAATAATGTTTTAAAGGAATATACCAAAAATGCCATCACAGAAATCATACTCACCTCACAACCAGACACAGATAGAGATGATGCAGAAACACAGCTCGGTAACTGAAGATCGACTGGACTGAACACTGGGATTTATTGTATATATATGAAGTGACTCCGGTGACATCACAATGCCCCCGTTTCAGCACAGAACGCTGAGCTGGCTTCAGCTGCACACACTAATGTTTTGTTTGTTTTGGAAGCAGACGATGAAACACCCATGATGCACTGTGTGTATGTCTAGGCAGCAGGTTGTCTTATGGTGTTTGTCACCGGGAGGGAGGTAACCTGCTGAGTTAGCCAATGCACCGGAACATTCCAAAGACACTAATCGCCGTTCACTATTATCCTGACCAGGCTTACCCAGCTTTGGTTCCTATGGATACCAGCATGCACAAGACTTTATACTAGCACTCATAAAGGAATCTACTGCTCTATTAAAGTGATAGTTTTGCCATGAATGTGAAAGACGCAGCTTTGAGCTTATCTGTGCTCTCTATATGCACAAGGTGCTGCTGAGTAATTCATAGCCAGTTAAGACATCCATCCATCACTACTTAATCCTAACTGGGGTTGTGGGGGGACTGAAGCCTATCCCGAGAACGAGGGGTACGGGCAGGAACCCAACACCCCACTGGGCACACAATTATGGGACCAACTTAAATTTATCAATTAACCTACCATGCATACTTTTAGACTGCGAGGGGAAACTGGAGCCCCTACTAGAAACCCAGACATAGGAATTCCACAAAGAAAGGTCCTACACCTGACTCAGGGATCAAACGCAAGACCTTCTGGCTGGGAGGCAGCAGCACTAACCACTGTACCACCATGCTGCCTGCTAGTTAACATATTAAGATATATTAAGAACATATTAAGAACATATTGACAATAAAACTCTCTGACTCTGACTTAAGAACCAAAAACCTCAAATACTGTGACCAATGGGCTTAAGTGCCTATAACCTTTCAACCAATTCAATAAAAGGCACCAAAATACAATAAAGCAAAAACCCTCTATGTCTTTTTTTTCTAGATTTCTTTACTGTGAGCTAATACACGGATATTTCAAATTCTCATTATTACTATGCTAAAGAGAAAATTCTCTGCATTACAAAAATTTGTAAAGTTTTAAGTGTTACACACTTCGACAAGATTAATAAATTCCAGGCATGCTTAGGGTTCCAATAACGTGATGATTTTTACTTCACCGAAAACAATGAAACACAAGCACATAAAACGCTTGTTAAGCGGGACTGTATGCGGTGATCTGTGTGGAGCTCTCTGTATGACGCATGCGCTCTTTGCACTCAACTCGTGCATATTCCAATTTTACACATATAATTACTTTAAAACATTTTTGTCGATTTACATTCACTTCGAAACAACAACTACTTAACACACAGATAAACACATTCATTCTTCTACATGTACATTAAACAATCAATCATCCAACAGTTTATTTCCCTCAATACGCACACTGATAATGTTCAGGGTGTGCTCGTACAACTATATAGGCTGAGTGGCTACAGGTTTTCCCTTACTGATATTCATTAATATTTCTGTAGTTACTCATTCGTAACTACTCGTATCGCCTTATATTTGTCCTAAAAACAGTTCCGTGAGTATCACACAGTAAATTTCACTTTCCCCCTTCTTTTGAACAGTTTCGCTCACCTAAAACACAAGCACATAAAACACTTGTTAAACGGGACCGTATGCAATGATCTGTGTGGAGTTCTCTGCATGACGCATGCGCTCTTTGCACTCCACTCAGCGGACCCCCCGGGAGCAGGTCAAAGTGCCTGTGTGCCCTCCACTCCTGTTACCCTACCTGCCCGAATCGCACCACAGTTGTCCCTGCCCTAAACCCATCAGCCACGCAATACATTACAATCCTATCTGAAACATATCACTATTACGAAGAGATAAACAGTGCAAAAACATCAAACACCATATTAACATATGGGAAACTAACATGGGTTCCACATAAGACATTATGCAACATGTTTTACTTGCATTAATTTCACTGCTTAGCCAACCCCCAAAAACTGCTTATGAGTTGCCAGATAAGTGCATACATATGTCTGTGTGTGTCATAGGAAATCATTAGCTAAATACTAATGGTAACTATACTTAAGCACTACCTGCTTGCATGCTTGGTCCTGCAAAGTCTTTAGAAACAACAGCACAGCAAGACGTGTGTTACCTGCCTTCAAAAGGTTTAAAGTGAAGGAACAGCACACGGACAATTTCAAAAACGGGTTTATAACAACACATATACAAAAGTCCACAACAGAGTTTTCAGTAGCAAAACATAAAAAAAAATTAAAGCAAAGGTATCAGACCTACAAACATGAGCGTTTAGGTAGTCATACCCACTGATGATCCATTTATAATCCCACAAAGACCAGTGGTCCCAGCTAGTGCTTGTTGCTTTGTAGTAACAGAAAACTGTTTATTTTGCCATTTGTTTCAGCCCCCTGCACGTGTGCCTCAAATTTCACCCCAGCATTGATATTTAGCAGTACACATTCTCATTGTGATAAAAAATAACTCAAAATCATAAGCATAATTGGTAAATTGTGTCAAATCATTCGTTCAAATGAAGCTCTCCTTTACTTTGTGGGCGCAAAGCCCACCCGGTCGGCATCTCTGTCGAAGACAGTGTAGTAGCGTCCAATGAAGACGTCACCCAGAATCCACAGGGGTCCGGCTGGGGGGGGGATGTCCATGCCCATGAGCCCAGACAGACACAATGTCTGTCCCAGCATAGTCTCCTAAAAGCAAAGTCAAGACAAAGAGTCTGAGCTGAAGCTTCATGCATCCAGCACTGTAACAAGTATAGAGCTATAGTCTAATGCGGACAGTAACTTATGGGATTAGTCATCGCATCAGTCTCCCTCTTCTGGAGACACAATTACCTTCACCACATAGTCCTCTCCAGTGAGATTGAACTGCTTGCCCCCAAGAGTGAAGGAGATGACTGGGAGGGATGGGATCTTCTTGCAGTCAATCATGTACTAAGAGACAAGAGGACAAATCGGAATGATAGGACATCCATGTCGTTTCATTACATAAAGTGCAAATGACCTCATCACCAATTTCATGGACGTGGCTAAAATGAAAGCAAATCGGCAAAGTAGCGTTTGGCCCCCTCACCTCTCCCATAAGCAAAGGAAAAGCCCCCACAGCTTTCTGTAGAGCACGGATCTCTTCAGCAGGGCCTGTGATGAGGGAGGTTCCCGTGTCGACAATTGCCTGGCAACCACCCTTGCACAGCACCAACTGGTCGCCAACGGCAACACTGCAAATATGGGTGTGGAGAACAGACTAAAGTAATGTGTATAAGGTACCAGACACTGCAACTTTCAAGCCAAGCCAGATTGTCATTCTTAGTTATCTTAGGGCATTTAGAATTAGGTAATCAGTGCTCATTGCTGACACACCACAGTACACAACAACGAAATGTGTCCTCTGCATTTAACCCACATGTGACAATAGCAGGGGGCAGCTAATTCAGCACCCAGGGAGCAGGACCTTGCTCAAGGTACCTCAGTGATGACTAGCTGGGCAGGGATTCAAACCAGCAATCTTTCAATTACAAGTGCGCTTCCGTAACCATTAAGCCACCACTTAGGACATTTCCCATGCTAAAATATCACTTGGAACGATTAAACATTAACTAAAGATTAAACTAGGATGAAACAGGTCAAGCGGCTTACCCATCCATTTTGATCTGCCAGTAAGCTTTGCGAGTGACGTTCACGTAATACAGCTCACCATCGTAGTATTTCTCATCCGTTCCTCCAAACATCAGCTCTCCACCCACAGGAGCTTTAGGATTCCTGATGGAAAGATGTCAGTCAAGGTGACACGCTGCTGGCATGCTTCTTAAATGCACCACTCGTGTTGTTGAAGGGTATGGGTGAAAAAGTTAGTCTGCTATGATTTGCTTTAAAGTATAAGCTAGCATTTATTATTATTATTATTTTATCACCATCATCATCATCTTAAATCTAATTATAACCCAGATGAATCGTTTTCAAAACGGCTTTTTCCCCAGAGTAGTGGATAAACTGCTTAACTCTTAATTGGCCACCTGACATGCATATTATTAAACAAGTCATCCAAAGCGGACCTTCTCTAATCACTGGTATGGCTCGTATGGGCTGTTCTGAGATGTGATGTATGGATGTACTCTGCTACTCTGATACGGTTCTTTTTAAGAACTGAAACAGATTTTAATCACTGATATGGTCCCTCTTTCTCATTTGATGCATGGATGCACTGGAAGAAAGAAACTGGATAAGCACTGGCGTGGACTTCAAAGACGTGATGTGATATTACACCTTGATGTCAATGATACGGGTTTTATAAGCACTGATATATACTATTTATTACTGATGTGGCATTGCTGATGGATTTATTACTGACATTTAAAATGTGATGCAGTATTGAAATGTGATGTGAATGATATGGACTCATAATCACTGATATTAATTTTAAAAGATGTATCGCAATTTGCATTTTACCAGCTCCGTTTTTACTTATACGGCCTTATTTTTATCTTTGATATTTCTGCCATTTTTAAGCCGCTAAGTTTAACGGTTTGCTTCAAAGCGAATTCTGTCGTGTATTAATATGCAATGACGACGAAGTATCTATCTGTCTGTCTATCCTAACAGTACAGCTTATGTCCAGTCAGCCCATCCCACACCATCATGTATTTATTCATTTTTAAAGAAAAGGATCAGCAGAGACCTGTTGATGTAGAAAGAGAAGATGTTCTGTGGCAAAAGCTTGGCAGCCATGATAGTGTCGAAGACGGGGGTGATGCCATCGACGGAGATCGTGGGGTACGCCATGCCCAGGATGCCGTCGAAACGCGCCAGGGCGAAGGCGATGCCAGGCTGCTTGACCGCTTCTGCAAACTGCTGTGCCCGCGCTGCCAGGCCTGCCACCTAGATTTGGAGATAAGAAAAAATAAATAAATCGACGCCAGTCTAACACAGCTGGCTTTCTCTGCACACAAGTCCTGTCATATACCGCATGCATAGCAGGACATTCACAATAACAGTTCAGGTAAAGTACTTCTTCAATGCAGCCACCCCATGGGAGGGAAATGGTCTGTCTCCTTAACCACTGCTCCACATAAAGGTCAGATCTCGGAAATGCACTCTGACCAGATCTGCTTTTTGTGGTGCATCACTTCGCACGTTCTTATGGCAGAACTGAATCACAGAGAATATAGCACCAGCATAGCCCAGAGGGCCAGTGTTGACATCACACACACCGAAACTGTGTCCTGGCTGATGAATCCAGACAGACTACCCCTGCCATAGCGAATGGAGAATTCTGTGCCATTCTTCACATAGGAGCTGGACTTACTGGAGTCGTACCGGTGGTGGAGCCCTAAGCATGTGGGGAGAGGGGGGGGGGGGGGGGAGAGTGTGATAACAAAGTTTCAGGTCGATTACGTCACAAACTGCCAAAAGAAGAACGCACTTGACAGAAGGAAAAACCTGCAACCAGCCCAGAAGCACGAAGGTTTCCACAAACATGCAGAAATCATACAGCCAGCCAACTTACAGCAGGCGATATTCAGGAAGGAGCAATGAACGGAAGGCACCCAAAGATTGGAGGAGCCGGTGTCAAAAATCACAGTGAAGTTCTGCGGGGGGGTGCCAATACTGATCACGCCATAATACTGCATCTGGAAAAGCGGCAACAGTGAGGCTCATTAAAAAAAACTTTTGCCCGGGGAAAGTAGATTTTCAAACTACTGCACATTTCCTGAACTTACGTCCATAAACTTGGTTAAGATCTCCACGGGAAAAGCAGCGGAAGCTGAGGATTGGTCTCCGTCGATTCCCGTTTCATCCCCAGATACTTCGGCCCATTGCTTCGCAGCAAGCGAGCACAGTTGCTCCGGGGTGCTGATGCCGTTATCGTAGAGAAGCCAGCGCACACGGCGCGTCTTGTACAACGGTACCCTGAAGGCGTAAAGACCAATTACCGTATTACAGCAAGGTGAGCGACCCGCTCCGCGCAAATTCCTTCTGCTTCCTGTAAACCAAGGCACCGGATTTACCTGTAGATTTATCGTAAAAGTATTGCATATGATAACAGTCATAAAACGGCAGTGTACATACACTCGAAAACTGAAATATATTTTGTCTGGATTCAGAAGTTCACATTGCTGTCGTCGAAACTAAACTTTAGGAAACTCTGTGGCGTTATTTTACTTCCGCACCGCAGAGGAATTAACGGATCAAAATTTAGGTTCAGCGTAGAATTAAGTTTTATGTAACTGTCACACACAGGCAATATAGTACATGTCATGCATACATAGCACACGTTTTAATTGTAAATTGGTTTAAAATGCATAATTTTACCTTATAAGTGCATCGTTGGGAATTAAAATAATAATCGAAACTAAAAGAAAATATAACTTCTGTTGATACATTTTTCAGTCTTGGCGAAGCAGTGACCAATAAAACAGTTTAACTCAATCTGACGCAACTACGTATCGTTAAGTCAGTTGATTTATGTTGCCAATATTCGGAAGCTGTAGAGCTTCTTTTCTTTGTTTTCCATTTTGATTGGCTGGGGCTCGTAAATATCTGCAACGCAATTGGATAACAAATAATCATTATCATACCTCGAGTCACGAGTCGAAACTTGGAAGTTCCGGAATTTAACGAAATATTGTTCGGTATTTGTACAGTGGTTTACACCTAATTATATTATATTGCCGTACAATTTGCTTAAATGAAATCATTCTTTATTACGCTTGTATTTTAACGTGTTCTCTTCTTTGACTTTCCTGGATGTGTGTTAATATTCTCCATGTGCTTGCAACATTAGAGTGACCATATTTTGCTTTGTAAAAAGGCGGACACCGAGGGCAGGACGCAAAGAGGGGCGTCGAAGCAACAAAAATATGCACACAGGAAGTATTCTGACCTTAACAAAAAAGAGAGACGTCAACATGAAACAAAGCGAAAGCTTTTTTATGTCCAAAAAAAGAAGCCAAGTCCGAGAAAAATAGAACGTATGGTCAACCTAATGCCCGCAGTGTGTGACTGTATGTGCTCTAATCGACTGAGATTCTATTCCGGGTATTTTTATTATAATTTTATCCCGGGTATTACCTGGGCTGTGCAGAAAACTACCACTGAACAACTGTACAACGGAGTACAATTACTTAGAATTTGAGAAGTCCATTGGTATGTTTTAGAGGGGAGATCCACCGTTAATTAAATACTAATAATAAGTAATTTATCTTAAAACCCTGAAGCTGCATCCTTAAGTTTTTCCAGTGTGGTTCCAAATCCAGGGCAAATTTTTCCTGCTTTCAATAATCACGTTTTATCAAGCACTGGCTCAAAATACAATAAAAGACATATGAAAATACGCAGCACAAGAGTTTCCTATTACTAGTGAAGAGTAACTGAAAGGATCAATATTAGCTTTGTGGAAAAACAAGTAAAAAAATTAAAACTAATGAAAATATCAACAATCAGATTTTTTGGTTTGTTTGTTCATGCTAAGCGTCAATTGGATTGTGGCTATGAAAGTATTCACCACATATTTTAGGCGTGAGACTTAAAAATACTCCAGCCTGGTACTGTTACAATGTCTCTATTGTGACTCTGGGCTGCTAAGCATGCTCATCACCAGCAGGTGGCAGATGCAATCCATTTTTTAGATTTTTGGGAAAGTGCGCAATATCTGCCCACGAGTGTCTGGCTGCAGAAGGGGCCTGAGAGCGCGTGTCCCCTGTCAAGCCCTTTCCACTCTCAAGCCCTACGCCATTTCCGTTAAAACGACAGATTATCCGGAAATTCCGAATCTCCCATTCAAACATGGCTGCCTCCATGAACACGCTGTTGTTGCTTTATATTTCAGCAGATTTGGAGAGAGATTATTTTTTCCGAGAGACAAACAAACAATCCGTCCTGTGGACAAATCCGTCTTGACAAACCCCAATACGTAATTTCTGTTTAAACGAGGGAATCCGTCTCAAACCTGAACAATATAGTTGTACATATGTGTGTGTAAATAAATGTAGTGCTACTGTATGTGTTATTATTGTGAGACATCAGACTATAGCTAATATGTACTTTTAATCATTATTTTCTTGTGCCATATTTATGTCGTCAAATATTGTATTGTGTCAGCATTTAAATGTTTATACGGAAACTTTTAAGTCATAATCTAATAAACATATTTTGTGCTTTATTGGTTATTGACAAAACGTATTTGTTTTACCCAACATATGTGCGAAGTAATAACACCATTTTAATAACGATGTCTAGAGTCCAGTGTTCCAACATAGATTTAGAGTCGTGTGCCTACATAGCTCATTAGAACTTTCTTACCGTGTATATATATATGATATATTAATACATACCTCAATATTATGTAAATATATGACGAAGTCAGTCATTTTTTTATAAAAAAACAAATAAAAATATTTTTAATTATATTGTGAAGACAATAATATAAAGTGAAGTTGAAATAGTTGTATAATTGCCTAATTTAAATAAACGTTTGCCAGTAAAAAAATGTGCTTTGGTTCTGGCCATAATACAATATTTTTACTATGTTAATTTTTTTCTAAGGAGCCGATGAGAATTAAATTTCTACAAGAAAAACTACTATTCTAGTTATATACAAACTATGTTGTTTTTAATAATAATAAAACACAAAACAGCAAAAGGTTTATTTTTCAAACCCAACAGGATGTCAACAGAATACAGTATAAAACACTTAAATATATGAACTACTTTATAAAATGACAATAAATATACAAAGCCCCCAGTGAGTAAACCATAGGCGACAGTGGCAAGGAAAAACTCCCTAGAAGGAAGAAACCTTGGGAGGGACCAGACTCAAAGGGGGAGCCCATCCTCCAGGGACCGGCAGGGAGAGTCAAATAGAGAGATGGTTAAGTGCCAGAGACGGGGAAGCGCCAAGTCACATTGTCCCAATCATAAGATTTGGGAAATAACAGGAGAGCAAAGAAGATGACAAGCCAATGCTGATGCCGAGTCTTCTTCCAATCGCCAGGCAACCAGAGGTAAGGCAGCGGGTCATACATGGAAGATCAGAACGGCGAGCTGGATGCAGGGACGTCACTGGTGGTGGCGACGTCACATGTGGCCGGGTGTGCTGGATATCTTGATAGATTGAGGTCTCCAGGCATCACCCCCCAGGAGGAGTAGGGGAAATAAAATGTACAATTAGGCAAATTAGAGGAGGCTATTGGCAGTGCTAAAAGCTAGGTGAGTGCAATATGAAGTGCAATGTGCAAGCTCCGGCAGATATGGCTATGGCAGCATCAGTAGGAGGGAGAGGCAGGTGGGAATGCAGGCATGGGGAGTCCCTGAAATGTCAGCACTCCAGTTTCACAAGAGATTGCGAAGCTAGAGTGACAGCACTGACAGTCCAGTTTATCCAAAGCCAATGGCACCGATCCCCACCCAGCTCTACACCTCACACTACAGGTCTGACTGGGAGTGAAGAGTTAGCTAGGGCTAGAACTAATGTCCCAATACGCTAAACTAAACAGGTGTGTTTTTAGTCTGGACTTGAATATTGAGAGTGAACCTGAAATCCGCACATCCGGTGGAAGACCATTCCACAGCTGAGGAGCTCTGTAGGAGAAAGCTCTGCAGCCTGCCGTAGGTCTTTCTACCCTGGGCACTAACAGATATCCCATGGCTTGAGAGCGAAGCAAGCGTGGAGGGTTGTATGTGGTCAGCAGATCACTAAGGTATTCTGGTGCAAGGCCATTTAGTGCTTTATAAGTTAATAGCAGTATTTTATAGTCAATTCGAGACTTAACTGTGAACAATGAAGAGAGGATAGGACCGGTATAATATGATCAAATTTTTTAGTGTTTGTTAGAACTCTGGCTGCAGCATTCTGTACCATCTGAAGTTTATGCAAGGATCCAGACGGGCAACCCGATAGGAGGGCATTACAGTAATCCAGTCTGGAACTTACGAAGGCATGTATTAGTTTTTCTGCATCATTAAGTCAGAGCATCTTACGAAGCTTGGCTATGTTCCGTAGATGATAAAACGCAGTTCTAGTAATACTTTTTATGTGAGCATCAAAGCATAGATCTGAATCGACAAGAATGCCAAGATTTCTAACCACCGTGTTAGGTTGTGTAGGAAGGCTACCAACGTTGAGGTGGTGGAACTTATTTCTAGCAGCCTTGGGACCAATTAACAGAACTTCTGTTTTTTCTGTGTTTAACATAAGGAAATTTGCAAAACAAATGCATGTCTTTGAAACATTTGAAAACTGAAATAAAAAGGGATATACAATGGTGTCTTTCTCTGCAGTGTAATATTCAGTTATGAAGTCCATCTTGCCACTCCTGATAACGTAAGTCACGTCGGAGTCACGTCATCTTCTCTCTCTATATACTTGTATATACAGTAGCTGAGATGACTATAAAGTTTACTTTGTCTTTGGCTGACTTTTTTATGTGACCGAGCACCACTCTTAGGACTTTTTTAAGGTAAACATGAGTTGCATGTAGTAAGGCAATGAGTTCGACATACGCATATTTCGATGTGATAATTAATTTTTAAATAGATAAGCCATACATTCCACGACTTCAGAATTATCCGCACGACAAGATTGATTCTTATAGCTCGCAACAAGAAGAATTCTGTCGTTCGAACGGAAATGACGTTGGGGCTTGAGAGTGTAAGGGGGGCCTGACAGAGGACACGCGCTCTCAGGTCCCTTCTGCAGCCTCAGTGGACGGGGTAACGCCAGCAAGATCGAGGGCAGTAATGGAGCGACTAACCTCTACAAAAGAACTGAGGGCCTTGCAGTTAATGAAGATCCCTAAAGCCACAGGTGCTGTGAAAATCACAATGCCCCTTCTACTATACGTTATGTTTTTATGGTATGTATACAAAAATTTAAAGATGCGCGCCGTAAAGAAAAAGAGAAATGTGTTTCTCTGGTGGGACCTTGCTGGCTACAGTGAATAGGCTACGATACTGATGAACAAACGGTCAGTTGGCGCTTGCATTATAAACGCCGCAGGAAATTGCATTGTACGACAACGGTTGCATGACTGGCGGTCAATTTCCAGTAAAGTTTGGAGTTATGATGGTTCACATCCAGTAGGTGGCAGAAGCACTTTCTGCTGATGTACCACCAGTCTGGACATTTTATTGGCGCGTTGTTCCCAATGCTGCTAATTTATTTCCTGTAAACAAAAGAAAAGTGCATTCACACCACCCAAGGGGTTATTTGAGTTTAATTAGGTAGATAAACCCTACTCAGTTATCTGGATGATGTTTTATTGTTTTTTTTTTTCATCAGGTTTTTTATTAGAAATCCTATTTTCTTTAGACTCAGAAATATTGCCTTTTTTAAACCACTGCAGTGGTGCGCATTGTAACCCTTCCCTGATCTGGTTGGTTATTGTAAAATAGTGTTTCATACTTGTACAAGTGTGTCATAGTGCATATCGATTAGCACAAAGCATCTGAGCACTTTCCGGGATGGCACTCCCGCATCCAGAAGCAGCAGCAGTATCTGCAGGACTTCGTTGGTCCCTGTGAAGAGCTGCTCAGGTCCAGAGTAAACATTCAGGTTTTCACGTTTGTTTTGCAAACTACTTTAAAAACGAAAGGCTTCCGTGCTCAGCTAAATTGTTTGGTTTGCATTGTACTTTTACTGCTTTGTTTCGTTGACTGAAAGACTCATCCAGCTGTTTCACATTAACATTAGCGACACGTGCATGACAGTGGTGGGAACTCGAGTCAATGACTCGCGACTCAACTCAGACTCAAGTCACAGACTTGATGACTTGTGACTTGACTCCGCAAAATAGATGGAAAGACTGGGACTCGACTTGGACTTCAGGGCAATGACTTGACTCTAGGACCTGACTTAGATTCTATGACTCGAGAAGAGTTGAAATTACAGTCCCCCTCTGGACACCATAACCTTAATTTAATAATTTTAGTGTATAATAATCCTCTGCTGTCTACATTTTCAATTGGATGAATGCAAGGTCTCCTGAGATAGTTTGTTGGAAAGATGCATCACTCTCTGCATATACATGGATGTATAAACTGTGTGAGGCCAACTGTGAGTGGACACTCTTTTGAACCGATCTATGCCTATAATGAATGTATCTTATGACAGACTGTGGCAGGTTTTTGCTGCAGCAAATATTATCACTAGAGGTAAAAATATTGACATAAGTCTCAAGTTACATGACATGGATTAGGACGAATTTGCAAATGACTACGTTGCCTAGAATTGATCATTGTCCTCCTGTTACAGACATACATATGAGGTGATTGAGGTGTGGATTGATTCTGATCCTGTGTGGACTGATCATCCTGAGATTCGGATACGTCATCCATGATTCACCTATAATATTATTGTATTAAGGTTAAACCACCAAGATCTGTCTGTTCAATTCCAATGTGAAAACCAACATCCGAAGAATCCAGATGTTCATCAACACCTGTCTCAGAAAGATTCTCCACATCCGCTGGCCAGACACCATCAGTAACACCAACCTATGGGAAAAGTCCTACCAACCTTCAGTAGAAGCAGAAATCTGGAAGAGAAGATGGGGATGGATAGGGCATACCCTCCGCAAACCACAAACCAACATCACCAGACAGGCTCTCAGATGGAACCCCCAAGGCAAGCGGAAGAGAGGCCGTCCAAGAAACACCTGGAGACGAGACCTCGAGGCAGAAATGACAAGGATGGGCTACACCTGGAGTCAACTAGAAAGAATGGCCCAGGACAGAAACCTCGGCCCATTGGCGGCCCATACCCCGGAAGGGGGTGGAGGGCGAAAATGAAATGAAAGGTTAAACTGCGTAAACAAGTTTTTTTTCCCTCTCTGATCACTTATATAACTTGTTTTTCACAAATGGTTTCAGAGTATCCTTATCCACCGGTCAGTGTATGAGACACCTGCCTTATCTTCATGGGGAGGGAAAGCACTGCTCAAGGATACTTGTTTAATTATTTTGGGAACTACACCCAGTTAGTCAGTGTGTGTAGAACACTTGCCCCAATCCTTAGGAGGATGGGATACGTTGATTATAAAAACTTTCCAATTGAAACTGCAGGTGGCGTTGCTTGGACAAAATTGGAAATTTGAGAAATTCGAGCCTGGCCAGCTCGTCCCCTGCCCACATGTAATGCCCAAAGTTTAGTATATAGGAAAGGGGAGATCTCCGTGCTGGTTGGAGCTCAGCCGTGGGATAGAGCGCGCATCACCGGCACTTTCTCGAGACTTTCGTGTTGGTCTCCTGCCAGGACTGAAAAGGGCTCCCCAGTCTAAGAGTGAAGGTGGGTGATGATGGCACGTCCGAGTGTGAATAGCTTTGCAGTGTCAATGTGTTGATTCAATCAATTATCACAATAACTATAATATCCATGTGCACTTTCTATGTGTGCATGTTTCATTGTCACTTTATTATATATACCTGTAATCTCTTGTATTGGCAGTTTTATTCTTCTTAATGATATATGTATATAACTATAATTATTAGATATCACTTGTGATACTGGATTATTTTGCATTGCTTTTGATGCAATGTCTTGGTATTGTTTTTAATGCAAGGTTATTTTGTATTGCTTGTAATAAATAGTTTTCAGAGGCGACCCTAAGTGTGCTTGTTTGTTCCTTCGAGAGCCCTATATCCCCCTCACATCAACTTAAAACAACACACAACGTGACTTGGACTTGAGTCATTAATTTTATAACTTGTGACTTGACTGTAAAAATGACGGAAAGCCTCAGACTCGACTTGGACTTTACTCAAGACTTTTTGAATTTTGACTCAAGACTTGACTCAGACTCACCAAGGAATGACTTCTTCCCATCCCTGGTGCATGATTATAGGAAACTGACCAATCAACACACAGCAAGAATTCAGCGCTTAAGTGAAATCCGGGTCCTCTTAATTGAAATGGTTGAAATGGTAATTTAGATACTCTGTCGTAGTTCATAGTGTCCCTCCTGACACAGATTAGGCGGTCACACTAACCATGAGCAATCTTCTTCAAATAGGTCACTACTTTTTATCACACTTTGTAAATCATACTTCAGAAAGTGTCTTAAGCATGTCAGTCACACCACTACTAAAAAAATTCACACAAAAATACTGTTGATTTAGTTTCTGTTATTTTTTTCATGTAACCACTTACTCTGACTGAAAAGTTCATTTCCCTGCGCAAACTTCTAGTATAATGTCTCACAGAGCTTCTTCTGAATTGTACTAACTGTTATTGAGTTGTGCTATTTGTATATATTGTCCAGCTGCTCAGAATAATGCAGACCTCTTAATATCAGATCTCAGACCACAGCAAAAGCCCCCCCTCCCTGGATATCCTTAAGCCTCGAACCTTGGGCAGAGTGCCCTCATCATGCCAGGGTGAAACTTTGGCCCAATGGTTGGTATTGACACCCAGGGTGTGGGACAGAGCCAGAGTAGGACTGAATTTCAGCCCAGGAATGTCAAACCCTAGACTGGCCTCCGAGGGGGGGTGCTGTCAGTATCTGTGTATGTGCGTGTTTGCTGGTGAGCACAGAGCGCAGCTGTGGAAAAAACACTTAGTCAGTCTGAAACTTTTTCTACTACGCCCCCCCTTTGAAAGTAGCACTTTTACACCCACCCCCATCCTGCATAAACTTGAGTAGGTAAAATTTTGTTGAGTGCGGGGTGGCGAATACCAGCAGTGAATTAAGTCGAGTGGTCAACGTAACAAAAACATCAAATTATAGTGTCAATTCCCAACCCTCATCGCCAGCTCCAAACACCGGCTGCCCAATGGGAATTTTCCGGATTAACCGCACTGGCATTGATGGAGGTGTTCAGGTAAGGGAAGGAAGAACTTATTGCCCAAAATCACTTTAGCTAGAATTTCTTTCATCCTGAGAAAGTGACTGGTTTGTTAATTAAATTAATTTAAATTAAGTTCATTTCATATCCACTAAGGTATTTCGTGTGCAATACTTTGGATTCCCCTGAAGTTCTGCTCATCAATGTGATTTAAGCTCCCTGGCTGATTCCCACATTGACTTTCTTGGAAAATGTTTTGATGATGCTAAACTGCTGGATCCTGAGTATCAGATTCCTAGCCATGCCAAGCACCCAACCCCCCCCCCCCCCCGACTGTTACCACAGCAGGGCAGGAATCTCAGGACCAGATATTTGGCCAAAGGTGCAGATATGACAGCCAGCAAGGGTGTAACTTCACTGGGGTGGTGCAGGTACAGTCATGGAGCATGTATGTATGTGCAGAATTTGCTTAATTGGGGCGATGCTAACATTGCCTTAAGTCCAGACAATTCCTAAAATCAGAAGTTCTTTTTTAATCTAGTTACATACTGACTGGCCGCCACCACATTCACCTGGAATGTCAGGATTCAAAAAGTTCACACAATTTTCAGTCGTTGCCTGGGGCATATGGACAAATGAGCTGGTGTACATTCTTGTGAGACACTCCCAAGTTCATTTAGATCTTCCACATAGCAGTGGGTGGCTGCTAATCCTGTTCTGTTGCTTCTTAGCACTTGTCAGCATGAACTGGCTTATTCATTATACCACAAACTATGAAGACACACAAAATACCTTTTATGTGCAGTCGTCCATTTTCAGTCTTCATGGAGGATGTTTAAATCAGAATGGCTTTGCCACTCTCCCCTCTATCAACTTAAAAATGGTCAATGCAAACTCTGTCATAGTCCTAGGGAAAAACACAGGAAGATGGACGCAATGTTCCTCAAAAAAAAAGGATTTATTTTTTCCAATCATCGCTCACAAAGGTTAAGAAGGCCAAACTTTGTACAGGAATGTGACATTACTGCACCAACAGAACACCGTATCAGAACCAATCATTAAACAACCCAGCAATCTCTTGAGTAGTCCTCTTGCAGATGAGGAGCACAGTTTTGTGTTATCAGTGGTTTCATAACTTGGCAACTCTACTGTGACTCCTAACAAAACCGGCTCTATAGGGCCACATATCTGAAATGAACAACATGGCTGGCAACAAACTGTATTGCCGGGCAGAGAAGGACACTTGCTTGCTGGAGAAAATACAATCTAGTTTAATAGCAGCCCGTAACAGGACTGTGACAGGCTCCCAATGACACTGAACCAAATACACTGAGCAGAAACACAAAGTTGTCAGACACCGAGCTGCAGGGTGCACACACGGTGAGAGATTTACACGCGCTAAATACACACGAGGATCAGACAGGGTACACACAAGACACGGGCAAACACATGCGCCACAATAGGGAAATGCAACCATTAACGACACAATAATACAAGGGCTATTTACAAGTGCATGCAGGGCATGCTGGGACATGCCCCCCGCCAGCGCTACACCATGAAGACCCTAAAGGCATAGGAGGGCTATCATAGAGCCTGCGGTCACAGCTGTAATCAGTGTTGCTCTGGCGATTGCGGGAGAAGCTGGACTGCCAGAAAAGAGGTAAAAGTTTGTACCTTGGCTTGTCACTGGGGTTGTACCCTTGTATTTGTACCTTTTAATGTACATAAATGGACATGGAGGAACATCCCAAAGGTACAAACAGCATTAATGTACCATCAATAGTACAGAAATGTTCCTCATTTCCTTAAAAGGTACATTTACCTACAGCTAAGGGTACAATTGGCAGACCCACGAGGGTACAGCCCCATTGACAAGCAAAGGTACAAATTTTTACTCATATCTGCCTAGATCACTAACAATGTCTGTGGCAGCAACACCATGAAGAAGATGGAGATTAAGGTCAAGATGGTGGACATAGACAAAAACTGGAAATGTATCACAGCTTCAGCGGGCAGCA
This sequence comes from Brienomyrus brachyistius, assembly GCF_023856365.1. Taxonomy (NCBI): domain Eukaryota; kingdom Metazoa; phylum Chordata; class Actinopteri; order Osteoglossiformes; family Mormyridae; genus Brienomyrus; species Brienomyrus brachyistius. The sequence continues at coordinate 7,854,407 of NC_064537.1, forward strand.
TGTGGTCCGTATTCAGGGACAAATCTGTCCTGGACTTAAACATGTACCTCACAAAAGAAGGTTCCCATAACCCGAAGACTGACGTCCAGATCAGATTTTCCGGAATGATCCAAAGGCTAACCAGAGAGGTACAGGCGGAGCTGAACAAGCTGATCAGCATGCAGATGACACTGCAATTTGGTAATGCAATGAAAACTGAACTGATTGTGAAATACAGTGATAATTCATGACATTTGCTTTTCTTCAGATGTATCTTGCATGTTTTCAGATAAAGGAACATTTTAAAACATATTATATAAATGCGAAAGATAATTTACCAAGGTATACCATGTGAACAGTTGGTCGTGTTCACAATAAATAAAGAAATAGATTACATATCTATTATTTAAGAGGAATACGGTAACTCAGTGGATAGATTGCCCTGTTACGTCGCACTTTCCAGAGCTGTTACGTGAAGGCAGCCTCCACTGTGTGGTTTATCAATACGTCTGTCTACATTTTTAATATTTACACCTGCATGGCAGCCTCGATTGCCTAATTTTCAGTGTTGTCCTCTTGCGGATGAGGAATACAGCTTCGGGTTTTCACCAATTTCATAGCTTGTGGCTCTATTTCAGTGCCTTAATGGGCAATCACTAAAAGCATCTACATCAACTGTGACTCAGCACAAAACACATTCTGCTGTAAATACAGTGATATCCTGATTGATATAGTTTAGACTTAAATGCCAGATATCTGTCATACTGAGGTACGTTACTAAAATAGTATAGAAGCAATTTGCAGAAAACTTGGAAGCAATTACAGCTTACTGCAAGAGTTAACGTGTGTTAGAAAGGCTGGCCGTTTGATAGAAAATGCAAAATGCATCCCAGCCAATAAAAGAAAATCCAAATAATAAATAAATCAACTATATTTAAAACTAATAAACACACCACACTGTGATAACCAACCGGCAACTGTGAGAAAGGAGTAAGGCTTCTGTGCCTTTTGTCAGTTTTTCTATAAGTGATCCTGTGTTAACTAAACAAAGACTATAAATCCCTGTCAAACAGGCAGGGCCCTTTCACACACATAAACGATTTGGATGGATTTAACGAGACACATCAAATGTAATATATAGGCCTATATACGAATGTCGATGCATTGCGGGTCATAATTTCCCTTAAGTACTTAAGCGCGCAACATGAACTACTACCACATGACCTGGAGCGCCAGCATCCCGCTTAGGCACTCCGCCATAGCATGTTCCTTTTTTTTATGAAAAGGCGTTCCGCAGCATTGTCAAAATCTACCAACCCCCAACAATTAAACCCGCCAGACTAGTCGTGCATTTCTTGTAACCGCCAATTCAGGTTTAGTGTGAAAATACTTCTACGCCTCAACTTGCATCTCTGATACAATGCCAAGGGGACCACCTAGATATATCAAGTCGTTGGCTGACAAATAAAACAAGCAACTATATTCCATGGATGTTTTACAGTAGAGAAAACTTCACTTCCTGGAACCGACATGCTTATTTGCATCCTCGCCGACGGGCACCACCTGACTGCATAGTGTCCAATTATCGTCGAGCCTTATGTACGCGTTTGTAACATGACGTAAACTGCTATGATTAAAATGTAGAGTTTTTTTGTTCTTATTATCGTTAATTTTCGGTTGATTGACACGTCTATTCTATGTAATAGTTGCGACATTATCATCTGTTCCCAGGTTGTATCTGGCTGCTCGTTCAATACATTGCCTTCCTGGGTGCGCACAGTTTCTCCTACGATAAAGGTTGTGGTACTACGGTGGCACCTTTCGACTGCGACATTAGCAATTTAACATAGTTTAACTGAAATATTAATGGAAAGTGGCAGCCCGCGGTATACATCAATTCAAGTTGTGCAATGAAAAATGAATGGAAAATGCGGGAATCCAGTGTGATGTGACAAAAATGAAGTCTATTTAGTTATATCAACATTTTTTAACAAAATATAAATCCTTCCCTTTACAATGTAATTACGTTAAATAAAGAAATACAATCAAACTCACCAATTATAAATATCATAGTTCTTTATTCTTTACCCTTGGGGAAATTCCTCCTGAAACTACACGACCTTTTCAAGTACTTTCTGATGAAATGTGAGAAGTGAACTATTCGTTACTCTACTGGCTCAACAAACCACTCATTTTAATCCAAAATAATAGATATGATTCGAAGTAATACAATTTTTTTTCCTAAATCAGATGGAAATTCGACTTTAATTTCCACTAGGATCCATATTAAATATTAATTAGCCTTTAAACATTAAACATTAGTCTTTATTCTAAAAGGACCTGATATTACTCTTTTGAATTAAAATATACAGTGTACGCATCCCTTAAGGTTTTCTTCACGCTACGTGTTAAATATACAGATTCCATCTAGGTCATTTGGTGCAGAACTGATTTATACACACTGCTTGTTAAACGTATTCTAAAAGTCAAGGATCTTAAAATAAAGATAACAAATGGAGTATTTATTAAACACCAACAGTAATCTTGCGTTAACACAACCACGTACGATTAGACGAGAATAGTTCCCAAACTGCTGTTAAAATTCTTTGAGCGACACGTACTTCCATTCCATTAGCTAGATTTTGAGGCAAAAGACGAATTAGTTGTTACATTACTACCTCTATAACACAGAATTCAAAATATGAATACAATAGTAATTCATCTGTCGTTTGAAAACAGTACAAAATATTGTAATGAAGGAAACCTAAATATTTTCTGTGTGGCATCTATCATATCTCACCAATAAACTTTCATATCTTAACACGGATATTGATTCAGTTTTTTTTTTTTTTTTTTTTTCAAAGTTACGGGAATGTCCCACAAAGTTGTACTTATTTACATATTGAACCTACATTGGCTCGTTTGCTTAAAATAGGTCGCAAGGCACAAATGCAGACAAAGACTTTAAGATGGTCGCGGACTAATACTAAGAATACCAGTTGAAGCGGAAGGTTACTGTGGGGTGCATTGCTACTGTATAAGTAGTACTGTGTTGCGCGTTTTGTGTATTTCCTAGGAAGTCGAAGAAGAAGTAGTATTTGGTATTTTGTGTATGTGAGCGCTTTCGCTCCGGGCACGACAATGGCAGAATAACGATTTGCAACCCAGCAGCGGCGAACCCAACAGTGCAGCGGTGCAGTGCACTGGCTTTATATTTGGCAAAAATGGCGTAAGTATTTTTTGTTATTTTCTGTTGACCTGATATCATTTATGTACTGGTTGAGTTTATGTAGGGGGAGAGTGTCTTAACAAATGACTTTTACCTTTATGGCTAAAGCAGTTGATTATCTTAATTTCCTGAGGGATAGAACTGTAGTGAACTGACTGTTGTACAATAGCAACGTGGCAAAACCAATATGGCGTGTATCTCCTCTTCCCGTACAAGGGCGTTACATTACAGTGTAAATAAAATGGCGAGAAGGCAACTCCCCCTGGCGGGTTCGCGCCTGCCATGGGATACGTCAGCTATACAGTAACTAACTGGGTGATTTCCGGAAGGCGGAGCATCTTAGGTCATGACCATATTTGGTATTTCAGTCTGTTTGAGGGCGGGCTTGTCGAAAAGCCCGAGCCAACACCACGAATGTCGGCTTTAGCAATGTATATTAATATCCCTGAAATTAACACGTGTTATTACTTGTATTTCCCCCCTCTCCTCTAAATGTATCATCTACTTATACTGAATACAATAAGTGGATTATACAATTTTTCTTATAATATGAAGATACTGCTTATATGTCCAAAAATGGTATCCAACTTTAATATACATTCAAATTAGGCTTTATTATCTAATGATGGTTGACATTGTAGCATTTGCATTAATGTCCAGTCCCACAACCTACCCATTCACCCTGTTCTCACCCTGACTTTTCCCTGCAGGTCCCTCAAAGCAACCATCAGCACTGCTGCAGTCGACAGCATAGCAGAATCCCTCGACTCCTTGTCAGCCGAAGACTCCTTGCTTTTGCAGCCACAGTTACCACTGTCTGACGTGTCAGTGATCCCTGTGCTTGCCTGCCATGTCTCTGAGTATGGAAGCCGGTCTGGAGGATGTGGGGGCCCTGTTCTTGGGGTCCTCATATCTGATGGCTGACCCCTTTGGCCCCCTACTGGACAAATATGAAGAGAAGCCTTCCTTAGAGGGGACTATATCTCCCCTCTCTTTCTCTTACCCTGACTCCACCTCTTCACTCCCTTCTCTCTTCCCTCCTTCCTCACCACCTTCGCTTCTGGGCAACAAGGCTGGGGATGAACTACTGGCCCTCTCATGGCTGTCTGAAGAGATCCTAGATGCTCCCGTGAGTGCAGATAATGGCCGAGGTGAGGATTTTAAAATAAATTGGCCTTCATTCTGCACCACATGGAATTACTAGTCATTCTTTTATGAAAATTCTAATGCCTTAATGGCTAAAAGATGTATTGCTGTAAGAATGTAAACTAGTTCTGAAAGTCCCATAACTTTATATGAAATTGAATTAACTTTGTTTTTCAGTGGATGCTTTCTCTGGAATGGACTGGATGGCAGAGAAGATCGACCTCAATGAATTTGACCTGGATTCCTTGATTGGCTCCTGTGATTCAGATGAGTCTCCCAGCTCCCCAGAAGATCTCATTGCTTCTCTTGAGTCTGAAATGGATCTCGATTCCCTTCAGTTCCCTTCTCCTACTTCCCAGGAAGAGCTGGGCCTTGCACTGCCAAGTATCAGTTCCCTGCCCCCCTCTGAAGATGAGTTTGATGTCAAGTTGGAACCAGCTTCCCCAGCCCCTTCTCAGTCACCCTCACCTACTCCATCGTTAGCCTCAAGTTTCACCTTGGAGCTGGGCAGTGAGGTGGATGTGTCTGAAGGTGAGAAATCGGCTCCCTCAGAAGGTGCAAGTGCACCCCAGATAGTTCTCTCACTTCCAGCACCCCACTTTGTTGTTGTCCTGGCACCCAAAGAAGAGGAAGGAGTGTTGGGTGTGGTGCCAGTCTGCTCAGAAGACCTCTCTGATGGTGACAGCGGGGTAGGTTCTGACACTGGCTCTCCAGAGCACAGCCCCTGTCTGAGCTCACCAGTTCTATCAATCAGCTCCCTGACCACAAAGCCATACTCGCGTCCAGTACCTGCTGTGCAGTCACCAGTCACTGCCAAGGTGAAGTCCATTTCATCTGCTCCAAAAGGGGTGGAGAAGAAGCTGAAAAAGATGGAGCAGAACAAGACTGCTGCCACTCGATACCGTCAGAAGAAGAGGGCTGAACATGACGTACTGAATGCAGAGTGCAGTGAGTTGGAGAAGAGGAACCAGGAACTAAGTGAAAAGGCAGACTCAATGAGTAAGGAGATCCAGTATCTCAAAGATCTCATTGAAGAGGTGCGGGCTGCAAAGAGCAGAAGAAATAATGTCCGTAAAGATGCATCGTAGATCAAGGAAGGGCCCAAGTGGGGAACCCACCGTTCTGTAGAATAGTGTCATTTTACTCAAAAAAAAAAAAAAACTCCAGTGCAAGGTTCATTTTTCAGGGTTAATTTGCCAGCTTTTCCCAGTTTCCTCTACATTTTGTAGCTCTCCATTTGTTTATTCTGAATGTCCAGTAAGGGGTCACATTTCACACCTTTGTTTTGTACAGTGCATTACTTGAATTTATTTAATATGAGCAGTTTCTGTACATAGTACATGTAGTGCCACTGTTTGCTTGTAAAACGCATCTTTTCTAATAAAGCTTTCCTGAGACAATTGTCTGAAAATCAGTGTTTTCCCTGAACATCTGTTGAACACGGTGTATAAACTTATTTTGCAGTACATCCTGATCTGTAGCATGGACTCAAACATTCCAAGTGAAAGCATAGACCTGCTGTGTGACATTAATTTTAAAGTTGTTACGGATGGGTGGGGCTGGGGGGCATCCTTAAAGTCAATTTAAGTGCTTGGGGGTCACCAGCTTAGAATATGAATTTTCAGCTTTTGAACATAAAGAAATTCCAGTGTAAATTTCCCTATGTCTCATAGCATGTCTGGCAGGACATCTGCTAGGCAGGTGCTTCTGAGAAGTAACTAAACTTAGCAGACGTTGGAATGTGGAACTGAAGACGTCTTTCTCCTAACAGCTGCGTTGCTTTTAACGCAAGCCACATGAGTATGTCTGTGCTAGTCTCTACTAAGCAACTATATTAAACAACTATTCCTAAAATACATCAGTCTATGAGTAGCCTTTTAATACTGGTTAATCATGTATCAGGTTTATGTCCTTGTATTGAAATGGAAAGTCTGGACCAGCGGTTCATCAAGCAGATAAGTCTCGTATTCCTATTACGCCAGTTGCCCCAGCTAAAATCGGTTACGGGACACGTAACTCTGAACGGTGCTTTTGGTGGCACTGATCTAGGCATACTGAAATCTCAAATCATTTTCATTTTATGTTTTCATTGCAGTTCAATAAGATCATTTAACTAGCTTGTCGCCATGTATAAAAAAAATCTCTTATGGGATCAATAAAGTTAAATCATATCTGTGAACACTGTTTGCTATACTTTACAACTGTGTTAGCGTATTTATTAAAACACCAAATCATTTGACTAATAATAAAGGAATACAGAAACTCTACAAAAAAAAACTCCCACTCGCGCGATAAGGGGACCGGAAGCCCGCGCGCATGGAGTTCATTGGCGAGAGGCGGACCTCTACTTGCGCGCTGTCACGTGACTTCCGCTGGATTTTTTTCCTGCCTCTTATCAGTGTGGGTGTAGGTAAATCTGGGAAGTCTAACTTCCAATAAAACATTAAAGCCACTAAACTTTTTCCGGAGACACCACACCACTTTAAATGTGATTCGTAGTGTATGTTTATAACTAAGTTGATACGAAGGTAAGTAACGCGAGTTTCGTTTTTTGTAAATTGTTACGTTCAGCTGTTCTGGGAGGCGGTGATGCTGTTACATGTGATTTCACGTTATAATAGAATACCATGCACTGTGGACAATATTAGTATTTTGCAGACTTCCTACCTTAGAGTTACATATTTCAGGGACGTAGTTGAAGGATAAGAGAGTAGTAAATGTTTGTGCGAGGTTGCAGGGGTAAAACTTTTTGTCGGTTAATCTTACCACTGAACAGCAGAACTACAGATAGGTGTTGCATCATATTTTGTGACCGTCGTACGCGTTCAAGTGCACGAGTCCCCTGGGATTTTCATGTACTGTAATTGTTTTACCATTGTCATTTAACGTACCACAGTTAACATTTTCTAGGCAGCAGCGTTTCCACTTTCTGTTCCGTCCTCGTATTTCTTAGCGTTACCTTAGGAGCTATGATTGGAAATAACTCTTCTGCATATTATTTCAAAATCGCAAATTATATAGGTAGCTAAAAGAGTGTAAATAACGTATTTATTTCAAAGGGGGTGCGTGCAAGCTACATATAAATATCGACCAAGAATATATCCATGTACGTAAATGCAGATTTCAAATGAATGTAAAACTACACGATAGTTTTCAGTTTTTTATCTTTCATTCTGATTGTGTATGACGTTTTATTGTGTGTATTTTGCGCGTGCATGTGAACAGGAACCTCGCGATCATTCCCAATAACACGTGAAATCGCGCCTCTGGAGTCACACAGTACGAAGGTCACAAAATACGGTGCAACACCGGAACTTCCGGGAGAGCTGGGATGTCTGATGGGAATGTGAGCCGTCAGCCACTTTCCATTCATCGGTGGTTTTTCAAATCACTTTTATTAGATTTTGGATTGGAATCTTGAGCTATAATGTTAACAAGGGGTTTGTTCTAATTTATCTAGTGTCAAAATTACCATTAATAGCAGTGGCAGCAAATGTAACAGATGTGAATGTCATCTGGTTGTGTTTTTGATGCTTCTGCTCTTCACAGGATGGCATTCCTGAGCTCCGCTGCTCAAAAACAGCATTTGATTTGGGAAACAGACCAGCTGGTTGCCTTCCTACACCCTGAACCCTGGACTCCAGGAGCTGCTGTCCTGACTCGGAGATCCCCCAGTGGACCCAGCAGTATTTTTCACTTGGCAGAGACAGAGTTTCTGTCTATGTTACTGGGGGCACGGATGGTGGCGGCCCTCCTTTGTGAGCGTCTTTCGGTGCAACGCTGTGCGCTGGTATTCAAACCCGAGCCGGAGCGGCCGGCTCACATCCGCGTGCTGCCCTTGCATGGGCTGGATCCCAGCTGGAGGCCCCACTTGGCCGAGGAGGAGGACTTCCAGCCTCACGATCCTGGTTACTGTACCTCCAAATGTGGGCCACGCTGGAAGGATGCAGAACTGGAGGAGATCCGGGGCAAAATTCGGGCCAACCTCCCAACTCCTGACGCGCCTCCAAACTACAGCTTCCTGGGCGATCCCTCTCACGACGGCCTCTTCTCCCGCATCGTGCGCGGAGAGGAGCAGCAGTGGCGGGTCTGGGAGGATGGGAGCCACGTGGCCTTCCTCACACCATTCCCGAGCGCGCCAGGCTTCACAGTCCTGGTGCCTCGCCGGCCACTGACCAGCGACATCTTCCGCCTGGATGAAGATGACTACCGAGCTTTGGTTCTGGCCACACGCAAGGTGGCTCTGCTGCTCGAGGAGGGGTTGGGGGCCTGTGGGGTCGCACTCATCTTTGAGGGCTTTGAGATTGACTATGCTCATGCCAAGCTCATTCCCCTACTCAGTCCACCTGATGGGTCTGTACCCAGATCTGCACCTGAGTACTGCCCCACCTACCCCGGATATGTCACATCAGTTGATGGCCCTGCAGCCAGCATGGAGATCCTTAGAGATCTCCATCTAAAAATAACCCAGACATAGCTGCATATAATAATTCATTTTGAATTAAACAGTTTGTTGTTATAATTGTATTCAGTGTCATTGTGAGCCTAGAGCCTTTTCCAGCATACATAGAACATATGGCACAAGGCAGGCTGATTGGGAAGAATAATTTAATCTTATAATTGAAAATAATAATCTTTTTTTTTTTTTTTAATGCTTTCTACCCTTGGTCTCACAGTTGTATGCACACCACTCACCAGAAAATCAATAGCAACCTCAAGAATGACTTTTATTTGTTGTTTGTTATATTTGTTTAGAAGTCTGACTCCTGCTCCAGTTCTCTCTAGATGGGGACGGTAACGTATTATGGTTAGAACTCCAAGCATAGAATGTGTGGATATGGGGTTCCGGGCTCAGGTTCAATGCAGAGAATCTGGGTGCCGGACTGAGTTGATTATCATGAAGTTACAAAACTAGTATAAAATATTTCCTGCGTTGATCTGGGACTAAACTGAAGAGGTTATGGTGGTGGAGAACTAGCGCTGATATACCTGATTGGTTTCAGTGGAATATTCTGTTCTATGGACCAAATCATTGCTGTCTGTGTTATTAACCTTAAGGCAGGGGTCGACAAGCCTGATCCTGGAGTGCCAGGATACTGCAGGTTTTCCTTCCTACCTGATCTCAGGGGAATAGTCACTCATCAGGTAGGATGGAAGACCTGGATACTGGTCCTACAGGTTCCGGGTTGCCTACCCCTGCTATAAGGTTTTACTTTTATACAATACTGTTGTTTTGGGTTTAATTGAAAATATTTTGCTTGATTGAGGAGCTGCTTAAAACCAAACATCCCGCATTTGCAGAGATCCACTCACTTTTGAAATAAATAGTATAATGTTAAGTGTTTTTATTTTTTATTTTTTGTTTTTTTACCCTGAATTAATTAATCTAATTGCTTATTAAATTCCTGGAGCTTTCTTCAACTTGCTACTCTGTCTACATTAAGCGGGAATTATTTTCTTCTACCGCCCCCTAGTGGTGCAGCCTGCATTGAAATTCTGTGAACTGCAGAATCTTTTGAGGTTGCAATCCATTCGGCACTTGTATATTTTATATATTACTCATTGTTTACACTGCTCCTGCACTATGTTAATTAAGAGCAAATATGTGTATTCATGTTTCACAGATGGGTTATAGATTGAATGTATTCATTTTTGATTTTCTGGATAAAATTTTTTGCTAAATGAATAAAGTATGACCTGTGATTAACAGCAGATTATTCTGGCAGGTCTGGTCTGATTGCTGATAAAATTTTTGGACAGTTTTTGACAGAGCATTAAGTTTTCCAGAAGGCTAAAAACTTTTGAAAATTCCTTTGACATTTTAACTCTGTGGAAGTACATGTTGGTAATTCTCAGAAGGCAAATCAAACCGTTTAATACCATAAAGGAAAACTTCATATTATTTCTATTAATAACGCGTATTCAACTTCTACAATAAAAGACTCATGAGATGTATATCATTCATTTTTATTTGACAATGTTGTACTGAAATCAGTGTCAAATCATTAACACATTCTTTCCAGAACTGCTTTTCACATTGAATTCACTATTATAATTAGCATAGTTATTTTAATTCAAAATTTTAGTTGCCTAGTTCTTCTGTTTGAACTACTTGAGTCAATCACTTAGGGGTTGATTCACATTTCACACGGCTCACAGTCCTAAATTACAAATATCTTACTTTTAGATTCTGACACAGAAATAGTACGTATGGCAATATGGTACATTATCAATTTTTATAGATAATTTTCTAGAAGTGTCTGTTTACTTCACATAAATAGTAAATTGACATACTACTACTTTTATCACTTGTCTTAATATCTTTTGAGGTTTAGAAAAGCTAATTATACGAATCGGGATACCCAGTGACTGATCCGAGGCTCTGATAATTAACTAGGTACCGCCTCAGTGTTTGAGGGTAAAGGCACTGCAGCCTTGTTTAAATCTGTATAAAGCAGTCAGATGTTGCTTTTATTAGTTTGGGCCGTTTGCTAAAATTGGAATTATTAAATTGCTAAAATATTTTTTATTTTAAAATTCAGCCCTGATTTCTCTGCATGCATATTTTCAAATAACACGTTCATTAAAATATGTATCATATTATAATTAAAATTACAATTTCAGAGAAATATTCTGCTTCTGTACTAGTCCTGATGGACTGAATTATTAAACCATGAAAATTTGTTAAAAAAATAAATAAAATTCAGAATCTGAAGAAACTGTGTTTTATATATATATATATATATAAATATGTTTTAAGGAAAATAGTATGCTCTGCCTTAAAAGCAATTCCTCTAAATAAACAGTTTATTTACAGAATTATTAATTATGAAGCTTACCCCATCTGTCTGAGAATTCAAACATTCCAGCTCTGCTCATTCCTAATTAATCCCACAGGGTCTCTCAACTGCCGGCCCTAATTAGCTATCTGTTAACATCTTAATTATTATGTGGGAAATTACTCCTGGGATGAAAAAATCTGAAAACTTGCTGGCTCTTGTGGATTGTGTCGGATAAACAGGGTCCTAAGAAGGGAGAAATGAACAAGAGTCAATCCTTACCCTCAAAAATGAAGCTTTAGTCTTCCAGCTAACCAAAGCTAATGCTACATGTATATCATTGTTCATCTTATACATATATGTGTGTATGAGTTATCATGCAATAATGAGAGCAGAATATGGAGATGGAAGAGATCATGATAAGCTTCCTTCAGCAAAAGGCTGTACAAGAATTGACCCACTTGGTCTCGGCTGGATCAGGCAGTAATATTAACAGGAATCTTACTTGTACTGGACAGGAAGTGACTGGCTGAGTCATGGCTGGATCAAACAGTAACATGAACGGGATTCTTGCTTAGACTTTGGCAGCATGCACAGCCACGGAAGGTCAAAAACGTCATCTTGGATATGTACAGCAGAGGCTCGATGCTGCAACTAAGGTCCATGATGGCGAAGACGATGATGCTGATCTTGCAGTTGAAATCAACAAAGCTGTAGAACCTCGAGAAGGGGAAGAGTGCCACAGGGGGCAGGTATAAGGCCACGATGATGGCCAGGGCGATCATCACCATCCTAAAAGCTCTCTTCTTCGTTGGGTGCATCTCCTCTTTTCCAATCACGGAGCGCCTTAGCACCCAAATGATAGAGATATTGCAGAAGATCATGATGCAGAACGCCGATAGGATGAGTCCGGCAAAGACTTCGTTGATGGTATTGTCGTTCACGATGGACTTCGACAGGGCATAGGCGAGGGTTAGGGTCCATACAAACGAAGACAAGGCTATTCTGAATTTGTTGTCCCTGACTCGACTGAAGACGATCGGATGGACCACAGCTACATAGCGGTCCAGGCAGACACACGTCAGGAAGAGAGGAGTGACATCCTTGACCCCGTAGGCTAATCGTTGGAAGTACCAGATCCGGTCATCACCCAGAAGGAGACGGTTTACCAGCTCGATGGGAGTCACTAAGCCAAAAAAGGCATCAAGAAGAGCCATGTTGAAGATAAAGATGTCGGAGGTGGACGGGTCAGCCCTCTTCTTGGTCACATGCCACATGACCATCACATTTGCAGGGATACCCACTAGCATGTTCAAGACCTTAACAAAGAAATAGAACACAAAACCATACGGTTCTGATCTGCACTCATCAAACTGGTACCAGAGTATGGGTCCAGAACTCAGAGTGGTGCTGTTGGCTGGATGACTGTCGTTGACAGAGAGGTTCATTCTTACACGACGCGCTGTGACCTTCAGGAAGGATCCTTAAAAAGACAGAGAGATGTTTACTACTTTCAGCACAATCTTCACTCTGCATCTGCCGTTCAAAACCATAATTACAAAAACAAAAACAAAACAATTTGCAGAAAGAACATTTTGTCTTGTTTCACACCACATTAAATTTCATAATGTAATCAAAACAGAAAATAGTAAAACTATGGTATTCTTGTCAACTGTTTCATTCTCTTATTTTTATAATTTACTATGTCTCTACAGCAACATCTACAGAGATTACTTCGTCAAAACTTTCTCATACAATCATTGTTCAGTAACAACAATACAATACTTATGGCCATATTAAGCGGGCTGAACTGTGCTGGTATATTTATTTAAACACCCTAAACAAAAGCCTTACCTAAAATGCAGGAATGTCTTTCATCAGAGTTTCTGCTAACACTATCTTTGCACGCTTGTAGTCCTTTTCTTAGTATAGTGCAAGTTCACATGGGGTGAAAATATATTAACAAACTCTTGGGAGAACAATGGAAAAAAAATATTTTTAACAGTAACCAACCAGATTAATAGTGAAATGGTGCAAAGTTTCCTCTCTTTGAGGGTGCTGATGTAATCCCCTTTGTACTCGATCGGCATTGGTCGATATTTCTGGTGTCTATGTGTGTGAGAGCGTGGGGTGTGGAGCAAAGCTGCCTGTTTGTTAACCACTTTCGTGGTAGGGCCAAGCAAGGGCAGGGGGGGTTGGGGTAACAGAGAGCAGATACCCCCCCATCCCATCACTGCTTGCTGTTGTTCACTGATGCAACCGAAGCACTGAGCTCAATGTGCAGGCAAAACAACTGATGCAACTCGATATGGATGCTCAGGTGACATATTTGGTGTAACATGCCGTAATATGTTACATGTGCCTGACATGGAGATGTGACACAACAGGTGCACTTGGGACTGGCCTATCAGGTGGACTGTAAGAAAAGCACCTTTCGGGACACCCAATCGTAAGATGTCATGCAATAAATCGCTCATTATCTTTGACTTAAGTGGGCTGAGCATTGCTGGGGATGAACTGCGAAGTTAGGGGATGACATGGATTTCCATTGAGTTCTCCATCATGACTTAGATATGTATTATTGTATAGTTATTGTTAGTTAGATAGTTGCTATTGCCGTGATCAGGGTGGCTGAATGAATGAATGAATGGTGACAGAAAGAATCCTCTTTCTGAATTTTACCCAAAGAAGCATTTGAAAATCTGACCAGAGGCAGATCTTAGGGATGCCCAAAGGTCTCCTCAGCAGAAACATGCCCTACCCCCCCCCCCGCCCCCCCCCCCGCCCCAGCGGTGTTGAGGAAGACTGTCAATGCATGCGAGAATACCACGGCTTGCTTTCGAGAAGACAGCACAACTGGGGAACCCAGACAGAGTATGGAACGCAAAGCTCAGTTCAACAGTAGGGCGAGAGAGTTTATGAGGTCTGAAGTTATTAATAAACACAAATGAAGCGAAAAGCAAAGCGACCCAAGAAGAATGTCAAACACAAACTCACAGGAATTGTAGAACAAGAAGGTTAAATTGGATTTAAAACAGTGTCAGTTGTGTAATCATAATATTTGTCTGCACTCACAGTCCATCCACAGTCTTAGTAATAAATTAAAACATTTGTACAACACCTTCATCTCAGCAAATAAGACATTAATCTCAAAGCATGACCTAATAACTGCAACCACTGCCAGATGTTTCAATGCTGTGTTTGTCTAACTCGTCACCATGGAAACTGAATCACCATTCAGCTCATTTAAGTTGTGAAGAAAATCGATATACCTCTCAGGTCTGTGTTTCTGCTTAATTTTCTTTGCCCTGTATATCACACTGAACACGTTTCCCTTGAGCAATTTCTGGATGCTGGAGAAGACACACTAACAAGAGAACAGCACATATCATCTACTTCACATCACCATTTAGCAATATGCCGAGTAATATTTGCCACTACTTGGTAGCATGCGCTGTGGATCTTGGTATTGGTGGCAATGTATGAGTTATAAAGGACTACATTTGCCTACGATGTTTTGAACAGGCTTGCATGCCTGCGATATGCTGCAGGATTGCAGAAACCATCTACTGGATACATGGTATGAATTTTGGTCACTGCTTAGCCTGTAACACATCACAAATAAATAATTTACTATTTTGTCTCCAATTCTGGTTCACAGTGCTCCTCCAGATGTGATGTCTTACGCATTTAGGGATGTAGTGATCCAGCTTCTGGGACCCTTGAGCAAAAGCTCAAAAGCTCCACCTAGCAAAAATAGGAGATTATGCATCAGTGGGTGATTTTTTGAGCAGGCATCCCATCCAGGGTCTCCTCTGCGTGCTTCCAGACTCACTAGGGCCCTCTACTGGATATGCAGTTATGAATAAATGGGTCATTATTGAGCAGTGTATCTCCTTACTGAATGCAGGGCATATGTTGCACAAAATTATGAAACGCAGATGAAGGCAGTTTGGAATCATCAGCCACAGCATTTCTTTGATCCATAACAAGACACCTAAATACAGCCATATTGACAAACAGGGACATGCAGTTCCCCACACAGGGTGGGAACTGAACCCACTGAACACTATGTACACCGCCCTATGAAAAGATTTAAAGATAAGTGCTTAGTTGCCATTGCTACCAAACATCACAGGCCATACCAATGAAATGTGTCCTGCATAATTAACCGATATGTGACATCATGACATAGCAGGGGGCAGCTAATTCAGCACCACCTCAGTGGTACTTTGTTAAGCAGAGATTTAAAACAGCATCTTATAATTACCCTAAGTATTAGGCCACTACTGTCCCTGGTAGCATAATTACCAGGAGTGGGGTTTGAACCCACGCAGACAGACGTCTATTGGATCTTAAGTCCAACGCCTTAACCACTCGGCCATCCTGGTCACAATAGACTGAGTTTGTATCACTTAATTTTCCTATTGGAATATAAAAACATATAGTTAACTGGTATTGCTATATGTGCCCATAGCGACCTTATATCATATGCTACCGGACTCCTCACTCTCCGCTCGTGTATGTTTATCGGTGCAACGTCATGTAACTGTTCTTCCATTATCTGATTTTTACATTTAATTGTATCCTGTATGTGACTGTTTACAGTCGTTAAAAAATACTTGACTTCTCACTATAAAATACCCCTCTGGCAGATCCCAACATAAACCAATAGTAAAGACTCACACAGGAGTTTTCGAATTCCAACCAATCAGATCATTGCTTTTGTTAAAAAAAACGCAGAGGGCATCCAATTAGCGCGCAGTAGAGGTTTTTCAAAACGACGCCCGCCATTTTAATGTTGTTGTAGTTAGTCGTCGGATCGAAATAGTGAGTTTATTTGTTTAAAAAAAGGGATATACCGATATACCACCTATAGCAGGTAAGCATAATTTATTATGTATCTCAGTTTGGCAGATTTTAGATGAATAATCTATTTAGCTGTTACTTTAGGCGTTTTGAATGTATCCAGGCACCAAGTGTAAGCGTGTTTCCGATTTTTTTGCTACAGCAGTACAGTAACCGTGTTGACAATCTAACGTCTTTTTAGCATTTCTTGTCGCTTAATTACTGCTGGGGATTTATTGCGTTGTCAGTTATATTGCGGTCTAGATTCTGTTTGATATAAGCAACTGTCTTGCTTTAAGGGGATCCCGAGTAACTCAGCGGTCAGTGTTTTGTGTTCACGCATGGATGTATAGGGATTGATGTATATTTTGCACCTTTCTAAAGGTTTTTCCGACCTTGATTCCGAACAGGGGAAATGCACTGTTGGAACACAGTTATAGGCACTGGCCCTGCTGGAATCCTCGCGTTAAATGCCGTTTGAAATGGTGCTGAAGATACCAAAGAGCCTGGATGTCGGGCTTAGGTTAACCATAACCTGACTGGGATGGGGTGACAGATTCCCAAACCGGGACGCTAATGAAGAATGTGTCTGAGACAGACAGACAGACAGACAGACACTTTTTTATTATTTAGAAAGACGTGTTAAAACTGGGGCATTATTGTATGTCAGTTGTCTGGTCACCCGACACAGGGGGCCATGTTACTGTTGTGTATAAGGTTTGGACCTGATACTGAACTGGCCACTTGTGTGAGCTGTGGTCCTAGACCCCCCATGAGACCAAACCTGGGTGATGGATGTATGTTTTTTATATGTGATTGATAAAGCGTGTGAATTCTTTCCCCAAACTGTCATGTCCACCAGGGATGGAGTCTCGCTTCTCTTACCTGCGCCAGCCGGACAGCAGTGTCTCCATGCTGCGCATCAAGATGTCCCGGCGTCGCTCGCAGTCCCAGAAGGAGAACCGGGACCGGGCCTTGACCCGGCTGCGACGCCTCGACAAGCTGCCGGAGCTGGACGCATCTGCCCTGGACGTGTCGGCCGTCGGTCAGGTGGCGGTATGTCGCCAGGAGACGGTGCCGACAAAAAAACAAGGCAGAGGTGTACTTGCTTTGTCCAGAGTATTTTATTTTTTACTAATTTGCCTGATCTGGGAATGAGATTAAGGTACCTGTGACTGGTTAAAAATGTAAGGATTGCATATAAAATGAATGACATTGTGTCAAAGCCATGCATGTTTCAAGTTCATTATTGGCCATGCGTACCTTCTGCATTATAATGCTGATTTGTTCAAAAGTGCAAAATATGACAGTATGAAACTAAATATGTATTCAGTGGCTTATAAAATGTAACAGATGTGTGACGCGTATGTGCTGTGGACATGCATGGGAATGTAAGGCATCAGACGCCGTCTGTTACATTTCTGATGGTCTGGTGTGTGTATCTGTATGTATTATGTAGGTTTCTGTTCTGCTTTGGCAATCAAAGCAACATTGAACTCACTAGCTGGGATTCAGGAAATTTGTGCACCCTGTGGTCTGCTGGGACCATCGTGAGACACATACCCCATGTCTGTCTGTCGGTCGGATTCTTCCATGCTGCTCAGATCTAAACGCTGCCGTGGAGGAGAGGAGGAAGATGCTGACCCGCTATAAGGAAGCCAAGGAGCTACAGAAGGAGAAGGAGAAGAGAGAGCGGGAGAGGAAGGGCGGTGTCTTTAAGGTGGGCCTGTATAAGCCCCAGGCCCTGGCCTCTCTGTCCCAGGTGTCAAGTGCTCCAAGCAGGGCCAAGGTGAGTCGTGTCTGGCTTTTCCAAATACACACCTGAAGTTTGGCTCTCTGTTCAGTCTGTTGCAGATGATATCACTTTGATGATATCAGACACAGGTGTTCAATGTTTTATTGCCTGTGTGATTATAGAGGTTATAATTAATGGCTAAATGTTCCTTGTTGCTTTTTACAGTATAAATAAAACTCCTGAAGTCGGTTCATGAATAGTTGTTTATCTTGTGTTTCTGAAGAATGCTACAAAAATCAGGGGTTTAGATTGTTCTGTATTAGAGAAGCCTTATTTCCAGATGCTCTCTCTGTCTCGTAGCCTCTGGTACCAGCATCGGTGCCTGTCCTGTCCAGCCGCGTAACGCGCTCCATGAAGCAGCAGCCGGTTCAGAAGGTGCTCGAACACCGTCTCAAACTTACTTTGCTGTTTTTCTTCTCGGTCGGTGGATTTTTTTAATAATGGCCACATTTAGTATCACCGTCACCAGAAATGTTCCTGGCGATTTCTGTTATTGGCTGTGTGGGAGCCTTCATCCTCTCTTATTATTAAATATAATTTAAATTAATTTATTCTCTTTCCTGACGGCTCAGATTGCCTTGCCTGTAATGCAGAAAGCTGTACCCAGAAAAGGTTTGTGCCCCTGATTCTATTTGGGTTTCTTTCAGTCATTTAATACTCAATATATTAAGCTGTTTCACACGAATCTTTTACCACTGTGTCTCTCCTCCTGATTTGAAGTGGAACCAGCTGTAGTCAAGCCACCAGCAAGTAGAGTAAACAAACCCACAGTGCCCTCATCAGGAAGAGGCAAAGCAGCAGCAGGTAGCATTGAACCCTACATCTGAAACATTTGATTTTCCATATTCTGTTGATGCAGACATTCTTTCCTCTTGTATTTGCAGTGGAGGCCGCTGTTAGAACACCAGCAACCAGATCTGCCAGTGATTCACAGACCTCCGCCCAAGCAGCTCTGCAGAAACCAGGTGTGAGAATGCAGGTCTTTGTTCTGCAGATGTGACCTGGACATGGTTTAGTCAATCGGATTAAAACCTTTGCGTAGCAGAAGGTGGTGATGTGGTTAGGAAGGTCTGCTGTGGACGGTAGAAGATCAAAGTCAATGCTAATGGGACCGTATGTAAAGGTGCGACTGTCCTACTTTTCTCTCCCCAAAAGCTGGCCCTACAACCAGATCGTCCAGTAAGCAGCACATGGAGCCCCCTAAAGGCAGAGCCAAGCCAGTACAGGGTATGACATCCTGGCTTTACCAAGCATCCACTTATCCTTCGTCCTCAAGTGTTTATTTTCCTGTTGTCTTTTACTGTATTTTTATATTGTCTGTAAGTTAAACAAGTAGACCGAAGCTTCACTGGACTGATAATGCAATGTGGCTTTTTTTTCTTGCCAGGCAAAACTAAGATGCAAACCAAAGAACAGAAGGTGAGTTTTCATCTTTATAATCACCAGGTTTCTGAAACCGGTGAGATGAATGGAAACTGTCATCACCCATGATGACGTCTCACATTTACCCATTTAATTTAAGCAGGCAGACGCTTTTTACAGGTGCATCAAAATATTGCTTTTCCCACACCGGGAGTCGAACCCGGGCCGCCTGGGTGAAAACCAGGAATCCTAACCGCTAGACCATGTGGGACACATGCAGTTTGAATATTTAATGTTCTTCTGTTTCAGGCTGCTGTTCAAGATGAGAGGGAGAAATCAGAGGCTGCTTCCTCCCACCCCCCCGCAGGACCGACGCGGGGTGCCAGGGCAGACGAACCTCCCGACCCCCCTTCTTTTGCACCCCAGGGCTTTGTGTTCCATGCGCCCGCTGGTCTGAAGCCCTTCCAATGCGCCCCCCTCACTCCACGCTCTGCCGATGCCTTTCTCACTCCAAGGTACCGGGCAGCACTGCGTTTGAAGTGCTCTTGCTTAGAAACCAGTGTCTGTAACAGCCTCATATTTATTCTCATCCCCTTGTAGAGTCTTTGAATTTGCACTCTGATAAACGCTCATCGCTGTCCTCGTCTACAGCGCTGCCCCCCCGCCCTTCTCCTTTCTCTCCCCCGGGGTTTCCCGGCCCTCCGTAAAGCCGGCTTCTCCCCGGCCTCCTTCTCCCCCGCCTCTGCGTCGTACCCCGTCGCCCCCTGCAGGTCCGCAGGAAGCACAGCACGACGTTCCCTATTTCAGGTGAGACCTCGCACATTCTGCTGCCTTGTGAATCTGTTGCCCAGCTCTGAGCTTTTCCTTCATAGTACAGGGTAATAAGCAAAGTTGTCTAGATATTTGTTGTTCAGCCTCTGAATTTGGTTACTCATCCACTGCACTCAGTAGGTATTGAGGGCTTACAGTCTTTCGGGGGATGTCTCTAGCCGCCAGACATGCCATCTCGAGTGCGCTTGGGGTGTCCTCTTTGATGTAGTGCCCCATCTCCTGCAGGGCGATAATGGCGAGTGAGACCGGGCGACTGAGCGGGCTCTGTGAGCAGTGGGAGGCCCGGACCGAGGACTCCTCCATCCCGGAGGAAGGTGAGTATCTTCTGCTAGGCAAAACCGAGGGATGCTGCTTCCGTGAGGATGGCTTGCTGTCTGGTGCCGAGTTCATCTCTTCCGGGTCTGTCTCTCAGGAACTCTGTTGTGAAACCCTCCTCCAAGGGTTGCACAGGTGATCCCTGTAATAGGTAAAAAGATGCTCAAAAATGTTCAGGTTCTTAATTACATTAGTAATGAAATTAACCCAAAGCACTGAATGATCTAAATGAGTTTCAGTTCCTTATTTCTCGTGATGTTCGCTTCCGATCCCAGTTAGCTCACTTTTTAAAGTGATTTAGCTACACTCATCAATCAAGGGGTCAGTTAATTTGCTGCCACCCAGGACTGATGTTCAGATGAATGACTTATTGAGTCCCTCAGTCAGGGATGGTATGCGCACGGCGATTGGCCAGGCGCGCCTGCTGATGAAGGAGCGCTTCAGCCAGTTCGAAGGCCTGGTGGACGACTGCGCTCTGGGACGCGGCGAGAAGATCACCACCTGCAGCGATCTGCAGGGCTTCTGGGACATGGTGTACTTCCAGGTGCGTGCGCTAGCCGCCGTCCCGCCACAGTGCGGTATGCGCGTCGGCTCGCCGGCAGCCGCGATAAGATCCGCAGCACGTCCTTGAGAGAGAGTCTCTTGGCTCAGGTGGAGGATGTGATGAAGAAGTTTGACGGTCTGAAAGCGGCAGAGTGCAGGGGATGGCAAGACGAGCCCAAGTCCCGGCCCCGTCCGAAACGGGCCGTCAAGGTGCGTGAGATTCGCGGGAGTCCTGGACACGAGCTTCCTGTCATCACGAAGCGAAGTCCAGGAGTCCTTATTTATCCCAAGCTGTTACCATCCAACATTCTTCAAAATCTCTGCATCCGTTTCTTGTGTATAGGAATTAGTTTTCATCGTTATTGTGTGTACAGTTCTCAGCCTATGACAGGTTTACGTGCAGTAGGAGGGAAAGAGGGGTTTTGAGTGTCTTGGCGTGTTTCTGTGCAGAAAGCAGCCCAGACGGCCCCCGCTAGCAAGAGCGTGGGGGAGAGCGGGGCGAGCGCCGCGGCCAAGAGCCGGCTGGCGGCGGTGAAGGCCGCCATGAGGGCCAGGCGGGCAGCTGTGGCCGAAAGTGCCGAGCCTGCCGCCGACGCCCCTGCGGGCGAGGCAGTGCCCCCAGAGCCGCTGGCCCCCGCCGTGGTGTTCCATGGGGGCTTCTTCAAGGTGGAGAGCCCTGCCAAACTGCCCGGTGAGTTTCTGCTCTCTATGCCTGTTGTTTCAGTGACTTTTAAAGCTTTTAAAGCTAAGTCTTCCATGGTGTTTCCGTGCTTGTAGGTCCTTTGAGAAGATCTGCTCGGCTGAGCGCGGCCGCCTCCCCTGCTCCCGCTTCCACATTCACGACCCCGGCGAGGTCTCGCCGCTCTGACGCGGTCAAACCTTCCCCCGTTTGCCAGCGGCTCCTCACCCTCTCCCCACCGGCGAGCACACCCCCATGTCGCACCCCTCATTCCCTCTCCCAGTCCACCCTCCCTCAGGGTAACACCCCTAGCGTCTTCCGTTCACCCTCAGGTCATGTGACTCAGGAAGGTTCTCCTAAAAATGGCTGCCCTGCATTTCAGGAAGGCAGTGACAGTAAGAAGTCCGGTTTTTCTGATGACCATTTGGAGTCTGATCTGGCCGATGCCCCTTTGCAGTCGCCAGAGTCCCCCAGACTGGGCAGCCCTCTCCCCGCAGAATCGGAAACTGGCGTTGAGCCACCTCAAGTCGAAGAGGTTCAGGGTCTCGTAGCAGAGACGGAGACAGGTGATCAGGCTGGTTTGGCTGTAGAGGTGGGATGTCCTTTGGCTCACCTGTCAACCAAAAATCTGGAACAAAATTCAAGCTTTCTTCACTCACCGTCTCGTAAACCGAATTCCCCCCTGGCCAGTGCCCATGGGCTTAGTTTTACCCTGTCCCCCACCCCGTATGAAAGTGCCCCAGTAGATACTGGGCTCACTGCCCTCAGTGAGTTGTCCCTAAGTCCCCCCCAGCCTACCTCCAGTGCCGCCCCCGATTCCACACAGCACCCCCCAAGCCCCGCTGTGGACATGGACATGAGTTCAACCCCAGACTCCTCCTACGTTGAGGTAAGTTGCCTGTCAGTCAGTCATTTCTTCCTCCACTATACCAATCACGCTCCTGTGCACAGGAGGATGACTGTCTGCTCACTGGGTGTGGGCAGCGACACCCTTTCCATCCCCCTCCACCTTTCCACCGCCTCTGTACCCTGGGGTCGCACACCTAACAGCGCCCCCTGCCTGTGGGCATGTCAGTACATCACAGGCCTGGACTTCGAGCGCTACTTGCGGCCCCCGATAAGGAGCAGCCTCTCGCCTCGGCGGCCAGCCTCCGCACAAGCATCGCCGATGGCTGTCGACGTGAACGCTGGCAGCCCCGAGCCCCAGCCGGGAGAGTGGCCTGTGGGGGGCGCTCTAAATCACATGGGTGAGGGTCATTCGTCCTGTCCCCACACCAGGTGCTCACTCAGTTTCTGGCAGCTTATCATTTAGCTATACAGATGCTCCTCTGCTTAGGAACTTTTAACTTGCTAACTTTCAGACATACGCACAAATTGTGTTAATTAGGCTCCCGTTTCCTGTCCGCAACATCTAAATTTTTTTCTGCTCACCAATTCCGCCCGGTACGATTTCTGGCCGCTACTCCCGCCGCGCAGCAGCGTAGCGTGCGGACTCCCAGCATCCTAGTTCTTTGTACTTGCATATACCCTTAAATTGATGTTGAATATCGACTTATGGACACTTCAGTTTACGAACATTTCAGTCTACGAACGGCCGTTCGGAACGTATCTCATTCGTAAGTAGAGGAGCGTCTATATATTTATTGGCACTGGAAAATATACACACAAAAATCTTGTTGGTAAGACAAGTGAAGTATCTGGTCCAGTTGAGAAATTGTATACAGCCTGCTGGGAACTGAACCTGACACCCCGATCTGTGCAGTTGCAGCAGGGACAGGGCTAATACCACAGTCACTGTGGGAGGTGTGGTGTGAACCTGGTGGCTCGGCCTGTTTGGAGTTGAGACCAATCGGCAGCAGCCACACGCTAAAGCTGTGACCCCTTTGATCCATCAGGTCCATCCGGGGAGCTGAGGGCTCTGGGCCCAGCGCTCGTGCAGCCGGCGGAGGTAGGCGTGGCCCATCGCATGCTCCGCGCTCCATCAGACGGGCTCTTTGCGTCACCCATCCCCTTCCCTCCACCTCTCTCCCCCCAGCCGCCAGGTTCCAGCTTGCTGCTTTTCACCCCGGAGCAGAAGGCGAAGGTCCGCCAGTCAGTGTGTGGGAGGGACCTCATGATGTTCACCCCTCCCTCCAGCAGCTGAATGGAAGCGTGAGCCTTACTTTTGGCTCGGTGAAGGAGACCTTCAATAAAATGTTGTATCTTAAGGGCTCTTCTGCTTGTTCTTGCTTTCATACACAATGTAGCCTCACAGAATGGCCTGCTTTGCATTTTGGTGTTTCCTGGTTCTTTAGGTTGCAGTGTATAGTTTCCTCACTACCTTGTACTTCATAGACTCAAACATAAAACTTTACTCCTTTTTTTTCCCCACAGATTAAGCAAGTAGCTGAAATAATGAAACGGTTTAATTGATAACGGATCGATCTTTTTACCTTGGAAAACTGCTGCGAATTATGCTTTGATGTGGCTATATTCAACAATTATGTAAGGAGATCTGCATATCTGATTACTTGTATTTTTTCTTTATTTTCTAATTTAAATAAATTTATCAATTAATGTTGTCTTTGGACACTACTACTATCGACAAGCGTTTGCGTACAGGAGTTTCTGAAAGGAATCGCAGTGGGCCTCCCTGTCACCAGAAGCACCAACACTCTATGCTACTATTTTTTCGATTATGACTAAGAATTAAGATTCTTCTATTAAACAAATTAATGGACATGTTGGGCTGTGACCCAGGCAAACCTGCATCATTGTCACGCTACAACCCAGCAGGGGAGAAGCAGCGTCGCAGTGCCTGAAGCGATGATCATCTCACCAGTCGCCCCAAACCAGTGGTTCTCAAACTCGGTCCTCAGGCCCCACTGCCCTGCTTGTTTTCCAGCTGTCCCTGCCCCACACACTGCCGATTACCTCGATCAGGTGTGTTCAGTCAGTCAGAAGCTGAAAGACAGCTGGGACTTGTGTGTGGGGGGCAGGGATAGCGGGAAAACAAGCAGGGCAGTGGGGGCCGAGTTTGAGAACCACTGGCCTAAACGAATGACTGGCTCTCAGCAGTGTTTTATGAACAGGCAGTTCTCAGGACGGTTTCAGAGTTTTGGCTCATCTGCATCAATTATCCAAGATCAATTATCCAAGCTGCTTAATTAGACAGACTGTAGCAGCCAGATGAGTAGCTGATCATGCACTGCTTGTGTGACTGAGGTTGTTATCTCTCGGTGTTTTCCTTTGCTATAGTGCTGATTTCCGGCTCCGCACAAGAGAAAAGGCCAAGAACAAGCACTGCTTTTTTTTAAGATCACCTTATCGGACTAGACTATCAGCGTGTACATGTCAGTGGAAGAGTGGCGAAGGGTCAGGAGCACAAGGAATTAACACCTGGTATAAATTATTCTACAACAAAAAGAAGATATTATTCTTAAAGGTTAATCAAAAACAGTCTTGTTTTTATTCACTGAAGACACAAATGAGACGACAATTTGTCCCCTTGGCTTACACAGCTTAAATATTTAACAAAGCAATAATAATGAGCAGATGAATTACCAGTGAAACGTACCATAGATCTCACTTGTGACCAAGGAGAGATAAGCACTTGTGATTGAACCCCCCCCCGTAAAAGTTAAGGCGACAAGTTGACACCCTGATCCTGCACGGTGCAGTGGGGGCTGCAGTCTGACAACTGAGAATAACAGTGGTTACTACAGGAAACACATGGCATCGATTAAAGCTTCCTTAGACATCTACGTTTTCCCAATTTGCGCACAAAATATTTTAAGGGGAACAAAAGTGCAATTTCAGAACAGTCATCATATATGCAGTACAGTGCAAAAGTTTCAGGCAGTCAAAAATGTTTAAAGTTATGTACATGGGTAGTAAGTATCTTTTCTCAGAAAAAAAACACCAACATTAGACCATACGCAAATTAACAACACAAAAAAAAAAAAAAACTAAGAATTTCTTCTCTGCTCCAGAAAGCTACTGAGAAACAGTTGGATGGCTAGATGAACGCCACTTCAGCTCCCAAACCTCTCCTCACGGGCACCTCAGCCATTCCATGTATTTGTTAATTTTCATCCCCCCACCTCAGATCATTAATTTTAGTAGTTGCTTAGCCAAACCTGGTACAGCTACCAGAGTCAAAAATACGTGGTATATAAAATAATGGTGTAATAATGGTAACTGGACGGTCGCTGCCAGTACTTTGAGAGGTTTTGAAATGACTAAGCTGACACACTTCGACAGACAAATTCATAGTTTTACTCCAACATAAAGATCATCTAAAAATCATTTCCTTTTACTGCCTAAGACGTTTACACAATTATGTATATTCCTCTTGACATACAGACACTCTCCCTGTGGCGTGTCTACTATTGTTTGGAAGAGGTAGAGCAGAAACAGGTCAAACCACACAGCCCTATAGAAGTGAGCGTGTCACTATACTGAACATACACAACACGCACGGCGGACTACAAACATCTCGAGTCATAAGACAGAGTCAGAAGAAAGAGACACTGGAAGTCCTTCTTTTAAGAGAATGTCACTGACGTGTCCGTCTGAGCAGGAGATTTCTGGGCCACCTCTCAGAGAGACGCCGGATGGAGCTCATCGACCTGCAGGGAGATGGGACCACACGTCCAGAACACACCGGAATCCTTCACCTGCGTTCTCCCTATTTCAGGACAAAACAAGCTAGCTACTCGGAACGTCTGAGTCAAGCCACCCTGAATGACGGTGGCTGACGGGACAGGGTGTACGAGCTCAGCGGACCGAAAATAGGCATCGATTTCAAAAGACCATCTTCCCTCCCCTTACAGGATGAAGGGGGCCTGGAGCTTATCCCAGGCTGCACAGGGTAGAATAAGTAAACCTTCTAACTGTTCCACCTTCTAACAGCTCTGTAATACTGTAATACTGAATTTACACTTCAAGGCAAAAGAGTGACTCTCACTGATCTATAGTCTCTGCAAGAAACTGATGAGAAACAAAGAAGAATACAAATGCTTTTAAATAAAACAGGAAACATCCTTCCACTCTTCAAAACGACTAGTAGCCCTTTGTCATTAACAAGTATATACAGACACAGACTCAAAATATACAGCAAGTGCAACAAATGGATTGACTCCAAAATGACACATCGAAGGAAATATTTTCTCATAGTGCAACATGCCAAACATTTAATTGCATTATTTTAACCTCGGTAGGATTGTATGTGTATTTAATCCTGCTTCCGTTCGTGTGTCTGCTTGAGTTTTTTTGTGCTCCTTCAACGTCCAGCATGACAGAGCGGAATATCAGGCCTTATTTTTTGCAAAGCCAGCTCCCGGGCAGCTTCCTGGTGTCGAGATCCAAGCGGAAACCCTGCCGATGGAGGGTGTGTAGCACGGCGAAGCTCAGACGCACCCTGCAAGCTTTTACATAAACCACACCGCGCCCTTTCATTTTTTTTTGCATAGAAAAATGGTGACTTGATTGTGGATCTCCAACCTGCCCCAGGGCTTGAGGCATGCCTTTTTCAGGCGGGTGGGGG
Source organism: Brienomyrus brachyistius (assembly GCF_023856365.1). NCBI lineage: Eukaryota > Metazoa > Chordata > Actinopteri > Osteoglossiformes > Mormyridae > Brienomyrus > Brienomyrus brachyistius. The sequence goes on from NC_064537.1 coordinate 7,881,440, forward strand.
CACTTCATTTGCTGGGGGGATTTCCGTGTACCCTGAAGCGGTACACGCACGTGTACTCGGGGTGACCCCAGTTAGTGAGAATGCGCAACTCAACCATGTGATACACCTTCTCCACAGGTTTCTGGAAAAGACACGGAGATTACAGATTAAAATCAGCTTCCTCGCACACCTCCAAGAAAGGGGGGGCAGACACACTGACACTCTGCACATTCTGGATTCGAGGTCCATGTGACACTGACCAGCAGCTTGAACGTCTGGATGGGCTCTCCGTCCTGATCGTACGTGAACTTTCCCAGGAGAGTGCCCTCCTCAGTCTCGCTTGTCATTCCCTGTTCGGGGGGGGGGGGGGGGGGGGGGGGGGGAAGACATTGCAAATGCAGAAGCAGCATTTTCAAAGCATCACCTGTGGGGGAGGGGGTGGGGGCGCTCATTCCAGTTACTCACGTAGACAGAGAAATCGCGGGGGGCGCTGTCAATGTGTCCGGTCGGGGACAGAACTTTGGGCAGGTGCTCCAGGGTGACATGGGTAATGTGGACGGGGTAAGACAGGGCGATGACCAGGAAGCCTTCACTCCCCTGGAAGGCCCAGCACTTCCCTGGATAGAGGTCCGGCTGCAGGAAAATGAGAGATGGGGGGGGGGCAGATGATTAATCTAACCCCTCTAAGCTGAGAAAGAGAAACGCAACAAAGCTGTGTATTCAACAGCCGTGGAGTTTATTGGTTAATTTTTATATTTTATATATACACATGGCTTTGTATCCAAGGCGATGTTGGAATCATCAGGAGAATCTGACCCATAGTCTGAGCCAAAGAAAGGCAGGTAGACAGACAGCCGGATGGACAGACAGACGGACAGAGACTGACGGACGGACGGGACAGATGCTTCAGCCGGACCTGGATGACGGTGCGCGGACTTTCCGAGTGGTACCACAGCGGCACGCCGAAGAGGCTGACGCAGGCCGTGCGGGTGTGGTAGGTTGCTGAGCAGCGGGTGTTCAGCACACTGGCACCTGCAGATAAAGACGAGCGCTGAGACCGGCGTCTGCCACATGGCTGGAAGGGGCCAAGCGCTTAAAAGCCCAAAACTCTGCTTAGTGCCTGAGAAACTAGCACCTTAAACGATGGAAAGAAAAGCCATTCAACCCTCTAATAACTCATTGTGATCATAATAATGTAGAATAAATTAATATCCTAAAGAAATAAGATTATGTTGCCTTAACAGGTATAAAATAATATACACAAAGATGTACAATTAAGCAAGTGTATCTTGGTAAGATAGCATCTCATTAAAGGCTATGTGTGAACAAGACAAATCATTCAATACAAATCCACTCACTTAACGGTTATTCCTCCCCTTAACCACGAGATTATTTTAGAACTATTTGTATCCAAGACACTTCTCAGATCCTGGTGGACAGAACTTGGAATCGCCACACTCAGGAAGACCCACAATGCACTGTGGCGGGTGCCGGGCTGGGAGGGGTACCTGAGGACTCCAGGGCGTAGTCGGCCATGCCGATGCTGTCCGCTCTGTACAGGCTCAGGGCTCTGTACACGATCTGCTGCACGTCCTGCTCGGGGTACGGAGGTGCATCACAGGTGAGTTTAACCTGCCCGGCGCCCCCACCTCCCTTAGTGAACCCCCCCCCCCCCCCCATCGGCATACCTGCACGGTGACAGCACCGACACCCTCCCCATGCAGCGTCTCCCCCACGCTCCTCCAGGCGTCCTGTTTCTTCTGCTCCCGGTCCTCTGCCAGCTTCTGCAGCAGCTTCCCCTCCAGGCTCTCCAGCGCCCCCTGCAGCTCAGGCCGGAGCACGACGGCTGCGCCGCCGTCAGACAGGTGCTTCAGTAGCCACTGGGTGAGCTCATCCTTCAGCTGGAAGAGAACAGCAACGCATCACTGCAGAGCCCACAAATCTTCAGATGGTGGTCAATAAACTGACAGTCATGTGACTTCTGTGCAATAACCCAGCCCTTAGTACCTTGGCACTGACTGCTTGTTGGGACTCCACTTTCCGTTTCAGCAAGTCGGTCGTCTCAAACAGAGAGCTGACGTCGGCCCTCAAGTCGCTAATGTGTTTGTCTATTCCGGCTGTTTCCTGGCCCAGACGACTGTGATGCTCATGTTGCACACTAGGGGGCGACAGACACCAGGTCCGTTAAGCGCCGCTTTCGAGAGAATTAAAGCAGGAACCGCCTCATGACCGTAAGGCGACGACATAACCACTGCAGAGGCGAGCTCACCTCTTCAGCGATGACTTCAGGCCACTCAGCTCGGTCGTCAGCACCTGGTGGAGAAACACCAACACCGACACACCCATTATATATCCGGCCTCGACTGCACAACCCCACAGCGACGCTGAGGCCACGCCCTCTTACCTCTAACTGCTGATGAAGCGTTTGTCTGTCCTGCGTTAACAATGAAATCTCCCTCTGGAAGAAACGGAGAGACTCTGTATAATAGGCCCTGGCAGCGTCAGTCCCCCGCGTCAGTCCCCCGCGTCAGTCCCCCACAGTGCTTGCACATCTTCCTCCTTTCTCACCCGCACATTCTCCCTCTGCTCTTCATCCTCCTGCCTCCTCTTCTCCTCCGCCTGCCTCGTCTGCTCCTTCTGCAGCAGCCAGCGCGTCTCTTGCTCCGCCAGCTGGGCGTGGATTTCGTTCCGGAGCGTCGACAGGTCAGGGGCCGCCGCTCCTTCCTGGAAGCGACGGGGAGACAAAGGAGCGGAAGAAAAGGAGGAAGGAAAACATGGAAAGAGGAGAAAGAGGACGGTGAAGGGAAAGGAGAGCGAGCAGCACCTCCACACCCATCCTTTGGGCAGATCTATATAAAGCGCTGGCAACACAGCCGACAGGCAAACACGGCAAAGTTAATTCCACTAATCCACCTGTCAGTCTAAATTAAGCAGCAAGTTTAACGGCTACACAACTTCTGACAGCTTTTATTTTAAAATGTGGTTGAGGCTGATACCAGAAAAGACATAGGAGAGGTGTTAGATTAAGGGGAAGAGAAAAAACAGAAGGTGTCAGATTAACGGGAAGAGAGCATGTATGCTGACGGAATGAGAGGGGGCTCGGCCAATGGCGCGGGACACTGCTAGGAAGGACGGAATGACAGGTGGCTCGGCCAATGGCGCCGGATACTGCTCGGAAGCACTGACCTGAAGGATGGCGGAGCTGGGCTTGTGGTGGGTGGGACCAGCTCTTCTTCCAGCACTGGAGGCGAGGAGGTCAGGGAGGTAGGGGTACCAGTACCACACGCCTGCATGCAGACAGGCCAGAGTTTTAGACAAGTTCTACAGACCACACATGGCAAATCATCAGCCCTGGTTTAGCACAACTGAGCACACTGCAGAGTGACTTAGCACAGTACATCGGTACTGTGCAAAATTCTGATTCAGGGAGACATGGACATAGAGGTGGATCAGCAAGGGCAACCAGGAAACTGGCATGATTTCTGTTTGACAGAATCCAGCTGACTTACTCCTGTAATCTGATGGTATAAGAATCACCTGTACTGAAGAACAGCGAGGGTACAAACAGCCGTTTCAGGACATGGTTTGGACGGTATTTCGATCTTTGTACTTAAGAGAGGCTTAAATTTGTGAGCAAAGTCACAATGTTCTGCCATTTGTGGCAACCGCCATAGGCAAGATGCCACATTGATTTACCCAGCGTGCACTTCTGCATTTGGCTGAGAAACTCACCAAATGCCAGGAAGAGGAAGAGAAAGAAAAGCAAGATGGCCTTCGTCACGGCTGCAGTCCGTCTGCAAGGAAATATCAGTCATTTCCCTAAACTGGACAGCGACGCAGAATGAAATACACAGACAACGAGGCGATGCCAGAGACAGGGAGACGGATAAACAGGGAGATGGATAAACAGAGAGATGAGTTTCACTAATCTTGCAGCGACACACCGACAGTGTAACGCACACTGGGGCACGCTGACACGCAAACGCGAGAGAGACACAGCCCATTACCTGCTGAGCAGGAACACGTCCAACAGCGAGCAGCCGGAGGTGAGGCTGTACCAGGCCGTCCCCAGCCACCAGAACAACATGGCAGCCGCTCGAGCTGTCAAGGACAGGGGGATTAATAACGACAGGCAGCACCACGCTGGCCCTGACCCGGCAGCCCTGCAGGACAGCACTCTGTACCAGAGAAACAAACCACCAAGCGTAACAGCAGGCTTTAACATGAACGGCTAACCACTGCCGGGTGAGTATGACCTCACACCTCCTATTGCAGCCATCTTTAAAAGCCTACAGCACTAAAACGTTTTGCGTGTGGCCAAACCGGGGACTCCACAAAGTTTGCACTTGTTCAGATACGTCGCTGAAAGCTGACTTAGTCTGTGGCGGATCTGTAGCAAGTCTGACTCAGTGGCAGGTTTGAGCGAGATCTGGCACTGGTATGCTGACTGGGTTTACCTTTCTGGTTTCGGGTGCAATACTTTGTAGAGCAAACGCCTTCTGTATGACTAACCGTAGGTGTTCAGCTTCCACATTCAGCTCTATTAACAAACCTCCGCCCCACGAAGGGTGGATGCAAAAGGCATGTTACCTGGAGAGTGCATGGCGTCGCTCAACGTGATCTCCGGTCTTGCGGAGGGCTGGGCAGAACCTGGGAGCAAAGAGGAGGCCGAAAATAAATCAAGCAAAACCAGATGCAGGGAAAAGCGCAGGAAGAAGATGTGAAGAATGCAAACATGCAGCACCCAGATGACAAGGAAGCAGAAATGTGGATACTCACCAAACCGCTGGCCATAAACTCCCTCCTCCGAGGAGGAGTATCCAGACGAGTGCTCTTGGACATCAAGACTGCTCGCTCCGGGGAGGGCAGAGGAGGCCGGCAGGGGGCCGGCGACGCTGGAGCTCCTCACAGAGGACGAGGAGGAGCTATTTTTCAGGGGTCCTGAAGACCATGCATGGAATTTAGAGACACAAAATGAAAACGCGATGCTTTATTTGCCATCTGTACAAGTGTGAGTACATGAGGATTCTTTCATTTTTGCACTGATGTGGCGGTGAAGAAAGGGACAGCTCAGCCGGCAGAACATATTTTAAGAGAGGAAATCTTGTGGATAAACAAGGTAAAAAAAATACATCGGTTGCCTGGCGGTACTTTTTGCAGTTTCAAGCCCGACTCGTTAATTAAACATAAAGAAACGCTGAATTCATACAGATAAACTTTTGTGTATCACAATCAACTCGTGGCTGTATGTAAACAACCATGTCGTACGAAAACGTTGGCGTCTGGACAGATTTTCACACCCGTGAAAGCCTGGTGCTTACTGCACATACGCCATATAATCGCGGTGTAGTATCGTGCTGCCCTAATCCCATCATGCACTGCTTTATATGGAAATACACACAGGGTTAGGTATGGGCTTATGTTCCACTGTTCAACAGCATTCGGCGGCTGATTGGTAGATGGAGACGGGGGACACTGGGTTCCCAGATCCAACCGCGGGTACGACTCACCCCAGTACCCTGCTACCTCCTCGCTGAACTGGCCCACAGACTCAGCGGAGGTGACCGTGGACGCATAGCGCGATGATGGCGCCTTGCGCCCCCCCGTCTTCTTCTTGAAAACCCTGCCAGAGAGGTGGGGGTGTTAGGCGGACACGGGGAGAGTAGGAGGGCAGCTCAGATGGGGATGGGCGTTGCAAGCATGCATGCTTTACAGATTTCTCCACATACAGGCTCAGTGGCAAGCAAACAGCTCCCCGCAATATATCCACAGGGGGGCGCTCCGTACCTGATGGGACTCTCCCTGTAGGAGATCTGGCCTGTGGAGCCGGTGGAGCTAGTACTGGCGGCATCATCATCAGCCTGGTAGTAGCCGGTGGTCACGAGTCTCGAGCTGCGCCGTGACATTGCTGGGGGTGGGGGGGGGGGGGGGTACAATTAACTGGGAGGACCCACAGCACCAGTGAGGTGTGGTTAGGGCCACTCCTACCACTCCCACTGAGCCACGAGTGGGCAGGCCTCTCCATGCTCTCTTCTTTTCTCCCTACTAGCCTGCGAGGCAGCCATGTAACCGCTAATCCATAATCACTGATCATTTCCGGCACGTCCTGCCATTTTCCAAAGCCCCCCAGGCCTCAGTGTTTGCTTGCGGCTCCCTACATGTTGGCAGTGAACTCTGGACCCAACCACGCACCAGCAGGCGATGCGGCACCAGACACCCGGCTGAAGATCCGTCAGCAGCAGCCTGTTAGAATCAAAGAGCGGCCGGATCCCCAACTTCTGCTCAACCAACCTGGTAACAGATCCAAAGCTATTTATGAGATATAAAAATATGACTGCAGTGTCCAGAAGGGTCACGGCGTCAGACATACTGCTGACCGCTGCTCCTCGCTCTGCACGCATCCCAAAAGCAAACCCCAGGTAAGCCACACGCAGCCATGCTGGGCAAATCTGCGGCTAAGCTGACGTGGACGTTTTCCGAAGCTTTGATGGACACGGGCCACTGGGACACAGCTGAAGGGGGAGGGGGTGAAAAGGCCCAGAGAAAGCAGACCCCCCCTACCCCTTAACATTAAAAAAACGAGGTGCTCAGGCTTGTTAACATATGGGTCATTGCGTTGTAATTCAACATCACCATTTTTGATTTTGATGAGTTACACATACTTTCCAGACCTCAGAATTATAATTTTTTTCAACTAGTAATGATTTCCCCCTATACACCGAGGGCATTCTTACGAGTTGTAAAATTTTGTTATTACTAACGCTTCACAGCTCAGTTATAGCCCTTTGGTAGCAAGGATTTGTTGTGTTATTTGGACTTTTAAAATTTCCAGCACAACTCTACACGACCCGCTGACCCCTCCTCCACGCATGACCTGCCCGCCCTCCTTGCTTAACCACAAACAGGCACACACTTGTGACCCCCGCCCTGCCTGCCGTGATCTAGCCGTCGCACTGTAATACAGAGAGATGCCGTGAGCCTCCTGGGGAGGGGGAGTGATGCTGCATGCTCACATAGTGTGACTTGGTGGCAAGTTCCACATATTCGATTAGATGGGGAAACCACAATACAGCGACACAGAAAGAGAAGGGGAACTGAAAACACTGACAGAGTGAGAGAAAGAGGCCACTATTAAGAGAGAGTAGGGTTAGGGTGGGGTGGCCCGGCACACAGGGCTACAGATAACATGAGGCACGGAATGAGGCAGGCTAACAAATGAACGACAAAACTCAACTAAACGAGATGACGTTCACACATATTATTATGGTTGCTTAGCAACACTATCAATTATTATTATTATTATTATTATGGTCGCTTAGCAACACGACCAAATGTGCCATGCGCAGCTTACACTTTAAGTCATCTGTAAGGTTGCAGGATGTATACGTTTCTATAAAAAAAAAAGGGGGGGGGGGTAGGAGGGCTTCCATATCTGCGACGCTGCCCCCACCCCCGACCCGGATCAATGTTTAACACGCTAGAAAAGCACGCGTGGGGACTGACATCGATCCGGGGCCCAGCGAGAGGCACAGGGCGACCGGCGAGGCCTGAGACACAAGGCGCATGCGCAGACGCACGTGGCCTGGCGCCAGCTTGATGCCAGCCCGCGGCTTGAGCTGCGGGAACGCGCCCTTCTATAGATACCCTGCAAGCGGAGTAACGTTACAGCCGGCAAAGAGGGCAGAGCCGGACCCTGTCAGAAACAAAGTTTCACTATACACAAAGTTTCACTAAATTAGCTTACACAGGTAGGACACTGACACAAACAAAGAATGCGGACACAAAGAACCGTGCAAGGATGAGCGCTCTCCTAAACACCCTGTTCAACAATCCAAGCCCGAATGCGCAGCAAATAGATCCGCAGGCAACGTAACAATTAAAACTCCGTAAAGATAAATTCGCTGTCAGGAGCGTCAGAAAACACCAATATGAACAGCAGATTAGTAAATGGGTTTATGGCCAATTGGATAAAATGACGTTTTCATATCTTTACTGCACACAGAAGCGCCAGCAATTAAAGCCGACAGGGCAATTACACCGGCTTGTGCCAAACCGAGCAAACCACGTGCCACGCCTGCCTTACATGCAAAATTCAAAATTTCTAAAAACGTAGCGGTGTTTCTATACTTACCAACACAGCTAGTTGGCTACCAAAAGTACTGCCGACGCGAAGCATCGCAACAAAAGGGCAGCTACCTTTACTTCGCATCAGACCAGCACGCATACGATTGGGGCACGTTATTATTTGGTCATATTTAAAAAGTAGACCCTATAATGAATATCTTATTTAACGGCGAGCTTGCTGAGCGTCTTATCTTACCCAGTTAGCCACGGGAGCAGCCTTCGGTGCGTTTAAGATGCGCTGCGAGATGTCAGCGTTATTCTCTCCGGATAACACGGATAGCTACGCTCTTCAATAGCCCCACCGTCACGCTGAGACTGGGCCGTTCAACCTCAATTTCTACTGATCAAACAAACCAGTTTGAAGTAAACCCGGATATCTGGTGGGGCAACAGCGCACAGTGACAGCGACAGGAAGACAGTTACACCAGAAAACGAAACACCCCCTTTATTCTATTTTTGTCGGAATGTAGACGGCCTCTCGGGCGCCCTCTTGTGGCGGGGATCTCCTATCGCCCTCCTGTCCTCCTCCAGTTTCGTGTCTCCTGCCCTCTCGCTCTACAATTAGTGCGTTATTTTGAGTTTGATATGGGCATTATTATTTATTTATATTACGCAGCATTCCATATGTGTCTAAATATAGAAAAAGATTTTATTTTACCTATTGGTGAAAAGGACACGCATAGTATTTGGTCTGCATAGCGTTTGTTCTTCTGAAATATCTTCATTTATTTAACTTGAAGTGAATTTAGGCCTAATATATATATATATATATATATATATATATATATATATATATATATATATATATATATACACACACACACACACACACACACACACACAAAATAATATTATAGTATACAACATGGTGTTAACACAAGCCTTGGAAGACCGGAGGGGAAATAGATAAATAAATAAATATTTATATTTATACAAGTGCTTGGAAAAACGTTTTTCCTGCTTATTCTGGTCATGGTCAGAGGTGGAAATTTCAGATCCAGAAAGTAAAAATCCAGACCTCAATTTAGTTTCAATCAACCAGTTCAGCAAAATCAGTCACAGTCCCAGAACGCTCAACTTATTGGTTGGAACAAAATCACGATCTGGATTTTTACTTTCTGGCTGTGAAATTTCCACCTCTGGTCAGGGTAGCAGGGTGGCCTGGACCCTATCCCAGGTGGCTATAAGATATGTTGACCTTGACCTTGGACCCCCCAGAAGTTTTTTTTCTCCTTACTTGGGAGTTTTTGGTTCCTCTCCTCCGTTGTCTTCTGACTTACTTTCTTTAATTTGTTTCCTTCCTTTTTCCTGTTCTGTGTTACTTTCTCTAATGATGTTGTAATGTATCACTGCACATCTATGTGAAGCACTTTGGGACGACTCTGCTGTGAAAGGCGCTATATATAAAAATAAATTGAATTGAATTAAATTGAATTGTCCTTAGGGTTATTCCAGTCAGCAGAGGGCACAAGGTACTCACTGAAAGAGATGCCAGTCCCTCACAGGGCACGACACACACATGCACACTCATACACCATGGAAAATTTACAGACATCAGGACTGGTGCCAATGGCCAGAAGGTGACTGGTTCGAATCCCAAGGCTGGCAGATTGATGCTGCTTTTGGGTCCCTGAGCAAGGCTTTTAACCCCCAGCTCCAGGACACTGTACACTGGCTGACCCTGTGCTGAGACCCCCAAGCTTGGCCTCACATGTCTGTGTGTAAAGATGGGGTAGGTGAAACGTAAATTTCCCCACGGGGATCAGAACAGTATCGCTATTCTATTCCATTGAAGGCTGCTGATGTTTCCTCCGTAAGCATAAAGATCACAGATTTCTTCTAGTCTAGTTTATTCTTGTGATCTACGTGCAGTTTGAGTAAGTATGGTCTATTTACGTGTGCACATCTTAGTTGCTTAATAAATAACGTATATCTAAGATGCTCTGCGGATTTCTCGGCCGGAATTATACGACTTCTGACGACAGTTTTCCGGAGTATCGCATTGCATTTCTTTTGCAGTAGCGCATGGCGGCGCTGTTGGACTTTGCTTGCCTTTGGATGTTCCCAGTAATTACTTCATTTTTGTTGTGTCGTGTTAATACCTTTTCTGTGTCCTACTACCCTCTAATCTAGTTGTAGAATCTATATACGTTTTAGAATTGTATATTTTAGAAATTCAATTTCAGAAAATATTACATAACTGTAGTACTGGATGTAACTGATGACATAAAACATATGACTATGATTGGATTGAAATGTTAAAGCCGTGAAAAAGCGAGAAATAATTACAGTGGTGATAACCGGTCATGATATCTCATTCTATCATATTAAATATGATTTCTGGATTCACGATTTTGTCACATGCATGGAATGAAAAATGCTGTGTTTTCGTATTAATATCTATAAGGGAGTAAGAAAATTAAAAGTTGAATTGGCTTTTACAATAAAATACGGCGAAGTTTACTACAATAAATAAAATTGTGATTGATGTGACTAGGGGATTTCAGAAACTTATCTGTTTCAAAATGTGAAATGAGAAGTAAAATTTGATACTATCTGGAAAAATCTGTTAGAAGGAAATGAAAATTATATTACATAATACTGGATTCACAATTACACGACTTCACGTGGAAAGGAAAAGTTTTGCTGCGGGGACTGTTATGTTTCGTGATATCCATGTAAACCCTCAAGGATAAACATTTGATAACCATCCAGGAAAACTCAGATATCAGCCGTTTTATTTTTTCTATTTCAGTGGGATGCAAAGATGGTAGATTTACTTAAGTCCGTGCAATAATACGGGAAAACGCAGGGGCATGTAATTTTATAGCTTCAGCTAGAAATAACGACCGTTATCCGAGACGAAAGAGCGGCGTACGTGGCTGTGCGAAAGCGCCTGTCCGACTTGATGAACGAGAGCAAGAAACTTCAAAGACGAACTTTTCACAATGGCTTCATACCAAATCGTGAAATCCCAAGGAAGTTGGAAACCTGAATTCTGGGAAAGCGATATTTTTTCAATGACAAGAGCACAATACAGGCCATGTAGCGTTCATCTGGGGCACGAACGTAACCGGCTCATTAGCGCCCCCCGACTACGGCACGAAAATGTGTCCGGCACGCGCTCGCTTCCACTCTTGCCTTGTACGGTGACCTCAGCTGACAATTTAATTGATAAGGGCTTAGATATTTAGTAATTAATATCTTTATATAACTGGCTAGTAGGAGTTCTCCTGGAACTTGAATCTGGCCCCAATTTTACCTTCCTAACCAAGCAAGCTGGCTTGATGTTATTAATAATAAAATAAAAACATGGCCCAGGTCGAGAGACCGCCATCTGTAATGTCCCCCACAGCCGACTGTGTACTCCACCCCCGCTGGTTCTGGATTGTCACCATTCCATAACAGACTTGTGGGCATGTCCCCGATGCAGGGGATGAGGGACACCAGCCATCCTCATAAATTCCAAGAGACTCCAAAAAGGATCATGCTACGGTGGCTGTGAAGATGACACAAAAACGAGGGAAATGAAACCGTCCTTCAAAGAGGCAAAGGGCAGTTTTCACCACAAATATATCGGGCCTGGTTCAGAAAAGTAAAAAAGTCATCAAATAAATAAAGAAACAAGACGATGATACACAACGTCAGTGTTTCCTGGACTGACGATTTCGGCAGTTGTGTAATAAAACCATTGAGCCACTAGTCAGCCGTGGGTAAGGTTACTCACTCAGGGATGTGGGTCCCGTCTCTTCATGAATCCGTTCTGTGTCTCATCCTGGGCCACGCTGGGGCCATGGGTGCCTTTAGGGGTCAATCATCAACACCTCTGAGCAAAAAGCGACACGCGCGCGATAGAATATCACCCGGTGGCTAATTTCGCCTTGGTTTATGATTCAGCATCTTGGCTCTGGGTGTGTGTGTGTGTGTGTTGGGGGGGGGGGGTTCCATTTCACCAGGCCATGATATCAGTTAATGGTGAACTGAGACCTTCCAACACCATTTCTTGGTTTATATTAAAACTGTTCTGTGAAAAACATCATAATTTTCCTCCAAAAACCTAGTTAAAGATGACAGGCCATGAACGAGTGCTGTTTGATAAACTTTCTTATAAGGGCCTGACTTCCCGTTTCAGGTCCCTAGGATAAACTATACTTGGGAGGCCCTCCCTTCCAAGAAAGCTGATGATTATTTCACTTCCTCCACAATGCAGATAATTCTGGGGCCCTTGGCTATTGTCTGTCCTGCTTATAGCTGGATCTGGCTATGAATATATTTGCTTTTTCATGACTTTGTCGGGGCCCCCTTGTGCCAGTCGGGCCCCTGATTCTTATAGGGCGTTTCCCTCATTGACTGAAGTTTAAGCTTACTTTAACTTCAGTTTAACTTCAGTTCAAGCTGGGCCATTGGGCTGCTGCACACATAGATCTTTCATCATCCAGGAATGAATCATTTATGTACATCGTTAGTGTCTGACAGGAGAGTAATGAGCTGGAAAAGTTCGGTTGCTATTTGAAGAGAAGAAAATGAGTCCCCTTCACCTCACCTCATCAGTAAAATGGAGAGTCTTTCAAAAACTCATCCTTATCTCAGCAGATTCTTATCTTCAGGATAGTCATTGCTTTCCAAAGCTCACAGAGCTTCTGATCTGCAGGCCAAACACTCACCTGTCTGTCTCAGTAGCTAATCCTGAAGGATGCCTTCAGACAGCGGCTGCTTCCTCCCACAAGTGCCCAGACCTTGTACGTCTGAAGCAGTGGGGTGGGAGATGGCCTGGAATGTTCCGGAAGCGAGGGAGAGACCACTGTTTCATTACTAGCCAGCAAAAGGTCTCCTTCAATCACCTCATGCAGGATTCCAGAAGATCTCTGTATCAAATGGCAGGACTGAAAGACTGACCTTCTTGTGCTGTTCTTGAAGGGGAACCTTTTTGCTATGTGAGTTATTTTTGTAATGCTAGGGAAGGGCTGAGGGCTTGCTGGTGGGAAAACACGCCTGGCGGGGAGTTAGGCGGCAGCACGTTGTTCTGGGCCCATGAGATGGAGGAAGCAAGGAAGAGTGACACAGAGAGGCGTCTGCGTGCATGGGAGGAGCGGGGAGGATGTAGACACAACAGGGGCAGCTGGTGGGGGCATTGTGAGGGCACAGACGGCCAGGAGAAGACCAAGCCTGATGCCCATGACAGAAATGCACCCAAAACATTATATATTTTTAATTGTAACAGACACTTTGGCAGCATATGAAGCAGTAGCAGACTGTCCCAGGAGTGTTTGTTGGTTAAGTGCCTTGATCTGAGTCCTAAAGATAAAATATTTTGTCATTGGGATTCGAACCAGTGACCATCCGATCATAGGCACACTATCCCACAAGGCAAGGGGCATGAACCCATCACAGCACTGACCCAAAGCTTGATGCTTCACACCCAGACCCCATCCCCAAATTCTTTGACCATACAGACGTTAAAACACCCTCCATTCCAACCCTTTAGAGAAATGTCCAGCTGTGGCAGTCTGGCTGGACCCCAGCCTCCCTCCCAGCAGTGCTATCTGGGAATGGGTGTGTCCCCTTCTTACTTGGAGCTACACAAAATAGACTATTGTTAGTCTCTAAAGACAGAGAGAGAGGGTGGGGGGGGGGAATTCTCTCTGGAACAATGCAGCCCCCCCCCCACCCCGCACCAATACGTACACAGACACATACAGACACGCAGAACAATGACGTATTTCAGTGCGGGGACGCTAGAGAATAGTGGAAAAGGCTGGTAATGGACAGAGGGAGAACGACGGAGGTTGTGAGATTGAGGAGGGGGGCATCGGAGGTGGGGGGGGCCTGCAGCTGTTAGATTTTACACAGGGCTTTGAGAAGCTGCCCCTCCCGTTTCCTCCAATCTGTCCTGATGAGGGTCATACACCCACATGGGCAGCATCCTCGCTGCTTCTGCCTCAAGCACTGCTCTCCTCCCGACGTCACACCCGCGTGAAATGGGGGGGGGGATCTCTGGGGAGGGAGGTGTTTGATGTGGTCATTGAGACAGCTGAGATTTGGCAGGGGAATCCTGTTACGGAGCCTCCTTTCATCACGCTGTGTAAACAGCAATCATGGAACAGGGGCTCCGCACTGCTACCCTTTTGTATTCAACTTCAAAACAGAGGGGGTTTCTCGGGATTCTGCAGGAATATTTACCAACTCGACACAATCAAAGTCATTCTTAATTCCATTAGATGAATCAGAAGTTTCCTGCTCCTTCTCCTAAGCCACACAAAGATATCTGTGTTCCTTTTCATCCACCGCTGTCACTGTCAGAAATTATCCTCTATGTAGACGGATGTACACTTCAGTAACACATTTACCACTCAAGAGAGATTTATTACAGTAATGGCTGGAGAATCTTACATTCTCAGAAAAAAGGGTAAAAGTCTGTACCTTTTCTTGTCACTGATGCTGTACCCTTGTATTTGTACCTTTTAAGGTACAAACTCTGGGGAACATACCAAAGGTACAAACAGCATTGCCGGTGCAGAAATGTTCCTCAGAGTCCATTTCTATACTTTAAAAGGTAAAATTACCTACAGCTAAGGGTACTATTAGCAGACCCTTGAGGGTACAGCCCCAGTGACAAGCAAAGGTACAAATTTTTACCTTTTTTTCTGAGAGTGTATACATATTGCAGTAACGGGTCTTCTCTGTGAGGTGCTATTGATTTATATTTCAAATTTGCTCTTCAAATGTCACATTTCTTACGTGGGAGCTAACGTTCTTCTCAATCAGGCAACAGGATTCAGAAAAGACCAGCTAGTAGAAGAGGCGTTTCCTTCCATGTGGTTTGTGTTTGTTTGGGGGTGACAAGCCACACCGAGAAGCCGACAACCGAACACTGGGACCCTAATGCACATCTCAGGTCTGATGTATAGCTCCTCTGAAGAATGGGTATTGCGTGATCTTCTTTACCAAAAAGAATGTAATGGCAGATAATGGCTCAGCCAGTGGCACAGAGACCTCACAGCTTCAGGGCTTGGGTTTTCATTCCAAGACGTTTGCAAGTTCTCTCTCTCTCTCTTTGTGGCTTTACTCAGGGTTCACTTGCGTTTTTCTCCGGCAGCCAAAAATGTGCCAGGTGAACGGACACCTCCGGGCTTGTCTGTCGTCTTTGAATGCGTGCTGTGTGTGGACTGCCATTCCATCCAGAGTGTCCTCTGCCCACACCTCTGTGCTTCTTGTGATAGATGCAGACGCTCATAACTTGAACTTCACCCGTAATTTCGTACGAAACTACACCGCCGCAAAGGACAAGTCATTTTGTTAGTGTTTGGGGCGAACGATCGCGCTGTCCGTAAATCCGGGACGAATCACATTTTATTTATGCTTTATTTATATGACCCACGACATGTTGAAATTAATAATTAAATCTGGCCAACAGATCGATCTTTCATTTTACACAGAATACAAAACAATGTAACGTTATTCCACTAATACGTGCTGAGTTTCACCGCCAGCACCAGTGATATTAGTAGTATGTTGGTTATCCATAAATGTATTAATTAATGCATTTAATGTAACTGAGTTATAACAATATTTCCATCTGCTCAATTTTCCACTACTTTCCACTTTCCGCATCTCTTCTGTTTAATTTCTATAAGTTAAGCCGGGGGGACGGCATGGTGGTGCAGTGGTTAGCACTGTTGCCTCACACCTCTGGGACCCGGGTTTGAGTCTCCGCCTGGGTCACATGTGTGTGGAGTTTGCATGTTCTCCCCATGTCGTTGTGGGGTTTCCTCCGGGTCTCCGGTTTCCCCCCACAGTCCAAAAGCATGCTGAGGCTAATTGGAGTTGCTAAATTGCCCGTAGGTGTGCATGTGTGAGTGCCTGGTGTGTGAGTGTGCCCTGCGATGGGCTGGCCCCCCGTCCTGGGTTGTTCCCTGCCTCATGCCCATTGCTTCCGGGATAGGCTCCGGAGCCCCCGCAACCCAGTAGGATAAGCGGTTTGGAAAACGGATGGATGGATGGAAGTTAAGCCGGTGCTTACGGTTCGAACCAATCAGCAAAAAATATCACTAAAGGCCCCACCCACTAGTTCTCGGTCTGGAGTAGGCACTTAAAAAAGGTTCCCTAACTTCCCAAATGCACCTACAATCGGGCAGAGTTCCTGTGGTGGGAATGCGACATAAGATCCTATTAACGGTATCAGTGGCTACAGGAGATGGGCAGTTGGATACCAGAGTGACAGATACAACAGTGTTTAACAAATGATAGCATGGCTGTATAGCAACAAGGTAATAATGCGTGGATTTTGGGAAAACACCTCTTTTGATTTTCTGATATGTGTCAGCTTTCATGCTTCTGGTATTTGGAATATGACGGGTGAGTGCGGCTTATGATGGATTCTCCTTAATGCTTCATTCTTAGGAGATGCTTTCATCCAAAGCAGCTTCAATCGTTGTTAGTTGTTCTGTTTTAGCCCGTCAGAAAGCTGGATATTTGACTGGGGCAAATTAAGAAGGTACAACAGAAATTCCCTTTCTGCCATTTGCTGCTGCAAGCCCAGCTCCTTAAACACCAGGCCTTTGTTGTGATTTTCACATCTACAAATCTGGCGGAGAGACAACATTCCTTTTATCGAGTGATGCTCATACTGCCGCTGTATCGATTGTACAGTAGAAGGAGGCCCAAGGATTGAGGCTCATATCCTGAAAAGTGAACTGGGTATTACTAAATGCTTATAAATAAAATGTTTCGGTAAATATTCAGCTGAATTGATGTTGACATAAATCACTCTGGATCACAAAACAGGAAACAGACATAGATTAAAAACTATAAATGGTATGATTGCGTGTTTGATCTGGATGACCTCTCTGTTCGACCTGTAAGCAGCAATAATATACAAAAACACCGGAAAGTCAGACAACACAATCTTTCCAGTAGAGACGGTGGAATGGCACTCCGGGTCGTCGTCGTGGTGACGGTAACCCTGAATCCCCCCCAGCCTTCTGGAATGTTACATCAAAGCTATTTTGGTCTCATTTTTAACAATATCTTGAAATTTCCGTGGTATTTCCTGGTTGTTCCATTTCAAATCGGCATGATGATTGTAACACAAACAACAGTCCAGGCAGGAGTCATCTGAGAGCCAAAGGAGGCTAGTTGACCTTTGTGGGCCAAATTGGCCTTGGCTGTGTGTGTGTGTGTGTGTGAGCGCTGGCGGGCCCATTGTGTTCAGGAACGTTATCATTGTATTGCAGTTTCCTTTACCAGCTGGGAGTGGGGGGTAAAAAAAGAGGCGGGGTGGGGGGTGGGGGGCAGTGGGGGTGTATGAGAATGGTGCACACAGGCGTAAAGTGACAGAGAGACAGGAATTGTACAATACATGCTCCTGGACGAACAGATATAATATTATAGTGACTCAAAATTCCAGCCTGGCATTGTCATCTAGAAAATCCCAGACTCTCACCACTCATCATAGATATGCACATTATAGATAAACTAAACACACACAGTGCTATATACTGTCATCACTTATATAGATAAATAAATTACAGATTTAAAAACACATAACACAATAAACACACACGCATGCAGCATAATAGACTGTCACGCTTCATTATATATATTTACATTAGACACACACTCAAATACAATAATAAATGCACTCACCATTCATCATAAATATAGAAATGATTGATACACTAAACACACATATATACAATATTATATATTGTCACCACTCTTCGTGGATATGCAGTACCAGCCAAAAGTTTGGACGTGTAAAGCCACCTGCAGAGGAGAGTAAGAGTGTCACGCCACATGACCTGGTCACCTGACCTGGTCACCTGACCTAAACCCAGTGGACATGGTTTTGGAGGAGTTTGACCAAGAGTGAAGGAAAAGCGGCCAATGAGAGCTCAGCATATATGCGGGACCTCCTTCAGGACAGCTGGGAAAGCTTCCCAGGAGGCCACCTCATGGAACTGGCAGAGAGGAGACAGGAGGGTCAGCCAGTCCCTGGAGCGATTGGGGTTAAGGGCCTCGCTCAAGGGTCCGAACGGAGGGATCAGTCTGCTGCCCACGGGAATTGAACCAGCAACCTTCCTAGTCCCACCCCACCCCAAACAAACTATTATTATTTTTTTGGTCAGTGCATAACCCATATGTGTTATTTTATAGTTTTGACGTCTTTATAATTATTATTTAATAGAGAGAATAGTACAAATAAACCTTTCCATGGGTGTGCATCCAAACTTTTGACGGGTACTGTACACATTATCAACATGCTACAGCACACACATGAACAATAGCATAGACAGATATCAATAATATGACACAAGCACAGACCGACATTCTGCTCCAAGGTGACACAAGGCATCATGGGTGAATACACGTTTTGTGACATCACAAACGGCTGATCTCACTGCCAAGGAATGTGATTGAAAACAGTGAGAGTGAGAGGGTGGAGGGGCCCTGTGGGGGCCTGGGGCTGTTTTTGACTGCTACAGGAAAAAGTGAATTGGCAGAGGAGACGGACGAGTGGAACAGACGCACATTGTTGCAACCGATGCATAAAGCACCCGGTGACTCAGGCATAGATGCAGACGCCCCAGACGTGGATGCAGACGCCTGATTTGCAGACGTCCCAGACAAAGACGTGTCAGACGCAAACGCAACAGCATCGGCGTCACTCCCAGGCCCAGGTGATTTCTCGTAGAGTGCCCCCCCTCCCCCCCGCTCCACTTTCTAGATGACACAGGGGTGGTGGTTGGGGGGGGGGGGGCGGGGGGGCGGCAAGAGGGGTCAGAAGAATCCTGTCATGTACCTCAAACTTTCAAAAAACAGCATTTTAAATGGTTCAATGTTTTTGTAACATCCAGCTCACAGGGACTAGAATGTACATGCGACCTTAACCACTACACCACCTACTGTTCAGGTGCGGTAATGCAACCACAGCAAATATTAACAGTTTAGTCCCAGCAGACAGTCCTGATCACTCCTGCTCCATTCATTAGGGTTTAACGGAGGATTAGCTTCTGTCCAGCTAAAGAATAACTCAGTGTCTCTCCCCTTATCTCTGGAGTCACTTTGCTTTGGCCTAGCGATGTCCCCAGGCCATGCAGCCTACTTGCACCTGAATCAGAATGGGGGTGGTTGGGGTGGGAGTGATGTCAGTCGGTGACTCAGTGACTCTCTGTGAGAGCACTTAGTTGGTCGTCCTCTTGGTAAGTTTGTCTCTCGTACACATTAACTCAGCTCTGTCAGATAGGGGAATTCCTTACCTGTGAGGTCACTGAGAAAGCCGGTAAACACCCCCCCCTCCCTCCAGCTGAGTGCAAGGTGAGTGTGTGTGTTTGGGGGGGGTGCGGAAGGAAAAGCTCTAGACTACCCGTCTGAAAGACGTGTTTCCCTCACCTGCTTGCCTGAAGGTAAGAAGCCGTCTGAGCTCTCTGATTGGCTGAAGGTGTCAAATTTGGCTTAGGGAACCGGATGCTGCACGGCCACCTGATCTACCTTCCGCAGGGCGGGGATGAGGACAGGATCCAGCGATGCGGTGTGTCCTTCCACAACCTCGAGAGACTCCCCACAACACGGCTGTTCTGCAGGCAAGACGGGGCCTGTTTTCTCTCAAGAAAATATGCTGACTACCGCCCCCCCCCCCACCCCCTCATAAGTGTGATATCAATATCGTTAGTACATTCAGCCATTTTCCATACCTGCTTCATATCTAAAGAAGCCCCATGAAGATACCATGGACCATTTAAAGGCGCCAAACTGCCTGTGGGAGGAAGCTGTAGCAGCATGGGAAGACCAAGCAGATTCCACGCTGAACCAGAGACAGGACCCCCCCCAACCTGGGATATATGAGGTTGCAGTGCTGCCCCCAAGCCAAAAGTCTCGTATTTTGTTTGGTTCCTTATGGTTAAAGTTAGGGCTGGGTAGGGTTAAGGTCGTCATGTTGGGATTAGAGTTTTCCCCATAGAAATGAATGGAGAGTCCCCACAAAGATTTAATTACAAGCCTGTGTGTGTGTGTGTGTGTGTGTGTGTGGTGCTGCATTCAGGGTGTGTGTCTCGATTATAAGATATTTCCAATTGTCTGAAAATAGGCTAATTAGGGCTTGGAAACCCCTGGTGTGCGTAACTGTGGAAAAAATTCTCCATTCGTGATGGAGACCAGAAACAGGTGACATCGGGGTGGAAGGATGTAATTGGGATTTTGTCCGGGGGTTTAGCTTCGGAATAAGAGAAAAACACAGGGAAACAAAACAGAGCTCAGGCAATAGGGTCAGGGAGTGCGGTCTGTGTGTGTGGTCAGGGAGTGCGGTCTGTGCGTGTGGTCAGGGAGTGCGGTCTGTGTGTGTGGTCAGGGAGTGCGGTCTGTGCGTGTGGTCAGGGAGTGCAGTCAGAGAGTGTGGTCAGGGAGTGCGGTCTGTGCGTGTGGTCAGGGAGTGCGGTCTGTGCGTGTGGTCAGGGAGTGCGGTCTGTGTGTGTGGTCAGGGAGTGCGGTCTGTGCGTGTGGTCAGGGAGTGCAGTCAGAGAGTGTGGTCAGGGAGTGTGGTCTGTGCGTGTGGTCAGGGAGTGCAGTCAGAGAGTGTGGTCAGGGAGTGTGGTCTGTGCGTATGGTCAGGGAGTGCGGTCTGTGCGTGTGGTCAGGGAGTGCAGTCTGTGTGAGTGGTTAGGGAGTGCAGTCAGAGAGTGTGGTCAGGGAGTGCGGTCTGTGCGTGTGGTCAGGGAGTGCGGTCTGTGTGTGTGGTCAGGGAGTGCAGTCAGAGAGTGTGGTCAGGGAATGCGGTCTGTGTGTGTAGTCAAGGAATGTGGTCTGTGTGTGTGGTCAGGGAATGCGATCTGTGTGTGTGGTCAGGGAGTGCAGTCAGAGAGTGTGGTCAGGGAATGCGGTCTGTGTGTGTGGTCAGGGAGTGCGGTCTGTGTGTGTGGTCAGGGAATGCGGTCTGTGCGTGTGGTCAGGGAGTGCGGTCTGTGCGTGTGGTCAGGGAGTGCGGTCTGTGTATATGGTCAGGGAGTGCGGTCTGTGCGTGTGGTCAGAGAGTGTGGTCTGTGTGTGTGGTCAGGGAGTGCGGTCTGTGTGTGTGGTCAGGGAATGTGGTCTGTGCGTGTGGTCAGGGAGTGCAGTCAGAGAGTGTGGTCAGGGAGTGTGGTCTGTGTGTGTGGTCAGGGAGTGCGGTCTGTGCGTGTGGTCAGGGAATGCGGTCTGTGCGTGTGGTCAGGGAGTGCAGTCAGAGAGTGTGGTCAGGGAGTGTGGTCTGTGTGTGTGGTCAGGGAGTGCAGTCAGAGAGTGTGGTCAGGGAGTGTGGTCTGTGTGTGTGGTCAGGGAGTGCAGTCAGAGAGTGTGGTCAGGGAGTGCGGTCTGTGCGTGTGGTCAGGGAGTGCAGTCAGAGAGTGCGGTCAGAGAGTGTGGTCTGTGTGTGTGGTCAGGGAGTGCGGTCTGTGCGTGTGGTCAGGGAGTGCAGTCAGAGAGTGTGGTCAGGGAGTGTGGTCTGTGTGTGTGGTCAGGGAGTGCGGTCTGTGCGTGTGGTCAGGGAATGCGCTCTGTGCGTGTGGTCAGGGAGTGCAGTCAGAGAGTGTGGTCAGGGAGTGTGGTCTGTGTGTGTGGTCAGGGAAAGCGGTCTGTGCGTGTGGTCAGGGAGTGCAGTCAGAGAGTGTGGTCAGAGAGTGTGGTCTGTGTGTGTGGTCAGGGAGTGCGGTCTGTGTGTGTGGTCAGGGAATGCGGTCTGTGCGTGTGGTCAGGGAGTGCAGTCAGAGAGTGTGGTCAGGGAGTGCGGTCTGTGTGTATGGTCAGGGAGTGTGGTCTGTGTGTGTGGTCAGGGAGTGCGGTCTGTGTGTGTGGTCAGGGAGTGCGGTCTGTGTGTGTGGTCAGGGAGTGCGGTCTGTGCGTGTGGTCAGGGAGTGCGGTCTGTGTGTGTGGTCAGGGAATGCGGTCTGTGTGTGTGGTCAGGGAGTGCGGTCTGTGCGTGTGGTCAGGGAGTGCGGTCTGTGTGTGTGGTCAGGGAATGCGGTCTGTGTGTGTGGTCAGGGAGTGCGGTCTGTGCGTGTGGTCAGGGAGTGCGGTCTGTGTGAGTGGTTAGGGAGTGCGGTCTGTGTGTGTGGTCAGGGAGTGCAGTCAGAGAGTGTGGTCATGGAGTGCGGTCTGTGCGTGTGGTCAGGGAGTGCGGTCTGTGTGTGTGGTCAGGGAGTGCAGTCAGAGAGTGTGGTCAGGGAATGCGGTCTGTGTGTGTAGTCAAGGAATGTGGTCTGTGTGTGTGGTCAGGGAATGCGATCTGTGTGTGTGGTCAGGGAGTGCAGTCAGAGAGTGTGGTCAGGGAATGCGGTCTGTGTGTGTGGTCAGGGAGTGCGGTCTGTGTGTGTGGTCAGGGAATGCGGTCTGTGCGTGTGGTCAGGGAGTGCGGTCTGTGCGTGTGGTCAGGGAGTGCGGTCTGTGTATATGGTCAGGGAGTGCGGTCTGTGCGTGTGGTCAGAGAGTGTGGTCTGTGTGTGTGGTCAGGGAGTGCGGTCTGTGTGTGTGGTCAGGGAATGTGGTCTGTGCGTGTGGTCAGGGAGTGCAGTCAGAGAGTGTGGTCAGGGAGTGTGGTCTGTGTGTGTGGTCAGGGAGTGCGGTCTGTGCGTGTGGTCAGGGAATGCGGTCTGTGCGTGTGGTCAGGGAGTGCAGTCAGAGAGTGTGGTCAGGGAGTGTGGTCTGTGTGTGTGGTCAGGGAGTGCAGTCAGAGAGTGTGGTCAGGGAGTGCGGTCTGTGCGTGTGGTCAGGGAGTGCAGTCAGAGAGTGTGGTCAGGGAGTGTGGTCTGTGTGTGTGGTCAGGGAGTGCAGTCAGAGAGTGTGGTCAGGGAGTGCGGTCTGTGCGTGTGGTCAGGGAGTGCAGTCAGAGAGTGCGGTCAGAGAGTGTGGTCTGTGTGTGTGGTCAGGGAGTGCGGTCTGTGCGTGTGGTCAGGGAGTGCAGTCAGAGAGTGTGGTCAGGGAGTGTGGTCTGTGTGTGTGGTCAGGGAGTGCGGTCTGTGCGTGTGGTCAGGGAATGCGCTCTGTGCGTGTGGTCAGGGAGTGCAGTCAGAGAGTGTGGTCAGGGAGTGTGGTCTGTGTGTGTGGTCAGGGAAAGCGGTCTGTGCGTGTGGTCAGGGAGTGCAGTCAGAGAGTGTGGTCAGAGAGTGTGGTCTGTGTGTGTGGTCAGGGAGTGCGGTCTGTGTGTGTGGTCAGGGAATGCGGTCTGTGCGTGTGGTCAGGGAGTGCAGTCAGAGAGTGTGGTCAGGGAGTGCGGTCTGTGTGTATGGTCAGGGAGTGTGGTCTGTGTGTGTGGTCAGGGAGTGCGGTCTGTGTGTGTGGTCAGGGAGTGCGGTCTGTGTGTGTGGTCAGGGAGTGCGGTCTGTGCGTGTGGTCAGGGAGTGCGGTCTGTGCGTGTGGTCAGGGAATGCGGTCTGTGTGTGTGATCAGGGAGTGCGGTCTGTGCGTGTGGTCAGGGAGTGCGGTCTGTGTGTGTGGTCAGGGAATGCGGTCTGTGTGTGTGGTCAGGGAGTGCGGTCTGTGCGTGTGGTCAGGGAGTGCGGTCTGTGTGAGTGGTTAGGGAGTGCGGTCTGTGTGTGTGGTCAGGGAGTGCAGTCTATGCATGTGGTTAGGGAGTGCGGTCTGTGTGTGTGGTCAGGGAATGTGGAAGATAAAAAAATCTGTAATAATGATTTGATAAACCGACTCATTAACTGGCTTCACCTAGAACGTCTAAATCAGCCCCATCTTACAGACGGTAATAAAAAATAATAAAAGGATGGAAAAGCCATGCTGGGCTTGGGGAACCTGACTGATCGTGTGCAGTGCGCTGGTTTATACAGCTCCGGCTTCTACAGCCTGCGGTATACAGCAGCTGGTGAGCCCAGGCAAGCGATCTGCCCTTTGACATGGATTTTGCTACATCACAAAGCCTTTTCTGGAAAGAAGAGGTGGTTTAATGTCTATGGTAAAAGCTGTGAGAGATGTATGACGTGGTTTCTGGAGGGTGGATGAGTTCCAGTCCATATCAGTAGAGCCGAGATGAATCGTTATTACATTAATGTGTTTGAAAAGTAAATATGACACTGGTGAGAATAAAGCATTTTTTTAAAGAATAATGACCACACTAATTATAGCAATTACCATGTTACCACATGGCTGATAGTGTCTATGTTTGTGTTTTCACACCATGGTAATTATATACTTGTGTCTGAACCTCCCAATCTCAGGGGAATGTATTCAGTGGCAACAGAAGGAAAAGTCGGTACGGCGATATACGGCGGTGAGACAATGCGGTAATCGGTGATGTATCTTATACCTGTGAAACACATACCTGCTAAAACCACACTTTATAGATAAGAACTCAACTTGTGAAGTAATGTCTATTCCAGACAAAACACCCAGACAGTTGCAAACCCCAACCCTACCAACAGAGGGCGCTGTGACTCTCATTGGCATAAAATGTATACTTATCCTATCCTCTTCTCACCCTGTCTTCTCCACACACCCCCTCTGATGGATAATGGGGGGCGAGGACCTCTGGCGAGATGTTGAGTGTTGCTAGGGGAAACACTGACCCTTGGACAATGAGGAGCCCAGAAAGACTCAGGCCTGGAGAATCAATGGAGGCATTGATGTGCAGGGAAAATGAGCCAGAGGGAGTTGGAGTGACAGACACATTTATGACTGCATGTCAGACGGAAGGTATGAGAGCTCGCTGATCACAGGCCGCGCTGTGGTGGGCTGATCACACACTCGCTCTGCTGCTATGGTTGGCCGACACCATCTCCCCATGGATTTGCTCATTCTCCCGGCTGTCCTGCCTTTATCCCCCTCCTCGTCTTGGTGTCCTCATTGTTCTCTGTACCGTTACTCAAACTAAATAAAATTTCTCCCAATCCGCATGCTCCACACCCAGTGTGTTCCCTTGAGACAGTTGCTAACCACTGGCTACAGGCCAGGAATGACAGCGCAGTCTCTATTTGGTACCCCTGCCTTGTGCCCTGTGTACCCCTGTCTTGTGCCCTGTTTACCCTGCTCTGTGCCCTGTGTACCCTGCCTTGTGCCCTGTGTACCCCTGCCTTGTACCCTGTGTACCCTGCTATGTACCCCTGCCTTGTGCCCTGTTTACCCTGCCTTGTGCCCTGTGTACCCTGCTCTGTGCCCTGTTTATCACTGCCTTGTGCCCTGTGTACCCTGCTCTGTGCCCTGTGTACCCTGCCTTGTGCCCTGTGTACCTTGCTCTGTGCCCTGTGTACCCTGCCTTGTGCCCTGTGTACCCTGCTCTGTGCCCTGTGTACCCTGCCTTGTGCCTTGTGTACCCTGCCTTGTGCCTTGTGTACCCTGCCTTGTGACCTGTGTATCCTGCTCTGTGCCCTGTGTACCCTGCCTTGTCTCCTGTGTTCCCCTGCCTTGTGACCTGTGTACCCTGCCTTGTGCCTTGTGTACCCTGCCTTGTGCCCTGTGTACCCTGCCTTGTGCCCTGTTTACCCTGCCTTGTGCCCTGTGTACCCTGCTCTGTGCCCTGTTTATCACTGCCTTGTGCCCTGTGTACCCTGCCTTGTGCCCTGTGTACCCTGCTCTGTGCCCTGTTTATCACTGCCTTATGCCCTGTGTACCCCTGCCTTGTGCCCTATTTACCCTGCTCTGTGCCCTGTGTACCCTGCCTTGTGCCCTGTGTACCCTGCCTTGTGCCCTGTGTACCCTGCTTTGTGCCCTGTGTACCCTGCTTTGTGCCCTATGTACCCTGCCTTGTGCCCTGTGTACCCTGCCTTGTGCCCTGTGTACCCTGCCTTGTGTCCTGTGTACCCTGCCTTGTGCCCTATGTACCCTGCCTTTTGCCCTGTGTACCCTGCTTTGTGCCCTGTGTACCCTGCTTTGTGCCCTGTGTACCCTGCTTTGTGCCCTGTGTACCCTGCTTTGTGCCCTGTGTACCTTTGGACCATATGAAAGCAGCTCTGCTCTGTGTTTTAGCTCGATAATCATCTACTATTCGTCCTCATCTCTGCTTTATTAATGCAGTTACATGTCCTGGACCAGACATCATTTGGGATAATAGTTTCTGCAAAATGTAAAAATGAAAGAGACACAAACAGGGTGGAGATTTGGACGTTTGGGATTCTTGAGTGCAGCTGGGTACGGTGTGCAAAGCCATTCCGGTGCACCACGTGGGTGATGGTGTACATGATGCAGCAGGACCATTCTGGGGGTGACTAAAGTTTGGAGGGGGGAGAGAGGAAGGATATGGGGCCTGCGACGCGGAGGCGTCAAGGGGAAGCCAGCCATACCTGAATCATGGCGGAAGACGGAACTGCCAGAAACGGAACTGAAATTGGACAGGAAGACACCTGGAACCGGAGAGCAAACAGTAATATCAGGATGTCGAAGAGGAAACATGATACACAGTGTGTGTGTGTGGGGGGGGGGGGGGGTGAATAAACGAGTCTGTGAGCTAGAAGAAGACAGAACAGCGGAACAGGATCAGCTTTGGTACACGTACCTGTAGATGTTCTCCTATTGTAGTCCATGTCCACAGTCAGAGTATAGGGGCTAGTGGAGGATCTGGTCTTGTAGTGCAGGGAGAACAGCTTGCATCTCCACATCAAGGAAGGGGTCGGCATTAGGAGAACCTGAGCGGACTCACCTTCCAGGGGGAGGAAACTGAGGTTCCTTGTGGTCTACCTGAACACCACACTGAACAGAGCTGGTCTTTTGCTTTGTCTGTCTGCTGGGGATGCAAGATGCCTGAAGAAACTCACCAGGGAAGCCAGCTCCATCACAGAGCTGACCCTGGATCCACTGGAAGGCACTGCAAAGAAGAGAATCATGGGAAAACTGGAGAACATACAGAAGAATTCTGTCCACCCCCCCCGTGCGGTACCGCCATGGAGCTCCACCCAGCATACTTCAGGCAGGCCCCCCGTCATAAGTTTTAGCTCATGGTGAGCTGTGCACCAGTTCTGAGTTTCCCATTTCAAAGGGGCCACAACCCTGTTGTTGTTGCCGCTAATAAAAGTCCTTTCTGTCCGAAGGCTCTGTCCTGGTTTCTTCGACTTCCAGCAGGGTTTTTTGTGGGTGGGGGAGCTCCCCTTACAACGGAGCCGGTCCTGGATGTGTACATGTCTCTGTGTTTTTAATTACCTCCATTCTCTGCCGCCCAGCCCACATCACACGAGGTTAAGCCCCAAAAGAGAGCCGAGTCTATCGCACTCTGTACTTTCCAGTACAAGCCTCCCTGTGTTTGACTTCCAAGAGCTCAGCCATGAGCTCAGATAATGTAACGTGAAGGGCTGTGTCACAGTGTCAGCGGGGCTGTCATTAGTGTGCGGGGATAAGGATTAAGGCTCTGAGATAATCATACGGGACTTATTAGCAACCATCCGACTCATTCAGTCATGACATAGCCTTCCACTGAGGCTTAAAGGCAGCGATAGACAGGTCAATTAGCCATTAGCCACTGGGAGGCCTGGGCAGCAACTTCCCCATCAGAAAGACAGACAGACAGACAGACAGACAGACAGGCCCATTAACCATTAGCCACTGGGAGGCCTGAGCAGCACCGACCCAGTCAGACAGACAGACAGACAGACAGACAGACAGACAGACAGGCCCATTAGCCATTAGCCACTGGGAGGCCTGAGCAGCACCGACCCAGTCAGACAGACAGACAGACAGACAGACAGACAGGCCCATTAGCCATTAGCCACTGGGAGGCCTGGGCAGCACCGACCCAGTCAGACAGACAGACAGACAGACAGACAGACAGGCCCATTAACCA
This sequence comes from Brienomyrus brachyistius, assembly GCF_023856365.1. Classification (NCBI taxonomy): domain Eukaryota; kingdom Metazoa; phylum Chordata; class Actinopteri; order Osteoglossiformes; family Mormyridae; genus Brienomyrus; species Brienomyrus brachyistius. The sequence continues at coordinate 7,909,284 of NC_064537.1, forward strand.
TTAGCCACTGGGAGGCCTGAGCAGCACCGACCCAGTCAGACAGACAGACAGACAGACAGACAGACAGACAGACAGGCCCATTAACCATTAGCCACTGGGAGGCCTGAGCAGCACCGACCCAGTCAGACAGACAGACAGACAGACAGACAGACAGACAGACAGGCCCATTAACCATTAGCCACTGGGAGGCCTGAGCAGCACCGACCCAGTCAGACAGACAGACAGACAGACAGACAGACAGGCCCATTAGCCATTAGCCACTGGGAGGCCTGGGCAGCACCGACTCTGTCAGATATACACACACACACACACACACACACACACACACACACACACACATGTAGGGTATACCTATCCTTATGGGGCTCGCTCATTCACTTCTATGGGAAAAATGCTAACTATGACAACCTTAACCCCCACCCTGCCCTAACCATAACCATAAGTAACCAAGCAAAATACAAGAGTTTTTTGTATTTTTAGTTTATTCATAGCAGTCACTGATTTTTATAAAAAAGGTTTTTCGCTTATGAGGAGCAGGAAACCAGTCCCCATAATAGAAAAAAACAGATATTTATCACGTTATGGGGACATTGTGTCCCCATAAGGATAGGTATACCCGCTCACACACACACACACACACACACAGACACGTTTGTAATTATATCTTTGTGGGGACTCTACATTCATTTCTCTGGGCAAAACACTAATCCCAACAATGACAACCTTAACCTCTACTCAGCACTAACCTTAAGCAAAAGTAAGTCGTTTGCCATTTTTAGTATGTTGATTGCAGTCACAAATTTTTATAAAATTGAGGAAAAATGTCCCCACAATGTAATAACGTACAACACACACACACACACACACACTTCAATGAGGCCAAACAACATAGTCCATTTCTAAAGGGGGATCGACTTATTACACCACCAGCGTCACTCACCCCCCACCAGTGGGCACAACGCCCCATCTGAGACCAAGGTGCAGCTTGCATGGGGCACTGTCTGTGAGGAGCCATATACAAGGTGGGCCTGCTTTCATGGCTGGGGGGTCGATCTGTACATATACAGTCACTGATTTCTGGAGCAAAGTGGGAACAACGCACCCTTTCAGTAAAACTCTGGGTTACTGTGAATAATGTGCACAGGTAGTGACACAGAATCCAGCAGAATCTCATACATTTTCACATGAAGTTAGATTCTGATCTTTTTTCTTTTTTTTTTTAAATAATAAAAAACTTCTTCTTTGTGATGGAAATTTGGGTGTATGCACTGTAATTTTTCTGGGCTTGGGGGGCTGTGATGGGAGGAAGCTTGGCCCCCATCTGTGGCCCCCGGCAGTACTTGCTGTGAGAGGCATGGGATTTCCCTTTCTTTGCCCCTCCCTCCCCCCCCCCCCCCCCCCCCCCCCAGTGTGTTTGCTGCTGAACAGGCACAAAGCCAAAGCATTTTAACTCACCCATTCTTATGGAGGGTCGGACAAATTAATTCCTACCGGTGGGAATCGCCTGTTTGTGTTGTAGCTGTAGTGGATCTGGGGCAAAGAAATTCAAAAAAAGTCTTTTGACCCAGACACTGGCATCCAGGGTGTCTACTGTCTTGTGCCCTGTGTCTCATGCCTGGGGGAGGCTTCACGCTCAGTGCCACCCTGCACTGGAAATGTGGTAATGGGAGATGGATGGGTGGTATGTTTGTGCATGCAGTGTGTATTTGCAGTGGGCCTGTACTAATCCTGCCCTCAACTGAAGACGACAAAGTGAAACTGGGCAGTTTGCTGGGGGGTGGGCTGGGGGGTGGGCTGGGGGGTGGGCTGGGGGGGTTACCGGTGGAGAAGCTTGCCTAGGGGGCGCCACATGGCTTCAGGATCTGAAGTGGCGTTTCGATACCATCAGTTTGAATATGACCTCATACAGGCTGACCTTCCAGCACTGCACTACCTGCCTGTGGTGCAGTGTGTCAAAGAGAGTGGCGGCGTTTACCCGCGGATGTCTACAGCGCCTGGGCTCACGCACAGCATGGAGGGAAGCGGTGAGGTAAACAGGAGCCGCACCAAAGGCGGCATTTCCGCAGCAGCAGTCTTCAGTCACACCTGCCTCCTTGTCCCCACCACTCTCTCCCTCTCGTCAGTTTAGGTGCTCCTGACCTCCTTGGGCTGCCCACGCGCCACATGGCCTCTCATGACAAACCCAGCCCGTTTACTCTCCCTCTCTGCCCTATCTCACTCACCCTCCCTCTCTTGCTGTGTTTTGAGGTGATTACCTGGTGCGTTACCTGGCAGGGGAATAACTGCATGCAGCAACTCGTAACATGCAAAAGTGTTCCGGAGTGTAAGACCTCCTGTTGCTGTTATCACTGCCGTTTGACCACTTTATATTTAAAACACACTTTCCATTTCTGCTTTCTGTTTATTTATTTTTTTCCTGTATATTATCTGCTAATTGTGCCAGAGTCTTGTGCTTTTATATTTAAATATGAATATATCTTACAGTTTCATTAGTTTTACACTCTTTCACAGCTGATTGTGCCCCAGATTAGGCTTGAAGCATGTAGATACAGCGGCCGGTGCCACCTGCTATTTGAAGGTAAAGCCTTTTTTAATCACAAAATAAACATTATGCTTCCTTTGCCCCTGTGACCATATTTACTTTTTATTTTGTAATCTGTGTATTACATTGTGATATGACTTTAATCGCATTATTACTAATTCTAGCAGCAAACTTGGTATTATATTAATTGCAGGATAGTTATTTTGATCGAAATGGTTTACAGTTTTATATATATATATATATTTGGCTGGATTGTTTGACTGAAGGTTTTGGGGTCGCATCCCTCTGTGAATGGCAGAATAGCCATAACCGTATGGTTATGGGTTTGCATCCTTGACCATTTTAATGCCCTAGTAACTGCTGTTTCTGCTGCACGCCTCCATACAGTCCTCTCTCTCTCTCTCTCTCTCTCTCTCTCTCCCCACATCGAGGCACATTCCCGGAATACCTTTTTCTCTCAGTCACTCGTTCCCCTTTACCTCATT